>NC_045785.1:63977476-65177476 GCF_009873245.2 Balaenoptera musculus
CTCATTTATGTGCTAAAATTGTGTTTTTTATGATCTTTGAACAGTTTTAATGAGATATAATTCACATGATACAATTCACTCATTTAAAGTGTACAATTCAGTGGCATTTAGCCTATTCAAAATTATGTAGTCATCACACAATCATCACCACAATCAACTTTAGAATATTTCATCACCCAAAAAGAAACCCCATACCGATTAGCAGTCACTCCCCATTTCTCCCTAACCCCAGCCATAGGCAACCACCAGTCTATTTCTTTCTCTATAGATTTGCTTATTCTGGACATTTAATATAAATGTAATTATACAACACGTGGTCTTTTGTGTCTGGCTTCTTTCACTTAACATTGTGTTTTCAAGGTTCATCCATGTTGTAGCATATATCAGTACTTCATTCTTTTTTGCTGCTGAATAGTATTCCATTGTGTGGATATATAACATGTTATTTTTTCATTCATAATTGTTTCCACTTGCAGCTAATGAATAATGCTACTATGAATATCAGTGTACAATTTTTTGTGTGGATGTATTTTCATTTCTCTTGAGAGTAACTTCTGGGTCATATGGTAACATTATGTTTAACTAATTGAGGAACTGCCAGCCTATTTTCCAAGGCAACTACACCATTTTTCAAACTCACAAGCAGTGTATGAGGGCTCCAATTTCTCTACATCTTCACTAACATTTGTTATTATCTGTCTTTTTTTATTATAGCCATCCCATGGGTATGAGATGGTATCTCATTGTGCGTTTGATTTGCATTTCCTTAATGGCTAATGATGTTGAGCATCTTTTCATGTTCTTACTGGCCATTTGTATATCTTCTTTAGAGAAATGTCTGTTCACATACTTTGCTCATTTTAAAATTGGGTTGTCTTTTTATTCTTGAGTTGTAAGTTTTCTTTATATTTTCTAGATACAAGCACCTTATCATATATGCTTTGAAAATATTTTCTCTCATTCTGTGGGCTGTCATTTCTTTTTTTTTGATAGTATTCTTTGAAGTATAAAAGTTTTGATTTTAAGTCCAATTTATCTTTTTTCTTTTCTTTGTTGTTTGTGCTTTTAGTGTCATATCTAAGAGAGCATGGCCTAATTCAACATAATTAAGGTTTAAACCTGTGTTTTCTTCTAAGAGTTTTATAGTTTTAGCTCTTACATTTAGGTTTTTGATCCATTTGGAATTAATTTTTGTAAACAGTATGAGGTTGTGGTTCAGCAGCATTCTTTGGCATGTGGGTATCTAGTTGTCTCAGTAACATTTGTTAAAAAGATTATCCTTTCTCTGTTGAATTATTCTGATACCCTTGTTGAAAATCAACTGACTGTAAATGTGAGGGTTTATTTCTGGACTCCAATTCCATTCCATTGATCTATATATGTTTGTCTTTACACCAGTACCACAGTCTTGATTACTGTAACTTTGTAGTAAATTTTGAAGTCAGGAAATGTGAATCCTCCAACTTTGTTCTTTTCAAGATTGTTTTGGCTATTCTGAGTCCCTTGAATTTCTATATGAACTTTCTTATACATTCTTATTTCTAGCTGTGGCTTTTTTTTTTTTTTTTTTTCTGCTTAAAGAAGACTGTTTAAAATTTCTTGTAAGGCCAGATTAGTGGTGATGAGCTCCTTTGGTGTTTGCTTGTCTGGGAAATTCTATCTTTCCTTCAATTCTGAATGATAACCTTGCCAGGTAGAGTATTCTTGGTAGTAAATTTTTTTCTTTCAATACTTTAAATATATTATGCTACTCCTTGCAGGCAAAGATTTTGCTGAAAAATCAGCTCATATCTTTATAGTGATGCCCTCGTACATGACTAGTTGTCTTTTGCCTTTAAAATTATCTTTAACTTTTGCCATCTTAATTATGATATAGTTTGATACATATCTCTTTGTGTTCATCTTATTTGGGACTCTCTGTGATTCCTGGACCTGGATGTCTGTTTCCTTCACCAGGTTAGGAAAATTTTTCAGCTATTATTCCTTCAAATAACTTTTCTGTCCCTTTCTCACTCTCTTCTCCTTCTGGGATAACTATAATGTGAGTGTTAGTACACTTGATGCTGTCTCAGAGGTCCCTTAAAACTATTCTCATTTTTGAAAATTCTTTTTTCTTTATATTGTTCTGATTGGGTGATTTCCACTATTCTGCCTTCCAGATAGCTTATTCATTTTTCCATATCATCTAATCTGCTATGTTTTTATTTCAGTTATTGTATTCTTCAGCTCTGATTGGTTCTTTCTTATATTTTCTAACTTTGTTGAAGTTCTCACTTTGCTCTTCTATTCTTTTCCAAGTATTTATGACCATTACTTTGAACTCTTCATCAGGTAAATTACTTATCTCCACTTCATTAAGGTTTTTGCTGTGGTTTTGTCTTGCTCTTTTGTTGGAACACATTTCTATTTTCTCATTTTGACTTCCTGTGTTTATTTCCATGAATTACATGAAAGAGTTACCTCTCCTAGTCTTAAGGGTGTGGTCTTGTATAGGAGGGTCCCCTGTGTAGACTATCTGTGCCAGGCAGCTTTGGCAGGCTAGATGGAGCTCAAGTAGGCATGATCCGGGGTGTCCCAGGATGCTCCTTGCCCAGGTCTCCCTGGTAGGATGGCTGGAGTTGAGGCAGTCTTGAGTGTGGGGCTGGGGCCACCCTAGTTGAATGGCTGGAGCCAGAGTGGGTGCTACCCAAGGCCACATTGGTGGTATAACTAGAGCTAGAACAGGCTTAGCCTGAGGTGTCCTGGAGTGCTCTGCACCAGTACCATCCTGGTGGGAGAGCTGGAGCTGAGGTGGGCATGGGTAGGGGGCCAGGGACACCTTGGGAGGGGGTGGCTGAAGCCAGTGTGGGTTAGGTCTCTGAGGTGCAACTGGGCAGTCTTGGAGGCTGGCTAGAGCATCTGGACTGTGCTCCTGCCAGCACTAGCAAGGTAGAGGAGGAGCTCAAAAAATGGCACTCTTTGGCACTTCCAATTCTGAGGGTTCTAGAAGTTTCCCACCAGTTTGCCAGACCTTCTAGTGTTAGTAAACAGATTTACTTCATGTATAATGTTGTTGCCCTTTAGCCTACTCTTTTTTCACTGTGTCCCAGGGAAGGCAAGTCTGTACAGGAGCCCCTCAGTGTTATCTCTCTGTAATGTGGGTCGCTGCTTTGGAGGTGGAGTTCCTGTCAATACAGTGTCTTGGTCTCTCCTATTCATCTCTATGTGTCCCTCTGTCATTTTTTGTACAGAAGAGGTTCAATCACTCCTCAGTTCTTCCTCAGGAGGAATTGTTCTATATGTAGGTGTAGATTTGGTGTGTCCATAGGATGAGGTCAGTTCAGGGTCTTTCTACACTGCTATCTTGGACCTGCCTTCCTGTTCTTATTGTTTTTATTAATTACGATATCCAGTTGTTTAAGGGATGGTTGTCAGGAATAAATGAAAATGGTTTTAAAGAAAGTAATCAAATCAAAAGGAAAAGGAATTTAAAATTTGTCTAGATTTGAACTGAGTGGGGCTGAAGTACTTTACATGCTTTATAGAATGATACCATAACACAAAGATGAGCTACTTAAATTCAACTCCCCACTCTCCATTCTAAACCTCTCTTACAGGACCCTTTATTGTTCCCTGTCGACTTCATCTTTAAAACCCCTTAAGAGCATTATGAGTTCATTCAGACTCCTAGGATGCTCTACTTCCATCTTGGCTCTCAATAATCTAGGTGTCCTTAGTCCAAGAGTGTAAATAGGACAATACTTAGTTTTTATTTATAGCACTTCCCAAAAAGTTATGGTAATCATTTGGAAATAATTTTTAATTGGCCACTAGATTAAAAGCACTATCCTTAGCTACAGAGTAAGGCAAGGACTTATACTGTGTCATATTTCTTAAGAACTTTGGAAAGAAAGGTCTTATAAACCACAACTGCAAGTCATTTTAATATATAAGGAAAAGTGAAATAAATATATATATATATGTATGCGTGTGTGTGTGTATGTGTATATGTACATATAAACTCTATCCTGAAGATTATGCCCTGGGGTCTCCTTTAATGAGTCAAGTAGAGATGGCTAAATAAATAAGATGGAAAGGAGGAACACAGTATTTCAACTGCATGTAATTTTATTGAGGTCCTAGATTCTGTGCCAGAATATAAAGAGCATAAATACTGAACATTTCATGAAATAAGTATTCATAAGTTCAGCAGATTATTAAATAAATAAATGGGAGATAGGAGACAAACCTGTGTAGAAGAATCCCAAATTATTTATGTAGATCCCCTGCCCTCAAGGAAGTCAAACCTAACTACCCACTCCTTAATCATGAACTATAAATAGTGACTTCCCTTGAAAGAGTGCAGTATGGGGGGTTGGGAGAGTAAGTGTACAATGAAGAAACCTGATAAACACTACCTCAACCTGGTGATCAAGGTCAACGTCAGTGGTGAAAAGTTATGGTAATAGTATGTTCTCTTTGTGATGAAAATGGTATTTTACCTCTGTTGTCTTTTTGCCAAGAATACACAACACCTATTTGATCATGAGAAAAACATCAGGCAAATCTCAGTTGAGGAACATCCTACAATATAACTGGTTTATACTCTTCAAATCTGTCAGTCATAAAAAATGAGAAGAATCTGAGAAATCGTCATACCTGTGACAGTTTTAACAATCTTGTTTCAACATTTGTGCATCAATTATTACAAAGGTACCATAGTAATGTTAGATGTTAATAATAAGGTAAACTAGTGTGGGGTATATGGAGACTCTGTACTATCCTCACAATTTTTCTGTAAATCTAGAATTATTCTAAAGTTAAACAGTTTATTTTAAAAAGTATGATCATTTCTTCCAAGTATTACAGCTAATGGTAAGGAATGGAGACACTGGAAATAAATGTTTCTTGGTTGCCCAGAGAAAACTAATTTCACCATAGTTATGATGATAGAAGAAATAATATTATAGTGTAACCAATAATATATTTAAAAACTTGAAAAAGCTGTTTGTCTGGTTTGGTACCATGTTAGAACTCTGCTTATTCCTAGTAGTAGACATTGATTTAAATTCTGAATTGTTATTATGTCACATACTCAAAGAATTCATGTTTAAAAAATTAAGTGTGATTCCTCTCACCAAGCTATGATCTCAATTAAGAGAATGGAAACTTGATATATCATAATCTATGTTGGGTGGATACATCATATCTTTAAGTTTGCTCTTGGGATTTTCTGGTCATGAACATAGAAAAAAATGACTTTCCATCTAAATTCATTAACTTGAGCTATCATAAACAAAGAATGTCCTCAAATACAAAATGAAAAGAAAATAATAATGCATATGCACACCTATCATTCTACCCTCCATTAATTTTCCTAAACTGGAATTTTTATTGACAAAATTTGGTGGCATGACATTTCTTATAAAATGAATTGGAGATTTGTACAATTTAAAAAGTTTTTTAGTGCAGTTTGGGTAATTTGTAAATAATGCTGAAATTTAAATTGAGAGAATAAAGTTACTGCAGCTTCTTTCTCTGTAATATTTTGCATCTTTTCTTATTTCATTTTTAGTTTAGAGCCATACTAGATTTATTCTTGGTCTCTATAATGGTAAATTGGATATTAGCTGTATGAAATGCATTGATTTATGTTATCTATTGGTTTATAACAAATTAGCCTAATATTTAGCAGCTTAAATCCAGGAACATTTATTATCTTACAGTTTCTATAGGTCAGCAGTTCAGTAACAGTGCAGCTGGATAATTCTGGCTTAGAGCCTCTCAGGAAGCTGTAATTAAGTATTCAACCAGGGCTGCATTCCATCTTAAGGCTTGAATGGGGAAAGATCTGCTTCCAAGCTCACTCTCATGGCTATGGGCAAGACTCAGAAGATCAATTTCCAAGCCCACTCATGTGGGACTCCCATAGTGCTACTTCACAATAAAGCACTTGTTGGCTTCCCAAAAGTGAATGATCAAGTTGAGAGTGAGAGAGAAAGAGAAGCTCAAGACTGAGCCATGATATTTTATAACATAATCTTGGAAGTGACAACCCTTCAATTTTGCAGTGTTCTTTTATTAGAAGCAAGTCAGTAAAGTCTAGCCCATGCTCAAGAGGAGGGCATTCCACAAGAGCATGAATATGAGGAGGCAGGGATCAGTGGGTACTATCTGAGAAGCCTACCACAATTGAGAAGTAGCATCTTTCCCTCTCTTCTGAAAATGTTGTGAAAGCAATAAGATCACAAATAAAATAGAACCAAACAAAACATTGCAACTTCCATTTTCCATGAAACTGGAAGACGTATAAATCCGTATATTACAAAGTAACCATAAGGACTACCAAAATCAGCAGTGACCTTCCAAAAGCTACAAGGAAATAGAGAGGAAAAGTGAAGAACATTGTAGAGAATGTAGAGATTGCACCAAAAATTAGAATGACTATATAATTGATCACTCAAACTAGAATAAATTTGGTATTATTTCACTCATTGTGAGAAGTTCATATTAAAATGCATGAGGGAACATTATTCATTTTTGATATGGGCAAAATTATCTAAATTTTATAACTAGCATTTTTATACATCATTGGTGAAAGTCCAAATTGGCACAGCCTCTGTGGAGGGTAATATTTGAATATCTATCAAAATTGTAAACATATGTTCTCTCTGACTAATTTCACCTCTGGAAATTTACCTTATGGATATCCTACACACATATGCTTATTTTGCAGCATTACCTGTAAATCAAAAGCTTGGAAACTGCATAAATATCCATCAATAGATAGCTAGTTAAATAAAGTAAGATTGATACCAAAAATGACATTCTGTGAAGCTGTAAGATAAGAAAAAAATAGAGAGAATGAGGATGCTGTCTATGTGCCGATATGGGAAGATCTCCAAGATATATTTTTAAGTGAAAAAAGCAAGGTCGAGATCAATATTTATAGTATGGTATGTTTGTGCAAGAAAGGGGGATGCAGTAGTTTTCTATTGGTGCTATAACAAATTAACACAAATTTAGCAGTTTAACACAACACACATTTCTTTTCTTATAGTGTTGTAGGTCGAATCTGACACAGGTTAAAATCACGGTGTCAGCAGGCTGTTCCTCTCTGGAGGCTCTAGATGAAAACGTCTTCTTGCTTATTCAAGTTGTTGGCAGAATTCAGTTCCTTGCATTTATAGGACTGTGTCTTTGCTGGTTGTCATCTGAGAGCCATTCCCAGATTCTGGAGGGCGTTGGATTACTAGGTTCATAGTACACTTCCTCCATAATCAACGCTAGCAATGACAGGTCAAGTCCCTGTCATGCTTCGACTCTCTGTTGCCTCACTCTCTGTTGCCTCTTCTTCCCGGCTTCCATCTCTCTGACAGCTCTTCTGCCTCCTTCTGTTTCTAAGGGCTCATGTAATTATACTGAGCCCATCAGAATAATCCAGGATACTCTCCCTATTTTAAAGTTTACAGTTTTAACTCTATCTTCAAAGTCCCTTTGGCCTGGCTGTGTAAAATAATACACTCATGGGGTTGTTGACTTAAAAAGAATATATGCACAACGTGAGAGCTGTGAGTAAAGTTTTGCTTGGGGCAAAATGAGGACTGCAGCCCAGGAGACAGCATTTCAGATAGCTCTGAGAAACTGCTCTGAGGAGGCGAGGGGAGAAGCCAGGATATATAGGAGTTTTGCAACAAAGGACAGGTAGTCAGGAACATGAAAAGATTATTGTTAATTAAAGAAAACCAGATACTTTAAGTTAAGGAATTTAGCGCTTTTCTATGTATGAGAAGATGCAAGAGTCTTGGCTCACTGAAATCATTCCTGTGACATGCATCTCAGCCATCTGGGGCCAGTATCCTGACACATCCTGAGTGTCCTCAGGGCTCACCAGCTGCAGTCTGATGGCTGCTAGATGGCAGGTATTCTTTTCAGCCCTGAGTTTCCTTGGCTAGGCTCACGTTGGAGGGCTGCAATTGTTGATGACTGTGACATCCTTTGTTTATTGATATGGCAGAAAATATTTCATTTCTCAGATATCCTCCTCTTGGTCAGGAATGCAACCAATATTTGGAAAACATTTCGTGGCCAAATTTTGTCCCACGGCGCTGGGAGGCTCATCCCAGATCAGATGAAAATTCCTGTTGATATGCCACTCCAGGTGCTAATTTTCGGATTAGGCCCTGTTGATAATTAAAGATTCTCTGGATCCTCTGTTTTACTAATCTGATCCAGGAAAAGTTTTCCCTAGTTGCATCTTCCCATATCTAGAGTTGCACTATTACAATCGTTGATCGCATACAGAACTGTATATTTGATCAACTGCTTCAAGTTGCCTAGTCATCATTATTTTTGTTGGAGGCTCAGTCATACATTTAGTAATACAGGAAACAATAATCTTGTAAAACAGGCAAAATACAAATAATATAGCTAATAACATTAATAGAGTTATAAGTAAATGTTTAAGCCAAGAGCTTCCCACGCCAAACCATTTTTCTAAGAGGTCATCAAGACTTGGGAGTGGGTCACTTAAGGCAAAAATCTGATTTTTCATATGGTTAATTAAACGTGTTATGTTAGAGGATTCGTCAGATATGAAAACACAGCATTCAGTTTGAATTGTGACACAGGTACCTTCCTGAGATGCTGTAAGGATGTCAAGGACCACGTGGTTTTGTAGCACTGCTTTTCTCATCATAGAGACCTAAGAATTCAGTAGGCTAATAGCCTGGTTACTATCACTGAGTGCTGTAAGAGAAAACGATCTTATGAAATAGACAGGATAAGTAATGCAGCTAGTAATATTGACAAAGTCATAATGCAGCAGGGAGACACAATCATAAACAATTTGGAAACAAAGAACAAATTAAAACAATTAGTATAACTAGTTGTAATCTAGTTGCAATAAACCATCAAGTCCATAGGAGAGCCACCTGGAGAAGCCAAATTCTGGTAGGATCAGGTAGAGAGAAAAAGATAAATGTTTTATCTTTATTTACAAGTGTATACTTTATCAACTTGTAGTTCATAGCATAAGAGAAAATGTTCTTCTGAAAAACAAAGATTAAAGCTAGTATATTTCCCAAAGTCATAAAGTTATATATCATATTCATCAGTTCATTCAGTCCCATGTAATTTATTCCTGTTGATTTGGATAAAGTAATCAGGTTTTCCGTCATTTGTTACATAGTTCAGTGGTATTATCTAAAGGCCATCAGAAACTTATCTTTGTTTAAAAATTTCTTTTTATGAGTCTTCTTGAAAATCTTCATTTTGTAAAAGCATCAGGACAAAACTTAAAATAGCATGGTTAAAGATTTGAGTATAATGCAATTAGTAGGAAACTTGGATGTTTCTGTGACATATAGCATTTTAGAATAACTAGAATTATGACATTATATCAAGACATATGAGATGTTAGGGATTTCATATAAATTTCCAAAACAAATTTAGTTAGATTTTGAGAAGTTTGTTAAAAATATCAAAAAGTTTTTAAAACACAACAGGATCATAGGTCACTGTGAAACAATACTTATTCATTTAACCAAAGTCCCAAAACGATTTAAAGAAAACAACAAATATGGATCACTTAATGGCACAGAAACTCACACAATCTGCTTCATATATCTTCATGGTGCCTATTTCTCATGTGGAATTGTCTGGAAATAAAAAGTACAGGGTAAATGCAACCACTCAAAAATGCATCAGGAAATAAAGTCTGATGTGTTTCTGACATCACAATTATAACTTTAAGGATAGAGTCAGAAACACAGGGTCACTAGATATATTATAAGAAGATGTTCACTACACATATCAGACCAACACAAATATGGTAAGAACTGGAGAAAAGAGAGAATGTCAGAGAAGGTCATCGGTCCAAGAAAGTATAAAATCAGTAGTGTGGGTGGACATGTTGGAGCTTGCAGGAATATCCAAATTATAGACTGGAACATGATGATTAGAAACAAATAAAATTATCTAACATTCCAATAGTTACATATTTTAGAATACATTTCAGGGGGACTTCCCTAGACAGAAACCATTTTAAACAACACTGTCATCAGACAAGGCCGCTGGGTGTGACGCAGTAAGGCACAAGTGAGAGTACCCTGTGATCATGGCACCACGCAGGAGTAAAAGAGAATTACGCAGTCACAAAAATGAGGCAATATTCTCCTAGACTAGCTAACAAAACTGACTCGTTTCCTTACAAGTTAATTTTAGCTCCAGTCCCTTCTTTTTGCCATCCAAATAAACCAACCAGTTCTAAGACATACTTTCTTTCTTTTCCCTCAATAAAATGTAATTCCATTCTTCATACCTTCTTTACTGAAACACCCATTCTACTTTCCTTCTGTACACTGATATGTTTCCATATTATTTCTGTTGGCTTTAATTACATGTTTAAATTTGGATCCTCAACTCTTTAAAACCTTAATTTCTAGTGAAAATTAAGAA
Organism: Balaenoptera musculus; assembly: GCF_009873245.2. NCBI lineage: Eukaryota > Metazoa > Chordata > Mammalia > Artiodactyla > Balaenopteridae > Balaenoptera > Balaenoptera musculus. The sequence continues at coordinate 63,987,914 of NC_045785.1, forward strand.
GTAAGCAATTATGAACTGTTTTTTACATTAGCATTTTGTAGCTTGGTGAACATAAATATCAGTGATAATTTCTAAAAACATTTGTTTTCTTTTAGAGAACATCTCAGGGTGGCACCAGACATTTTCATTAATACTCCTAAATACCTTTAGTTTCTCTATTTAGTAAATGATGTCTCAGTATCTTAATTTTTTGGAAATTATCTACTCAGTAAACTTCCATTACTTAAACTAGCACAATTCTAGAACTTTGAGTTACCAAATATCTGTAAAGATCACTTTAAGTAGACATTTCTAAAATATACTTATTTTTAAAGAGTTTACCCAAAAGTTCTTATCTCTTTTACATTTAAAGTCTCATCATATCAAGTTATTTTCCTTGCAACAGATATAATAAGGTCTTATTTGACTTCTATTAAACCTAGGTACAATAAAGTATTATACTTAATATTGATGACTCTGAAGACAAGTCTATATTAATTAGATCAACAAACAAACTTTAATACCAGGTATCAACTTAACATTGAATATTTTATTTCCCAGTTCAGGTGAACCTGAAAGTCATTTTGGTCGGTTTCTTTTATATTTAATTTGTAAGCACTTACTTTTAAATTGAATAGAGCTCTTTATAAATTCAGTTTTGATAATACTTTTCAGAGGTAGAGATATCGCATGTATAATGCATACACAGACATATAAACAGGCAAAACTAGAGATCTCATGGCTTTACTTAGAAACTTAGTTATGAATCAGGTATTACAATACAAAATTACTAGTTTACAAACAGAATACATTAGAGTTGCTTGCTCAGATGACTAAGACTTTACTATTTGTAAAGTTTGGCTTAGGGAGCATTTTCAGCAGTTTGAATTTTAAAACTACCACTTTTTTTCCCTTGGTTTCAGGTCTTGTTTGATTGAGCTAATTAGGCTCAGTCTCAGGCCCTTGTGGCCTGTATTTACATTCTGGTTCGTAGAGATTTGCAGGAGAAAGACAGTGATTTTTTAGTTCCCCAAAGAACAGGTCTGCCACCTAAATGATACTAAAAGATTTTATCAGTGACAAGATTTCTAACTAAACTGAAACTTATTTTACGAGTTCTATATTCTAGAACGTTAGAGTTTATTATGCCTTCAAAGGTTTGTATTAGGCATTCAGCAAAGACCTTCATTTTGAGTTCACAAGTTAAGCTCAGAGCAAAATCACTATATTTATTTTTATTAGCCCTTGAATGTTAGATCCCAGTTTTTACTTATTTGTATGGCTCAGGTAACCCTATTGGTTCTTTAGTATGTTTAACATTTTCTGAGGGTCAATCTATATGCCTTGTCTTATAATACCACGCAGGGGAGGTATTTACCAGTGAAACATGCCTACCCCACAATATAATTAAACAAAAGAGATGTCACCACCTCATATAAAACCCATTTAAATATACCCATTTTATACACTTTCATCTCAATTCTGTCAACTTTTATACCTTTAACTTTAGTTTTTATTAGGATCTAATCAACAAGCTTTTATCTTACAGGAGGAGTTCTAGAAGTTTTTCTTCTTTTTGTTCCTTGTCCATTTTATCAATTTTTATATAAAAAGCTCTGGGATCCCCAGAGTGGGGTTGAGCTGAGGAACTCAGGCCCTTTGTTCTAATTGTTGCCCCAAGTAATTGTTGGTCCGGTATCTCAGTGTAAATTTTTTTTTCTAGCCCCTTAAATGTATATTTTAAAAGTGGGGTAAATAGAACAGACTTATTTGGCTTTTAATGTCGGGGACCAGTAGGGGGTCCCTTTTGGCCCATTTAACCTTAGGTAGTGTAGTAATATCAAAGCCTCGTGTTTTAATCACATAAATGTCCATTTGATTTATCCCATTTTAAATAACCATCTAAAGGTTTATTCATTTGAGAGAATTCCTTTAAAATTTCTACCTTTTTGGAAATAGCATCTAGACTTCCCTTACAGGATTTTTCCTGTTAACATTAATTATTCTAATGCTTTATTAGCATCTGTAAGACCCATTGAGGAGAAGCAAAGACCACAAATGAAGCTTCCCAATCCAGCTTTTCTTGTTTTACACTAAAGAAGTTCTTAGGTTAACCATTAGGTATATCTATCCTTTTTGTTTTTTCTTTAGTTTGATTTTTGTTTTATAGGTACCAATAAAACAGCTATTTATGAGAGCGCTCTAGATTCACCAATTTGTTAGTTTCTCCAGTTTAAAAGGATCCATCATTTGGCCATTAATAAAATACATATTAATAGTGATTCAAACCAATAAGACACAAGAGGCTTCCCCATAAGCGTGCCGGGGAGGATGTCATCTTAGTAAAATCCGGAGAGTTTACTCTCAAGAAATAGCACGGCAGAGGCCAAGTTTCCAAAACACATACATGTTCACACAGAACGTCCTGGGAAGATCAGGTAGAACATTTACATCTCAAAGACACAGGAAGAGGAATGCAAGTTTCCCCCAGAAGGGCTTTGTTTAAAGTCAGAATTCTGAAAAGATATTTTTATCAAGCCAGGTTTTCAACCTTAACTGCGTACACAATAAAAAGAGCCTCCTCGTTTTTAGGGTGAGATTTCCTTTAATTTCCAATTAAGTAAATACTAATTGATATAGAGGCTTGTAGGTCTGGATGGTTAACTCAAATTTCTTAGCAGATCCCAACGGATCCTGACTCGGATCGGGAAATTTCTTAGCCAAGGCTCTAAGTTCTGCTCGGGTCCAGGGTGTGTAAGTAAGCACCGAGGACGGTTCACCTCTCCCTGTCATAGGTTTCTTCTCTAAAGGGAGCTATAATCACTTCTGATTTTTTTTTTTATCCTCCTATACTGGGAAAGAGGGAACAGCAGGGGGCAGAAGAGTTGGAGAGAAGAAGAGCGCCTGGGCCAGGCACTTCTGATGGAAAAGGATTCGTGGGAGGAGCAGAGGGAGAGACAGATTCAGAGACAGTGCTAGCACCCTTTTTTAGTTCTGACATAGTTTCAAAAAGTTACTCTATCATTTCTTCTTTTAGAAGCTTCTAGATACCAATCAAAGTAAGCATTCCATTCAGTCTGTTTGATCTTATGGACAGCCTTTTTCCTTTTCTTTTCTTTCTAATTGTGCACACAAAAATAGCAATTTGGGGAATATCGAAGAACCCCAATTTGGTCATTTAGGTTGAGTTCTCCTTTATAATTTCCCCAGTTAACTAGGTACTTGTAAGTATGAGCTTCGTACCTGTTGTACATGAATCTGGCTTGGGTGTTAGTCGGAGGTCGGTTTTCTGATGCCCCTCGTTTTTGTGTTTGAGAGATTCTATCTCTCATTTTAAGTTGAATTTGTCAGGGATGAAATTTACTAGTGAAATTGTGTGGTATTGCTTGTGAGCTTAACCCCTCTAGGAGTCACCCCAGAGTCGTTTCAGCCCTCTTACGTGGCTCAGTTTCTCCCTTCGGTGGTCTAAGACCACCGCGGGTGCTTGGATCGCTGAATGGCCAATTCTTATCCACGACCCCTGGATGAGCAAGTGTTTTAATTAACGAGTGGCTTTCCCTATGAGACCACTGCACGGTGTGAGGACTGCCTCCACTACTCCCATAAATTTCTCAGTCGCCAGAGAAAGCCGTAACTGGCTGGGAGGAGCCTTGTTCCTTTTCTTCGGGGCAACTCTCTCATGTAATATCTTCACTTTTATCTGACAAATTCTATTAAGGCAGCTGAATTGAGGGAAAGCGTTACATCAGCCTCTTACCTAACCACTCAGCCAAGACCACTCAGTCTCCTGCAACTGAGCAAACCCTGGTATCTTTCAATCAGGCCCCCCACCCAGTATTCTTCGACTGGGTGGGTATTTCCCTGGTATCTTTCAACCAAGCCCCCCCCCCCAGTATCTGTCCACTGGGTGGGTATTTCCCTGGTATCTTTCAACCAGGCCCCCCTCCCAGTATCTTTCAACTGGGAGGAGGCGGGTACCTGCGACACCGCCAAATAAAACTCATGATCATAACTGAGAACTAGGAGAGACTTACCCAAATTCGTCTGGACTCTCCGAGGAGGCGGATGGGCGCAAGCAGCCTCTGCTGGTACCAAGGCTCCGGTGCCTTATAGAGTTCAGGCGAAGGAGAGAAGTCCAATCTGGGTCCCTTATTCGTGGCCGCCATAACTGTTGACTTAAAAATATATATATGCGCGACCGTGAGAGCTGTGAATAAAGTTTTATTTGGGGCAAAATGAGAACTGCAGCCCGGGAGACAGTGTTTCAGATAACTCTGAGAAACTGCTCCGAGGAGGCGAGGGGAGAAGCCAGGATATACAGGAGTTTTGCAACAAAGGACAGGTAGTCAGGAACATCAAAGGTTATTGTTAATTAAAGAAAACCAGATATCTCAAGTTAAGGAATTTAGCGCTTCTCTATGTATGGGAGGATGCAAGAGTCTGGGCTCACTGAAATCATTCCTTTGATATGCACCTCAGCTATCTGGTGCCAGTATCCTGACACATCCTGAGTGTCCTCAGGGCTCGCCACAGGGAGTGGCTGCAGTCTGACGGCTGCTAGATGCCAGGTATTCTTTTCAGCCCTGAATTTCCTCGGCTCCCTTCGGAGGGCTGCAATCCTTGATGACTGTGACATCCTTTGTTTATTGATATGGCAGGAAATATTTCTCTTCTCAGGATCCAGGGTATTTTGGGGGCCATAGGAAATAAATACTCAAATTTGTTTATTACACACACCACAAAACTATGGAAAGATATTTAAGGAACCCAAGAACAGTGGTAACATGGAAAGAGCTGTTGGGAGCTGGGCAGATGAGATATAAAGAGAAATGTGGTGGGCAAATTGATACTACATATCTTTTCACATATGCTTAGAACCATGTAACTGTATTGCTCATTCAAAAATTAAATGAAAAGTAAATGAAGATCCAATAAAATGGTGGAAACTATGTAAATACATATTTGTTAAGGAGTTTTCACCCTCTCTTCCTAAGTCTCTGTTATCAAATTCTCATTCTGAGCATTCTGATTTATAGTTTGCTTTAGAGCTACTGGTTAGAATCTTAGTGAGATCTGCTTTGTTCCCTCCTGTGAAGTCACAAAGGGACAGCCCCCTCTTTTTACACAGTATATCTTATTTTCCTTTAAAATTGATTTTTTTACTTTATTCAAACTGGTTTTCTTTTTTAAAAAAACTCCACAGATTTTTTGGGGTTTTTTTTTTTTCTTTTCTTTTCTTTTTTGGCTATCCAGATAATATTCTGCCACTAAACTTTGTTAGTGAATTTAATTTACTGACCTCTTAAATTCAGGTAAAATGTGAACAGTCTTGGGGATTAATACTTATTTTACAATTTGCCTTTGATCTGAACTTCTTTAAATTCATTTCCTTTTCAATGTTACATTGTGATTTAGATTCCTCTTGATTGCTATATCCATAACCACCTGGGTTCAAACATTTTGATTGCTATTAAACTGTTACTGAAACGATCTTTTAAGCCTCTTGTACAGAGCAGTATTTTAAAATGCACTTTCTTCTTCAAAAAGCCCAAATTTGCCCTTATTTGATTCTTACAATCTTTCTACTGACCATTCTCATCATCCTTCAGTTTGATCAATTCGAGCAATCCCTTATGTAAAAATGTGAAAATACCTTGTGTCTGGCCTCCAATTCATCAAGTGAGTTTTCCAGATAGAATGGAGGCTGGGATGGTCTTGAGAGTCCCAAAAGTGAAGCATCTACATACATGAATCACTTCACAATTTTGCCATGTAAGATAAATGGATCATATTTACTGTGAATTTGGCAGTTATTTTATTACACTATTGAACTAAGTGAGAATGGAATAAATAGTTCTATCTCACTTTTATGCTGACATATCCAGAACACTCTGCAAATGCTTTGCTACACCTTAAAAGGGTCTGAACACCTAGCACAATATATAATAACTAAAAAGCAACCAATGCAAACAAACATACACACACATAGACACACACAGAGAGACACACAGCTTCAAATAGAAACTGTGCCTAATGGGGCTTTTAACAAAGTTATCAGTTTTGTATTTAAACCACTGAAGACAAAACACAGACAACAGTATGCATAAACTGAAAGGCTGTTTGTTACACAACACACTTGAAAATGTTATATTTACATGGCAACCAGCTTATTATATTTACATGAACATCTGGCACAGGTTCACTAAAATCTTAAAAACAGATGGACATGAAGAAAGAACTAGTAATTAACAAAGTTATATGTTGATTAAATCAGCATGTGGTTAATTTTTAATGATTGCTAATCTTTGTTAAGGATGGTGAGACTTTCAAAAATCTAATCTTTTTGACTAACATATCAACTGACCAAGGAGGCAATGATAACTACTCTGGTCATTAACGTGCTATTTCAGTATTGTTACCACAAACCCTGACTGCATGAGGCATATTCGTAGAAGTAAAATTCAAAAATTAAGATTCTATTAGGTCTCTGAAGCCCTCTGGTTCTTATATCTACAGAGGTGAGCTGAGCAGCAACATTCTTGTTTAGGAATAATTACATGCAGTGATGTATGTTATTTGAATATTGTCTCCATGTTCCGAATCGTTTCAGTCAACTCAGTGTCTCCCGCTGCCCTTCATCCATCCTAAAGTCTCATTGAGTGCTTCTCTGAGCTCTCCGCATAGGCACCCTCTGGTTGCCAAGCAACCACAGATTTTCTACAAGTGCTTGTGCCATGTGTACTTAAACTGCAGTTGGCCTTTTTTTCCTTCAACTTTTCAAAGCTTAGAATAATAAATATATGAGAGTCAGGTAGAGCTAGGTATGTTTTGAAAGAGAGTACTGGGAAGTCAGAAACCATTAAAAAACAGAACACCTTTTGGGATGTTGTGTGTTGTTGATATATATATATATATATATCTACATATGTATATATCCCCTTTTAAAAAGGCTTTACAAATATATTAACAATTATATATGCAATATATATATATATAATATACGGATAGATATATATATACCTTTTTAAAAAGCTTTTACAAATATATTAACAACTAATTCATCAAATAGGTGACAATAAAACTATTTTTCCTAAGATAGTAGATATTTTGCATTTTATATCCAATAGCAAGTGAGTAGATAGCTATTCCTGTGATTTTCTATCAAGCATTATAGAGCTTCCGTGTGGATATATAGAATGTCAGTTCTGACAGCCAACTTACTATCGACGAGCGCTAGTTATGGTCCTTTATTCCAGATGGAGCTTTTCTAGGTTGAATGGTTTTGATTTCCAGGGACAGTTATTGAAAACTTGCTCACTAGTTGCTATTAACACCAATTTGCAAAGAGAGGATGAAGTTTAGAGAACATATCAGTCGTGGCTGTGTCAAAGAACAAGTCTTGTGGAAGGATTTAAAGAAAATACCGAGGGACCTAATCAACATTTAAAAAACAATACATCTCACTACAAATTAAGTTTCTCTCATTGAAAGTCAAATTTATATACATATTTTCCCCTTTGTAAATTTTTATATTTTCAAGACAAAATAGGCAATTTTATTTTCATTTTATTGTGTGTCCCTGATGGGGTTCAGAGCATGCTATCGCAAGGGATGGCACTTGGTATACTGAATATTGTAAGCTGAAGGAGTTTGAGAAAACAGCAGAAGCAGGAAAGTCACTCAGAGTAACCTTCCCCCTGCCCTTCTTCCCTGAAACAGGTCATAAAACCCTCATGTGAAAGGTGCCTTCCTACACCCAGAAGAAAAGAGCATCTTTATCTCTGAAGACAAAGGGACATGGAGAAGGATCCAAACAAACAGGTCTTCCTAAGTTTTTTCCAGTTTACTACACTTACCTCATACTCCTTGACTATCGTATTTCTCCACAGCTATCTGCTCTTCATCAAACCCAGCATGAAAACATTCAGTTTTAACAATTTCTTCCAGTCTTCATTTTTTTGTTTTGTTTTGTTTTACCTCCCGTGTCATGTAAAACTTAAATAAATGTGTATGCTTCTATTCTGCTAATCTGTCTTTGTCAGTTTAATTTTCAGACCACCCAGGGACCATAAGAGAGTAGAAGAAACTTTTCCCTCCCCTGCCTCCCTAACTGTCTTCCATAAGTGACAGTTAACACTGGTGACTGATAATTACCACTGAGAGATTTGGAGTTTGAAGTAGAATTTGTTTTTTCAGGAAGCTGAAACTAACTGGATAACCTGTGAATTTCAGAGGAAAAATCTATATCAAGCATGGTAGGAATGGTTCTTATTTTCTAACCCAAGACCAGGAAGACTTTGGAACCATATTGCCTTGGTCAGAGTCTTGTCTTCATCATATACAAGCTGAGTGACCTTGAAAACCCCTTTCTTTGTTATGCCTCAGTTTTCTCATCATAAAATGGAGAAGATAATAGTGCCTACCTAATGGCTGTTGTAAAGATTAAATGAAACAATGAGTGTAAAGTACTTACTACCTGATACATTTAAGTAACATATAAACAATAACTATTCAATGAGGCTCCTGAAGTCAGTCAGCAGGCTCATATTTCCATTGTTAAGAATTTATGAGTGGAATTCTCTCTTTGGTCTGTCTTCTACTGGGAGCTTTACAAGACACTGCCTCTCCTGGAAGCCCAAAATAAATATTTCTCCAATCAGGAGAGCTGAAACATTCTGGTACTGATACCCAGCTTATAACCCATGTTTTTGTATGTAAGTTCATTTTTTGCTTTTTTTGCTTTTTTTTTGGGGGGGGGATTATTTGAGACTTGATGGATTGGTTCATATTTCATTTAGTTATCTAAAAATGCTGAAAACGTGGAATAATTAGGAATCAGAGTACAAGGTTGTTGGGAAAAGTCCCAAGCTACTTAGCATTGAACTGTTAGATGAGCCTCTGCTGTTTCCAATCCACTACTTGCCTCAGGGTCATGAATGAACCCTGTGTAAACCACTCATGAAAAAATATTCAATTAGAAGCAAAAGAATTATTTGTTTAATCTTATAGAACTACACTGTATGAGTTACCTGATGAAGATGAGCAAAAGCAAGGGAGGAAGAAGGAAGAGATACAAAATGGTGAGTAAATCTACCTCTTAGACTATGCTCAGAGTGCTTTTCACTTTTTTCTACATTTGATTAAAACTCATTGATACATTAAAAATGTATAATTTATAGGGACAGAGTAAAGGGACAAAGTCAGTGATTAAATAGTTAATCCCACTAGAGGATTGTAAGTAAAGAAAAAAGTATGGGAGACCCCTGTAAGTTAATGATCACTCAAGAAAACAGGTTTGCTTAGCAACAAAACCGTGCAACAGAAACATGAGACATGCCCCCAAACAATAAAAAAATGGTGGCATGAGACCCACATTCTGCCCAGTGAGCTCAATAAGCTAATGACCCCTAGGATATGCTCTCTGCACACATAAAAACAATAATTTATGGAAAGGTGGCATTTCAAAGTGAAAGACCCACATTGTATGAGACCTGGAATAAGCTTTCCATAGTGCCATGACAGTCCTGGCTTGACCATGTAGGGACAAGAAAACTGACCTGCCCAACCTGGAGGAGGAGCTGATGATGAAAATGTGACCTCAAGAATGAGGAAGAAGGTGGTCTTTTCCCCCTTCAATTTTTCCTTTTCCCCTAAATCAATTTTTCCTTTGATTATAAAAATGTAACCCACTAAGTACTTGGGGCCGCACAATGCTCACCTGCCCACTTGTAAGCCTCACAGCATCCTATTCTAATAAATCACTTATCTATCACTTTGTCTCTCACTGAATTCTTACTGTACTAAGACATAAAGGACCGGAGGTCCTCGGGGCCCCACAAAATGCCACCTAGCGGTTTCATAATTAGAACTCCACATTGTTGATTATTGTACATGTTTTTTAGAAGTTTGTAATTTTTAACTTTTCTTTCAAGTTATGTTTTTTTGCCTTGGCAACTAAGAAACATATTCTTTACCCTCCGTAAACATCTCTTGTTGTCTAATATTAGTGAAAGTTCTGTTCTCTGTCACTTACCTACAGATTTTACCCTTCTCTTGCAAATTTTTTTCTTTCTTATATTTTTCAGTGTTGAAGGATGAGACTGAGTTATTATTAAAAAAATCAATAATTCTCAGTTTAAATTTACTGAGTCAATGTCCAGATGTAATTTTTAATTTTCTTTCTTTTTTTCTATCACTAAAATAATTTGTATCCCTAAATAATTTTAAACAAAAAATAAGTCATATTTCCATTAAATTTTGATGTCCTGTATTAACAGTTAAATTTGGAGGGTAGTTTACAGAAATAGTAATGATCTAAAAATATAAGAAATTCCTCCTGATAAAGAATGCCTGAAAATGACTGAAATACTGCTATACACACACACATGCACACATACACCACGTATTAAACCTTAAAGAAAGTTGAAATAAATTTTTAAAAATTGTTTTCATACAGAACATTTTCTATGACCACATGCAATTACCTTAAAAATTAATAACAAGCAGATAAAATAGAACCTGGGGAAATTTAGTAATTAAATTTTAATGACTTCTAAATCACAGAAGAGAAATCAAAACTACTTAGAACCTAATAATGATAAAATATTAAAACTTGGCCACACGATCAATGTAATCCTTAGAGGGAAATTTAACATCTAAAACATTTATATTAGGGAAAAAAAAGAAAGGCTGAAAATAATTTGGTAAGATTTTAAGAAGTTAGAAAATGAAGACAGAATAATTCCAAAGGAGTAGAACAAAAATAATTTAAAAAAAGCAGAAAATAATGAAGTTGGAAGTGAAGCCACACAAAAGTGAATCAACAAAGCCAGAATATAGTTTCTTAAAGTTTTGTTAAAACAGTCAAATCTCTATGAATATTGGTAGACAGGGGAAAAGGGAAAAGAGAAATAAATACCAACAGATTGAGAAGAGATATATGGTAATAAGAGAATAATATTGACTTTAGGCAAACTACAATTTTTATTTCCAGGTATGAACACTGATGAGCATGAAAACTCATAGCTATATCAAGTTGCCTTTATTTTATTACCACATTAACAGAGTGCGAAAGAGAGATAAAGATACAAGTAGATGCAGCTCACCTATGCTAATTCCTCCAGACTATAACCAATTCACCTGAAGTGAATAAGAAGCCCACCAAGTGTGAGAAGCCCAATCCAGAAATCAGCTGCCTTTTATACCATTAGGTTGGAGGAATAGCCAAGTCAGGGCTTAAGGACTGACTTACTACCATGTAATTGGATTGATTACTGTGCCATACCTAGGTACATGTGTTATACTTTTACTTCGTTTCAAGTTTACAATGAGTGTGGCCATGTCCTTAATAAATATAAACAGAGAGTAAATTTGAAACTTTAAGAAAATAGAAATAACGTAGAAGACTATAACTTCCCAAACCTGGCTCAAGAAGAAATTGAAGAGATCTATAATAATGAAAGAACTTGACATAGTCATTGAAAATTTACCACACACAGTTTTACATGCAATTTTTACCAAACATTCAAGGAACTGACAAGTCTGATATAAACAAATTTTTCCAAAGAATAGAAAAAAAGAAACTTTTCTTCATTTTATAAAGTTAACATAATCTTTTATGTTATGTTAATCTTTATGTTATAAAGTTAACATAATCAGAATAATTATAGAAGGGAAAAATTACAAGCCAATTTTATTTATAGATTCCAAATCCTAAATAAAATATTACAATATACAATAATAGAATATAAAATACAACCATATAAAGATATCATTTTTAATAGTTACAATAAGCTACTGAGGAATAATATAATATAAAATATATAAGATCATTATAGAGAAAAAATTTTAATTAGATAAAATTTTAAAAGAATACCTAAATAGACAAATAACCATGACATCGTCATTGATGAAAAAACTCAATATTATAGATATCTCAATTATTCCAAAATATAATACCAATCAAACTAAATATAATACCAATTGATATCCTAACAGAAGTTTTGGGGAACTTGGTATGTTGCTTTTAATATTTATATTGAAGAGCAAAAGATCAAGAATAGACAAGGTACTGCTAAAGAAGGACAGTGTGGAGGATCTTTCTGTATAAACTATGAAGGTTTATTATAAACCTATTATAAATTGCGGTGCCAGCACAGTGATAACAATTATATTGCTAAATAAAAAAGCTAACTGAGAAACATACTCACACATGTATGGAAACTTGATACATACAGTGGAAAAACACAAGAAAGACTAAAAGATAGTTTGTGATCAGTTCCCAAAATTCATGTTAATAGTAAAAGAATACGTGAATAAACAAACAAATAAATATATGCTAGTTAACAAACAAGTGAAGTTGATAAAAATAAGCAAGTTTAGGTTATGAATTATCTTTTTTGGCTGTCTGAATATCAATTCAATAAACCAGGTAAACTGAATCTCCACTTGACTTTTCACTGTATAAACAAACGTAGTCTGAAAGACATTTTAAAGAAAGGAGGATGTTGTGAGTAATTGACCTTTTCTTTAGAAAGGAAGTAGTGATATTTTCAAGCACTACAGTAACATCAAGCCGGTCACACAAAAGGAAGGTCACTTTTTTATTGAAAAAGGGGGAAAAAAAACATGGAGAAATTTATTTTCTTGCCTAAATAATTGGAAGTCTTGCATAGAAAACAAAAGGCATGAAGCTTTTAAGAGGACCGTTATGATGGTTTCCTGAGCTTCAGTACTGTATCACATCATATTAGCATAGTATTATGTGGAAAAATGCATCTGTCACCAAGGACATTTTGGTCTGTGAGCCTGTACACCTTAATTACAAGGTCACCTGAACTTCAAAGGGTGACTCCCTCGGATCAGGTTCAGCCACACCTTGTCAGTTTCAAGCATTATGAGCCTCATAATATGTTTTAAAGGGTAAAACTGTACCCTGTAGCAGTCCATAACGACAAAGAATGATTTTTCTGAACCTCTTAAACATAGCTTTGTCAAGGAGGGAAAATGCAAAACTGACCTTATCAGAGGGGTAAAATACAGCTCCAATTAAAACTGAACTGGGGAGGAGATGTTGGAGGGGCCATCTCAAACTCAAAATGTAAGCCTCATAGATAAGGAATGCTGCCATATGTTACAGCATCTTTATTCTCATCCTGCAATTACAGGGATCAACAAAACATTGTTAGAAATCATTTCAGTTAGCATGGATGCTACTGTTGAGATTAGATTAATTAAACTGATAAATCCCAAGCATGGATCAAAAACATCTAGTAACATGAAAGAAGTCAAAATATGAGACAGGCAAGTGCTGCCAAGAAGTTTTTCAAAGTTCCCACTGGCCTAGTATGATTGGAAAATCTACAATTTTGAAGAAAAGAAAGTAGATCAAATGCCAGGTAAATACAAGCCTGTAGGTCTGGCATTTGCCAGAAACAGGCATCAGAATCAAGAAGAGCTTATCATAGCCAAAGCAGGATGCACAGTATATCAAAGTGAATTAGGCAGTTTCACTTTGACATCCAACCTAGTAACGAATAACATTGGGTCTTATTGGCAAGTGCTCTGTGCCTTCTTAATTGAATGCTATATATCAGTAACTGACCATGTACTTGGAGCAATGACCTAAGGATCTGGAGACAGGACAGTTTTAAATTATATCTGCATTTAAGAAAGAATTCAGGCTCTTTTTCAGTGAAGGATTAACTTTAAAATATACTGTGAAATCCCAAGATATATTCTAATAATATATTAAGTAAAAAAAAACAGAATGATAGCTGCTGATTGAAATTAAAGAAAGAGAAGAAGAATGGAAAGGAGAAAGAAGTGAAGGAGGGCGAGTGATGGAGGAAGGAGGAAAGGAATGGTTGATTATTCTGTAACTATTCTAGCTAGTAGAATATGCTTCATGTCCCAAGAAACCAATATGCAATCACAAACGGAGACTTCTATTTTATAAAAATCAATATGGGCCCAAGAGGTTGTTCATTCTGTTTCAAAATCTTAGTCTCTTTTGGAGGATCTTACTGGACAGCCCTACTCTCAAAGCTTTCCTCTGAAAGATGTCCTGGGGTTACTTGTACAATTTAAGAGTAAGCCATAGAATCACAGTTTTCCCGAATCAGAAGAAAGCTTCTGGTAAAGGACCGTTTATCTCTGAACCAAAATGTTGCATATTTTTATTTACGGAGTTCTTTTTAAAGACTAGAGAACTATCACAAGAGTAGCAAAATGGTCTTCATACATGATATACCATCTCTCCTGAAACTTATTATATCTGTCATTGATTCTAACCTTGGAAAAGCCTTCCTATTATCCTTCTAGCCCTGCTAAAAATGAGGTACGTGGGGTCAAAAGAAAAAAAGACCCACAAGTAATGTTCAGACTTTGGGAATAAATGATCTCCAGGATGCAATTAGCACAATCCTTCACCTGGGAGATGGCAAGAACTAAGAGAAAAGAAAAAAGTACGTAGGTTCATATGATGACTTTTAGAATAATTTTCTGTTCCGGCCACATTTTACCCTAATGACTATGCTAATCTAGTCTTGATTAGCGTGACCATGAAAATAATTATCATTTATATGCAATTTTAAATCTTAAAAACTTTTATTAAAATGTTCTTTCCTGCTATAGGACATGCAATATTGTCTAGAGTAATGAGTTCATTATGGTGTTTCTGACTTTTTTTCTGAAGTCTATAAATGTACATCTTATAACATCCAAGTGCTAATATTAGCACATAGACTCTATTGAATCTCTAATGCATCTTTCTGATAATTAATATCTTACATTTTTAATTTATATGTAATTTTGCTGTGATATGAGGGGAGACATTTCTGTAGTGCATATACATTATAAATTTTTTCATAGAAAATTATATTTTTCCTGGTCTTCATTATTTCTTCACTTATATCATTCTTTTGTGTCGAGAAGGCAAAAATCACTTATACTTAAGTACTCACTTATTGTCTTGAAGATAGAAAAAAATTGCGTCTTCAACAAATAATTACACTGAAGAGACTTGCTTCTATTTTTAAACAAATGGATATATTTATATCTTTTAATGCCTTAGAATTATACTACCAATAGATGCATTTGAAATATAGAAACTATGAGCAGATGTTAATGTCACAAAACCTATGCAACGAAAAAAAAGGGCTGTGATTTAAAAAAAAACAACTTGACATTATTTTTATAGTGTCCTATTTCATAAGTTCTTTGTAAAAATTTAAAAATAAAACTACACAGATTCTGTGGGCAAGGAGTGGGTCAGCTAGAAAGCGTCTTCCAGTCTTAGTGAAGAAGATTTAAGGTAACTTCCACATCTGCAAAGATAACACTTCTTCTTGACTATAACTATCAGAAATTTTTAAGAGATAATCTATTACTGTAATAAGAATGTGTCTAAGGAAAGTAATTGTCTAAATAATACAGCTTTATGAAATTGTATGATAATTGAGGTATGAAATAACTAAGCTTCTAGATGTTCTAAAATTGTTTAGTCAACTTATTTTTTTTAAAGAGGAACAAAATATTACTCTTTTATAGCATACTAGCCTAAGGTACAGGATGCTTTGAGATGCTAAGAATACCAGTTGTCTGTCCTATTATGCTTTTATGACTCTTAGGGCATATAGGTTAAGCTCTGATTCTCAAACTGGGAAAGACTCACCTGGGGGCTGTTAGAATAAATATAGTTTCTAGTATTCCATTCAGGAGATTTTGGTTTAATAGCTCTGGGGTGGAGTCTGGGAAACGCCAGGTACTTTGGTATACACAATCTACTAACCTGTATGTAGGGTAGGAGTCATAGGGTAGTTAAAAAATATGCAATTCAAAATAAGTGGGCATGGGAAATGAGCCTTCCGTCTGTTATCTTCTACCTATGTTTGTATAGGAATGTCACTTTGATACTATAAGCTTCAAATTCTTCATCTGTAATGTGATTATATTTTGAGGATCAAATGATTCTCAAAGGCACAGTAAGTAGAAAAGTATGATATAAACACTAATTCTGATCAAGTACCTTCCAAGCATACTGTAGGATAAAATTAGTGACTGTGTTGATAAGGAGATGATGAGTTATATGTGTCAGCAAAACTATTGATAACGTCACTTATTTTTTTAATATTTATTTTATATTGGAGTATAGTTGATTAACAATGTAGTTTCAGGTGTACAATAAGGTGATTATACATACACATTATATCTATTCTTTTTCAAATTCTTTTCCCATTTAGCTTGTTACAGAATATTGAGCTGAGTTTCCTGTGCTATATAGTATGCCCACATTGGTTATCTATTTTAAATATAACAGTGCGTATGTCAATCCCAAACTCCCAATCTATCCCTTCCTGCAACCCTTCCCTGTTGGTAACCATAATTTCCTTCTCTAAGTCTGTGAGTCTGTTTCTGTTTTATAAATAAGTTCATTTGTATAATTTTTTCTAGGTTCCATATATAAGCGATATCATATATTTGTCTTTCTCTGTCTGACTTACTTCACTTAGTATGATAATCTCCAGGTCCATCCATGTTGCTGCAAATGGCATTATTTCATAATTCTTAACGGCTGAGTAATAGTCCATTGTATATATGTACCACATCTTCTTTATCCACTCATCTGTCGATGGACATTTAGATTGAGTCCATGTCTTGGCTATTGTAAATAGCACTGCAATGAACATTGGGGTGCATGTATCCTTTCTAACCATGTTTTATTACTGGATCATATGGTAGCTCTATTTTTAGTTTTGTAAGGAACCTCCATACTGTTCTCCATAGTGGCTGTACCAATTTACATTCCTACCAACAGTGTAGGAGGGTTCCCTTTTCTCCACACCCTCTCCAGCATTTATTGTTTGTAGATTTTTTGATGATGGCCATTCTGACAGGTGTGAGGTGATATCCCATTGTAGTTTTGATTTGCATTTCTCTAATAATTAGCGATGTTGAGCATATTTTCAAGTGCCTCTTGGCCATCTGTATGTATTCTTTGGAGAAATGTCTATTTAGGTCATCTGCCCATTTTTTGATTGGGTTGTTTGTTTCTTTAACATTGAGCCACATGGCTGTTTGTAAATTTTGGAGACTAATCCCTTGTCATTCACATTATTTGCAAATATTTTCTGCCATTCTGTGGGTTGTCTTTTCGTTTTCTTTATGGTTTCCTTTGCTATTTGAAAGCTTTTGAGTTTAATTTGGTCCCATTTGTTTATTCTTGTTTTTACTTCCATTACTCTAGGACATGGCTCATAAAACAGTGGTCCCCAATGTTTTTGGCACCAGGGACTGGTAACATGGAAGACAATTTTTCCACAGACCGGGGTTGGGGGGTGGATTGTTCAGGCGGTAATGCGAGCAATGGGGAGCAGCAGATGAAGCTTCGCTGTTCACTTCCTGCTGTGTGACCTAGTTCCTAACAGGCCACGGACTGGTACTGGTCTGTGGCCCGGGGGTTGGGGACCCCTGTCATAAAAGCTATCATTGTGATTTATGTCAATGGTTGTTCTGCCTATATTTTCCTCTAAATGTTTTATAGTATCTGGTCTTACATTTAGGTCTTTAATCCATATTGAGTTTATTTTTGTGTGTATCGTGTTAAAGAATATTCTAAGGTCATTTTTTTTTTTTTACATGTAGCTGTCCAGTTTTCCCAGCACCATTTATTGAAGAGACTGGCTTTCTTCCATTGTATAGTCTTGCCTCCTTTGTCATAGATTAATTGACTATAGGTGTGTGGGTTTATTTCTGGGCTTTCTATCCTGTCCCACTGATCTATATTTCTGTTTTTGTGCCAGTATCATACTGTTTTCATGACTGTAGCTTTGTATTATAGCCTGAAGTCAGGGAGCATAATTCCTCCAGCTCCATTCTTCTTTCTCAAGATTGTTTTGGCTATTTGGGATCTTTTGTGTTTTCATATTTAAAAAATTTTCAAATTTCTTGTTTTTTAAATTTGTTTTCAAATTTAAAAACTTTTTGTTCTAGTTCTGTGAAAAGGGCCATTGGTAATTTGATACGGATTACATTGAATCTGTAGATTGCCTTGAGTAGTATGGTCATTTTAATAATACTGATTCTTCCAATCCAAGAACATGGTATATCTTTCCATCTGTTTGTCTTATCTTCAATTTCTTTCATCAGCATCCTATAGTTTTCGAAGTATAGGTCTTTTGTCTCCTTAGGTAGGTTTTTTCCTAGGTATTTTATTCTTTTTGTTGCAATGGTAAATGGGATTGTTTCTTTAATTTCTCTTTCTGATCTTTTGTTGTTAGTGTATAGAAGTGCAACAGATTTCTGTGTATTAATTTTGTGTCTTGCAAATTTACCAATTCATTGATGAGCTCTAGTAGTTTTCTGGTAGCATCTTTAGGGTTTTCTATGTATAGTATCATGTCATCTGCAAACAGTGACAGTTTTACTTTTTTTTTCCAATTTGGATTCCTTTTATTTCTCTTTCTCCTCTGACTGTTGTGGCTAGGACTTCTAAACTATGTTGAATAAAAGTGGCAAGAGCAGACATCCTTGTCTTCTTCCTGGTCTTAGAGGAAATGCTTTCAGCTTTTTACCATTGGGTATGATGTTAGTTGTAGGTTTGTCATATATGTTTATTATGTTGAGGTAGGTTCCCTCTATGCCCGCTTTCTGGAGAGTTTTTATCATAAACTGGTGTTGAATTTTGTCGAAAGATTTTTCTGCATCTATTGAGATGATCGTATGTTTTTTATTCTTCAATTTCTTTATGTGGTGTATCATACTAATTGATTTGCAAATATTTAAAAATATTTGCATACCTGAGATAAATCCCACTTGATCATTGTGTATGATCCTTTTAATGTATTGTCAGATTTGGATTCCTAGTATTTTGTTAAGGATTTTTGCATCTATGTTCAACAGTGATATTGGCCTGTAATTTTCTTTTTTTGTGATATCTTTGTCTGGTTTCGGTATCAGGGTGATGGTGGCCTCATAGAATGAGTTTGGGAGTATTTCTTCTTCTGCAATTTTTTGGAATAGTTTCAGAAGGATAGGTGTTAACTCTTCTCTAATATGTTTGATAGAACTCACCTGTGAAGCCATCTGGTCCTGGACTCTTGTTTGTTGGGAGTTTTTAAATCACAGTGTCAATTTCAGTACTCATGATTGGTCTGTTCATATTTTCTATTTCTTCCTGGTTCAGTCTTGGGAGATTGTTCCATTTCTTCCAGGTTGTCTATTTTATTGGCATATAGTTGCTTGTACTAGTTTCTTATGATCCTTTGTATTTCTGTGGTGTCCATTGTAACTTCTCCTTTTTCATTTCTAATTTTATTGATCTGAGTCCTCTCCCTTTTTTTCTTGATGAGTCTGGCTAAAGGTTTATCAATTTTGTTTATCTTTTCAAAGGACCAGTTTTTAGTTTCATTGATCTTTGCTATTGTCTTCTTTGTCTCTATTTCATTTATTTCTGCTCTGATCTTTATGATTTCTTTCCTTCTGCTAGCTTTAGATTTTGTTGTTCTTCTTTCTCTAGTTTCTTTAGGTATAAGATTAGGTTGTTTTTTTGAGATTTTTCCTGTTTCCTGAGGTAAGATTGGGTTGCTATAAACTTCCTTCTTAGAACTGCTTTTTGCTGTGTCCCATAGATTTTGGATTGTCATGCTTTCATTTTCATTTGTCTCTAAGTATGTTTTGATTTCCTCTTTGATTTCTTCATTGATCCATTGGTTGTTTAGTAACATAATGTTTAGCCTCCAAGTGTCTGTGTTTTTTTTTTTACTGTTTGTTTTTTTCTTCTTGTAGTTGATTTCTAATCTCATAGCATTGTGGTCAGAAAAGATGCTTAATGGGATTTCAATTTTCTTAAATTTACTGAGGCTTACTTTGTGGCCCAACATATGATCAATCCTGGAGAATGTGCCATGTACACTTGAGAAGAATGTGTATTCTACTGTTTTGGGATGGAATGCTTTATAGATATCAATTAAGTCCATCTGGCCTAATGTGTCATTTAAGGCCTGTGCTTTCTTATTGATCTTTTGTCTGGATGATCTGTCCATTTATGAAAGTGGGGTGTTATAATCCTGCACTATTATTGTGTTACTGTTGATTTCTCCTTTCATGGCTGTTAGTATTTGCCTTATATATTGGGGTGCTTCTATGTTGGGTGCATATATGTTTAAAATTGTTATATCTTCTTCTTGGATTAATCCATTGATCATTATTTAGTGTCCTTCTTCAACTCTTATAACAGCCTTTATTTTAAAGTCTATTTTGTCTGATATGAGTATTGCTACTCCAGCTTTCTTTTTTTTTTTTTAACTCCAGCTTTCTTTTGATTTCCATTTGCATGGAATATCTCTATCCATCCCCGCACTTTCAGTCTGTATGTGTCCCTAGATCTGAAGTGGGTCTCTTGTAGACAGCATATATATAGGTCTTGTTTTTGTATCCACTCAGCCAGTCTGTGTCTTTTGGTTGGAGCATTTAATCCATTTACATTTAAGGTAATTATTGATATGCATGTTCCTATTGCCATTTTCTTAATTGTGTTGGATTTGTTTTTATAGGTCTTTTTTCTTCCCTTTCTCTTTTTTCCTCTTCTCTTGTGATTTTATGACTAAGTTTAGTGTTGCTTTAGATTCCTTTTTCCTTTTCGTGTGTGTATCTATTGTAGATTTTCATTTCGGGTTTCCATGAAGTTTTTGATATAGCAGTCTATATATAAAGAAGATTGTTTTAAGTTGCTGGTCTTTTCATTTCAAATGCATTGCCAATATCCTGTGTTTGTGCTCTCCTCTTCTCACAGTTGCTGGTTTTGATACCATATTTCTGTGCAGATGATTTCCTAACATTACTGTATGTTTGCCTTTACTGGTGAGTTTTTCCATCCATAATTTTCTTGTTTCTAGTAGTGGCCTTTTCTTTTCTGCTTAGAGAAGTTCCCTTAGCATTTTTTGCAAAGCTGGTCTGGTGGTGCTGAATCCTCTTAGCTTTTGCTTGTCTGTAAAACTTTTGATTTCTCTGTCAAATCTGTATGAGACCCTTGCTGGATAGAATATTCTTGGTTGTAGGTTCTTCCCTTTCATCACTTTAAATATATCATGCCACTCCCTTTTGACCTGCAGAGTTTGTGCTGAGAAATCAGCTGATAACCTTATGGAAGTTCCCTTGTAGGTTATTTGTTGCTTTTCCCTTGCTGCTTTTAATATTTTTGCTTTGTCTTAATTTTTGTCAATTTGATTACTATGTGTCTTCGTGTATTCCTCCTTGGGTTTATCCTGCCTGGGACTCTGTGCTTCCTGCACTTAGGTGACTGTTTCCTTTCTCATGTTAGGGAAGTTTTTAACTATTATCTCTTCAAATATTTTCTCAGGTCCTTTCTCTCTCTCTTCTCCTTCTGGGACCCCTATAATGCAAATGTTGGTGCATTTAATGTTGTCCCAGAGGTCTCTTAGACTGTCTTCATTTCTTTTCATTCTTTTTTGTTTATTCTGTTCCACAGCAGTGATTTCCACCATTCTATCTTCCAGCTCACTTATCTGTTCTTCTGCCTCAATTTCTCTGCTGTTGATTCCTTCCAGTGTATTTTTCATTTCAGTTAGTGTATCGTTCATCTCTGTTTGTTTGTTCTTTAGTTCTTCTAGGTCTTTGTTAAACATTTCTTGTATCTTCTCGATCTGTGCCTCCATTCTTTCTCTGAGATCTTGGACCAACCTCACTATCATTATTCTGATTTTTTTTCTGGAAGATTGCCTATCTCTACTTCACTTAGTTATTCTTCTGGAGTTTTATCTTGTTCCCTCATCTGGGACATATTCCTCTGCCATCTCATTTTGTCTAACTTTCTATGATTGTGGTTTCTGTTCCACAGGCTGCAGGATTGTAGTACTTCTCGCTTCTGCTGTCTGTCCTCTGGTGGATGAGGTTGTCTAAAAGGCTTGTGATGGTTTCCTGGTGGGAGCGACTGGTTCCTGCCCACTGGTAGTTTGAACTGTGTCTTGTCCCTCTGGTGGGCAGGGCCTGTGCTCAAGAAGACTTTAAGCAGCCTATCTGCTGATGATGGGTGAGGCTGTGTTCCCACCCTGTTGGTTGTTTGGCCTGAGACATCCCAACACTGGAGCTTACATGCTGTTGGGTGGGTCTAGGTCTTGATGAGGAAGTGGTGACCTCCAGGAAGGCTCACACCAAAGAGTATTCACCAGAACTACTGCTGCCAGTGTCTTTTTCCCTACCGTGCGCCACAGCCAACCCCTGCCTCCACAGGAGACCCTCCAATATTAGCAGGTAGGTCTGGCCCAGTCTCTTTTGAGGTCACTGTTTTTTTCCCTGGGTCCTGGTGTGCATGAGACCTTGTGTGCACTCTCTGAGAGTGGAGCTTCTGTTTCCCCCAGTCCTGTGGAATTCCTGGGATCAAACCCCTCTGACCTTCAAAGCCAGATTGTCTGGGGGTCCCTCCTTCTGTTGACAGACCCCCAGGCTGGGAAGCCTGATGTAGGGCTCAGGACTTTAACTCCTGTGGGAGAACTTATGTGGTATAATTATTTGCCAGTTTGTGGTTCTCTCACTGGGCACGTATGGGATTTGTTTTTATTGCAATTATGCCACTCCTACCATCTCGTTGTGGCTTCTTCTTTGTCTTTGGATGTAGGGTATCTTTCTTGGTAGGTCCAGTGTTGTTTGTTGTTGTTGTTGTTGATGGTTGTTCAGCAGTTAGTTGTGATTTTGGCATTTCTGTAAGAAGGGGTCAGCTCACATCCTTCTACTCTGCCATCTTGCAACTTCCCCCTCTACCAACTTCACCTATTTAATGATCACTTATGCAAGGGGCATTTTGTGGTATTTAAAAGCTCACAAACTCTGGTGTCAATCACACTGAATCATACCCTAGCTCTCTGCCACTTCCTATTCTGTAGTATTAGAAGTATTACTTACTTAATCTCTCTATGCCTTAGTTTTCTCATCTATAAAATATGATAAACTTGTTATTATTAATATCATTCTTTTATTATATATGTAGTACTATGATAAATGCCAATAAGCAAACAATATACTTATAAAGTTCCAAATTTGATAGTGCTATCATGGAAAGCTACAGAGAGCTAAGAGATCCAAAAAAAAGAGGGAATACCTGACCTAGTTTGCAGTCTGCATGAGGCAGGAGAGTGGGGCATTTTTTAGGGTCTGATATTGTAAAAAGGATGAGAGGAAGTTACCCACATGAAGGATGTAGGTGGATCAAAAGAGTGTTTCAAGTAAGAGAAGACATAGATACAATGGCCATAAGCAGCAGTACAAACTGGTAATTATGCAGTGGAAAAGGAAAGTCATATAACCCATCACAGAAACAAAGAGGAGATTGATGTAATATAAAATTGTAGAAGACAGCAGAAGAAAAAGTATGCAAGCTCTTGAGGGCCTAAGAGTATTGGACAATAATATTTTAATAATGAAGATATAGAAGGAGGTCACTTGATCAGATTAGAATTAAAATAAATATGGAGAATAGATGTGGGAACTAGCAGTAAAAGAGGAAGATAAAACAAGTCTAAATCAGCATGCATACAAAACCATACCTATAAAACAAATAAAAATAATCAGAACTAAAAGGAGAAATAGACAATCTGTAAATATAATCAGAGACTTTTAATGTACCTCTCTCACAAGCAAATGAAAAATTCAGAACATAGGGAAGATCTGAAAAAAAGGCAGCTAGCAAACTTGATCTAATTGATACATACAGAAAAATACACTGAAAATGAATGAATGCATAGTATTTCAAGTATATGTAAAATATTAACAAAATTTACCATATGTGAGGTAATTAAGAAAGCCTTAATAAAGTTCAAAAGATTTTCTGTGTGGTAGTAAGCCACAAGTCCCCAAAAGGTAATGAAAAAGTCCCTATTTTCAGATTAAACAATATAATTCTAAATAGCATGAGTCAAAGAAGTCATAAGAAAATTTTAAAATATTTTGATTAAGAATAATAAAATATGATAGACAAAATTCAAGGGATATGGTAAAGCTTTTGTAGGGGAGCAAAATTTGCCAACCATTAATATATTTCTTTGGCATTTTAATTATTTTAAGCTGGTTATTTTCTAAGAAACAGTAGCCATGAGAAAATCTCTGAAAACCAAGTAGGAGTTACCCTCTTGTAAGAAACATTTATAAGGGGAATCTCCATGTGTAAGGCTGTCTCCCTCCCTGTACCAGGAATAGGAGGATAACAAAGTCTCTAGAAACTCCTACTGATGGAGAAGGCAATGACTTAAATCTGCATCAAAACCTTACCCTTGTTTACTGTGCTTTTCCTGGTAACCTCCCATAACTGACTCTCTTCACTCTCAACAACATCCTCTTTTGTCTTTAGCTGAGATTGTATTTAAGGTGAGGGCTTTGGCTATTTTGGTGAGTCACTCTGTTCTTCTGAGTCTCTTCCATGTATACATGTTATTAAAGTTTTGTTTGATTTTCTCCTGTAAATCTGTCTCATGTCAATTCTTCCACCAGCCAAAAGAACCTAGAAGGGTAGAGGAAAAATTTTTCCTCCTCAACACTTTATTTATAAGAATATTTATGGCCTTAAAATGCACATATTTGAAGAGAATAAAGGCTTAATATGGCTACTTGGATAACTGATTTTAAGAAATTAGACAAATAAGTTAATTAAGCCCAATAAAGTAGAATAAAGGAAATAAAAACATCAGAAATTCATAAATTATAAAATACAGATCAGTAAAAAGTTGATTGACTGAAGGCTGATAAAGCACAGATACTCAGCCTAATCAACAGAAAAGAGAGAAGAAACAAGTTACTAATTTCATAAGTAAAAATTATATTATTACAGATTCTAAAGATATTAAAAAGATAATAGGATATAATGCACAATTTTATAGACTTGAAAATGTGAATAAAATGAACATGTTGCTTGAAAAACACAACTTACCACAACTGAAATAAGAAGGAATCAAAAATATAAATAATCATATTTATTCATTATATATCACTCTATATAAATATATAGTGTAAAAGGAAATCAAAATAGAGTCAGTATTGCTAAGAGAACTCTCTAAAATGGATCTGGGAGGCCATTAAGGAAGTGTGACTCATCCACATCTCAGCCTAGATGGAATCTGACCTTTTAACCTGATGAAGTGATCCAGAATGTCTGACAGAAACTTGTGACAGCCTATCTTCTTATTGGACCCTTACCCAAAATAACTTGTGACAGTCTATCTACTTAGCGGACTCTTACCCTAAAACAATTCATGATTCTTTAAGGACAAATATTTTCCAACTTGCATCAAAGTCAATCACAATTCTCACCTGGCAACTTTTAACAACTTCATGGCTTTTTGTCTTTATAAGCCCCTGACTTGTTGCCTCCGAACACTCTTTCAGGGTTACCCGAATCTATGTGTCTCCCAAATTACAATTCTTAAGACCCCAAATAAACTCTTTTCCTATTTGCAGCCTCCTGCATTATTATTTATTCATTTATTTTTTTTGGTTGACAATAGATAGTTGCTTTTTTGTATATAAATTGAAAGAGAAAAAGGAAGGAAGAAAGAAAAGTTCTAAGATTCCCATGACTGAGCAAGATAGTTACACATAAAGGAAGATAAAGTTGTCTTTTTATCTTTGAATATATATTCGGACCAAGTAGATCCAGTGATAAGAGGATGTCTAAAGTTGTCTTTTAAAGGAAGTCCTTAAGTCAATTTAGTAAGTCAGTTGATAGGGTTTGCCTCATTGTTGTAACTGTCAGTGTCCACCTAGGAAAATAAATAACTCTAGGTCTTTCAAACAGAGAATCTAATACAAGAAATTAGTTACACAAGTGATAGAAAAGCTGAGAAGCAGATCAAGGACAGCAAGATAAAACAGAGATTAACAATGTCAGGAAATAGCTATCAGCCTTAGGGCTGAAAGGGCAATGAAAGTAGAGGATTTCATGAGAGTCTAGAAGCCCGGCTCTCCAGCCAGGGTTGGAGACATGGAGGAGACAAGCCTGCTGCCTAAATAAGCAGAGGGAGAAGGGAATAAATGTGTGGTTTCACTCCTCATCACACGCACTCAGTCTTCTGCCACATCTTCCCTGGAAATCAAAGGGAAGTTAGACTGATAAATGTTGGGTCTTGTAATCTAAAGGAAAGCATTGGAAGGGTGGAGCTTGGACTTGAGGACAAACAGGGAGTCCACCAGCATAGTAATAATTAGACTATAATGATTAAAGATCTAGAATAACACATGCAGTAAAGTCTGAAAGCTAGCTGGCTTTAAATATGCCTACTATTGGTAGGCTTTCAGGTAGAAAGGCACAAGGAACACTTTCTTAAAACCAATAAGAAGTTGACTGAGAGATAACACAGGTTTTAGGTTTTCCCTCTGGCTCTGCCCCATCCAATCTATAGGCCTTCTTCAAGCCTTAAATTTTTAATCTGTGTAATGTGGATAGTAATGTTTGCCTTACTGAACAGGTACCAGTAATAAAAGGCATAATAAATAAAAGATTAGCACTATGCCTCAACTGATAGCACACAATAATGATGGCTTATAACATTATTGCAAATTAGAAAAAAACAAAAGTGGTAGCTTACACAGCTTTGTAAAAATCTTGCTTTAGTTTCTTTCTATATTTAGCATTATAATTATATTACTGTGATTCTTTAAATCTAGATGTCATCTAAGATATATCATTATTATATGTATGCCTATGAAAGAAAAACACTCAGCTATCACACACAATATCTCCTTATCTTTCTTATTAAATTACGTGTCACTGGAGGTTAAGCAGCTTCTGTTTAAAGTCAGCTGGAAGTTTCTGACAAAGTGATATATGATGCTGTATCAACACGGTCTTATACAATGTATGAATGGATCATACCAGTCTCCTGCTGCTTTGAAATTTTTCATCTGCTCCATGGGATTGTCAATTTTTTCTGCCTTTATTTACTTTCCTTAATATATAGTAGACAATCTTTTTCTTCATGTATCTCACTAACAAAATGTAGCACAGTGTCATCTATTTACAAATCAACTAAAACTAAACAGTTAACCAAAAACTCCTATAAAAAAAAAAAAAAAAATCAACATAATGTAAAGGCAACCTACAAAATGGGAGAAAATATTTGCAAATCCTATCCATTAAAGGATGAATATACAAAATATATGAAGAATTCATATAGCTCAATAGATAAAAAATAACAATCTATTAAAAAATGGGCAGAGGATCTGAATAGATGTTTCCCCAAAGAAGACGTACAGATGGCCAACAGATACAGGAAAAAGTGCTTAACATCACTAACCATCAGGAAAATGCAAATCAAAACCACAATGAGATATTACAACAGAGAAGAACAAACTGACTCCATATTGGATACATTTCTCTAGCTCTAATCTTTGTGCTCTGTTGCCTGTGCTTAGTCATGCTGGTTCTGTACCTTTGTCTCTTCAATCAGTAAAAGAATGTTGCCTATAGCCTGAAATATGCATAACAGCATTTTCTCAATGCTCTG
The DNA here is from genome assembly GCF_009873245.2 of Balaenoptera musculus. Classification (NCBI taxonomy): domain Eukaryota; kingdom Metazoa; phylum Chordata; class Mammalia; order Artiodactyla; family Balaenopteridae; genus Balaenoptera; species Balaenoptera musculus. The sequence goes on from NC_045785.1 coordinate 64,015,399, forward strand.
CCTCCCAGGCTTGACCTTTCATTCATATAGAGATCAAAAGTTGCAGAAGAGAAAATAACATTTGTCTTGTTGAAGGTTTGCAGGAACATCATGACCAGACCTACCTGGACAGCTGCAAGAACAAAGGATTATCACATCTGCTGGTGCCAAGAAGTCTGCAACAACCAGCTACACCCCTCTCTCCCCTTTTAGTATAAAAGAAGCCTGAATTCTAACTCAGGTAAGATGGTTCTTTGGGACACTAGTCCACCGTCTTTCCGAATAAAGTTGCTATTCCTTTCCCCAATACCTTGTCTCTCAATTTACCGGCCTGTCTCTTGGTGAGCAGTATGAGCTTGGATTTGATAGCAATATCACCTCACACCTGTCAGAACAGCTATTATCAAAAAGACAAGAAATAACAAATGTTGGCAATGAAGTGGAGAAAAGAAAACCTTTGTGAACTGTTGGTGGGAATGTAAGTCAGTGCAGCCACTACAGAAACTATAGAAAACAGTATGGAGCTTCCCCAAAAAATAAAAAAAATAAAAAAAAAAAGAAATATCATAAGATATTCCATAGTTTCCATCAACAGATTAATGGATAAAGAAAATGTGATAAATGTATATAAATGTGACAAATATATATATAAATATAGTAAATATATATAATGGAATATTATTAGGCCATAAAAAAGGAGATTCAACCATTGTCAATAACATGGATGGATGTTGAAGGCATTTTGTTAAGTGAAATAAGTCAGACAGAAAACACTTATATGTGGAATCTAGAAAACGAAGAACCAACACTCATAGATACAGAGAACAGATTGGTGGTTGCCAGAGGTGGAAGTTGAGGGGGTAGGTCAATTAGGTGAAGGTAATCAAAAGGTACCAGTTATAAAATAAGTCCTGGGGATGTAATGTATAGTACAGATGACTATAGTTAACAATACTGTATTATATATTTGAAAGTTTTTTTTTTAATAGATCTTTATTGGAGTGTAATTGCTTCACAATACCGTGTTAGTTTCTGTTGCACAACAAAGCAAATCAGCCATATGCATACACATGTTCCCATATCCCCTCCCTCTTGAGCGTCCCTTCCATCCTCCCTATCCCACCCCTCTAGGTCATCGTAAAGCACTGAGCTGATCTCCCTGTGCTATGCTGCTGCTTCCCACCAGCCAACTATTTTACATTCGGTAGTGTATATATGTCAATGCTACTCTCACCTCACCCCAGCTTTGCCCTCCCACCCCATGTCATCAAGTCCATTCTCTATGTCTACCTCTTTATTCCTGCCCTGCAACTAGGTTCATCAGTACCTTTTTTTTTTTTTTTTTTAGATTCCATATATAAACATTAGCATACAGTATTTGTTTTTCTCTTTCTGACTTACTTCACTCTGTATGACAGACTCTAGGTCCATCCACCTCACTACAAATAACTCAATTTCATTTCTTTTTATGGCTGAGTAATATTCCATTGTATATATGTTCCACATCTTCTTTATCCATTCATCTGTTGATGGACATTTAGGTTGGTTCCATGTCCTGGATATTGTAAATAGTGCTGCAATGAACATTGTGGTTCATGTCACTTTTTGAATTATGGTTTTCTCAGGGTATATGCCCAGTAGTGGGATTGCTATGTCATATGGTAGTTCTATTTTTAGTTTTTTAAGGAACTTCCATACTGTTTTCCATAGTGGTTATATCAATTTACATTCCCAGCAACAGTGTAGGAGGGCTCCCTTTTTACCACACCCTTTCCAGCATTTATTGTTTCCAGCTTTTTTGATAAGGACCATTCTGACTGGTGTGAGGTGATACCTCATTGTAGTTTTGATTTGCATTTCTCTAATAATTAGTGATGTTGAACATCTTTTCACGTGCCTCTTGGCCATCTGTATGTCTTCCTTGCTGAAATGTCTATTTAGGTCTTCTGCCCATTTTTAACTGGATTGTTTGTTTTTTTTGATAGTAAGCTCCATGAGCTGTTTGTATATTTTGGAGATTAATCCTTTGTCTGTTATTTCATTTGCAAATATTTTCTCCCATTCTGAGGGTTGTCTTTTTGTCTTGTTTACAGTTTCCTCTGCTGTGCAAAAGCTTTTAAGTTTAATTAAGTCCCATTTTTTAATTTTTGTTTTTATTTCTGTTACTCTATGAGGTGGGTCAAAAAAGATCTTGCTGTGGTTTGTGTCAAAGAGTGTTTTTCCTATGTTTTCCTCTAAAAGCTTTATAGTGGCTGGTCTTACATTTAGGTCTTTAATCCATTGGGAGTTTTTGTGTATGGTGTTAGGTAGTTCTCCAATTTCATTCTTTTATACGTAGCTGTCCAGTTTTCCCAGCACCACTTACTGAAGAGGCTGTCTTTTCTAGAGACTAAGTCTTAAAAATTCTCATCATAAGAAAAAAACCCTGTAACTGTGTGTAACGGATGTTAACTAAACTTGTGGTGATCACATCATAATACATACATGTATCAAACAATTATGTTGTATACCTAAAAACTAATACAATATTATATGTTAATTAAATCTCATTAAAAAAAAGGAACTGCCTTGGGACAAAAAATATTTCTACTTTTCTCAGATATTGGAAAACATTTGTCTGTTGCTTTGTAAGAAAATGTAGAACTATGGTCATTCCAGTAAAGACAAATATTTCCTTCAAAAATATCAAATTAATGTCACACTGTACTCTAACTGGAACTTTCAGTATACAAAATAACTTTTTAGTAAAAGACTGAGTCATAGTGTAAACTTCTTAATGTTACTTGAAAAGTCAACTAAACTCCAAACAACTTATTGTTTAAAATGTTCAAACTTAGAGAAAAGGAGAGCCAGGTACAGAATTTGCCATGAGAAAAGTCAATATTTAATACATAGAAAATAATAATGCTATTTAAATGTTTATCAAAACCCAGAATATATTTTCAACATATAACTAATTATTGGATGTTTATAAATTCTACCTTACCAGAAAAATACAGTGTCTCTCTTTGTTTAAAAAAATTATAAATACAAGTTTTACAGGTTTTTTTCTAAAATCAGCAATTTATTTTTCAAAAGTTTGGTTGAAAACCTGCATTTTACAGCATAGCTAGGATGAATAAGTGTTAAAATGTTTTATTTTAGAGGAATCATCTATGTCATTATAAACTAAAAAAAAAAAGGAAACAATATATGCTCACTGCTCAAGTGTAGTGAACACACATGAAGATTCTAAATTTGAACTTAATGTGGGTGTGAAGAAAACTATCATCAAGGCAAAGACTAAGATGTGTGGAGGAATGTGATGACTCATGCAATTAGTATTATGTTGCTAACAGCACCTAAAGTAGCATTGAATTACAATTTTTATATCCTATATAGTCCTAGTTAAACCATTCAGCACCTCCAAGAGATCAATCAATACATTTATCTCTAGGTTACGCAGGAAGAAAAGATTCAATAATTAGCTATTTTCAGGGGACCACAGAGAGTGGTAGAGATAAAATTAACAAAGAAGCTTGTTACTTCTATCTGAGCTTGGTTTACCCTGACTCCAGGGTGAGATGAACCACAAGTTGTTACAGCTCCACTGTAGCTGTTTGTAGCCACAGTCTGACAGATAGTAATGGGGGAACATATATTAAATCAACCTGAAGCAAAGAATGAACATTTGGGTTATGATTCACAAAGCAAAGTAAAACATCATTGGGGGCTCCAGGGGGAAGAGATGATAGCAGAGGCCTTGGCCTTTATGTGAATTGTTGTACCTAAAGCCAGAAGCAAAACTATCAGGAAACACCATAGAATCTGGGAGCATAACGATCCAATGGGGATGAAGATTTAATTCTTTCTGAATCTCCAGATATAGTAAGAAGCCAGGATTAAATCTAATCACTAGTAAGCAAGGATTGAATAGGACTAATAAGGAAGCTTTTAGAGAAAATTGTTCTCACTTATATTGGGATTGATTGGATCAGAGGGAAAATATACATTTCCCCTTCCTGGAATATATTAAAATATCTAGACCTAAATCCCCTACATTTTCCAAAATTTCCCTCAGTTTGCTTCATTCTATCCACCTCTAACCTTCTCCAATCATACAGGAGATACACATAAATTAGAGCTAGACCTACTAATGGATTAATGCATAAAATATATGTTTATTTAACAGAACCATTTGTATCTCAATTATATGGTGATTAATATAGCAGTCTGTCATAATCAAAGCCTTCTGAGGAAACAAAAGTGAACACACATAAGGTATGTATCTCTGGAGGACCATACAGACTAATGAAGAAATTGTATCTATAAATATCTACTGATAATAAAAATAGAATAGAGTAAGTGCTAAATAGAAGTTGAAATACTGTACTGTAGCAATCAGAGAGGGTATGATTAATTGTAGTTGGAGGTATCACTGTCAGTGACAGCTTTTCTAAGGAGAGAGTATTTAAGTGTCTTTTGATGGATTTCAATAAATAGTGTAGGGAAGATAATTTCAAACTGAGAGACTGCATGAATAAAGGCAAAAGCTTGGAAACAACATGTTATTTTCTGGAAATAGAGGAATAAATTTTCCAAACAGAATGCAGGTTACGAGGAATAATGATATGCTTCAACTCGTTTGAGGTTCTGATGTGTTGGATAGTTACTTGTAATTGGCCCTGTGTTATATATTCTGCTTTCCTCTCTTTAAATGTAGATTGTGGTTGAGTTTACTTGTCATTTGCCAAAATATATTCTCTCTTGTGGTATTTATTTTTCTAGTGATGGTCACAATAAAGCCCATTCCACATTCTCTTCAGTGTCTCATAGAGTGACATCGCCACACCCCAAACAAGTGGTGGAGTTTTATTTTCCTCCCATTGACTGTGGGCTATCCTTATGACTTGCTTGTAACCAGTGGAATGTGGTGGAAGTGATGTTGCATGATTTCTAACACTAGGTCAGAAAAGGCCATGCAGCTTCTGCCTGGTTCTCTTAGCATAGTCACTCTCAGAATACTCCCTCCTGGAACCTAGCTGTTATGCCGTGAGAAGCCCAAGTCATATGGACAGGCCACATGTAGGTACTCCAGTTGACAGTATCATGTGACCCACCCAGCTGAGTCATCCTTGCCCAGGTGCCAGACATGTGACTGAAAAAGCCATTTGAGAAGTAGAATCTCTAGCCTCAGCTATTTCAGCCTTCCTCTCAAGTCACCCCCAGACATTTGAGTCTGTCCTGCTGAAGTCCCAGACATTGTGGAACAGAGGATAGCTTTTCCTGCTGTATCCTTTCTACTTTAATGACCTACAGAATTTATGAGCATAATAAAATGATGTTTTATGCCACAAAATTTAGAGTTATTATTTATTATGAAGCAATAATAACTAAAACACATTTCCTTTCTGAATAAGGAAGTTACAGCTAGGACATGGTTTTATGGTTAGTCTCTATATTTCACAGCTTCCCTTACAACTTAATGGGGATATGTGGTTATATTCTAGACAATGGAATATGAACAGAAATGCTGTCATCACTTTTAGGCCTGTCCCATAACATCCTGCAGTGAACTTCTACATACACTTGGACAGTCCTGTGACCCAACTTAAACCATCAGATAAGAATAATGCCCTTTGAGACAATAAAGAAGTAAAATAATAGGAACCCATGACTTTGAATGGTGCTCTACTTATTCTAAAAGTGAAATAAATATTATTTGGGGAGCTCTTTCTTACAGCAGCCTAATCTTACACTAAATGTTCCATATGTAATGAAAGATTCCTTCATTTTCTCTTCTAAAATAGTCAGACTATAAAGCAATGCAAGCTGTAACATAGAATTGTGAGATAATTAGTTTCAGTCAACTTGTTTTCGATACTGTTTTTCAGTAATATATCAAAAGATAGCAATGGGGCAAAGGGACTGGGAGTTTAAATTTAAAACTATTCTCTTAAGGAAAGCCTTGCTCTGACCACAAACAATTTTGAAAATAGGTGCAGTAAAAAGATGGAGTGAAGACTTACTATTTCAAGTAGTATTAAGAACTTGCTGCCCACTTTCAATTTCAAGATAATAAAAATGATCCTCTTAACTTTCTGCATCTAAGGGAAGGAAAAACAGAAGCAAAAACTCTATTTTAATAAAACAAAGAGGCATTTATAAATCTGAGAAACTATGTATAAAGGTTGGAAGGAAAGAACTATTAAATAGCTAGCAAAGGAAAGGAAAGCCAAGCCTATGTACAATTGGGCTTGTAATGCAAGTGGAGTGGAAAGGAGGATTGGTTGGCTTCAACAAGAAGCAAGGCAACTCGAAATCATGAAAGTTTTTGGGAATTGGAAGAAAGAGTATCACAGAAAGGGGAACAAGATGAGGACTGAAAACAGGAGGATAATTTGGAAATTTGTTTAAGGAAAATGAAATCCCTTCATCTCCACCCTGACCTCTAGAAACTAGGGATATATTTAATCCTCATGCTCACCAAAGACATTAAATTAGATACTCTCTGGACCCCAGCCTCTGCAACATCAGCCCCCTTTCCCACCATCTCCTGTATGCTATCAGCCATGTTTATAATCCCCAGGTAGAATATTGCAAAAGGTCAGAATTGCCAGCAGCCAGGTACATAATTCTCAGGTAAGATATTAGAAGGTTCTTTTTCTAAAAAACTGTATACCTAGAGCAAAGATGGGCACATGTGTGTCTTCCTTTTCAAAATCCAAGTAGCTATCTTATATAATAGTGACTTCTATCAAGCCACCAATCTCACCATGTACAGAGATTCCAGTAAGCATTTTACTATCTCATTCTTAAGTGTGACAGAATGGAACCAAAGGTTACAATATATCTTATGTTTGAAGAGGGCTACACAGCATAAAAGAAAGCCAAAATATGACAGAAGGACTCAAATGAAAAAAATAAAATATTATTAAATTAGTATTTAGTCTCATATAATAAAGACAATGTATACATAAAAAGAAGATGTTATAAAGAAGGCACAGTTAGAGAAGAAGAAAGCTTTTGGAAATTAAAAATATAATAGCTAATTTTTGACTGAAAAATAATTAGAAGATAAAACTGAGTACAACATAAGACAAAAAAAAGAACAAAAGAGAGAAAAAAAACCCATAAAGGATCAATCCAGGAGATTCAACATCTGATTAATATGAGCTTCAATATGAGATATCACAAAAAACAATGAAGAGGAAATTACCAAGAAACAATACAAGAATATTTCATATAACGTTAAGATATGAGACTCCATAATAAAAGGGCCCATCAGTGCATAAAGCAATAAATTTTAAAGGACCCAAAAGAAGGCAAACTATCATAAATTTCATAACACTAAAGAAAAAGCAGAATCTATAACTTACTAAGAGGAAAAATAATACATACAAAGGATAATCGCAATGACTTCAGAATTCCCAACAGAAATGTTGACAACTAGAAATTTTACTTTCAAAATAGCATTATATAACTATGCAGAAGAGCAATGAAATGAGAGAATAGATTAGAGAAAATTTCAGACTGTTAATGTTTAAATATGTATTTTCCATGTAGCCTTTATCAGGAAGCTACTAGATGATGAGAAAGAAATCCAGGAAAGAAGAAATGGGACTGAGATAATAGAGGAACCAACAGAGGAGAGATGAAAATTCCAAGCACAATAGCAGAGGGAAGTCTCAGAAAATAGTACGGATGAAGAACAACATTTTACATGGGAGCAATAGGCCAAAGCCTCCAGGAAGAATGTCTCCAAAGGTAAAAAATAATGAACCGATAAATTATGTAATTATTATGACCATATATTTGGAGGTAATTTATGGAACTGTGAATGTCTATGGGAAGTGTTTACCATATGCTTTAAGAAAATTGAGCAAATTAGAAAAAAAATTATTAAAGCTTGAAAAATAAAATTTTATGCTAAAACAAATTATAATCAGAACATATACCTAGACTTGGTACTGAACAACATGTGCATAATTGTAATGAAAACACTATGTATTTAACAAAAATTGAGATATAAACATATTAGGACAATGTAGAAAGAATTAGTGAAGGTTGAGGGGCATAAAAAAGTAGATTTTTTATTTTTGTTTTAAGCTTTATAAAGGACCATTAGATTTGGTAAAAATTATTTTACACTTAAATTTTTTGTATTTAATCCATTAATTGAAAAATAAAATTTAATTAAAAAAATAGCTAAATAGAACATCCTATAAATGAATGTTACATTTTTATCTTCTCCATTCCAAATCAATGAATTTGGGTTTATCACATGTACACACACACACATATACATACATTGCATCATAAAATAACTGGGAGGCAGACTGGATCACTGAGATGTCTCCAGAAGTTATAATACTGATGAACTCTAGAGTAGACTGCAAACTTGTTTCCATTTTTCTAAGCTCCTCTTATCAAGAGTTGGCATCTATTTCTGCACTCTTTGATTTCGGGCTAGGTGTATAACTTGCTCTGGCCAATTAAATGTAGAGAAAACAATGTTATAGGAAGCCTGGGTCTCAACAGGTTTTTTGCACTTCTGCTCTTGCTCTTGGGGCCCTACCTTCTAAACTAGTCTGCTGCAGAATGAATGGGAGAGGACATGAACAGAGATACAGTCTCATTTTTGAGCTATCTTAGACCAGTCAGACCCCAACTGATGAAGCAGCTGACTCCAGACACATGAGTAAGTCCAGCCAACACCAGCCAAGCCTGCTGTAGATCATGAGAACTGTACCCTGCTGACTCTAGTTTTGAAACAAATTGTTTTCTAGTTTTGAAATAAATGGTTGTTTTAAATCTCCCAATTGTGGGGTGATTCGTTATGCATAAAATAGTGAGAAATCCCAACAGAGATTATAAACTCTTGACATTATATAGGTAAGATTGCACCAAAAATTGAGTTCCCCCAGAAAGACACTGAAATAACCCCAAATTATAGGCAAATCGAATTGAGAGAGGGAATGAGATGTAGCTGGTTCAGTGGAAAACAATAACTAAAGGACAATGGAATGTGCCTTAGTCAGTTCAGGCTGCTATAGCAAAATACCATAGACTGGATGGCTTAAACCACAAACATTTATTTCTCATAGTTTGGAGGTTGCAAAGTCCAAGATCAAGATGCTAGCAAGTTTGATGTCTGATGAGACCCATCTTCTTGGTTTGCAGACGGCTGCCTTCTGGCTATACTCCTACATGCCTACATGGCAGAGAGAGATCTTTGGTTTCTCCTCTTCTTCTAAGGACACGAATTACATCATGGGGGCTCTAACTAGTTGATCTCATTTAATCCTAATTTCCTCCCAAAGACCCCATCTCCAAATACCATCACACTGGGGCTGAGGGCTTCAAAATATGAATTTGAGAAGGACAAAAGCACTCAGTCCATAGCTGAATGGTTGTGTTAGTCCCAAGATTTCAGTGTTGCTAAAACCTATATCCATCTTCAAAATAGAGCTCAATGAACAGCCCACAATATGACTACCAGAGTAGTAATTGGGGTCACACAAAGCAGTGGAGTACAGAATTGCACAATGGTTTTGGAGGCCAATTTTATCTAAAAATTCTATCTTTAAAATGTATCCAACAGATACATACACACATAGTCACAAGAAGATCTCTACAAGAATACTCCCAGAAACATTAATAGTAATAGAGAGAGAGAGAAAGGAAATGTAAATGTCAATTAAAATGTGTTAAAATATGTACTATATAAAATAATGTCCATTATATATTTCTGAGTTTAAAAAAGCAAGCCACCAAATTGATAATATACAGAATATATCCTGTAATAATGTAATTCAATTAAAAATAACTTTAAATTTTATGTGCACATAATTCCTCAATATCCTGAAGCCAAGAATTTCAAAAAAGACTGTTGATTTAATAATATTTGGGAAGAGGACCGAAACCAGAAAATACCACATTAAAGGTACAAAAATATTTTACTAATTGAAATAGTATCAACTTAACCATATAGGTAGACATCATTTTCTTTTTCAGTGTCATGACAAGGTTGAATCTATGAATGTAATGCAGGGTCCACTGATTCCTCTGAATCACCTTGGGCCATCAGAAATTACACATAGAGGCATGTAAATTTTTTATAAACTCAACTAAAAAAAATTAACTTTTTTCCAAATTTAGATTAATATTTTAATTTCAAGGTCTATTAAGAAAAATTAGGGCTTATTGAAGATAACATTTGGCTAATATTGTAGGTTTTTTAAATTGTATTTTATGTGGTGGGAATTTAAACCTCTTCTCTTAAAATTTGGTACTTATGTGTATGTGAATACAAAACAGTTGGAGGAATACATGCCCAGCTATTATCAGTAGCTACCGTGGAAGAATAAGAGTGGAAAAGAGCTAGGGGTTGGCTAGATTTTCACTGTTTAAATATACTTTTAAAATTTCTACTATAATACATATTTAATACATACTATGTTTTGTATTGTTTAAATATAATTTAACAATACACTTGGGATATTTTACACATAATTTTCCCATGAGCTTAAATAATCAAATAGAAGAAAATTATTCTTCATATATGGAAGGGAGAAAGGAGAATGCAATTTGGAATACCTGATAAGGACAGAGACAATGGCAAGCATAAACATTTCTAAAAAATTTAAAATGGGAACAAAGAAATGACTAAATAATTTGTGATGTAGAGACTCCTTTACCAAATCAACTAATCTCTCTTTTATGCCATTAAAAAACGAAACAAACAAACAAACAAAAACAAAAAAAATATGGAAACAATCAGATAATCAGTATCTAGAGATGTGTTATAAGAAACTTGAGGAAGAACATAAATGAAAAAACAGACAATATCTATTTGCCCTCATAGGGTCACGGAATAGTGGAGTAAATATGCTGAAAACTTTGTAAATTGCCCATATCCAAGAAGGATATTTTCACAGTTCTTTTACTCCCCCCTACTCCAACTCTTTTGGCTAGGAATATTGAAGCAAATGAATATTTCTCCTGAAGGTTCCTTTCACTCTGTGGTTTGGTCCCCCCAGGTCTTCAGAGTCCTCTCTATTTCATTAACACAGGAAAAGAATAGGAGGGATGCATTATGAGCCACGTCTGGAAATGGTTCACATTTAATTGGCCATGCCTCAGTTATGACCTGCTAACAAGAGGCTAGGAAAACACAGTCCAGTTACAAGTCCAGGAAGAAGAGAACACAGCTATCAGTGAGCACTGAGAGGTTCCACCACAATGACCAATAGAATATGATCCAGAGGTTCTCACACAGGGGCTGTCAGGAGAGCCAGAATTTCCTCCCCTGGATTTTTAAGTCCTTCTGTGTTGTAAATAGGGTGGAAATTAGAGAAAATGTCCAACGGTATGATGCTCTCTACCATAAAGCTTTTTAATGTTTGGGTTTAAGTGGGCAAATGATAAGTAACATGGAAATGTAGTAGGAAGACTTTTCTGTAAAGAATTTCTTTAACAGATAAGGTTATGCTACAGATCACAAGACTATCTTCTACATATACAGTGATTTGTAAAGTACTACTCTCATGTTAAAGATAGAGCTTAGATGTTCTCTTCCTTAGGTACTAGCATAATAAAAGACTTTCACAGTGAATAGGTATAAGCACTATACTAACAACAACATTACTAGTATAATATTCAGGCACTATACTAGGAATAAAGGACTAGGAATAAAGTTTCTAGAAAGTATCATTTAATACATTATTTTGATCATGTTTGGCTTAAAGCAAGGTTGTAAAATAAAGATAAAAAGAGAGCAATAATACTAGGAAGGGGTATTTCTCTTTTTTTTTTTTTTGGCCACACCGTGCAGCTTGTGGGTGGGATCTCAGTTCCCTGACCAGAGATTGAACCCAGGCCACAGCAGTGAAAGCCTGGAATCCTAACCACTAGGCCACCAGGGAACTCCCCAGGAAGGGGTATTCTTAACTGAGGCTAGGCTACATGGATATTTTTCTCCTAGAAGGTTTTGAATGTCGTTTTTCCCAAACATTATGGCAAAAGGAAAAAAAAAAAAGCTGAAAATTAGTGTGTCTTCTCTTACCTGTTATGTGGGAGTACCCAAATGCAAGTGAGAGCTCTACTGTCCAGCTCAGCAACAATATTTTAAAACACCTCGAACTATGGCCAGCTGGCAAAGCAGAAATATAAAAGAGAGAGCTGAGCTTATCATCTGAGTCTAAAATAAGATCTAATAATAGGCTTGAAAATCAATCTGTTGAAAAGGAAGGGATTTTCTAAATTACTTTGTGTCTTAGTCTGTTCAGGCTGCTATAACAAAATACCATAGACTGGGTGGATTATAAACAACAGAAATTTATTTCTCACAGTTTTGGAAGCTGGGAAGTCCAAGATCATGGCGCTAGCAGATTTGCTGTCTGATGAGAACCTGTTTCTTGGTTCATAGACCACCATCTTTTCACTGTGTTTTCACATGGTGGAAGAGGTGAGGGAGCTCTCTGGGGTCTCTGTTGTAAGAGCACTAATCGCATTCATGATGACTCTGACCTCATGACCTAATCACCTTCCAAAGGTTCCATCTCCAAATACCATCACATTAGGGGAATAAAAGTTTCAACATATGAATTTAGGGGTTGGGGGGAACACAAATGTTTAGTCTATCGCCCTTTGCCATCCCCTTTAGTATGTCAAGCTGCACACCCAATTGACGATAAAATTTTACATATGGGTGATCACATCATCCAGATGAAACTAAAGGATTGGAGTTAGATAAAGAAGACAGAAAAAGGGAAACAGATGTCAGGCCATTGTCTCAACCTATGTGTTTGAGAGGTTTTGGGGGAAAATGCTGAGGAGGACTTTGGCTGTGTTTTGCATTGGAAACTCTAGGAGGACAGTGCCTCCAGCCAAGCCTGGAATAGGGTATATCTAAGCGAACAGAGCAGTGCATCATAGTTGAGCAGGCTGAGGGTTTGAACTCAGTTCTGCTAGTCCGTGTGTGTGGAATAAGCAGAACACACACTTTCATGCATATCCCTAAAATTCAGCATGAAAATTTACAGAATATTTGCTTGGGGAGCTCACAGAAGGAGTGACCATGCCAGAGGCAGAGGCAAAGGCCACAGCAGAGAGTCTGCATCAGGAACATACGTGGGTTACTACCAGAATTTTAGAAGGATCCAACACCAAATGCCAGTCAAAGACATAGGAGGATTTGGGTTTTTTTTAATCTTCCCAGAAGATTCTAACGTGCAGCCAACGTTGAGAACCACTGCCTTTGGGAAAACTTTCTAGCAGTCATGAAAATCTCCAACTTCAAGAAAGCATTGTGTAATGTAGTTTTATATATAATATGTTTAATTTTCATTCTAATCCCTAGAGTAGAAAGTATTAACCTTATTTTACTGATGGTAACCTTGAACCTTAAAGTAAATGATTTGCCCAGATTAGCTCGGGGGTAGAAGTGGAATTCAAACTGTCTCCTCATTCAAAATTGAATTTTTTCTCATTTAATGGGGCCTCTAATGCATATTGTTTTCTGTGCTCTCTTTCTATCATTATATAGGCTACATAATTTATGAAACGCTTCTTTTGGGTATTATTTCTGGAAAGGGCATTATACAATGCCTTCTATTCGATCCGGTAACATGTCTGCCCTCAGAATCACAAGTGGATATGTAATTAAGGACATGATGTGGGTTCTTAAGACCTCCATTGCCCTGAAAAAGGATCATAACACGTCCTACTTTAATATCACTCCTTAAGGATCTTCCAAGTTAAGGAATTTCCATAAGTTAAAAGGAGATTCTTCCTCTGACAGATTAGTTTAAGCAATAAAACATTTTACCACTATTTTTACCTAAAAGATATTGAGATCTAGAAGGACAGAGACATAATTAAGTTAAGCCAAGATTTATAGAGATACTACCTTATGCAAGGTGCTATTCCTGACACCAGGAAGTGCGTAGTCTTATAGAACAGCCAAACACAGCAATGATCATTAATCACTATGTGTCAGATACTGTGCCAGATACTTCATATGTAAAGTTCAGTTAACCCTCAGAGCAGAGTTACAAGTTAGGGATCATTCTTTCTCTTTTACAAATAAGGAAACTGAGGAGAGAGAAGGTAAATTACTTGTCCGTAATCACACAGTTAATAAGTTATAAAGCCTGAATATAATGTGATCTATGTCAAGATAGTAGCGATAGAATTGGATATTTTTATCTATTACTTAAAGCAAGGGCAGGGATAGCTTCAAAAAAAAGGTGACACCTGAGCAGCTGTCGTTTGGAGTTTAAATAAGAGTTTGACAGACAAATCAAAGAGCCCACACAAAATGTGACATAACACATAATGTGTCTTGCATATTAGACACAAATTTATTTTCTGTGCATTAATCTTAGTGATTCCTCCTCAAAATCAATTGTTTAACCACCACAATGCCAATGTAAAATCAAATATATACTTGGCACATAACTCTAACTTCCTTAAAATGACACATTTTGTTTTGGGTGAGGAAGGGAAAGGTAGGATAATTTCTGGTGTAGGTACTACCATAGTCTTTGGTAAACTTTGTCTGGGAAGAGACCTTGGATGCCCATGATGAGTTTGAAAGGCACTGCAACCCCACAGAGGTGCTAGTGTTCAGGTTAGCAGTACGTATCCCCAAACCTCATTCCTGGCATGAAGCAGAACAGAGACCAACTGAAGTGGTACTTTGATTCTCAAAGCACACTTTTTCCAGCTCACATTCTCTATCTATATCATAGATAGCACTTACCACATGATATTGCACTTATTCATTTATATAACTGTTTTGCCCACTACACTACAAACTTCTACAGAGCAGGGAATTGCATTCCACAGCACCTACATACAGCTTCTGATACCTAATAGGCACCCACTATTTGATGGTTGAACTAAACAGAAACAATTCCACTTTCTGATAGCAAACATCATGTGAAACTAAAATGACAGCATATTAACATTGCTTGAAACACCAAATCACCCCCTCACTCGAGGAGCGATTCACATTTCCATGGTGTTAGAACCAGAATGTGGTGGTAGATGCCGAAAGGGCCAGATGTACTTCTCTATCCATTTTCCTTGGGCTTTTTAGGCCATATTGCTCTCACCATTCCTATAACGAGACTTCAAGTTTAAGATTCAGAAGTCCGTCATTTCCAAAATGCATAGCTCAGACAAGAGCCCAGGTTATTTTTTCCCTAAGTTGACTTGGCACTGGATCATGGTGTGATGAATTTATTATGTACAGCAGCAGGCATGGTACTTTTTTAAAAGCAAGTGCCAGAAACAGAAACCCATTGATAAAAAAAAAGTTAAAATTTTGCCAATTTTCTCCAAATACCATCAGAGTAAACTATCATCAAATACAAGTCGTTTCTCCATAAATAACAGCATGGAGCAAATTTATTGCATTCCCAACTCCTTTGAAAAGACTAAAAATAACCTCAGAAAGTGGATCTAATTATCCTACATACATGCAGCATCATGTGAGCATTAGAATATGACATCGACTAATTGAACTGCTAAGACTACTGGAGAACTTTAAACAGAAGATTCCAAGAGTACATGAGCTAATAAAAGGATGTACTGATCTTTGCAGTATAGTTTGAAGCCCATAAAGCACTGTAAATGACAACAACTGAATTTTGATGTGCAGGTAAAGGTCTAACATACGGGAACTTTGCCTTCAAGCTTTTTATAATAATGTACCATAAACTCAAGGGATCCTCTTCCATTTTTCTGTGGAAATAAAGATTTGCTTAATTTCCTGACACTGAACCTTTGATTACTACAGAAAAGTCTCTACCCCTATCATACACTAGTGAACCTAGTTATACTAGCATTTTCCAATTTACACTGGAAGCACTACCATTAAAATTCTGCTTTTAGTTAGCACTGATTTGCGCAAAAATATAGGTAGTAAATATGTGCAGTACCATCAAATGTGAGTGCTAGATATGAAGCAAAATAAAATAACATTGTAACTAACCAGTGATTTCCTTTAAAAGATGCTATTTAGATGATAAAGCACTACATACCCATATTGAACTTGGGACAGTGGCCAATACTGTCCAAGAAGTTAAAGATTGAAAACGAAGTACTGATTTTAATGCAGACCATTTAAGAGTAAACACACAGTCTCTATCCTGGTATGAAATCCAAACCTCTGACATGTCATTAGATTTCTTGCTTTTAGATTTTCCTTTCTTCAGCTAGCCAAAGACATTTAAATTTTTCTGAATGGAAAGTATTATTTACTTTGTGGTAGGGAAAGAAAGCTAAGCCATAAAGCCAAAGATACTTCACTACTCTTGACCTGTACTTAACCCTTTGTCCAACTTTCCTAAAAACATTTTAACTGAAAATAAAAAAACTACTTTCTCTATAAATGTTTCAAATACTGGAATTAAGAGCTGGTATTGAATTCCCCTAGTAAAGAGTTATGTTAAAAGGTCATGAACAAGATAGGACTGATGTGAAAAAGAAGGCAAGTCTGAAAGCAGAGCAAGGCATCCGTGGAGTAGATAAAATCTGGAGTAGATAAGATTGAGTGAAAACCTACTATAAAAATCATACTAATAAATTAGACTGTTTAGTAATTGCAGCATGCAAGGATTTGAAAAGTAAAATTGAATTGGCTAAAATCAGACATAACTTGTCAAATGACAAAACATTTCAAACTGTAGGACTGTCTTGAACACAAGTATATAAATATACTAGAAAAATAAAGTATTTTGAGGTCTTGACCAGGTTCAGTAGGAGAAAAAGGGTCATGATCAATTAATAATATAGGATAATATAGGTGGCTTAGTATTTAGCATCCTTCGTTTATTTCAGATCTTGTGATTGATTTTTTTTCTAATAATGTCATAAGAAATAATAATAAAAGGGCAAATAAACATAGATAATAAAGATTATCATGCCATTATTCAGTGCAGAGAAAAATAGAAACAATCTAAATGCCTAACAAACTGAGACCAGATAAAAATATTTTTAAGATTATTTAGTAATGTGGAAATGTGCAAACAATAATGTGAAGAAGGAAAAAAGGTATGATCTAATTTTTAAAAAATCATATAGAAGAAAGATGTTAAGACATACTTCAAATTAACAGAAGTTATAATTTAAAAATGAGAATATACATAATTTTAATTTTATTCTTTGAATATTCCATATTTTCCAAATACTCTAAAACTATTTTTGTAATAAAGATACTTTTAAAAGTTTTAAAATCCTTATAAGTCTAAAAGAACTCCCATAGAATTGCTTTTTTCCATACAGAGGTCCCATTTTATCTAATCTTCTCTAATATAGGTATACCCGTACTATTTCTTAGATATTATTCCCTGCGGAAAGGAATTCCAGATTTCCTATGTTTCCCAATTCTTTCTAAAAATCAATTCACCTTTCCATTTATTAACAAACATATTGGAAAAAAAGAAAGATAAATTTATCTCATGGGCAGTGTGGGATTAGGGATGTCACCCTGATCTCCAGGGGTTCACTGTCAACTCTAAGGAGATAAGGGATAGAAGAAAGGACTGGGAAATTCTTTAAGCATCTGAACTCTACTTTCTCAAGAAACACATCAATACACAATGGGGACAAAATGTCAACTAGTTTCAACATGATTAAAAAATAGGAATTGGTGAGTCTTTAAGTGACAGAACCTGTGCCAGACTCTATTTAAAAGAGGTACCATGAGAATGACTGTGATCCTTCACTTCCAAATAAGTCAAGATATATCTACTGAGCTCCAATTACATGCCTGATATGGGCACAGGGGGAAAACATCTTTCACTTGCTTAAAATTATCAGAAGTAACTATGTTATAATTATAATTATGTAAATGCAACTGTGAGAGTTAAGGGCCAAGGGAACAATTCACAAAGTTAAGTATAAATAAACAATTTTCCAAATCCCCTTTAGTCTGACAATGAGCAGCCCAGTAGAATAGAAATTGTAGATATCATCTTTTCCCCAGGGTGGTTTCCTGTCATACCCAAAAGACACAAGACCTTATGAATCTGTTTTGGTTCTATCCAATTTTAACTCAGCTAGCCTAGAGCTGTTACTAATCCAATTGTGTGTGTGACCCAGCAAAAGTGGACAGCATAATAGAGCTGTAACTGTTTTGACAATATCATTTCTCTGATAGGTTCCAGTTATGCAGTTCCATCTATGATTTAGATGCCGAGTTCTCCATGGTTTAGTAATAATTCACCTGTTTTTATGATGCCAGGGGAATAAAAGATGCTTTGCATCCATTCATGCCCTACAGCTCTGCTTTAGATACTTTTTATCTCTCTTAGAAATACTATATTCCGCTTCATACAAGTCCTGACTAAGGATATTTCATGAAAAATAGAGAAAATTCAATTCAAATAAAACCAAAGGGTGACCCACAGGAGAAAGGTTTTTAAAATATACTGCAATCCAACTCTTCTCATAACTGAGGGACAATGCCACTTTTCAGTTTAATGGAGACTGCTAAGCCTAACATAAATAGACTTCATGATCTAGCCTTCCTTTAATCTACCATCAAATATCTTGCTACATTTTACCTCCAAACTTATGCTCCAGTCACACTAAGCTTCTTGCAGTTCCTCAAGTCTATATGCTCTCTTGGGTGTACTATTACTCCTGCTGTCTCTATCCAGAAATAGTCATCATCTCTGGTAACTCCGTATCTCCCCACACAATCCCAGATTTTCTCTGAATAATTTCTACTCAGCCACCAACATTCAACCTAGGTTGCAGGATGAATAAATGCCCTCATTCTAAAGGAAAATTTAGATGTGCCTTGAGTTCCATAAATCTTATGCTTAAGATCAACTTAAGATCAACTTAAACAATTTAGTTGATTAAATAATTTTTTCTTGTAACTGCGATAATGCAGTAAACTCGTCATCCAGTGTTGATCAGAGAGAAACCACGCTGGCATGGTAACTGATAGAGCCAGAAAAGACAGACAACTTGGCACATTCTAAAATTATAGAAGCACATGTACTAAAGAACGAACTTTTCAAAAAAATTTATAACACTCTATTGAAGTAACTGGATTATAATTTTATATAAATTTCATGTGCACAACATTATATTTTGACTTCTGTACACTACAGTGTGCTCACCACCAAAAGTTTAGTATCCATCCACCACCGTACAGTTGACCCCATTTACCCATTTTGCCACCCCCAACACTATTTCCCTTCTGGTAACCACTATTCTGTCCTCTGTGTGTGTTTGTTTTGGTTTTATTTGTTTCTTTATTCCATGAGTTAAATCATACAAAATTTGTCTTTCTCCACCTGACTTATTTCACTTAGTATAAAACCCTCAAGGTCCACCCAAGGTTTTCACAAATGGCAAGATTTCATATATATATATATATTTTTATGGCTGAGTAGTATTTCATTGTATGTATATATACCACACCTTCTTTATCCATTCATCCATCAGTGGGCACTTAGGTTGTTTTCATATCTTGGCTATTGTAAATAAAGCTGCAGTGAACTTCAGGGTGCATATCATATGGTAATTCCGTTCTTATTTTTTTAAAGAATCTCCATACTGTTCTCCATAGTGGCTCACCAATTTACATTCTCACCAACAGTGTAAGAGAATTCCCTTTCTCCTCCTCTCTAATACTTTTTATTTTTTGTTTTATAATTGCCTTTCTAACTGACATGAGGTGATATCTCATTGTGGTTTTGATTTGCATTTCCCTAATAATTAGTGGTGCTGAACATCTTTTCATGTGTCTGTTGGCCATCTGTATCTCTTCTTTGGAAAAATGCCTATTCAGATCCTCTGCCCATTTTTAAAATTAGGTTGTTTGATTTTGTTGTTATTGAGTTGTATGAGTTATTTATGTATTTTGGATATTAACCCCTTATCAGATATGTGGTTTGCAAATATCTTATCCCATTTGCTAAGTTGCTTTTCATTTTTCTGATGGTTTCCTTTACTGTGTAGAAGTTTTTATTTTGATGTAGTCCTGTTTGTTCATTTTGGCTTTTGTTTCCCTTGCCTGAGGAAACATATCCAAAAAGATAATGCTAAGACAAGTCTAAAAGAGAATACTACCTATGTTTTCTTCCAGGGGTTTTACAGTTTCAGGTCTTACATTCATTTCTTTAATCTATTTTGAGTTGATTTTTGTGTGTTTTTTTTAAGATAGTGGTCTATGTGCCATGTATTTTGCATGTATTATTTCCTTTAACCATCCATTTTTTTCTATAAACTAGCTATTATCATTCTCTATTTCACAGAGAAGGGAACTGAGACTTAGAGAAGTTAAATAACTTGTCCAAGGTAAAAAGCCAGTAAATGTGACTATTGAGCTTTAAACAGTGTGTATGGATCCAAAACTTACACTCTTCAACCATTACAGCAGAGTATAGAGATGACATCTTGTAAGACAAAACAAAGCCACATCAGTTTCAAGAGAAACTGCCCCTTAGTAGACAACTCTTAACCGAAGATTACTTTTTCTTGATGTCTTCTCTGTTTTAAAGCAGCAATATGTTTACAGTATTTACAAAATGTTACTAAAATTGATAAGTATAGTAAGAAATTTACATTGCACTCTCTAGCAAGTGCAAATTAGATCTTATCCAGTTTTCCAGTTGTTTTCCACTTGAGGATATGTGGAAGAATCTATTTTCCAAATGTAGCCATACAAGGGTAGATAAATAGATAGATGATAGATAGATAGATAGATAGATAGATAGGTGATAGATTGATAGGTAGATAGAGATAGAGTTATCCCATCCAACCTGCTTTTCCAACCATGTGATGTTGACACATCTCCATCAAGAGATGAGGTCTGTTTTTCTTCTCTTAAACCTTAAACATGGGTGGAACTTTGTAACTGCCTCTACTAATAGAATGTGACAGAAATAAAGCTGTGCAACCCCCAAGGGGAGATAAAAAAGGCAATATGTCGTCCATCTCACTCTCTCAGGATGCTTCCCCTAGAAACTAGCCACCTATTATTAAAACAAACAAACAAACAAAAACAGACCACATGGAGAAGTCCCATGTGGGTGTGCCAAGCAACATTTTCATCCCAGCCTCCAGCCAACAGCCAACATTGAAGGTATCTCTATTGTGCCCTGCTTGAATTTCTGACTTACAAAAACCATAAGCAATAAGAAGTGATTACTGTTATTTTAAATCACTAAGACTTGGGAGGTAATTTGTTATATAACGATACAGGAGAGAAACCAAGTTTTTCATTAAGTATCATTTTCTACAAATAAAAACTAATCATGAAAATGTTAGGTGTTCAGATGCTCATAAAATATCTCTAGATATATTAACCAAACCTACCTTTGAACCTGGATAAACAAAGCTTATTGTATAACAAAACTATACTATGGGAATAGGGCTAACATATTACAGTGGAAAATAGAGGGCTCTTTGGTCAGACTATCTAGATTCAAATCCTAGCTCCATCACTAACTGGCTGTGTGACCTTGAGAAATTTGCTTTCATCATCAATTTGCATTTCATCATCAATAAAGTGGGAATAACAGTAATAACTACAGTTATTACAATAGTTCACTTCCTCTATCACAGCCATAAATCACTTCCACCTAATAAATCCTTATTTTTAAAGAGCCACACAGCTTTGGAAGGTAAAATAATCTGAGAAAACTTCATAACTTGAGAGTGCTTATATACAGACACATGTCATATATGATATATATATGTTTTTCTGTGTATTAGCATATACATGTGTGTATATATAAACATACACACATATCTGTGTATATATGTGTTTGTGGTATGTGTGTGTGTGTATATATATATAGACACACAAAATTCTGTGCTACTACATATATGTGTGTGGGTGGGGGAGTTACATACATAAACCACAAGGAAAGAGTGCATGGAAGATTAGGAATATTGTAGCCATGAAAATGCACCTCTCAGGTCTTCTAATGTGGGGAGCATCAATGACCAACAGCTCAGCTGCTGCACTCTGAATCTACCATTGCATTTACTCTGAGACCACATTTCCCATAAGTTGCTCTTGGCCAAGGAGCGAGCTTTGAAGGAATTCTAATGTAGATCAGGTCCTGGGAGACATGGACTTCTCTGACAGGTGACTTTGGCTTGATCAATCCCATCAACTCTACTGAATTCTCTAAAATTGCATTGCTACCTAAGGCTCTTCCACTCAACTTTCCTTCCTTTCCTCTCTCCTTCCAAAGTATCTGACCTGCAAAACAGTCTGACAGATCTCCCAGCCTCCCTCAAGTCCCTTTCCAGTTTTCCTCATAGGCATTTCCTATGAGGAGTAATATGTTTCTGACACATCTAAACCATCTTGGTGTCTGCCTTTTAGATGACCTCAAACTAACACAAGCAGTAAGAAAGGGCAGAAAACTTCAGAAAAAGAAAAGAATACAGTCTTAACTACTCAGCAAAATTAAACTAAGTTCTAAAAGCTAAAATCAAAAGCCTGCATAAGAATGACAAAGAGATACAAGCCAGTTCAGGGCACACAACCATTGAAATGTGCACAAGTTATAGCCATGAGGTATCAGAGAAGATAATAGTTGGGATGTGACTGAAGCAAGACCATTGGTTGAAAATCTAAATAAGGCAACTTTGTATAAGTCCCATCTCCACTACTTACAACCAGAAGAATTCCCCTCCCTCTCCCCCAAAGAGAGCATGTGTGTGAGGCACTGACTTGAGAACGAAGAGGAGAAGATATTTTAGAAATGATCTTTATTTAATCTCCCCAAACTGATTAACAGGGTTTCCCACACAGTTGAAAGAAAGAGAAAGAGGGACAAAGACCAACAGACAGATGGGAGAGGGGTTAGATAAGGGGGGAGATAGGGAAGGAGGGAAGGAGGGAAGGAGGGAGGGAGAGGAGGAGGAAGGGAGGGAGGGAAGGAGGGAGGGAGGGAGGGAAGAAAGGAAGGAAGGAAGGAAGGGAGGGAGGGAGGGAGGGAGGGAGGGAGGAAAGGAGGAAGGGAGGAAGGGGGTGGAGAATGTACTAGGTTTGGCAGATCCAGCAAATCAAAATGTAGGATGTCCAATAAAATTTTAATTTTAAATAAGCAATGATGTTTTAGTATAATATGTTAACATGCAATGTTTGGGACCAACTTCTATGAAAAAAGTATTTGTTATTTGAAATTCAAATTTAACTGGTGTTCTGTATTTTATCTGCAACTTTATGAGGTACATCACTGAAAAATTTCAAAGCACCAAAAATAAAGAGAAGGCCTTAAAATTTTCCAGAAAGAAATATATAAGAATTAGGAATAGAAATGGTGTCTGACTTTCCAAAAGCAACCACAAGAGATAAACAAAAATTGAGCCATGTGTTTGAAATTCTGTGGGAAAAATTATTTTCATCCTAGAATTTTATGCCCTGACAAATTGAGTTAGGATATATTCTCAGACATGTGAAGTCTCAAATTATACCTCCCATAGCCATATGATATAAATTGAGCATTGATCTAAATAAAATTGTAATATAACCACATTGGATTTTCTGGGTAAGTAAGAGAAATTGGGGGCAGCACGAGGCATAGAGGGATAGAGTGCTGCAAACTGTGATATCCAGCCTTTTTGAGGAACTCCAGTGGCTCTGCCTCCTGGTGTTCATTCCTTCAGGTAACTCCCTATTGCATTGCACTGATGTTTTTCGGTGTGACCAATAGAATGGGGCAGAAATTACGGTATGTCATGCCCAAGATTAGGTTATAAAAAGTTACAGTATCTTTGTAACCCAAGAACACCTGTGCCTATGTGCATGCTCTGGGGATAACCAGCTGCTATGACTTTGAGGATACTCAAAGCTTTGAGGATCCTGTGAAGTGGCCCATGTGGCAAAACCCCATGAATGGGGCTTCTTGGAATCGGCTTGTCCAGCCCCAGTCAACATCTCAGCTGCACCTTCATGAGAGACCCTGAGCCAAAACCAACCAGCTACATGGGCTCCCGGATTCCTGACCCTCAGAAACTGAGATAATACATGTCTGTTGTCTTAAGCTACTAAATTTTGGGAGAGTTTTTTACAAAGTAATAGATGCCTAATATAAAAGGTAACAAGGCAAAATCCTAATCTTTCAAAATAGAAAGTCAAAAAGAACAGTACAGGTTCATTTTTAAATTTTTTGTTAGTATGAACACCCAAAGAAATATCTAAAAGATTATAAAGTAGTTTTATCTGTAGAGAAGGACTCTAGATCTGTGGAAGGAGAAAGGCAGATGGTTATGATTTTTATTATAATTCTTTTTTATCACCCCTTATTATAACCTTTTAATATTATTTGATTTTTAAAACATAAATATTATGTGGTATCATAGTAAATGGATGTTCATTTGCTACAGAAAATGTAGTTGCTCAATAAAATGATTTTGTTTAACCATTTAGTACAGGTAAATTAGCTCTTACTCCAGTAAGAAATCCACACTCACACACTGAAAAAACAAAGTAGAAATAAGCATATCTTCTTTATAGCTGTATATATGACAAAATTAGGTGTTCAATAGATGCTAAGTATTACTACTGTTTTTGCCATTAATACTATTATTTTTCACTATGCAAAGTGATGTTTAACTCCCCATCCTACTGGCTCAAGGGGAGAGGAAAACAGAGTTGAATTCTGAAAGAACTAAGTAGGGTAATTTTAAAATTTCGTTTTAAAAAGATTGTCTCTGTATTATCAAGGCAATCCTTTCTCTCTTTTTTTTTTTTTTCTAGTTTTCGATCACTTAGGTCACTTTTCCCCTCCATCAGCATAGATAATTGAGTTGACTCCATGTTTGGTTGAACCAGCAGTAGGGATCTAACAGAATGAGCTATTATCTTTCTCTCTGGATCCTTGCTGAAACAGTATGTTGATTCCCTGTCTTCCTATTGGACAGTGCAGCTCTGAGGCCAGTTTGGATAATGAAATAAAAATTCCACATGTCATTTCAGAAGCGATACCCCTAATACTATTTTAGTACAAATAGCAATAACATGACTTTTAAGCATCCCAGCTAGAACATTACATCCCATGTCAGTTTATAGGCTGACTTCAGACGAACAGCATATAGATACCAATATCTCTGACATTTCGTTAGCAAAAGGTATGTTGAAAGATTGTTAAAAGATTTCTTCATAAAATGCACATATCCCTGGAAAGCATAATACTCTAAGACAGGAATCCCCAAGCCTAAAAATTATATGATCAATGCTGAAGAAAGAAGGTACTAGTGGTAAAAGTACTGACCAGTACAGTGGAAGAAAGATATTGAACTAGCTGTAATCAGAAATACATGGGGAACAGAGATTTCCAAAACTACAAATAACCAAGCACCACCCCATCTTGTATTCTAATTAGGTAGATTTTTAATGTGGGCAAGATACTTTTTTTTCCCCCACAAAATATCCTCTGTTGAAACTGTAAAGAAAAGGATTCATTATGAGCTGGGAGATCAGGATCCTCCTAATCTTTAAAGTGCCACACAGCTTTGAAATGTAAAGCATATAATCTGAGAAAACATCATAATTTGGAATGTCTGTGCTTTATTTATTCCCACACAGGCTTTTCTCATATGGAAGTTTACAGGTAGTCTGAGGCCCTGTAGATCTCCCAAAATGCTATATGTTGCTCTTGCAGTTCAGTATGGCAGACAGGCCATGCTTCCTTATCTCTTCTCCCTCCAAAGGCACAATTAAAATGACCAGTCAGGGTCAGGAATGTCCCTCTGTTATCTCTGGGATCTTTTGCCCTCGCTCCTGCAGAGTGCAACTTCAAAGTCACACTGCAAGAGGCAGGAATAGACAGCAAGAAAAAACTGAGAACATTTTTTAAATCAATCTATTATAGTTATTTGATTATTTTTGAAAAGGAAATAAATACCCAAGAATCCACCATCTAAAAGAACAACTAGTACTTTGGCAACAACTTTTGTCTAGCAATATGGTTTCCCCGTTATACTACTGCCCTTTTCTCTAACCCAAAGTAACCATCACCCCAAATCCCATGTTCATCTTTACCTGGCATCTATTTCTATGTATTTTTACCGCATTTATAAAATTAATATTTTGTTTTTAATTTTTTAGCTTTAGCATGCAGTATTTAATCTTTCAGAACTTTTTTCATTTACTATTATGTTGCTAATGTTCATTCATATAGTTGCATGCCACTGTAACTCATTCATTTCAAACTGCTGTGTAATATTCCAATATGTGACTTCATTTTACTTCCATATTTGCTTTTTGACATGTTACCCCTAAAATCATCATTAAGATCTGTAAATCACCCTTAGTAACTTCAATATTTCAATGTGAAGCACATTCTGGGATAAGGTTTTTCCACCAAACATTACCTGATTCTCTCGACGAGTAAGTATGTGGGAATGACTGACTTATTTACTCTCCATAAAAACACTCCCACACAGTATGCTAACACATATATATGGAATCTAAGGAGAAAAAAAAAAAAAAAAAGGTCATGAAGAACCTAGTGGTAGGACGGGAATATAGACACAATAGACACAGACCTACTAGAGAATGGAGTTGAGGATATGGGGAGGGGGAGGGGTAGGCTGTGACGAAGTGAGGGAGTGGCATGGACATATATACACTACCAAATGTAAAACCAATAGCTAGTGGGAAGCAGCCACATAGCACAGGGAGATCAGCTCGGAGCTTTGTGACCACCTAGAGGGGTGGGATAGGGAGGGTGGGAGGGAGGGAGATGCAAGAGGGAAGAGAAATGGGAACATATTGTATATGTATAACTGATTCACTTTGTTATAAAGCAGAAACTAACACACCATTGTAAAGCAGCTATACTCCAATAAAGATGTTAAAAAAAAGAACAAAAACACTCCCACAAAAGCTCAGGTGGAAAGAAGGCTGTTCATTGTGTCTCCCTTTCATTAAAAACAACAACAACAACAATAAAAATAGGCAAAACAAATCAAGTTTTAAGCAACTCAGTGATTTCAATATTAGGTTGTCTTTTGTTAGGAAAAAAAAAAAAGTTACTTAACAATCTCTAGTTCCTGAAATGCAGCTTCAGGCTTAAATAGCTGGATCATGTTTTAATGGAGCCCACTCTATGAAAGCCTTATCGTTTGTAGGTAATGCATTTCTAAACATGCGACTATGAGCTGCTGTTTCTCGAATGACAGGCATTAAAAAGCTGCACCAACCTCCTGCCAGTGCAGGACCAGTTCCAGATGATCCCATGTGCCAGTGGGCAGTGTAACTTAGTGTCCTGAATACACAGGATCCCAGCTCTCTCCTACTGGAGAGCTAGTCTTGCTAATCTTGGATGCAAAACAAGGTCCCACCAGACCTTTTGATAAAATTGATTAGCATTTCTCTCTGCCTTATCTTGTTAATTGAGATTTTACAAGCTATCATATTGGCCATTATTATAGAAAGCAGGACAGAGCCTTGGCTCTTAGGCCCTTTTCCTTCCCTCCAAATTACTGTATTTACAGAAATAACAGGCTGCAGTAAGTAGGACACTGCGTTCTTCACATACTTCTTACTAGGCCAAGTGTGTTTCACATTCCTTGAGGCAGGTATTATTTCTCTAATTATAATTTTACACTAATGATGTTCTGTGTATTGTGAGGGGGAGGAAATCAAAGAGGTTTGGGGAAATTCAAGGAGCAGTTCTGAGCAGATTGTATAGAATAGGGCAAGTACACACAGCCTGGGAGTTGAAAATCTGGGGCTAGGGCTTTGTCAGCAGTGTCTAGCTGCATGAGATCCAGGAAAGCACTTATCACTAGATTTTGATTTCTTTAATGGAAAATCTGCAATGAATGGGGCTGGGTTCAGTGGGATGATTTCTTTCTTTTCTTTTTCTTGAGACACTGTACCTACAGCCCATTTGGCCTCCCTTCAGACCCTTGAACATGAAATGCTCCTTCTCAGAGCCTTCAGAGATGTTGCTTCATCTAACTGATGCAGCCCCAAACTCTTCTCTCCCCCTGTTCCCTCACACAGCCCTTCCCATAGTTAATCCCTACTCATCCATCGGATAGCAGTTCAGCAAGCACTTCCTAAGGAAAGATTTCCCTACTTGCCCTTAGCTACGTGCTCCCATAGCACTGTCCTTCCCCTTCATTACACTTACTATACTTGTGGTTAAATGATCACTTGTCTCATGGTGACCTGCTCAGCTAGAAATCAAGCTGAGGGCAGTGGCCACATGTCTAGATTTACTTTCATGCTTTGCATATAATAGTCATGTAATAAATGTTTACAGAATGAAGTAGTACATGTACATACACTAGAGAATTTTATATAAAATTTTAGAACATTTACAGAATTTCTAGTATCTATATACTTTTCAATAAGAATCCCCGGTGACAATTAAATTCCTATTAGCTGACAAAAAATACCATATGTTGCACTAGAAACAAAACTAAACAAAATGAAGCACATTTAAGAAAAGATGAAAAAAGAGGAAAATGTAAAAGAGAAAAGGAAATATAGAAACAATTGAAAGGAGGCCCTCGGAGAATTGCTAAAAGTTGCATGCTTATACCAACATAGATTTCAATTGCTTTCAGCAAAGAGAAAATACTAATTAGTAGAATAATCTTTGTTTCCCAGTTTGAAAGATTACTGTGATTGCTTTCTGCCAGTACCACGCCAGGCCCTAATGGTTTCAAAGATTAATTGACAGCATGTGAAAGCCAACTAGCCAATTAATGGCTGCATGTCACCCAAGTGCCCTAAAGAGTATGTGTTCACATTGCTCAGGTAGTTAGGTCTGATGCATCGGTTTATAATTGTTTTTCTCATTTCCATGTGTATTTTCAGTATATCTTTTCCTCTTATATAGACTGTTAACCACATATCAGTAGCTCCTCATAGCTAATTTGTAAATTAACATGAATTTTCTATGTTTAGTAGTGAAAGTCCTGCCTACACCAATCAAAATTCCTAGCCCTTCAGAAGTTGAGACACAAATGTAGAGAATGGTCATATGGACACCAAGGGGGGAAAACTGCGGTGAGGTGGGGATGGTGGTGTGCTGGATTGGGCAATTGGGATTGACATGTATACACTGATGTGTATGAAACTGATGCCTAATAAGAACCTGCAGTATAAAAAAACAAACAAAACAACTAATACTAAACTTTCATTGGGTTATTTGTATGGAAATATGTTAATATAAATGTTTCAGACATTACATGAAATTTCTAAAAATCTTATATTTGTATTTGTATGGAAATATGTATGGAAATATGTTAATATAAATGTTTCAGACATTACATGAAATTTCTAAAAATCTTATATTTGTATTTGTATGGAAATATGTATGGAAATATGTTAATATAAATGTTTCAGACATTACATGAAATTTCTAAAAATCTTATATGTTCTGGTATAATGTTATAAGTAATAATCCTAGTTATTACTTTAAAATGTATATCTCAGAAATAACTAATTTTCTTGTCAACTGCATTATTATGAACTTTCATCAAATCTTTAACCGTGGTCATTTTTAAGTCTTTTGTCATTTACAGACAGTTCTGGGTGTACTCTGATGATTTTGCAAATATGTTCCTATAAAAGGGTTTCATCTTCAAGAAATTCATGGAAAAGACTCTGACAAGTATAGGTTTCTGGTAACTGACTGTACTGCTGAACTGAATGAATAAGCATTTTCAGAACTCTAATGAAAAACTGATGAACTCATAAAAGTGCTAACAAAAGATCAAGATGAAAAAAAAATTAATTACATGGGACTGAGTGAACTGATGAGGATGAGTATAATTTTTGTGACTTTCTGTCTGAATTTAAAAAAAAAAAAAATCCCACAAGGACTCAGAGGCAAAGAATATACAAATCAATTTTCACTGCAAAGTAAAGGAGCTGTTACAGTGGAGGATTACTGGACTGAATGTCAATATTATGACATAGTATGAGTGTGTTTCATGTTTGGTAATTGCAATCATTGTTGCTTTTGTTGTGGTCATCCATGTACAATGCTTGGTGTCAGTCTATTTATGTCTTGTAAAAATAAAATACAGTGTGTGTGTGTGTGAATAAAAAAAAAAAAAAAAAAAAAAAAAAATTCCTAGCCCTTCAAAAATTATTATATTATTCATTCTATACATCAATTGCAGGTCTAAATTTTATCTAACGGCAAATTTTAAAATGAAGATTAATTATATGAAACCTGCCTATTCTGAGAGTTGTATGATGTGAGACAAAACACTTGATCTTAAAGTGCTTCCTTTATAGAAGAAAAATCACAGAACTTTCCAGCCACAGGATCAGGAAATGCTGTTTTGAGTTTAGAGCATCTTGTTTGCTACAGACACCATAAATCCTCTTACTGATCATATATTATTTTTTCATGATTATAAGGAGCTGAAAAACATATTTACATCTCAATTTTATTTAGTATATAAAGGTAAGCATTTTGGGGATTGCCCCATGCCTGTTTTATTTTGTCAGCTTCATTTTTCTTTAGACCCTAATTCCTTAACAATTTTATTTGTTATCTTCTAATGAATTTGTCCCTGGAAGCTGCCTAAAATCCTCTGGAGAAAAACTGTGAAATGAAAATAAATGAATGAATGAATTAATTAATTAATAGTAAATCTAAAAACAATTTCTGTAAGTAAATTCTCTCATTCTATAGTAAAAAGCACTAAAATACAGGTGCAAACTCCATCTATTTCCCGAATTCCATTTCCTTGAGTTTCCAATTTTCCTCAGGAAATACTTTAAGCTTTTAAAAAGGTCCCGGGACATGAAATAGTCATATGCAAATAACCAGTGAATACCCATTGTAACTGTTAATTTCAATATGTCAAAATATTAGATTTACATCTCTCTATGGATATCAGCGTTTTAAAAAGAAGAATGACATCCCTGATTTCATTCTATTAAGGCATTTACAGTAAGCAGTCCCACACTGCTCTCTAATCACTCAGCAGAGAAGAGGGTTTAGCTATGCAGGCACAGGCTGAAATCCCTTGTTTCTCTCAATGAATGGCACTGCAAAGAGGAATATTGGGCAGGTCAGGCATTGCCAACCACTGCAAGTCCCTTTGAAAGATTTGCTATTTCTTCATGCAACGAAGGGAGCTCTGTACTGAACTCCATGTCCGTGGTGATTTTACCTGACTACAACCCTCGCTTATCTTAAATTTTTCTGTTGCATACTGTTTGCACTTGCTACTCATTCCCCTGGAGCAATGTGCCTTGGCTGATTGGAATAGCAAAATCCTCTCTCCTGTTTCAAAGAATTAAGTTGGCTTTATGTTGTTACCCCAGTCACTGCTTTGTAGAATGACTTCTGACCCAGGCCCATGAAACACAACAGGTGTAAAGGGTACATCCATTGGGTTGTTAATGGGTGTAAGGGAAAGAATATCTGGGTGCTAGCTAGTTCTACTTCTGGCACAAACTGGCCATGACCTTGAGGCTGTGGTTTAACTTCTCTAGGTCTCAGTTTCCCCTACCTGTAAAGTAAGAGAGGTTGGTCAACAGCACAGGTCAGGAAACTTTAATGTACATTTAATTCTCCTAGTGATCTCATTAAAATGCAGTTTCTGATTCAACTGATCTGGGATGGGGTCCAAGATTCCGAATTTCTAACAATCTTCTGGGGTGATGCTGATGTTGCTGATCTAGGACCTACATTTGAAGAGTTAGGGAGAGAATCACAAAAATTCTTTGACTTCATTAGACCACCTAATTGAAAGGTAACTTATATAAATAAATAAGAGAACTCCTTCTTTTATATTGAAATTCACTTTTTCATTTATTGTGTTTTTAGGTGATACTTAATTGAACTTAATTTAAAACTATTCCTTTCTCTCTAATACTCCTTTGCCCTCAAAAAATTAAAAAAAAATGTGCATTGAACATCATGTGCCATGTGTTGACTTCTAGTATATCCTATGAACAATAAAACTGATAGAGCAGTCACAGGACAAGCTTGAGTTAAACCCAAGTCTACTAAGAGTGATATCTCTTAGGACCTCTGACAAAAACAATAAACCTGGGAATTCCAACAAAGCTGTTTTCATTGAAACTCCAGCTGTGTCATTGCTATGTTCTGAAGAACTAAAATAACCATCTTATTCAGAAACAAAGGGTTTAAAAACATATCTAGAAGAAAACATTGGGAAGCTGAAATGCTCTAGTGGGCTATGGACATTTAGGACTTAGAAGAATTGCCCTCTCCAGGAGTAATGCTGATGATTAAAGATGCAGGCCCATCCACAGCACCTCCCAGACTCCTGTGAGCACTAGCTATTCATTCTAGGAGCAGATTCAAGGCCAAATTTCTATTGTACTTACATGTTTAGCTCTGACCCATTTTAAATGACCACACAACCACTTTTTCTGTGTGCCATCAAAAACTTATTTCCATAAGTATTATTTGGAGAGAAAAAAAATGGAACTCTTTATTCATAGTTCTCTTGATAAATTAACAGACACCAAATTAAAAGTCTATATATGTATAATGATTCCTAAGTTCCTTTTAGCAAAATATAAGGTACAGCTATAAAAGCATGTACTGGATTATTTTTAAAAGTTTGTTTCAGTAGTAAAACTGCCATCCTACTCATAACTCCAGAACTATTCTCGTACTACTACTCATGGAGTGACTCCTACCTACTTTTCTAGTTCTCATTCTATCCCTACTGCTATCAGACTTACTCCCTAAACTGATGTCTCACAAAACTTCTGAGACCGCAGTGATCTGTACGTATTTATGTAAAGCACAGGATGAGACAATTCCTATTTTTGTCCTTTCTTTTATTCCTTTGCTTATCCAACATTTAACAAGCCCTGGTTTTACACCAGGCAATGCAATAGGTGCTAGAAAAAAGTTTATGTCTTGATTTTCATTTTTCACCAAGTTCTTGGCATAAGTCTCATTTAATCCTCAGATGTCCTCATGGAATGGATAATAATAACCTCATTTGGCAGTTGCGGTATAGGTTTCTCCAGGAAAGTGACTTTCTCCATAGTAGCGCAATGTTAACTCTTACCTATATCTTCTAAAGCAGACTTTTGTTCTTAAACCTCAGATTCTTTCTACTTCACACACCCAATTTCCTGATTTAGGAGAATTATGGCATCCATGTCAACTTTTGCAAAAACATCTTTTGCTGTTACTTCTAGTAGTACACAGGAAAGTGTCTGAGAACCCCAAGCAACGTGTGTTACTAGCAGTCTAAAGCAACCCACTTTTTCTTGGAGCTGTGTAGACAAAGGCAAGTCCAGGGACTTTGTATTCTCTCCATTCCGCATGAAACATATAGGAATACTTTTCACATAAGACAGCATCTACTCTTTGGAGTACATCAATATTTTTTCTAGTGAATCCTCTCAAGCCTGTGATTCTCTCCTCTCTCCCATGAGTGTTATGTCTTAAACAATGCAGAGTAGAGCAAACCAATACAAGCTGCCTAGACTATTTTGAGAATTCTCTAAAAATATTATGTAAATTTCTGGAGCGATCATTTGTCTGGTTTTCAAAATATGATGGTAGCTTTATCTATCAAGTTCTCTTCCTTTTACTTTCCATAGAAAAGCTGAACACAGAAAGATCTGTCTACACCCGAACCCAGAGACCTTAATTGTGTGCATTATGTTGGCACAGTCAGCTTTAAAATGGGTGGAATGTACTTTCTTCAACTAAAGATGACCTTCCCCACTGAGTATAAATCACCAATTAAGTTGACAATATCATAGCCTACAAACTCAATATTTAACTGAATTGGCTACTCTTCAAGACATTACCTTGGCAACTCTCAGTAATTCTAAACTCCAATAAATATTTATTGAATGCCTACTGTGTGTCAGGAAATTTGCCAAGTTCAATAAGAACAAAGGAGGCAATAAAAGCATATGAGAAGACATAGAAATGACTAAATGAGATAGAGTAATGAAAATAGTTTGTAAATGAGAAAGAGCTGGAAACATAAGAAGTTATTTTTGCAAAAGTTTTATTTTCTTAAGCCTGAAAGAAAATATAATTTTAGGCATATTAATATATACCTTATTCAAGGAAAAAAATGTTTCAAGTCTTGAATCAAAGGCATATTTATTTCACTTGCGACCTACCTGGTATCTGTTTCAATTATTGCCTTGAAGAAATACGCATCTGGTTTAGGCTACAATATTTTATAGAATCTAATCTCTCACTTACAGAGAGAAATAGTGCTTGAATACAACAAGGTAGTCTTCAGAGGCATTCAATAAGACAAGGCAAATGCAAACTGGGTCTAATAGCTAAAGACTTTTTGACTTTTTAAGATGTTCAATTGAACATTTAAAAGGTTTAGTCTCGTATCTGTTCTAGAAAGCCCCCCTGGGGCAGGCTTAAGTAACTATGCCATTAGGCACTCAGCTGCAAATTGCCTATTAAGTCTGACTAAAACTGTAAAATTGCTTTTCACAATGCAAATGAATGTAAATAAGAACAATTGGTTACACATATCACAGGCTATCAAATTGTCCACAGATGATGCATAGTCCCCACCCCACATCCCCAGCCCTGGAATTAGCATTACTGTAAAGTCATATTTAGTAGGTCTTAACAGGCTTGGGTGTCCCTGTGATAAATTCCACAAATTTATTATAAGCAGTACATGTGTCCTATGTATGTTATTTACTATATGAAATTTAAACCTCTTTTTATCTACATCTGAGGGCATTTATCTTCAGGTTCAGTGGCTATATCACAAAATAATCCATTTAGCCTTACCTCTTAGGATACGTAGCATCATTCAGTTACTAAACATTATTAAAATCATGTATCTTTTTTTAACAAATGGATTACAAGAAAGAAAAATGTACAAGACTATAAAAATGGCATGTCTTTGAATAGTAATACAGAGGAACCTTACTGCTATCATGTTTATGATTATTGTTTTAGAAATTTACAAGTTATTTAACCTTTTAAACCTTAGTTTCCATATCTGTCAAATGAAAGTAATAACATGAAACTAATAGAAATGAGATTTCATACTGTAATTGCAAGGTAGACTGAGTGAGACTTGTGAGATGTCACCAGAAAAGGCATATTCTTAACCCTACTTCCATTCAAATACAATCTGTGGCACTTTAGGGGTTTTGGCCGTCTTCTAATGCAAATCTGAAAACCATAGCCTTGCAACTCAAAAAAATGTAAAAATACTTGACACTATTGTCTTGTCCTCAAACTTTTAAGGTCTCAGCCAAAAAATGAAACAAACATATTTTAATTTTAATATGTATGAACCTATCAGTCAACAGCTATTTTAAGAACCTCCTATTATATCATTATCACTGTGCTCAAGATAAATATGAGACCAGTCTGAACTCCATTTTGAAGAAGAAGGTATGAAAACAAGTAACATGGAAGTATAAGAAAGTATGTGACCTCTTAAACTATCATAAGCAACATTTCTCCAATTACAGTAGAGAATGTAATTCTTCTCCACCATATAGTATAAATATTCATGGGAAAACAATCTATTGAACCTTATTTATAAGATCATTCTACTACTGTTTGGCAGAAATGATCAAGATGCTATTTTTAGAAAAAATGATAGATAGAATTAAAAGTTTACATAATTCAGAGAAAATAGTATAATTCAAGTGGGAAGAAAGTTACACAACTGAGGTTTTGTTTTCATTACTTCATTGTCATCCACGCTGAAGCGGCAACCTTTCACCTGATATAATCACATAAAGTGGTAAACTCATTAAGAAAAAGAGATGTCATACTGCATTTCAAAGGATGTCACATATGCATTTTTCTATAATTTCTATACATTTGTAAATAACATAATACACGAAACACAGTTTATATTTTTATATTTCTCTTTTAGGTATCTTCAGGTATTAATCTTTAAGCGTAATACCAACTAGTAAATAACTTATTTTGGAGCAAAAATAATCACCCAAACCCAAGTAATCATGCAGACTTCAATTCCATAGAGGCAGTAATCAACACACTGGAAAAGTGATATTCATACATTAAAAAATAAATTAAAAAAAGACAAAGAACGTGGGAAGATCAAGCCATACTGTTTCTTTTGCATATGAAGGAAACATTTCAGATACATTTGGAAATATTGTCTTGGTATTTAAATTATTATTCATGATCATTGTTATGTGTTTTGATTTTGAAAATCCACCATCAAATGTGCTTCTACATCTAAATTCAACTTACTTTTATTAACCATGAGTAGTAGTAAATGCTACAGATACACATCAACAGTACCTATTACAAGCAACTGTTACTCTCACCTATTAAGAGGGCAGGTTAGGAGTTAAAGTCCCTGGGAGCAGGACTAAGACAATTAAATATGGGCATCAAATTCCTCTACCCACTGAAAGTGACATCACTGAAGAGTATTCTATATTGTCTCCCAGAGTTCTCCAGCAATACTGAGCATCTTTTGTCCACAATATTGATGTGCTCGATAACACAATTAAATTTCTTCACTTTCTTAGTTCCATACTCCCCTACCAGTATTTCCTGCATGACCTCACAAAAAAACTACATGTACTCAAATCTTTTAAAGGAACCTATACTTTAAAAGATTATATATTTATAATCTTTATATACTGCATGCTTTTACATATGCTATTTGTAAAGTAGAACACAATTAAATGTTTAAAATTTACTTTCTTCTTTAATTCACCATTCTACATCAGTTTGTACAAGATGTAAGCTCTTATCATGAGTATGAGAGTAATAATTTTGTCATTGGAGAAAGCCCAGAAAGTATCTTATTATTTTAACTGAGGTTATCAAAGACACCATATTTTCTATAGTAAAACAGAGCAAAAATTGATAGATAGACACCTATATAATAGTGTAGTCCCTTATCTGTCCTTACATATAATTTTCGGATGATTCTGGTAAACTGACTTTCACTAAAAAGAAAAACACAGATAAAATTTGGGGTTGGTATTTTTTACTAACCTGAAGAAAAGATACGAGAGCATGGAACTGGGTTGAAGGTAAAAATGTATCTATTGTCAGAACAGAGGAAAAACTATATTTAGTTGAGCATCATCATTCTATCTTCCCACTTTTTGGTGAACATGGTTTTCTCTCATGACCAGAGACCAGAGATCCTTGCTAAGAATCTATAGTAGGGCCAGTCCTTAATCTTAATAATTTCTTGAAACATGAATCGTTAACTTTTTTGCCTTTTATTAACTGTGACCCTTCTTCTAGTCAGGAGTCCATTTACATTAATTAGAGGAGAATTAGGATTGTTCTACAAGGAATGCCAAAAAAAAAAAAAAGTCAATGAGTCAACATTCACTCTTTTTTTTTTTTTTAGCTTCCAAATAATGCTAAGGGGAATCAAAAGAGGTGGGCTAGTGGGAAGTCAAGAATGGATTTTATGTCACAGTAAAACAATAGATTAGATTGGGAATCAACCTAAACTTTACACCCAAATTTTACAAATTTTCACCTTCACACTACTCTTGTATGTACTCAAAGGGCTATCCTGGCTCTTGCCTGGGATCACAACCATCAGCATCTGTCTGGTGTTGTCTATGAATCATCCAGGAGAGACGACAGTGACAGGACAGTGCCTGAGATTTCTATGCCCAAAATGATGAACTGAGCCACATGCAAATACTGTCCAGCATGGTCCAAAACATCCCTAAATGGAGGGTGGGAAAAATGAGAACTGGCAAAGCAAGATGAGACAAAGAAAGCCCCCAGACCTTGGGTGAGACCTGCAGTGGTATTCTACTTGCCACCATTCTCACCCCTGTAACCATATTATATGTTTACTATTGTGATTTTCAAGGTACCATAATACTTCATACATTGACTTGGAATTACCTTTTGGACCCTATTCCAAAGACAGCATTGTATTTTGAATCTTCACTGAAAAGCCATTCCCAGTGCCAAATAAACCATTTGAACATATTTTCCATTTTTAAGCCAAGTGTTTTGTGTCATATGTCATACTGTCAGTGACTTCAAATGTTTCTGATAATTTTTAAGGTAATTCTCATTACACATAATCTAATTTTTCTTCACCCTGACATTTCAATATTAAAGATATAGTCTATCAGTTACTATGTTGTTTTCTGGGAAGAGTTTACTTTCAACTCTACAGAATTTCCATTAGTCTCCTTTTATTAAAAGAAGTTTTATTCTTCCCTGATAAATTTGGCTTTATAAGAACATGACATTTACTGACGTAATAAAAGCTATTTCAAATAATTTCTTTTTCACATGTACTCTTTAAAATAATATAGATACCTGAATTTAACCTAAAGAGCAAAAAATTATGATTGATTCAGTAAATCAGAAGTCAATATCAAAATGTGTAGCAATTTGCCATTAGATTAGCATAAGGATTATGTCAAAAATAAAAGTAAGCTCTAAAAATGATTTGTATCCATTTTTAATATAAGAATTTTAAATGATATTATATTTTAAATATTTCTTTTTTAGGAAATTTGCCACAGCTGTTTCTTACTCTGGACAGTAACTAAATGCCATTCTCACCCATTATTAATTAAATATCAGTTTGAAGGACTTAACATGCAGCTGTATCTTATTTTTCAAGATTTGATCTATTTCTCTTTGTTATTACAGTATTCATGTGACTCCTCAGGTTTAGCTAATTGCCATTACTCATGAGACCTATTTTGCTCTAAATTTTTAATTATTTCTCTTATGTAAACATTTCTTACATAACTAATACATGTTTTTCGTAGAAAATATGATAGTACAAAGATAGAAAAAATATAAATCATAGATAATATTAACACCCAGCAAAAAACCCACTGTCAATTAATATCATATAAATGTATTCCATATATGTGTGTGTATAAATGTGTAATCTGTACGTGTTTGTATATGTATCTTAATAAACATACATTAATGCATATATATGTACACATGGCAAAGTGAGATTGAACTCTACAGGCTATTTTCTCTCCTTTTAAAAGCTTCATTTCTATAATTGTCAATGAGAAAATAAGGCAAATATATGGCTCTTCTCTAACAATATTTGGTGCTTATGATGAAATCCTTAAATGTTTCCAAAAATACAATGATATTAATTAGATATTTCCAGATATTTAATTTTATTTTCAAGGAAAGGCTATTAAGAAATTCTGCATTTCAGGGCATTGGCTTGTCTTGTGTGGTAGAGATTTTATTGACTTCCTTATCTCTCCCCCATACTGGGAAAATGACCTCTGGAAAAGACCTCCACATTAATATTTACCAAAATTTCATATTTTTCAGTCTCCTTCAATATCTAATAAGTACTCTTCAAACTAACTTTTCCAATTTTTCTCCTTCCCACCTGATTCAATGTCACTGAGACCTAAATCCAGACTACCTAAATCCCATTGAGACCCTATGTTGCCTTCCAGCTGGCCATTTTCTTAGTATTTCTAGAAACCTTGTGAGCTGAAGCTTGATCATTTTGAAGGCCTCACCATGGTAGTAGACCTTATATGGACTGGAGTTTTCTCTGGACAAGTTGTTATCTGGGACACTTATATTTGCTGCCTACAAGAGACTCACTTCAGATCTAGAGACACATACAGACTGAAAGTGAGGGATGGAAAAAGATGAACGAAATTGATGAAACTTTAGTCAGACTCATCAAGAAAAGAAGGGAGAGGGCCCAAATCAATAAAATCAGAAATGAAAAGGGAGAAAGTACAATGGGCACCACAGAAATACCAGGATCATAAGAGACTACTATGAGCAACTATATGGCAATAAAATGGACAACTTGGAAGAAATGGACAAATTCTTAGAAAGGTGCAATATCTCAAGACTGAACCAGGAAGAAATAGAAAATATGAACAGACCAATCACAAGTACTGAAATTGAATCAGTAGTTAAAAACTAACGAGAAGCAAAAGTCCAAGACCAGATGGCTTCACAGGCAAATTCTACCATATATTTAGAGAAGAGTTAATGCCTATCCTTCTGAAATTATTCCAAAAAATTGCAGAGAAAGGAACACTTCTGAACTCATTCTACAAGGCTACCATCACTCTGATAAAGTTATCACAAAAACCAGACAAAGTTATCACAAAAAAAATTATAGGCCAATATCACTGATGAACAAAGATGCAAAAATCCTCAAAATACTAGTGAACTGAATCCAACAATACATTAAAAGGATGATACACCATGACCAAGTGGGATTTATCCCAGGAACGCAAGGATTTTTCAATATCAGTAAATCAATCAGTGTGATATACCACATTAACAAATTGAAGAATAAAAATATGATCATCTCAATAGATGCAGAAAAAGCTTTTGATAAAATTCAACATTCATTTTTGATAAAAGCTCTTCAGAAAGTAGGCATAGAGGGAACATACCTCAACATAATAAAAACCATATATGACAAACCCAAAGCTAACATCATACTCAATGGTGAAAAGCTGAAAGCATCTCCTTTAAGATGAGGAAAAAGACAAGAATGCCCACTCTTGCCACTTTTATTCAAAATAGCTTTGGAAGTCCTAGCCACAGCAATCAGAGAAGAAAATAAATAACTAAATAAATAAATAAATGGAAGCCAATTGAAAAAGAAGTAAAACTGTCACTGTTTGCAGATAACATAATACTATATATAGAAAATCCTAAAGACACTACCAGAAAACTACTAGAGCTCATCAATGAATTTGGTAAAGTTGCTGGATACAAAATTAATATTCAGAAATGTGTTGCATTTCTATACACTAACAATGAAAGATCAGAAAGAGAAATTAAGGAAATAATCCCATTTAACATTGCATCAAAAAGCATAAAACACCTAGGAATAAACCTACCTAAGGAGGCAAAAGACCTGAACTAGGAAAACTGTAAGACACTGATGAAAGAAATTGAAGACAGCACAAACAGATGGAAACATATATCATGTCCTTGGATTGGAAGAATCAGTATTATTAAAATTACCATACTACCCAAGGAAATCTACAGATTCAGTGTAATCCCTATCAAATTACCAATGGCCTTTTCATAGAATTAGAACAAAAATTTTTTTAATTTGTATGCAAACACAAAAGACTCTGAATAACCAAACAATCTTGAGAAAGAAGAACGAAACCAGAGGAATCAGGCTCCCTGACTTCAGACTATACTACAAAGCTACAGTCATCAAAACAGTATGGTACTGGCACAAAAACAGACACATAGGTCAATGGAACAGGATAGAAAGCCCAGAAATAAACGCATGCACTTATGGCCAATTAATCTATGACAAAGGAGGCAAGAATATACAATGGAGAAAAGACAGTCTCTTCAATAAGTGGTGCTGGGGAAACTGGACAGCTACATGTAAAAGAATGACATTAGAACATTCTCTGACACCATATACAAAAATAAACTCAAAATGGATTAAAGACCTAAATGTAAGACCATATACTATAAAACTCCTAGAGGAAAACATAGGTGGAACACACTTTGACATAAATTAGAGCAATAGTTTTTTGGATCCATCTTCTAGAGTAATGGAAATAAAAACAAAAATAAACAAATGGGACCTAGTTAAACTGAAAAGCTTTTGTAGAGCAAAGGAAACCATAAACAAAATGAAAAGACAACCTACAAACTGGGAGAAAATATTTGCAAAAAATGCTACTGACCAGGGATTAATTTCCAAAATATACAAACAGCTCATACAGCTTAATATCAAGAAACCAAACAACCCAATGAAAAAAATGGGCAGAAGACCTAAATAGACATTTCTCCAATGAAGACATATAGATGGTCAACAAGCACATGAAAAGATGTTCAGTATAGCTAATTATTTGAGATATGTAAATCAAAACTACCTGAGGTATTACCTCACACCAGTCAGAATGGCCATCATCAAAAAGTCTACAGATAATAAATGCTGGAGAGGGTGTGGAGAAAAAGTGTAGATCAACACTGACCTACTACAGTGTTGGTCAGAATGTAAATTAGTGCAGCTGCTATTGAGAACAGTATGGAGGTCCCTTAAAAAACTAAACAGAGTTATCATATGATCCTGCAATCCCACTCCTGGTCATATATCTAGAGAAAATTCTAATTCAAAATTATAGATGCACCCCAATATTCATTGCAGCACTATTTACACTAGCCAAGACCAGGAAGCAACCTAAACATCCACTGACAGATGAATGGATAAAGAAGATGTGATATATACATACAATGGCATATTACTCAACCATAAAAAATAATGAAATAATGCCATTTGTAACAACATGGATGGACCTAGAGATTATCATAATAAGTGAAGTCAGACAGAAAAAGACAAATATATGATATCACTTACATGGGGAATCTAAAAAAATGATACAAATGAACTTATTTACAAAACAAAAATAGACTCATAGACGTGGAAAACAAACTTATGGTTACCAAAGGGGATAGTGGTGTGGGATCAGGGAGATAAATTTGGAGTTTGTGATTAACACCTACATACTACTGTATATAAAATAGGTAAAGAAAGACCTACTGTATAGCACAGGGAACTATACTCAATATCTTGGAATAACCTATAATATAAAAGAATCTGAAATATATATATATATAAATATGTATGTATAACTGAATCACTTTGCTGTACATTTGAAACTAACACAACATTGTAAATTAACTATACTTCAATTTAAAAAAAAGTTTGCTGAAATGCTCAGATCATGGATGTCCTTAAGTAAGAATTAACAAAGCTGTGGACAAGTTTAACAAAAGCATTGACATCCTAGCTTGAGAGCTTGAAGAAGCTCAATAACCCATGCTGCATAACCGAACGATTTTCCTCTACCGCCATCCTGGAATTCACTGGACTAGTTATCTGCATGATTCAATTCCTGGCTCTTCACTTTAATGTAATCTTTAATAATTCTCTTTTGCATTTTAGGCATCCCTCTTCTAAGATGTCTGAACTCCTTAGAGTAGCTGATCTTTGCTACCACCTCTCAAGAAATGATTCATCTGGTTGTACAAGAATAAGAGACTTCCAGACACTATTTTTCAGACCTTGTTTTGACCCACTCAGGAGTTTTCTAATCATCTCGAAAATGATCAGTAACAAATGATATTTGCCTTGAGTAGAAGAGGAGATGGACAACTTGAACTTTATGGGGACTCAGTATTCCTGGAAACTAGGACTGCTGAGAATTCTCCTACCCTCCCCGACACACACATTTTTGTGTTCCAGATGTTAATAGGCTTATCAGTTAACCAGTAATCTGCAAGGATTACCTCTCCCTGGAATATTTCCAGATAAGATCCACTTCTATCCTTCCTCAATAACTCAGATAAGACCTGTCTCCTCCTTTCTTCAGAATTCCTTTGTTTATTTGCCTCTATAAAACCTCAGTCCCCTATCTTTTTCTCTGAGATGTTCCTCATTAATGAACACTGTACCTATTGTGGCAGCCTGAATAAAACCATTTCCTTAATTGTTCCTTTCATTGTGTATGATTCTTGGTCAGAAGGCCAAAGTCAATACAATATCCAGTTCTGTGTGCTGTTAACATGATCCTGAGGTTACATCAGGTACCAGATGTAAAAAGGTCACATCGAATGTGTTGTTTTGTTCTAGAACTCATTTGCCATATAATCCTACCATGAATGTGTCTTCTTCTTCAAGTATACACCCGATAATAATGACAAAAGAGTGTCCATTTGTCCAATGTACCAGACTAATTATCAGATCCTCTTTAGCAGTTTAGTCTTTAATATTAGTAGCCACCATTTATTAAACGTGCACTAAATTCCAAACATTTTAGAGTATTTTCTACTTTATCTTCATTTTAAAAACAGGCATGAATATATATTTTTTATAAAATTGAAAGAGCCAAGGATTTTCTTCCTGTTCCCACCCTTTTCAAAACCCTCTTACTAAGATCTTGTTTATAACAGAGCCAAGATTAACAAGGAAGCAGTAGGCACTAAGATTCAAGGTAGGAGAAGAGACCAAGTCACTTTCTGTATAATAACCAAAGACTTTTTAGCATAATAGTGGACAGACAACAGGCTAAAACAGGATGCATCTTGGTAGGATTAAAAGTCAAATTATCCTGCAAATGAGCTATCCACAAAAGCTTAAAAAAAAAAAAAAGTGTTCTAAATAGTCTCATCTATGTCCTCAATTTAGGGACCAAAGAGACTGGAAGTAGCTGGAAATGAACTGGAGCTAGAGGTTGAGGCAAATACAAGAGATACTCTATGGTAGCAAGGCAGAAGAATTAAAGGAAAGAATGAGAGGAGGTCAAGTGCATTGAGCTGCTGTGGGGGTAACAGGGGTTATGCTGCGTTTGGAGACTGAAGGACTCATTAGGAACTGAGACGAAAAATTGAAGAGAAGAGAAAAGTCACTTAGGAAGTTCCCTGAGGACTCCTTATGAATAGAAAGATGCATCCCAAACCAGAGAAAGGACTATTCTGTACATTATTCTGGATTCCTTATGTATGCATTGCCAGTTCACAATAAGAGTGTTTAATAGTAAACAGTATAATTACTCCCTTCCACCAGTAAGAGTATTAATAGGAGATTTTCAGTCCATGCATGCCTGCCTCTAAAACATGATCCATTCATTAATTCTTTATTTCTTTCTTTCTTCCTTCTTTTCTTTCTTTACCGCTCTCTCTCTCCTCCCCTACTCTTTCTTCCTTTTTTCCTAACTTTTTTCTTTCTTCC
Organism: Balaenoptera musculus; assembly: GCF_009873245.2. NCBI lineage: Eukaryota > Metazoa > Chordata > Mammalia > Artiodactyla > Balaenopteridae > Balaenoptera > Balaenoptera musculus. The sequence continues at coordinate 64,060,039 of NC_045785.1, forward strand.
CTTCTTTCTTTTTTCCATTTTTACTATACTTTTCTCTTTTACCATTGACTACTTTGTCTTTGTCTCAAGAAGTCAAGAGTTACTAAATAACCTGGATTTAGTTAAGAATAAAGGAATTCAGCGGTCACATAAGTAAAACTAGGAGGATAAATTCTATTAGTTCTCTTATGAAAAGTGCCTTGCAGTCCTTGTGATGTACATTTCACAGAGCAGTTTTCTGCACAAAGCTTGTGATGTGTCAACATCAGGTTATTTATTTACAATCGTATTTCTTGCTAAGGTGAAAGGTAAGCAAGGAATGAAAGCAATTATCACAGTTTTTGTCCACTGGGCCTGTCAATGCAAAGTGCCCCTGTGACACAGCCTGACACTTTTAATGAATTCCCAGGGTTATGCGACATTGCTAATAACACCCACATCTGTCACTCGGAGATAGGGATTTTCCTTCTGTTCTTGAGCTTGGATGCTAACATTCTTTGTCCCAGCTAATGAGGATCTGACTTTTTATTCTGGAACAGGCCACTTCAATAATGTGTCTCCACAGATCACATTGAACAAACCCTTACAGTGTGATTCAGTCAGAGCTAATTCCAAATACAATGTTTAATAATATTCAGTGGAACATGAATAGAAGCTTTTTTTTTGTTTGTGGATACAGCTGCACATATTGAGGAGTGAAAAGGCCCTTAGTTAAATGTACCATTTTCCTCTTTACAACTGCACCGCTTTGCCTAAGTCCATTTCTATTTGTGCACTTGCTCGCTTCTTTACTGACAGGGATTTCTAAAAAATTGTTTTGCTGAACTCTGGCAGAAATGCATGGCTGCCCAGCACTATTTAACAATCTGTGCTGGGTGAGGAAAGCTGGCTTCTAGGAGTCATAGGCTCTTGGCTCTCTACTCAAAGCTGATTTTAAACAGTCTCTACTCAACCTGTTCTGTTATGAGAGACCAAAAATAGTGATGAGCAGGATACAAGGTGTGAGCAAACATAGGAAAACAGGGTTTTCTGAGAATAAACCCAGAGTATGAGCGCTGGATGTGGGTTCAAACAAGAGTTATAAGAAAACTTTAGCATCTTGGGAAGAAGGGGCACATTCTCAAGAAGAGATCTGCCTGTAAGCCTGTATCTGGGGGGTAACTAGAAGCCCAAGGTATTGGGTACAGTCATAAAGTAGGTTGTGAATGCAGTCTTAGTTTGCAAAAGTCTAATTCAGAAGATTCATTGCAGTAGGTGAGCTGGGTCAGGGAAAGTCCAAGTCATGGATAGTATTAATGGGTAATATTAACACAGATGTGCAGCCCTGGCCAGATTTCAAGTTCTCAGTCCATCCAAGAGCAGAGCACTAGCCAAGAGCTGGAGGGGGCACAGTGGATAGGATCCAGCTAGCAAAAGCTATGGAGGGGGTCTAACCCCGGAAAGTGGACTGAGGGTGAGAATGCGGCTTCAGGACCAGTGGAAAACTTAGGTACCACATTCCAGAACCAAGTTAGATTCCCAATCATGATACTTCAATAAAGAAGAGGTGCAAGCCAGGAAAGGGCAAGAGAGAATTGGTAAAGTGTGTTAAATTTTAAATAAAGTGTTCATTAAGCAAATTGATCAGTAAGCAAACAGGTGTGAGGTTAAATGACTTTGGCAAAGTGGACTTTTCCCAGGCACAGAGCGAGTAAAAGGGCAAGCTGCAATCTGCCGAGCCCACAGGTGTTTGGGATAAAATCGGATCAAAGGCAGTAAAGTTAGTTTCATGCCCCAGAGGTTGAGGCGCCAATGATCTCAGTAGGTAGCTTACCAAGATCAATGTTGGTCAGAAACTAAGTGAAGCTCCATGAAAATAAGTGAAGAAAGACTTATTAGCACCAGCAGAAAATGCCTGGAAGAAGGCTGAGACTTACTCGCAAGTGAAATCATCATGAGGTTCAGAAATAAATTCCAGTAAATCAGTTCAGCTTAAGAAAGACATCTTTAAGATACAGGTTCTGCTGCTACTGCTTTTAGGACAACAAAGACGAGGAACTTAACATCCCCTGATAAATATATTTAATCTTCCTATACTTATGCCATATTTATTACCTTTACTTTTCACATGAGAAAATCCAAGAACATCTTTCTGAAGATTCCACAGCAGAACTATGATTTAACATCAAGTATCCTAATTTCTGGAAGGCAGCCTACAGACTTCTGCTTCTTAAACAATCAATGAACAAGAAGATAGAAAACATAGTGTTAAGGTCACACATCCAACACTGTGAAAGAAACTACAGTTTTGATTTCTACCACAATTCCAGACAAGTTTCCTACAACCTCCAAATTGCTGGCTTAAGTAACTGGAATGTAACTCACCACTTTGTGAGCCCTCACTAAGGACACTTTCTTCCAAGAGGTGCCTAGGGATGATAGTGGTGGTGAGTAAAGGCAGGAAAATATTGGCCTATTAGTCAATGCAAGATTTAGGCAACTCTAAAAATGTGATCATTTGTACTACTTTCTAGGTGGTGGAGCATGGGCATACGATTCAGACTTGTATAGGACTATTCCCTCTCAGCCTTCCTGCACAAATACCATGATAAGAATTTGAGTGTGGTGGCAGAATTTTGTCACTGAAAGTCTCTAGCTTTGCAATGGATAGCCTTGTGTTTATATCTCCTGGATCTACTACTTATTAGCTGGGAACATAATTTGTACTCTCAAGCCTTAGTTTTCTCATCTTGTAGCACATACAATTTAGTCTAACTCAAAATGTTAGTGGGAGGATTAAATGAGGCATTATGAATTGTCTAGCACTATCTCTAGTAGGTAGTAAGTAGGCATTCAATAAGACTGAATTCCTTTTTGTTGCCTCATTTGCCTCTCATGAATATCACTTGAGGTTTCAGCAGTCTGTGCAAAGCTGGAAAGTTCTAAGAGGTCAGAAGCCTGGTGCAGACTTCCAGGTTAGGATCCCTTTCTACAGGGTGAATTTTCTGAGAAAAATTTTCTTCCCCTGAGGGCTGCCCCATATGGTTGTACAGTTTGTGCCCTGCAGACCCATTCACAGGACAGACCTCATCCATTTGTTTATTTATGACAACAATTTACTGGCAGATGGCAGTGTTTTGTTCCAGCAAAATCAGTATATCACAACAATTTTCCGACAGACGGAAGTAAAATGTCTTGAAAAATGGGTGTTTTTAATGTCCAGAGGTGCTTCCTGTGCTAGCAGAGGCATTGAACCCTGAGTTGCCTGAATGTTTTTCATTTCCATACAGCCTAAAATTCCACCAACTAGATTCATTTGGTTTAATATATATTCTTTAAAATGGATATGTATTAAAAATGATTAACTCTAAGTCATTCATTCCTGCTGCAGTCAGGCCTTATTTTTACTACACTGGGATCTCTTTGGGGAAATGTCTCTAAATCTCTCTAGAGGGAGATACTATTTCTAGTTTCCAGGGTTGCTTGCTTTTCAAACAGATCAGAAAGACCAGGCTGTGAAGAAACATGAGCAATCCATGGAAAATTGTCTCTCAACACCGTTCACCATAACGACTTGCAGTGTAATAATACCATTACAGGACAGTAAAGAACTAGGAACTAATAATTCAATATTCTACCCACTGCCTAATATTTCTATTTTATATCAATATGATTAAGCCATAATATAAAAATATATAAGGGATTCTATGCCATGCTAAATTTAGAGCCCAAGTACAAAATGTGTTCTAACTTACCACTTATCAAAGTCATAATTAAATAAATATAAGATACCTGTACTACCCATGAAACAGTATAGTGTTATTTTAAAGTTGACTTAGATTAGTTGTAAATGTATATACCAAACTTTAAGGAAAACACGGAAATATTTTTTAAATAAGTATAATAGATATATTAAGAGAGGAGAGAAAAGGGAATCATAAAATGCTGCTCCATTCAAACTAGAGAAGGCAGAAAAAGAATGAGAGACAAAAAAAAAAAGAACTACAAATTTAAAAATTGTTACAAAAAATTTTTAAAAATTGTTAAATCAACTATATCAATAATACATTTAAATGTGAATTGTTGAACTATACCAATTATAGGCAGAGACTATCAAAGTGGATTAAAAAAGCATGACCCAACTATATGTTGTCTATAAGAAACTGACTTCACAAACATATATCTGGTAAAAGACTAGCATCCAAACTATAAAAAGTATTCTTAAAACCCAACAATGAGAAACACATAATCCAATAAAAAATGGTATGAACAGGTATCTCACCAAAGAAGATAACAGATGACAAATAAGGATATGAAAAGAGGTTCAACCTCAGATGTCATTAGGGAATTGCAGATTGTTACGAGTTAGTACTACACACCTATTAGACTGGCCAAAATTCAGAACACTGACAACATCAAATGTTGGCAAGAATGTGGAACAATAGGAATTCTAATTCATTGCTGGTGAGAATGCAAAATAATACAGCCTCTTTGGAAGAGAGTTTGTAAGTTTCTTACAAAGCTAAACATATGCTTAGTATATGATCAAACAATAGGGCTTCTAGGTATATATCCAAATAAGTTGAAAATTTATGACCACACAAAAATCTGCACATGAACGTTTATATTGGCTTTAGTCTAATTTCCAAATATTGGAAGCAACCAAGATGTCCTTCAATAGATGAATAGATAAATATTAATACAATGGAATATTAAGTGGTAAAAAATGAGCTATCGAGTCACAAAATGACATGGAGGGAACTTAAATACATATTGCTAAGTGAAAGAAGCCAGTTTGAACAAGCTACATACTGTATAATTCCAACTATAAGACATTCTGGAAAAGGAAAAATTACTAAGAAAATAAAATTAGTGGTTGTCAGGGGCTTGGGGATAGGGAGGAAGCAGTAAATAGGTGAAACACAAGGTAATTTTAGGGCAGTGAAATTATTCTATATGATACTATAATGTTGGAAACATGATATACATTTGTAAAAAAACCATGAAACTGTACAAAGAGTGGACACTAAACTATGACTTTTGTTAATAATAATGTATCAGTATTGCTTCATTATTGTAACAAATGTACTACACTAATACAAGATGTTAATAATAGGGAAAACTGGTGAGGAGGAAGAGGGTATATAAAAACTCTATACTTTATGCACAATTTTTCTGTAAATTCCTAAAACTACTCTAAAATTTAAAAGTCATTGAAAAATAATTATAAATATAAAAGCTATTAAAAAATATATACTTTAATGTCTCCCTCCACCTTTAGACTATAAGCTCCATAAGGATCATAACACAATAGTTGTTGAATCAATATCTAATGAATAAATTAATAAAAATCCAAATGTAACATTAATATCATTTATCCCATCTAGGAAATACCAAGTCAGAGTTTGCAAAATATTACCTTCACTGGGATGCACACACTTACCATTTTTGAGTCCTCTTGGAAATATGTGACATACAGGTATAATCTTGCTAAACTACTTGCTAAATTTTACATCAAGGTAATCAGTAAAGACATTTAACAGAAAATTATATGTGTTGATCATTAAGTCAGTGTATGGCGCATGGAAGGTGAAAATTTTATGGATTACTGAGCCCCAGTTTTGTTCATCTTATTTGTGATAGCTAAAGTGGTGGGGAGCCTTTTTAACTCAGCTTCCCTGATTGGCTTTGCAAGGAACTTTCTAACATGGTTCTCTCACTGACCAGAACGATAACATAAACATTTCCTCTAAATCTTTGTTTCATACAAAGATTTTTATGTTGAGGTGTTGATCCAATCACCTGTTCTGTGCTCAGCTGTGAATAATATCCCAACTCTTGCATTCACAAGCACATAGCCTTAAACAAAGAAATATTGAAAAACTACAGATTCTTTTTCTCTGTTACTTTCGTTTCACCTACCATGATATCTTTCTCTTTCTCTTAATGGTTTTTGAACTACTTGGATTTGTTTTACTTCTGTTTCTGTCCCTTTGGAGGCCTTTCTACCTCATCAACCAAGAGCTTGTCTCTCCCCTGCCTCCAAGGCAACCTGTATCTCATAAATACATCCTACCCTCAATGTGTGTGACATCAGTCAAGCCAGAATAACCTCCAGTTGTTTTAATTTGCTTCCATATAAGTTACATCTGTGTGTTTCATGTGCATGAACTTGTGTATCTACTTGAAAATGAGAAAAATCCTGACTTTGTACTGGAATGAACTTCAGACATTAACAGGCAATTTTTTCTGAAAGTAAAGCTCTGACTAAAGTCATATGAAAAGGTAATGAGAGATCCAGGATTATAATCATGGATTTCTGTTTACCAATCCTATGCTATTTCTACGAACCACTCAAATTAGATTCCACTTCTCTATGCAGTATAAGAATGGAAATAAAGATTATTTTCCTTTCCATTTTGCCTGAGGGATTTCAAGTGGAAGTAAGAGTCCCTTGTATCTTCCAATTTCTTGTACTCAAGCTTAGTAACAATTGGAAATTGTGCTCTGGCTTGATGCCATTTGCTGAGCAGGGGAATGCTAAGTCCCACTCTGGTGCAGTTTGCATTTTAGTGTATTTTGTAAATAAATTCTTAACAGATGGACAGAGCAGCAGGAAGCCAACACCAGGGAGTCAGCAGGTGTAGAGGAAAGCCAGAAATGGACTGGCACTGATGAGATTAACAAAACTAAAATATCTTGGGATTCACACATGCTGCCCACAGAATAAGCTGGCACTGACCAGACAGGGAAACTCAAATCAACGCTGAGCATGGAAAATTTCCATTACTCTGTTCCTATGGGGTACCAGGGTCCCTCCCAGATGGTGACGTCAAAGTTATAAATCCTTCAGAGTGTCAGTCTCTCGTCTCTTTCTTCCCTTGAAGTTGTCATGCAGCAGGAAGGTGAGATACAAATTATAATTATCAGGAGCATTAAACTGTTCTTTACTTAACTGCACGAGCCACAAAAGTAAGCAGGGAGGGAGAGAGATACGATCATTGTACCCTATAAATCATTGGTATAGTCTCTCAAAGGACTTGAAAGATTTCATTGCCACTCTAAGCACATCCCATTCTACTCTCCAACCCATGGCATTGTTTCCCATAATGTGCAACTCTAATAGCTTCATTTTAAGGTCTGCTGCCCTGCTCACACAAAGATGTGACTCTTGCATTAAAAGCCTCCTTCCCACACTAAAACCTGTCTCCCCAAGGATCTCTGCCCTTTGCCTTTCACCATAGGTGTTATCTGATGAGATAATGGTTGTCAACATGGGCCTAATGCTGGTAGGACATCCAGGACCAGTGTGCTGGGCACTTGTCCTGGTCAGGCCCAGGGGTTTCTAAATAAGTGTCAAGGTTTCCCAAATCTCCAGGAACTCATAGTCTTCATTTGGAAATTCTGAAATGCTTAATTACATTGCTTAAATTTTTACGAGTTTGGTAAGGGGTGTAGCAAATCCTTGGAGTTCAAGATAGGTTCATACTTAAATTCTGACTTTGTCATTAACTAGCTGCCTGATGATGGAACAGTTGCCTAAGATCACTAAGCCTAACTTTCCTCACTTTTGAAATCAGGATTGTGAGAATTAATTGAGATCATGTGTACAAAGAACTCAGCAAAGCAACTGGCACATAATAACGAATAAATAATAGTGTCTTTTATCATCATCATTTTCATTTTTATTAGAAATTGAATAGGGTTGGTGTAAAAAACCTGATTTGAAAATTCTTAGGGATCATTGATATACCTGGCATAGGAGATTTCAAAACAGTCATAATGTGTGGTGAGGAGGAGAGGAAAGTGCAGGGATAGAAAAGTGCAAGCATAAGGCTGGAGAAAATTAGATTTGGAGGCTCAAGCTGCCTGGAAAGGAATTATGAAATCCACAATGTTATATGGTAAATCCAAGTTTAGTCCAAACTGGTAATAATAGTAATAATAATAATAATAATCACCATCATCATCATCAACTAGAATAAACTAATATTCCAAGTTTAGTACAAACTGGGTGGACTTGACGTCAACAGCTCTCCAGGTAACAAGGATAATCCTCCTCAGAACCCTAGACAGGGACCAAGATAATAGGGACAACACCTAACTGGTTCCCAAACCCCAAATAAAAAGTTAACTTAATGGATTGTAAGGCCAAAAATGTCACGTGCTACCTTGACATCTTTGAACCTTACAGGGCCCTGAAGACCTAACTATGAGTTCCCCTGCTCTCACCAGATATGCCCCCACAGAGGGGGAAAGAAAGGCTCCCACCAGGTTACTTCCCCTCTCAGCTGGAACAGCTATACTCCTCCTGGTCCTCAACCTAATGGGTTTCACTTCTCTGCCAGCCCAGGAAATGATTCCAACAAACCAATATTATTCTCCCACAGGAACCAGGGTCTACCACACCCTTTTGTTACTACAAAGCCTGTCTCCCACAGCCCCCGATTGTTTGCCCTACTCCCAGGTGCGACCCCTATGTGGACCCTGCATTGCATTCAGCATCTTCCTCCCCCAGGCTGTAAGTATGTGTAACCAATGAACTTCTGTTAGTTTCATTTCCAGGAATAGATACTGTGTATCTGGTCATCTCCATAATCTCAAAATGAGAATTCCCCTTTGCCAATGGGGTGGAGAAGAGGTGGATAAAATACCTATTATAATCAGACTATTAAAATCAGATGGATTGAATAAAGAACAGGTGTCATTTCCTGGAGAACATACTCAAAAAACTAAGTCCAACTGACTGGTATTCACGTGAGCGTTTGAAAGGAAGCCTGTATTATAGAGAAGTTTAAGATAACAAGTTCAAGAAGGGGAATGGCAGATACAGGATATCATAAGCCTCTGGGTATAATAAGCCTCCTGATGTCTTACCTAGAAATGGACTAGGGAGTGTAGCCTTCAACGGCTTGCCTTGTCTTTACCCCAGTGAAAATTGGACTGTCAGAGTTAGGGGCTACCTCTCAAGCTAGTGATATACCTAGGTACATCATACCACTCAAAAAGGAGTAAAAAAATGAGGAAAATTCAATTTTATTACCCATTTACTATTTCCATAAAATGATGAAAAGGAAAAAGAGTTTGAAGGGAAAAATTTAGAGATTCATTGTTTTTATATGCATGCCCCAAAGATTCACCCTCCTATTCTCAGTAAGCTGGTGACAGAATATTATTTATGGTCACACACTGGATGGCCTCCATTTAGCCTTTAACATTTTCTCTATAACCCTTAGAGTACAGGGTGAAGAGAGGGTAGAAGCCGATTATGTGTGACCCCCAGCTACGCTATGTATTCAAACTGTTCTATTTCTATGTGAAATTTTGAGCTATCAACAGCACTTGATCTATATTAATTCTAATCAACTAATCTAAAACCTGACTTTTTAGACCTCTATACACATTACTTAAAATATAGCTCTAACAGATTTAGCTGAGATGATTTTTTTCCAACCAATATTTATCTACATATGTGAAATATAAGAGTAGGATGAGACTCCCAACCCTTTTTTGACAGATATACTGAAATATTCCCTTAAAAGCTTTTCGACGTCCCTCAAATATTATAAGGATTTGGTTCTAGCTATTCCTGGATGAAATGGCTGCATTGTGGATTAAAATATATAATTATTGATTTGGATACCTCTATTATCATTATGAAAGTTAAAACTAAGCAGATCATGATTTAGAAACAGGATAATGACTAATTTTAAAAAAGCTATTTTATGTGAAGGATGTTTTGCAACCTGGTTTTTAGTAACAATATACACATCAGGAGATCCTGTTTAGGTTAACATTTATGTAATCAATCTAATGCTTTCTTTATTTAATTGATGACCTCTTTATTAAGGGCTATAATCAGAGTGTCTTAATTGAGTTCCCCTAAAGTGGATTCTGAGATGAGGATTTGAGTGCAAGTAGTTCATTTGGGAGTCGATCCCAGGAAACGTCAGCAGGGGAATGGGGAATGAGATAGTGAAGAAAAGAAAGCCAATAAAAAATGCACAATCAAGCAAGTTACTACCCTGGTTAACTGGAGCTCAGAGACTATGGATCCTTCATTTTTAAGTGTGAAAGAAAAGGGTAGAGAATTACTTTCCAAGATGATTGCAGTGCAGCCCAAACTGGGATGGGAGGGTGAACCATATGCCCTCTCAAGGTCTCTTCCAATCTTATGATTATATGATTGCTCATTATTGAAAATTGGCTGGTAATTGGTTTGACACAGAGAGGTCAGGATGTGAAGGAGACTGTACAACCTTTGGATTTCATAGTAAAGAACGATGTGTTTATCCCAGCCACATTTCAGAGAGAACTTTTTTTAAAAAAATTATAAATATGTCATGATAATCTTCAAGACTTCTAATTAAGAAAGACTATCCAGGAGTTGGCTACAATTTTGACAGGTAGAGAGGGAGGTTTGGTCGTGATGGAAATGAGAAGGACTCATGATGAACCCTAAATACTATACAGGCATGTACAGCACTGCTTTTTTATCTGTTTGCTTTTAAACTACCTACATTGCTGATATATCATTAGATACTGGTTTTAGTAAAGGCTTAAGAAGAAAAAAAACTTATGCTTCACTTTGCTTGCTTTCTAATTGGAAAAAAATCATTTTTTTTACAAACAAATAGAGATCTGATTATAATTATGTGATTTTTTGTACATAATTTTATGTAAGATTAGTCATCCAGAATGCATATTTTAAATGCACTGGCTATCGCTAATTGGCCAACGGTGAATTTTCAAAGTGATCAGTCCAATTACTATCTGCCAAGTTGCAGAGATCAAACATAGTTTTTCTCTTTTTTAGAGTCCTAATGTTTGTAAAAACAGAACATTTATAAATTTATACTCAGAATACTTTTTTTTTAATGCAGCAAACTTAATGAAGATCTCATTGTAACTGGGATGAGGGAAAGAACATAGAAGAAATTAAATAAAATAATCTTTATTTTAATTAATTAATTTTTTTCACAGGACCTCTTAAATCAAACCTGCAACAATATAAAATTTTGGAGCTGAAAAAGATCTTAGTGACTATACTAGTCCAATCCTTTCATTTTGTAGGTAAGATAATCGGGGTTGAGAGAGGTTCCACGCCATCAACAATTTGGTGACGCTAAGTACCCTGAATTAGAATGTGAACTCAAGTGTCCCATCTGTTAAGTTAATATTCTTTCCACAACACGAATCAGGGATACAAAACTATTTGTTAATCTATTTCAGAAATACATCTTAAACCTATCTAAATTTGAAAAGCAAGATCTTGTAGTAAGAGATGGCGAAAAATGTCATCTTCCTATTATGAACCTGTAAACATCACCCTGTGAATCTACTGTAGATAAGCTTTAAGGAAGAAAAAGTCAATATCGGGATGCTCATTGTTAAACCTAATGGCTGTCTTTTGAGGTTGACACGAAAGCAATATTTTCTGGCAATTTGATTCAAGATTACCTTGGGAATAGATTTAAATAACTTATTCATTTCTACCAAAGGAAGTAAAATGTTTGCAATACCAAAGAGGATAATAGGTTTTCACTGATCTGGGATTTTCCTTTGGCATCCTCTCTGAATGAAGAGAGGCCTATAACTACTAATATTTGCTTCAAAAAAAGATGACTGAAGAAGGGGGCAAAGGAGCCTTCTAGTATCACACAGAACTCTTAAGAACAAGCAAGAAAAAGCCCAAGTTTGTCCTGAGGCAAAAATGATGTCTTCCTACCACCTTTGGGAAAGAGTAAAGAACTGAAAGCTATGCTTTTGTTTTTATTTACTTTGTTGTAATTGTTTCAGTACTTCAACTACACTCTTATTAGGCTGTGAGCTTCGTGAGAGTGTCGGCTGTGTCTTATTTATCTTCATATCTTTAGTGTCTAGCCTAATGTTTACTATGTAAAAGACAATAAATATCTCATAAGTGAATGAGTGAGAAGCTGGTGTAGCTAGCAGCTGTAATAAAATCCATAACCACAGAAATAAGAGTAAAAAGATAGGGCTAGGTGCTAAAGGACAAAGAAGAGAAAAATTATATCAACAAAGGTTAAGAGAAGGTACTGTAAATGAATAGAATTCAGCTCAGAACTGCCTGAGAGTCAAAGTAAAAAGATCATATGATCTTCACACTTAAAGAGCAAAAAATAACATCTACTAAAAGAATATTTTATAATATTTTTATAAGAATATTTAAAAAATAAAATTCAGTAAATATCCATTAAGCACCTACTACTTTTAAGACATTCCATTAGGCAATCTGGGCTCATACACAGATAAAGTAAAAAGAGTCATCAGTCATAAAAGGGTTATGTAATGGATGACAGAGAACAAACACATACATGAACATAATATTAGACAAGACGTAATACATCATGGAGGAATATGACGTGATTCAGAGGAAGGAGGAATCACACATGACTGCAGGGATCATGGAAACATTCTTAAAGGAAGTTTTGTTTGAAATGGGCCTTGACATCTAGGTAGGTTTTTCAAAGTTGGATTCGAGAAAACTAAGGAAAAGTTTTTCAGACATAAAGGTAGCATGTGCAAAAGCACTGAATTAAGAGAGTATGTTTCATGCTCCTAGGGAAGTGAACAGTCCTTATAAGTTTAGCTCTCACAAAGGCTTTATGTCAGGAAGTAATAAGAGATAAAGTTGAATTAGTACTTGTAATACTAGTAGAAATTCAGTACCTCCTGAAGAGAAGTAATTTCACACGAATCAAATTCAGCATCCTTATCTTGATTCAAAGATTTTCTTTAATTTCCACTCAGGTTTGAATCCTTTGGCATATCTAATTTTAATAATTAAAGGATTCTTTGGACTACACAGCATCTAGCATTCTTTTATAATTCATGAACTTGGAAAAGTTTTAATATTGTATGGATATGAATGAGATTACTAAAACAGGCTAACAAGCCATCTGCTTCATGACACACACTTCCATAAATGTCATGAAACTTTATGTTACCATAAAATGTGGCAACAAGGAAGCAACTTTCTTTGGAAGAGAAGTTCTCTAACAGGCATTTGCAGGATACTCTTGTCTTTGCTTGATCTGGCACATCACAGCTATAACAATAAATGCCCCTAATAGAAATAGAAGGAAAATTGGCTGTAAACTTTCATAGGAGAAAGGCTGATGCTTTGACCATGGTTTCTATATTCCTGTTCCAACAAAAAGGGCCATTACTATCCAAGTACCTACGCAATTTAGAAGATCCCACAGGTCTTAAATCCTCTTGTTTGGAAGACTCAGATACTAAGCCAGAGAAGAGGGTTCATCTATTTTCTTGGTAATGTATAAACAGTGGATGTTTACTGCTCCCTGTTCAGGGCAAAAGTAACTTTCTGATATCTTTCTATAAATTCTGCTGCTATGCTTAAACTGCCTTCTGAAAGAGGTAATCCAGTCCTTGAGGATGAGGTATTTTATTTCTTCCTTATATGAAGGGGAACCCAGATAAACTCTCTGTACAAAATACCACATATTCATTAAAATCAGGAAGTGAGGCTGTGGTCTGCTTTGGTTCTTGGTATCAGCCGTGTCTTCAGAATGAATTAACAATTCTGTAGTTGACAGCCAGTTCCCCATTTATCTGTGGCTTGCATGGACTCATCAACAAATCTGAAAACTTCACAAGTCTACAGACTCATTTCCATGTGGTTTCAATGTCTTCTCTGTTTACACATACACACAAGAGAGAAGTAACCAGTAAACAACAAATATGCCATAGAAAAGCAATTCTGCAATGGTTCAGGTTTTATGTTCTAATAATGCTCAAATCCCAGCTTCCAGGATTCAGTGTACTGTATCAGCAATAATGAGTAAAACTACTGAAACTCATTAAAGAACTTACTAATCAGTACACTAATTGAGGCTATCTGCTTCCCATTATACAGAGACAAATCAAACAGGTTACAGTGATTCCCAGAAAACATCTGGGGAAACATGTCAAAATTAATGATAAATAAAATCGAACTCCCTTTGTGGTTGATTTTTCATCCAGCTGCATCTAAAAAGTGCTATCAAAGAAAAGTATTCATTATTTATCAAATCAGAATAAAATCTCCTAACCACTAACAGTATAACCTCTCAATTAGAGGTGAACAGGTCTTAAAATAGCCACCTACTTGCACCATATCATGTGAGTTGGCAAAAAAAAATTGGTCCTTTGGAAAGAAACCTACCAAATCTATATGAAAAATATAGAGGTAGATAATAACTTTCAGAATGTGTCTTATAGCAGAAATCAAAATTATCTTTTCCAGAAAGAACTGCCTAGGTTATTAGGAACATTCCTTTCATCAAGGGTCTTCTCTTTGGTGAGGCAGGCAAGCTATTTAAGACAACCTAATGGAACATATAGGAAAACCATATATATAATACATACATATATGTATATATACATATATGTGTGTGTGCATGAAAATCATACTATGAAATCAGCCACTCCCTATTGTTACCAAATTAAATATTACCAGGTCACCTTACTCTCCTGCTTAGAACTCAACTTTCCTTTGTTCTTAAAGTTCAAATTCTTGATAGAAGACACAAAGTTTGCTATAAATTAGCCTTGACTTTCCATATTGTCTTCATCTCCTCCCATTCTCTCCTTTACCCTGATACTTACTTGTTTTTCTGTTTTTTGTTTTTTGTTTTTTTTTTCATTGTGCCTTGATCCCACTAGACTCCAAGTTCTTTTTATTTGCTGTTCCTTCCTCCTAGGGGGCCTTGCATCCCATGGCCATTCTCACTCTCCACACCTGGATAGCTCTCAGTCAATCTTTAGTTACCAACTTAATGTAAGTTCTCTTTGAACTGCAGAATATAAATTAGATCTTCCCATAGTACACTTTATTGCACCCTGTCTCTTTGGTAAACTTTTTTACAAAGCTGTGGATGAGTTTAATCAATGAATGTTTAGTAGTAAAATTGGTAGGATTAATAGTTAACTCTGTGTGAAGAATGATGGAGGGAAAACATGAAGTCCAAGTTTATAGATTGAGAAACTGGATGAAGTATGGTGCTATTCACAGGGAAAGGGAAGAGTAGGAAAAGAACAGAATTAAGGAGAAGGGAGGTAATGAGTTCAGTTTGGGGCATATTCAGATTTAAGTACCTCAAGGACCTCCAAATGGAGATGTCTAGCTCACAGTGACATGGAAAGTATAGAGCAAATGTGTAAAATATAGATTCAATACAGTTGTAGAGAAATAAGACAGTATAGATTATAACACTAAAGCTGGTATAAGGGCTAGGTATAGAAAATGAAACTAAACTGAGAAGCAGCACCCAGGATAGTAAGAGAAAACCCAAGAGAGTTGGTGTCAACAAAGCAAAAGTAATATTCTTCAAGAACAGTGAGGTCAACAGTGTCAAACATGACTAAAGTGTTCAGGAAGATACGGACTGACACTGTTTGATATTTATCAGCAATGATAACCTTGGCAACAGCAGTAAGAACAAAGTGCTGGGAAAAGAATGAATGATAAGGAAGTAGAAAAAGTAACCTATATAAAAAATTTTGTGAATGAAAGAAGGAACCATAGTATCTAAAGAGGTTATTATACGGAGACATTTTGTTTTGTTTCTGTGTTAGTTTTTTCCTCTCTGTGTTTTATTTATTTGCATAGTGACAAAATGTTCAATTGCTTACAGAAAGGAACCAGCAGGAAGCAGAGGTGAGGCTACGTGGGAGAGAAAAATTAGTAAATTAGGTCTTCTGAGAGATATTTAAAAATAAGAGAGAGATGGTTAAAAAAAAAAAAACATGGAAAGACTGAGAAGCAGTTTTAAATGCACAGTGGATGCTGAAGACATAAATTTATGTTGAACCAAACTGTACCATTCTATAAATTCTTCAGCTGTGTTAGCACTTCAAAATCAGGAAGGCAAGATTATTAGATTAATTAATTAATTAATTAATTATTAGATTAATCAAGATGTCTTTCCTGTGCAAGTTTATCAGCAGAACAGGTAATAGGATTGAAAATATTGCTAAAAGAGTCATGAAAAGTAATGGTAACTTAAGTCCAATCTTAAGAAGAAACAAAATAAAGTAGGGGCAAGGAGAGGAACCCAATAGGGAAAAAGTAGATGGACCAAAGGATTGTATAACTAAATGAGGATGACCAGCAGTAGCTTACTTAGACTGTTTGAAGGTTAGGAAATTATGTCAGACAATGGAATGTTTGAATTTAGGATTTTAAAAGGGTAATGTTTCCAGATGATGGGAAGGCTCAGAGTATTACCATGGGAATAAGTGGATAAAATGCATGGAAGTAATGATACCTAAAGATGAAGAAGTCAGGCACCTACGAGACCAGACTATTCAAAAGCTAGTTTCCCAACACATTTGCGAAGTCACATAAAGTCCACAGGTCTCTGGGGCAGGGAGTAAACATATGAATTGGGTGTCAAAGTCTTCCATGAGTGAAGAGGAATGATCTGGCAGTCAGTATATGACAGTGAAGCAGTAAGTAGACTGTAGAAGAGCCAAATGCCATGGCTTCAAGGATATGTGGAAGCAGTAGTCTTAAATTTACCGTTAACAAAGGAAAAGACACACAACCGAATCTCTAACTCTGAAGGAAAATGACTAAGGAGCTAGAGTGTCCATCCATGCATCTTTCTCTATGCCAAAGTCAAACACAATTTACTGAATCTATGAAAGGGCTAAGGAAGTCACCAAGGAGTCTTGGGATCAGTGAATGAAAAGGTAGCCTATAGTCCAAACATGGTTCAAAAATGCATTCTGTTTTGTTTGTACAGTTCTTACAAAAGTAGGATTTGATAATCTTTAGTCAGAGCATATAGGTTTTGCTTTACCATAGCACTGACCACTCCCTATTTGCTTACAGCTGACATAATTCCCATATGCACACTACATACTTCCCAGCAAAGGCACTGAGTATTCAACATCTGCTCCAGATTTTTTTTTTCCAGGAAGAAAAAGGGGAGATTTTTCTGTTTGCATTCCTTCTTAGTGCTTCAGGAAGATCCAAAAATGCTTCTAGGTGGCCCACAGAGCTTGTGCGTAGCAGTAGGATGAGCAGGTTAACCGTGTTAGTGAGAAAGGAAACTGAGGTCAAACAGTACTCTGAAGTGATGGCAAATTAGACATCAACTGATATGAAATCTCTAAGCTGGGAGTCAGTCAGAAACTAAGCAATAGGCTTAATCATTGTGTAGTTAAACATAGGACTTCTAGCTTAAAAAGGCAGAAGTAAGGCTATCCTGTGTAAAATAACTTGCAACCATTAGTCTCAGGGCACATTATATTGGGTTGGCCAAAAAGTGCCTTCAATTTTTAAGTAAAAATAAAAGACACATTGTTCATTCTCACCAAGAACATTATTGAACAATGTATTCACCCTTTTGATCCACTATCTTCTTCCATTTTTCAGGCACCTTCATAATTCCATCTTCCCAAACATTTCATCTTTTTGAGCAAAGAACTGTTCCAGGTGCCTTTTACAGTCTTCCAGGGAATTGAATTTTTTTCCATTAAGAGAATTTTGTAAAGACTGAAATAAATGGAAATCTGAAGGTGAAATGTCTGGTGAATATGGCAGATGAATCAAAACTTCCCAGCCAAGCTGTGGCAGTTTTTGCCTGGTGATCAAACAACCATGTGGTCTTGCGTTATCCTGTTGGAAGATTATGCATTTTCTGTTGCCTAATTCCGTACGCTTTTCATCTAGTGCTGCTTTCAGTTGGTCTAATTGGGAGCAGTATTGTTGGAATTAATCGTTTGGTTTTCCGGAAGGAGCTCATAATAGAGGACTCCCTTCCAATCCCACTATATACACAACATCACCTTCTTTGAAGTATTTGTTTATTTATTTATTTATGGCTGTGTTGGGTCTTCGTTTCTGTGCGAGGGCTTTCTCTAGTTGTGGCAAGCGGGGGCCACTCTTCATCGCGGTGCGCGGGCCTCTCACTATCGCGGCCTCTCTTGTTGCGGAGCACAGGCTCCAGACGCGCAGGCTCAGCAGTTGTGGCCCATGGGCCTAGTTGCTCCGCGGCATGTGGGATCTTCCCAGACCAGGGCTCGAACCCGTGTCCCCTGCATTGGCAGGCAGACTCTCAACCACTGCGCCACCAGGGAAGCCCAACATCACCTTCTTTGGATGCAGACCGGGCTTTGGTGTGGTTGGTGGTGGTTCGTTTTGCTTGCCCCACGATCTCTTCCATTCCACATTATTGTACAGTATCCACTTTTCATCGCCCGTCACAATTTGTTTTAAAAACGGAATGTTTTCCTTACGTTTAAGTAGAGAATCACATGCGGAAATACGGTCCAGAATGTTTTTTCGAGTAACTTATGTGGAACCCAAACATAAAGCGATTAACATAACCAAGCTGGAGCAAATGATTTTCAATGCTTGATTTCGATATTTTGAGTATGTTGGCTACCTACCGCGTGGTATAACATTGATTGTTCTCAATTAATATCTCGATTTGATCGCTATCAACTTCAACTGGTCTACCCGACCATGGAGCATTGTCCAGCAAGAAATCTCCAGCACGAAATTTCACAAACTACTTTTGACACATTCGATCAGTCACAGCACATTCTCCATACACTGCACAAATCTTTTTTTGCATTTCAGTTGCGTTTTTATCTTTCTTGAAATTATAAAGCATAATATGCCAAAAATGTTGCTTTTTTTCTTCCATCTTCAATATTAAAATGGCTACACAAAAACTCACCAATTTTGATAAGTCTTTTTTTAAATGCATGCTGATATGACAGATGTCATGTGTAATCTAACAAAATTGTTTCAAATGAAGTTAAAGACAACTAAGCGCTACTAGAGCCATCCTACGGAAATAACCGAACGAACATTTTGGCCCACCCAATATATTAAGATGGATGAGAAAAAAGTACCATGGTGCATAGACATTCCTAGGAAAAACAGAGAGTAACACTAAGTTGACATTGCCAAATAACTTTCTAAACCAGATGTGAATATTGATCAATGTTTTGTGACATAAGCATGGCACACAGAGGGCAGGGATGGAGATAAGGTTAGAAGCTGCAGAAGTATAAGGGCAGATCTTGTCTTCCTCAAACACATCAACATTGCCTGTTACTTGTAAGTACAAAAAATGAAACCAAAAAATAGAGGTAAAATAAAGAGTTAAAAAGCAAAAGAATAACAGCCAACACAGACAATTCTGGTAAATGCTTGCAAGGAAAAGCAGTTCTATAGCATTTGTTTATTTATTCATTCAACAAATATTTACTGAACACTAGGTTAAACTGAGTAGTACACTAAGCACTGAGGCCTGGTGAGCAAAACAGAATGAGCTCTTGCTCTCATGGAGCTTATAGTCTACCCATGTACTTGATGTAATGTTTCTAGCAATCTGATTCATTCATCATCCAAGAGTTAGATAATAGCAATAGTTGAATGAGGGAAAATAACACACACACACACACACACACCTGGAAACGTGCAGAGAGCAGTAATATTAACATGCTATATAGTTTATGCTCTTTCAAAGACCTAAGCTGGAAAGCAAAAGCAAGAATGTGCTTTCTGTCCAAAAAAAAAAAAAAAATCGTCTAACTTTGAAAGAGATGCAGAAGCTAGAAAACAGAATTGAAATCTTATAGTATAAAATATTTTATAACTATTACCCCACTAGAAAAATAATAAAAATTGTGATCAGGAATCATTCTGCATAGACAAACCTACTATCAAAAAGGGAGATTAGAATGGACTTTCAGAATTAAAATGGGCTGAGATTACACATCTAAAATGAGATGATACATTTAACTGAGGAGGATTTGATACAACTTGTGGTGAAAGCTGTAATAGGACCCAGAAAAATAATCCCTCTGGACTCCCTATGAAGCTCCTAACAGGTCCTCAGAGAAAAATGACCTTGTGTCAGGTGTGGTGATGATCAGCCTTTTAAGCAAACAAAAAGGTCACTCTGACACCAGGGAGTGTGCCATTGTCCCCCCACTTCTGTCCTCTGATCCTGCTGCAGTATTTTCCCACCTAGATGGATGGTATATGGCAAAAGGCCCAGACTATTCATGTGCTTGATGGCCTACTAAATTGTTCACTAACGTTTTTGACGCTGGCTCTATAAGGCTGTCATGGCAGCCATTTCTGTGACAGATTCACTCTTTACACAGCGTCCCCTTTGACAGTGAGTAGTATAAAAGGGCATTGAAATCAAGACTCACAAACCCCTTCTGACCAGGATAAAGGGACTTCCTGGGGTCACTTCAAGCACTCTATTACACAACTGAATGAGATAAAAAAGAAAGCAAATCCTGTTGATGGTCATTCAGAAGCAGCCAGACTGCTCTGCTGTTTGCTTCCCCATAGATCTCCAATTTATCACCATTGTCTAATTTTCACAGAGCACTGACAGAACATAGTTTAATATACAGAGACCCCTGAGCAGTCAAAGCCTTTGTGAAGAGCCAATACATAAGAGAGATCTGTGATGGAGAGCCCTTCCTGGGAGGTAGGTTCGCGTCTGCTCAACCATTTGTTTTGTGTGTTGGTTAGCTTAATATTATTCACAAAGAAAGTTAGGGAAAGCAATTTTCTCCATTTGAGAATCACCAGCACCCTAGAAGCCTAAATCACTCATCTTTACAGGAGTGGGCTTAATGTAAAGACAGGATTTACAAACAAAGCTTGATGACTACAGCAAGTGTTTCTTTAAATTAGCTGCTTAAATATTTATTAGGTATAATGGAGTCTGACTTCATTTTTTAAAATATTTGATTACTGACAGCTTTCAAGCCCCAATCTCTTCCCCTTCTGCCCCAAATCTGGGCAAGCTAATAGGAAGCCAAGTGTCCCTTTTTCTTTTGACACTGGTGGGAATTTGAGACCATGCGAGCCCTAATCCACATATGGGAACCCTCATCCAGGTCCACCCCCACCCACCATAAAACTCCAACCTAGCTGTTACCCCTGCTCTCCAAAGTCATTTTTGGACTACTTAGGAGCCTTTCCTGCTCTCCCCAGAAAGCCTCATTATTTGCATACCAAACCTTTTTAAACACTGTTGAATATATGGCATCATCATTCTCAACACCCAAACCAAATTTTGGGTGGAGGGTCCATCCCAACCCTGCATAGTGACTACAACATTAAAAATTATCAAGAGAATAATAATTTTAATAAAATGACTGACAGCCATAATTTATAGCTAGTCTGTCAGTTCCCTATTTTCTAAAGCTAAGTCCTGTCTTGTCCTAGACACATGCAGACTAAAGAGGAAAAGGGGTTGGTATAGGGCCCAGATTACTCCACAAGGCTAGGGGAAGATTGAAGCCTTGTTGTCAGTTATAAGTAGAGTTTCCTTTGGGAAACTATTACCTCAGTTTATCCTTTGACTGAATTTTCAAGAGTGGGCTAAAAAGATGTCAATAGAAAGATGTCAATAAGCAAACACACTCTTGCCCTCAGAGTTTCCATAAATGTATTAAGAAACAGAATACGAATAGAGACAAAAGTTAAGTGAAACTTGTCCCACATTGGCTGGCTGATTGCCATTTGGCCTTTCTATATTAGAATAAAAAGACAGTTGATCTAGCTAGAATTCACACAGTGTGGTACTTCAGATCTCAAGAATACTGACCAGAGCAGCTAGTAATGGAAGTAACACCAGATGTGGAATGAGACAGAGGTTTTAGTTTCAGCTCTGCCAATGACCACCTATCTGACTTACTTTGGTCAATTCATTTAACTAAGGCTCAATTTTCCCTCCTGTAAAGCGGTGATAGTATTTATGTCCTGGCTAATTCACAGATATTTTGAGTATTAAAATAGCATAACACACACACAGAAGTCCTTGGTAAAGTGTTACACAGCACAAACATACCCATTTTTAAAATCTATACACCATACACCCGAGAGCATCCCTTATACAGAACTCCGTGGGTCTTACACAGAGACACTTAATTTTAATATACAAGCAATTATAACAAACTTGCTATTCTGACTTTTAAGTCTTTAGCAGTTTAAAAGTGGAAAACTGGAAAAAGGAAGAGCTTCTTGATTTTCCGTAACATTCATAATCACTATTATGAACTTCGAATACAACATTATTTTACATAAGCACAGGGACAGTGAGAGCAAAGGGGCAGCTGATAGACAACCTAAGAGAAAAGGAAGAAACAAGTCGTAGTCATCAGCCACCAGAATTCAGAAAGTCCAGAGAGCTGAGAAATGAGCTTTATGTACTTTGATTGGTTTTGTTTAATCACAGCAAATTGTAGATGGTCCTGGAGAAAAGACAAAAGTTTTATAAATGTTCGGTGTATTTATTTAAGAATATAGAAAGTATTATAACGCTGATTTAGGGAAGTTTCCATTAAGAAAAAAATGCCAAATAAACCTTTTGGTGCTTAAAGTGATTAAAAATAAAACAATTCTACTACCAATATCAGGAAAAGAAAAACTTTTATTTATTCAGTTGAACTTAATAACCATTTCTTTGGTGCTTCTGTCAGTGCTTATTTTATTCAGTTTATAGAGAGATTCCATCTCCAGTAGTTCCATAGTCAGCAATCAGATAATCTTATATTACCTATACACATACTTGTAACAACTCTCTTACATGTATTAAGCCTATCTTATGACAACACAGTATAAAATTAAAAATGGCATATAAATATTAATGCTGTTATGAAATGATAGCACAATGTTTCAAAACGTCATCCATAATTTTGTTCGTATCTTCCCCTGTTCACTGTGCTCTCTACCTCTATCTAGTACCATCATCCTCATAATTCCTTTTCAGCTCCTCTAGAACAAAAGAGCAAGTGATCACAATCTCCCTCTCATCTCTCTCCCCACACAAACCCCCAAAGGAAAGAATAGTAGTCTATTCTTCCCGCATAAGGAAGGGTCAGGAACTGAACCTTGTCGCAGAGACCTTATGAGACATGTTTATAGAGATGAGTATGAGTTAGCCAGGTTGATGGGAAGGGAAATGCTATGACTATGACCCTTAATAATCCCTGGGTACACATGTGCTGTGATCCTTTTATGAATTGCCTGCAGGAAACTGGCTGGTCTTTAGACAACAAGACAACTCTGAGCTTGGCTGCTAGAAATTGCAACATCAGTTTGCTTGGTAAGTGGGTGTTAGAGCTGAGTGCATGGCAGAAAAAAATATATGGCTGCTGTTGTGTACGTGCAGCTAAGACACGACACTAATATTTTTTGACTGAGAATTAGGACCATTTCCCTAGGTACAAAGATAGCAACAACAATGTAGATGGCATGTCACTCTAAGTACTTGAACCTATGATTTTTTGTCTGCCCTGCCTGGCACTCAGGATCCTCTCTTGTGGGAACAGAGCCCTGATTTTCCTCTGAAGAATCCCCTTCTGCCTCATATGTTTTGGGGGATATAACCGCTCATGCTCTAGGCCTGAGAATGTGGCCCAAGGCTTCCTACTGACAGCATCTCATACTCTGGGACAGTGAAGTGTTTTCTAGGTTAGTACTGTCTTAGAGCTACTTGGAAAGAGGAAGTTTCTTTTTCCTGATGAGCTTGTCACTTCTAGTGTTTACCTTGCCTCTGTAAAGTTGGAATCTGCCTAAATCAGGTAAGCCAGACAGATCAGAGGTGTTGAAGCCAAAATTTGGAGAAATATAGATTCCTGACTACATAACTGATACATCTGTCCTTCCCGAAAATGACCTGGACTATCAGTTATTTGAGCCAACTCAGTTCCTCTGATTATTAGGCCTATTTAGTTGGGCTATGGTCACTTGACATCAGACTTCTCTTTAATGTCTTTATTGCCATATCTGTTTCTCCTTCTGGCTGCCAACACTTAAAAGTCAGAGACTGTGTCTTAATGAGCTTTCTATATTTAGTTAGAAATGTATTCATCTATATCAACCTCTCGTCCAGTATTCAATAAATGTTCTTCAATGAAAGACTAGGGAAAAATATGTAGATACACACACAGAAACTTGGTGTGTTGACAGACCCTTGTAGCTGCAATAATATATTTGGCACTATGTTGAATTTTCAAAATTTGAGATTGAAAATTTTCAGAGATGTAAGTATATTGTCATGAAATTCAACAAACAACAATTAATGGTTCCTGGAATATGAAGTCTTCAATATTTCTCTTTTCCTTTTCTTCTTCTCCTCTTTATTCATTAATTACTTATTCATTTATATATTTATATAGAGATATTAGACAGTATACAAAAGTGTTTTAATTATTATTACATTTCTTACATAGGAAACTTAATGCTAAATCAATTAATGGGGGAAAGGTACAAGTTAACTAAAACTTTTGGTAATTATTAACCTATTCATTTAGAGAATATGAGTCATGCAGAATAAAGTATATACAAAATTCAAAAGTAAAGAAACAAATTATTCGATTCCATTTGATGAAATTTTACTACCAGCATCTACTTGTTTGCAAGTTTGATTTTCTCTTCAAAACCAAACACATTTTAGTGAAGGAGTAGGTTATCATGCCTTTCGGAACCTCTTCCACTAGCAAACAAATCAGAATGATCTCAATTTTAGCAGATGTCAACCACTAGTTCAATAAAACAACCATAAATATATTGATAAGATGTACAAGTAAATTAAACAATAAAATAGTTATTTAAATCTATGTTTATATCTTCCTATAACATATAGAAATTATATTTTAACTCTGCTACTTTTTTATATCAATTACAACTTTCTTGTAGTTCTCATGGGTATGTCATGAGGCTAGATCATTAGAGAGATGATAGTACTGAAAATTTCTGGGAAAAACAAAGAAGTGGAAGGTACTTATTTAAGATCTTTTTAGTGCAATGAACTATATAACTAAACCATAACTCTACCATATTGTTCTTTTCTACATTTTTTTTGAGTCTAGGGAGTGAGAGCAAATGACTATTGTTAAATCATTTGTTTGCCACATCTTCCTACAAAACATATGGCATGGCCACTGCTATGGCATCCCTTCACTGTCTTTCAGTAGAGAAAGAAACAAATATAGGCACTGAGACAAGAGCATGGTCAAGGAACCTCTTACGGGAAATAATTTTCTAATTTATTTTATGAGAAAGTACAGTTAAAATTCCATTTTTTGTGGAGTATAAACTCTTGTGACTAAACATTAAAAATATTTATTCTTTGAAATGTCAGTAATTTATATAATTCTTAAAATAATTAAACACTGAAGCTTTAATGAATTAAATTCATATGAGTAAGTCCAAAATTAAAATATGGCATAAGGGAGTAATCCATGTTACTTTTCTTTCTCTCTTTTTCATTTTTTTCTAAAAGGGTACTATTCAAAATTGCTATCTTCTGTTTACTTAAAAATTGTCTTGGAAATTCTTTTATGCAAAATTTCATACTTAGTCTCATCTTTCTACAGCTTATATGGGTTGAGGAAATTAAGAAATAAAACTTCATAATGCAAGTAAAAATTTGACAATGTCAGCACTGGGAAATCTCCCCATAGTATATACAATGATGACCTATATTAGACAATATCCTCTTTCTCTGTGTCCCTGAGATTTCTCCAGTAAGTGAGAAAGCTATCTGAGCCCCTGTCAGACTCCAGGCACTGTGTGAGATGTATTCACATATCTACATGCTGAACCAGCTCAGCAATCCCAAGAAGGAATGTTCTCTTCTCTTTAGATGAAGAGACAGTGAGGCTCACCCAAAGGATAAATAAACAGCTTTTACAAGGTCACAAAGATTGTAAGCAACTGAATAGGGACTTAAACCCAGTTCTGCCTAACTTCAAACCCTATTCCTTAAGGATTTGCCTTTGGTTGACTGATTTTTCAAGTGAAAACTGTACCTCTACATGGCAGAAACCAGGACTCTGCTATCAGAAGCCTCTTCCAAATGAAAATGGTATCATTCTTTCCCTTTCTCTTTTAATGCCCATGTAATTTATCTACTGACATAAAGTTATCACATATTTATATGTATTATTCTATAAAAACATATAGAAAATAAAAATGTTCTATGCATCTTTATTATTATAGGAACACTTAGAGGTACAGCTAAAAGAATAAGTATCATTATTATTTTCCGGGTTTCTGTCTCAACTACAAAAATAATGAACAGAGTTTGGGTTGTAAATCACCAAATGTACCCTTGAGGAAGAAGTCCAGTCATTGGAAAGCATCCTCCAGGCCTGTCCCTGTTTTAAGTATCACCGCATGAATGACTACAACATACAGTGTATAATCAAGTGGTGGAATGTCTGGTTTGAATTATAAAACCTTTAGGAATTTAGAGGAGAGATTAATGAATGAAATTTATAAAGGTAAAGAATCAGAGTGTCTTTTAAATTTGGTTGTGTGAATGCATGTACTGTGAAAAGTTATTCTTTTTTAGGGTGCATTAGACTTTCTCATTTTTAGGAAAGCAAAATTTTCAGCAGGAAGAAAATTCACAAGAGGAGAACATCATTGGGATGACTCAGTTAAAATATGTAGAAAGTCATAAACTGAAGTACAGAGATCATCAGTTTCCTTTATTAGAATCAAGGGGGGAAAAAAAAAAAAGCAATGTTTTTGCTGGTCTCCTGTGCTCACACTGGATCAAGCAAGAGGCACCATATGATAAATGGCCACAGCATACTTAATTACATTCCTTAATTACTTGGAGATCTGTAGTAGCAATACTATTTCACATGGGTCCATTTTATTTCTACTCCATGATTGGCTGTGCAGCCAGGTTTTCCTTAGCTCATTTCCAAATGAGCAAAGCTGTAAACAAAAGTCACTAATAAGCAACAAAGGTAATCACTTCTATGACCCAAAGCCTTGCATCCAGATAAACTGTTCTTTCAGAAAATGAATTCTAGACTTTTGTGTTCACAAGAAGTTATCCTGGACTCATCACGTGTGTGGTCTAGGAGAAACTGTGGTGATTCTGCTACTCTAACTACAATCAACTAGATCAAGGATATAACCACTTCCCCTGTGACCTCAAATGCTGTAGCTGGTTGGCACCATGAAAAAGTTAATTACAATACCTGAAACAATGTGGCATTTCATTTTGCAACCATGAATCATTCTCTGTCTGGTCTAGTCTCCTGAGATTCATTTTCATAGTAAACTAATCTTTAGAGTGTCAGACTGTGATTAGCGACAGTGACACATTTTACAGATTGGGTCCTCAGAGCTATGCTGTACCCTGTTACTATAGAAAGTTTGGTAGAGATCTTGGTGATAATAATCTTGACATTAGGAAAACTGGCATAAAATTACATATGTATCTCCTTATGAAACAAAATTTGACCAAGATTTCACATCTTGAATAGCTGAATGCTTCTGAAGAACCTATATAATTAAAAATATTATAATAGATGGTTTGTGAGGGGTGGGAGACTAATTTTGTCTAACAGGTTTGAGAGTTATATTTGCATGTTTGTGGGTTCATCACATTTTCAGTTTAGGGTTGTATTTGAAAGGTCACAATCTAAGAAAACATTTTTGGCCTATTAGTTTTAAATACCAAATGCTCTGAATATTCTTAAAATGTTCTTAACCTTAAGAAATGAAACATATTTTCTAAGGATATTCTTTACCAAAAAGTATTATAGAAAAAAAAAAAAAGATTGTGAGAAAGAATTTGAAAAACGATTTAAGATGTCATAAAAGATACATGAGTGAACCAAGGCAAGTGACATTATAAATCCCTTTGCAACTCTTAAAAATGTTCATGGTTTGTGTCTATGACTGTGTATTCATAGTCTTCCTATAACTTATAAGAAGGATATTTATTTTTTCTTTTCCATTATAGTTTATTATAAGATATTGAATATGGTTCCCTGTGCTATACAGTAGGACCTTGTTGTTTATCTATTTTATACATTAGTATCTGCTAATCACAAACTCCTAATTTATCCCCCCCCCCTTCCCTTCTGTAACCATAAGTGTGCTTTCTATGTTTGTGAATCTGTTTCTGTTTTGTAAATAAGTTCATTTATATCTTTTTAGATTCTTCATATAAGTGATATCATATGATATTTGTCTTTGTCTGACTTAGTTCACTTAGTGTGATAATCTCTAGGTCCATCCATGTTGCTGCAAATAGCATTATTTCATTCTTTTTTATGGCTGGGTAATATTCCATTGTGGGGTATGTGTTTGTGTGTGTGTGTGTGTATATATATATATATATATATATATATATACACAAATACACCATATCTTCTTTATCCATTCATCTGTCAATGGACATTTAAGTTGCTTCCATGTCTTGGCTATTGTAAATAGTGGTGCTATGAACAATGGGGTGCATGTATCTTTTCAAATTAGAGTTTAGAAGGATATTTAGATTTGACTCAGCTGGCATGACAAACAAGCTATTGGAGATGAACTCTTGTGTTGGGTCTTCTTTTATCCATCAACTTTGTTCGTCACACCAGAAAGAGAAATTTTACATTCAGGGGAAAAAAATGTGTCCTTCAAGTAGTCTTTCCTCAAACAGATATACACAACTATGGTATCAGGGAGTTTACTCTCAAGTGTATGGTTAGGAAATGGGGTTTAATGTGTGTGGGAAAGGTGAGGGAAGGATGTGGTAGTTTTACTAACTTCTATTTGCAAATGTGTGCTATTAGGAAAAAGCCTATGATCAGAATTGTCTGTAATATTTTTCTATCAAGAATGAAAAACTCCTAAAGAGCCTTCTTAAGTATCTTTGTGCATGGGGCTTAGGGCAAGAGTAGCTGTCCATGATGAAGACTCAGACTTGGAATCTATAGATATACCACTTAAGTCTCAAGGCAGGTATTAACATTTAAAATATAAAATATAGAAATTTTAACACATGATCACTGAAAGAAAACTATCTGTCCATTTGAAGAGAGCCACAGCTTTATGTAGCATCACCTAAGTTATGTGCAAAAAAAAAAGTCAGTCTTGTGCTGCTGATACCAATCCTGTGTAAAACCTGCAGATATAAAAGTTGAGGAGTAAATCATAGCACTAATGAAGTTAACCTGGTAGAGTCCAAAATGGCATATGCAGCAGAGAAAAAAAGCAACAGAAACAGTTCATGCTATTCTAATTGCTACAATTTCACTGGCAATTTAAATAAAATAATTCAAATTGCTGCAATTAACACACACATAGAATTCAAAGGATGGTGGGTAACCTCGCACAAAACACACTGTGGAATCAGCCCTCCTCCAAAGAATTAACCTTCATAAATCATTTGCGTCCAAAGGATGCCTGGCTTCATGCTCTGCAAAAATTATCAACACAGTAAAAGCAAGGCCCCTAAAGGAGAATGCCCATCGACAGCAAGCACTGTCTCTTGGTTTATTTCATCCATATGAATGCACAGAGATTGGCTGTGTTACATTCACAAGCTCCCTGGCTGATGGTGGGAGTTTGCTTTTTTCTGCATGGGTGCCCTCACACAGCTTCAAAGGAACTGTTAGCAAGGACTACGGGCTGCTGTATTGCTGAGAAGTGAGTCTGATTCATGCTGACAGAGATGACACTTACTTGACTACAGGGGCACAAGACCATCTTGTCTGTGGTTTAGGTCTGGATAAAGGGCTCTCTTCTCCAACACATTAGAGCACTGTAGCCACAAATTGTTATTTGAGATGTGGGGGAAATGTGTTCAATGTTTTTCCAGTCACCTGAAATCAAATTTAAGATATATTATCTGGGAGATGTGGGAAACCTTTTCTCTTATTAGGTCAGACTTATGCAAGCACAGAATAGACACTACCAAGATGATGATTTGTGATCAAAAATCAAAAAAGTAACAGTTGGATGAGTCTAATATGAGTGACGGATGACCTCTACTATCCCTGGTTCTGAGGTCTAGATCTGAGGAGTAAGACAAATCGTTTGAAAAACCGCCTAAGATACAGGGCTCACAAGTACTTTTACCATCTAGAATGTGTGACTTTTTTAACCCCTTAAAAAAAACTCAGCTCGGAAAATGCTATTTCAAGATCATAAAATTCTACTCTCTGACATTTTTGAGTACACACATAGATCCTTTATAATACAAAGGCAAAGGAAGTATTGAATTACTATCTACTATTCACGTTTTCCCATAAAATTGTTATCTTACTAGTTCTGTGCTTGTGCCTAGTGTAATTCATATTGATGCATGTTTAGTCAAAATAATATTTAAAACAAGGAGTCTCGAGATAAATTTAATTTGTGTGATGGTTATTACACCATTGCAAAAGGAAGGTAAAGAATTGTTAATAAAGGGAATCGTTTAAGTCAACTTGAAGGAGAAAGTACAATTGCACTAGCTGTGGAAATGGTAACTGTGAATTGAGAAGGAACTGTACCTCTCTGTAAGTTATTCATTAAGTGATAGTCTCTCAAATGGGGGCAGCAATAAACAAAAGCATTTACTCAAATTAACATCTCCTCTTGAAGGATAATGGGAACCTGCCTAGCAGGGAAATTCTATGAATGACCATGACTGGATCTGGAAGTCTCTGGTAGAACAAAATAGGGGTGGGGGGTGGGGGTGGGTAAAATAAAACCATAGGAGCTGGCAGAGACATGTAACTTGCTGTAAAAAGTTCAAGTCCAATTAGAAAAAAAAAAAATTGTCAGCAAATTGAAAGAAAACAGAATTCAAAACTAGAATCAAAATCAAAATTCTTGGATATCAGAAGTTTGTATGCAAATAAGCAGAAATGAAAGCATGTTCTCTTTGAAATAAGTACTCTTTAAAAGGCTTCCAAAATCAGATTCTTAAATGGTTATCTGAACAATAGTAGAAACTGCTTAAATGGTGCATGCTCAGGAATAAAAAAAAATTAGTAATTTATTCCCAGTGTGACCTTTTCCAAGACATAATAAATCATCCATATATGCTGTCTTTTTCCATGAACCTTCCATTTAAAGAAGGCAAAAATGGAAGTACTGCTGAGAGCATGAGGTAGTCACTGACTCCAATAAGAAGAGAGAAATTGGAGCACATAAGCACAAATCTAACTCCCTGGCTGAAATTCACCTTTGAAGGAAGTGCATGTCTTGTCACTACCTGCCTGAAATCATTCCTTGCTCCAGCCCCATATTTCTTTCACCTCTGTATCTAGTCAGGAAAAGAAGTCATTGTTCTTGCTATTTGCATTCAAATGTTGAATTAGAAAAGAGATTTTAAATAAATGAACAAAATGATCACTGAAGAATATGTTTGTCTATATTGAAACAGAAGCCCAAAAGACTAACTTTTGAATTGGAGTTTTGAGATTCAAAATATTCAGTATTACTCTTATTGAAAAGTGAACTGTCTAAATCACAGTTATTGTAAGGGTAGTAATAATGGTGACTTTTCATCTTTTATATCCTTGTGCTTTCTAACTAAAGTGTGAACATAATAACCCAAAGCTCTGTCTAAATTCAAGGCTGAAATTTTAAAGAAAAAAGTCTTTGGGAAAATCTAGAGCTTCATTATAGCATTTCATGAAATCCAATCCAACACACCATGCATTGTTGTTTACAAATTATGTGATCTTTAGCTACAATTATAAGACCGAATAGTCAGCCTTTAAATAAGAAACACAAACATGGGAGTGGGAGAGTTACACGCCTGATATAAATTTTTATATTTTAAAAGTTAGGTCTATTAGAGCCAAAGAAAGAGAAGATAAAGAAAATGTAACAATGTTAGCATTTTCATACCCAATAAAGAGTTTAAACAAAACATAAAACCACATCCCACATTTGTTATGAGTGACTGAATTTTAAATTTTAAGTGAATGGTAATGAAAATTCCCAGGATGGAAATGGGTTACCCACCAGCCATCCTCTACCATCATTCTATAACTACAAAACAAAAACACCACAAAGTAAATGAGATTGATAATTTGCTATAGTATTATAGCATCATAAGCATACTGATAATTTGATGTTATACTCTGTATTAAAAATATGTAGATATATTGCAGATGAAACATAGTTTAAACAAACTCATATGTAATAACTTTGAAGAGTGCTGTTACTGAAGAGATACAGTAGATCAATAAATATGCAACAAAAGTAGCAAAAAGTCTTAAATTGAAATGTATTATAGATTTGAATCATTTTCATAATGCATTGTGGATTTCACACTATCCTGTGGGAAGACGTACCTAGATCACAACAGATCACATAGCCCTGTGCAGCCACTAATGGACAATTTACTGACATGAATTTCTGTGATAGCACGCAGTGTTGGAGAGGAAGAAATGGGCTAAGCTCCATGTCTCTTCCTGGAAGTGAGTCTTTGATCAGGCATATTGTATGCAGTCAGCCAAAGCAGCTTTACTCAAATTGCTCAGACATTTCTCAAAATCCATTTATGACAGCTTGAATATAGAGGAAAAGGGGAAAAATTCCAAGAGAACTAGCTGTACTAGGAGAAATGAAACGTAAGGAGGACATTTTTCAGTTTGACCAGAAAAACTATTGCCCAGAGAGAACGGTTAAGAAAACTAGAAGAACAAAGGTATCAAAGTGGTAAAAGTAACCTTTAAATAGTTCTGAAGAGAAATATCAGATGACTTAGAATAAAAGTATTCAGTAACCCCCTATATTTCTTGTTAATATTTTATTTTCTTTAAGGAATATACTTCAGAAATCCCTTACATGAAACGGGAAAAGTAATTCTGCTCTTTTTGAACAATGCATCTCTCAAAGCATTACTTATGAATTATTTAACTTTTCCTTATGTGGTCATATAGTGAATAATGATTAGGCAATGACTTAAAAGGAAGAGTTAAAGTTCAAAAATTGTTCAGTGCTTCGTATATTAATGTATATCTTACAAACAAATAGCTAACTTCTGTTCAAAAAATAGTGTAAGATGTGGGTAGCATACCAGCAGGATTTTGCTCCCACTTGAGGAGTATATTTGCAGTGATAGATTACTTTAACCTAGTCATTTTAATCTGATCCCTTTTACCACAGGCAACAAACATTTGTCTTTTTATGCAAACGACCAGGACAAAGCTATGATGAAAAATCTGCAGTTAGAGTTAAAACCTAGTAAAACCTTGACTGCCTTGATTTGATAGTCCTGATGAATCAGTTGAAATCACCATGCATCACTTTCTCCACTTGCACCGGGATGGTATGCTGCCCTAGATATCTGGGATTTACAGCAATTAAGTATTATGTTCAGGGAGCATTTCCATAACATAATATAAATCTCAT
Source organism: Balaenoptera musculus (assembly GCF_009873245.2). Taxonomy (NCBI): domain Eukaryota; kingdom Metazoa; phylum Chordata; class Mammalia; order Artiodactyla; family Balaenopteridae; genus Balaenoptera; species Balaenoptera musculus. The sequence continues at coordinate 64,093,178 of NC_045785.1, forward strand.
TTTTAAAAATCCTTTCTGAGATGATCACTGAAAAACGGAAGTGATGAAAGAAGTAAAAACTAAGTCAAAGGGGAGTAAAATGAATCACCCCAATTCTAATGACTAGGGGAACTGTGTTGCTGAAAGTAGAATATAAAGGTTGACTCCCAGACAACTGCTGAGCCAACTCTGACTCAAAGGTAATTTTTCAAATGAAATTTCACTAAGGAGTAGGTGGGATCATTCGCTGTGCAATACAATGGGCAGTTGATAAAGTAGTGGGGATAGAGATGTTAGGGACTTAGGAAGGAAATGCAAAAGAAAGTGAGAGGCAATACAGTGCATAAGGTTACATGCATTTTAACTGTTTTAAGTCATGTAGCAAAAAAAGGTCTATCTTTGTACAATCATACTGGGGAAATAAGGACCATACTGCATCTACAGACAAGAAACTGGCTTGATTGATATAGCCTAAGAAGTAGAACTTCTATGTTCCAATTTGAACCAGGCAGGAGAAATATGTGCATACAGTATTACTTTTTCTTAAAGATAGAAATGTAACTGCTTATTAGCAGGATTGTTATTGTTTCCTTTAAAGAAGCTTGTGATCATCTGAAAGAAAATGGATTCAGCAGCTAGTATTATACTAGGCATTATTTTGCCAAGAAAACAATCAAGTTTCAATAGTTTGTCTCCAAACTTAGAACTCCCACATATCTATCCATTTCTCACATCTCCACTGCCAATACCCTGTCAATGTTCACCTAGACTATTTCCATAGCCTATTAACTAGGACCCTGTAATATGTTCTACGGCCTTTTGATCCATTCTTCACACTGCAACCAGAGTTAACTTTTTCAAATGCAAATCTGATTATGCCACCTTCAATAAACCCCACTCTAAACCTTGCAATAGCTCCCCACTGCTCACAAGAATAACCTGGCCTACAAACCTCTCTGTAGCCTGGTTAACCATTCAAACCTCAAACTGAACAACCCTTGCACTTCTCCCTGTTCCAGGCACACTAGGCTTTATTCAATTCCTGAGTGCCCGTGTTCTCTCCCACTTCTGGGCATTCACACAGACTATTCCTCTGTCTGGAATGCTCTTTCCATCGTCTCCACTCTCCACTGGCTTACTTAAACTTGTACTCTCCTTTCAAAGCTCAGTTCAAGCTTTATTTCCTCTGGTTGTTAAATTCTCTCATAGTCTGGGATTACTTTCTTCCAAAGCACCAATCTCAGAATTCAGTTGACCCAAGAACAAGGCAGGGGTTAGGGACACCAACTCTTTGCGTGCAGCCGAAAATTAAGTACAACTTAACATTTAGCACTCCACATCCGAGGTTCTGAATCTGTGGATTTGACCAACCATGAATTGTGGAGTACTGTAGTACGTATTTATTTTTAAAAGCCCGTGTATAAGTGGACGTCCGCAGTTCAAACCCATGTTGTTCAAGGGTCAACTGTATATTTATATGTGCTTTATTCTGAGTATATCTTTTTAAATGTTTGTCATGAAACATAAAACAACACAGAAAAGCATACAAAACAAAAATGGACAGCTCAATGACTTATCACAAAGACATCATTCAAATAGCCACCACATAAGTCAAGAGGTAGAATTCTGCATGCAGAAACTCATGCCCTTATCCAATTACTGCATACTTTTACCACTCCTCCAAAGGAAAGCACCAATATGACTTATCTAAGGAAAGCTGTGAAGAGTTTTACTATCTAAGCATGCATTCCTAAACACAAAGTATAAAGCTGCCTATTTTTTTTGAGCATTCTAGAAGCGAAATCATACAGTAATTATTCTTTGTGTCTTGATAGTTGATAATGTAGGTCTGTCAGCTTTATTGTTCTTACTGAAAATTGCCTTCACAATGTTTGGTTGTGTGCATTTCAAAGAAATTTTGAATCAGATTTTCAATTTCAAAAAAAAGCCCAAAACACTTTACTGGAATTTTGTTAAATTTATTGATCAATTTGGGGCTAACTGACATCTTGACAAATATTGAGTTTTCTAATCCATGTAAAGCCATATTTCTCCATTTATTTAGCTCTTCTTTAATTTATCTCACTAATGTTTTATAGTTTTCAGTATAGAGGACTTGAACATTATTTTTTGTTAGATTTATTTCTAGGTAGTTTTTTTCTGTTATTATAAATTGTTCCTATTTAAAATTTCATTTCTTATTCATTTATTGCTAGAATATAGAAATGCAATTAATTTTGTGCATTTACTTGTATCCAGGATCCTTAATATATTCAATTATTAATTTTTAAGTTTTTCTGTAGAATCTTTGGATTTTCTACATGCACAATATGTTGCCTGTGGATAATGACAGATTTATTTCTTCCTTTCAGTACTTATAACTTAATAAAAAATTTCCTGACTTACTGCTATTGCTAGGGCATCCAATATAATGTTGCCTAGATAAGAAAATAATGAATATCTACATTTTGTTCCAAATTCAAAGGGAAAGTTTTCAACTATTCAAAATATGGTATATTGTAGGATATAACTTCTGCTCTTAATCATTTTTATATGCTGAGAGCCTAGCACAGTTTAAAGAAAAAGCATAAGGAATGAATGAATGATATTGTATATTTCAGTTATCTCATGTCTCTCAGAATAACTTCTTTAGAAACAAAGCAGTTAGTGGATAGCAACAACGAACACTCAGAATGTCTCAGGAAAAGCCATTTAAAAAATTAACATCAATAAAAGGCTATAAAGCCTTTACCCATAAAAGGTAAGCACATCTGATATCTGTTTTCAACAATATTAGAACAACTGACATCTATATAATCATTTGAGTTAATAGATTCACTCAGAAACATTTTGCATCTATTTGTTTATCTCTGCATAAACAGCAGTAAAGATCTACTGTTTGCTAGATGCTTAACTTTTGTGAGTATAGCATAATTATGAGTGAATTGATAAGTAATGAAAACATTAAGTGTTGCATAAAGATTACAACTCCAGTGCCTAGTAGGGCAATTAAATTTGATGTTTGTTACTCTGTCTCACAGTGAATAATGACATGGTTTCCCCCGTGACTATGTAAATAGCTGATTGATAACAATAGAGAAGTAGTTATGAAGGCTAATTCCACTCATTATTAAATATGTGACTAAGCAATTCATTTTACAATTAAGGTGATTGGTTGCAAACACTGTGATACGGTACAGATGAGATCAATGTTGGACCCTAATGAGTGCAACATAACAAATACTTTTTATTTTTTTAAGGTTATTGAACTGTGATAAAAATAAGAAATAAAGGGCATGGAGCACTTTTCAGAAAGTAAAATTATATAAGGCCCAGTACATTGCAGATGGTATGGATTCAGTGAACATATGTTAATTTTATTAAGTTGTTTTTCTTTGTTCTTAACTTTCCTTATAGTAATAAATAGTTTGATAGATGAATAGTCCCTTTAAAATAAATTTTGTCAGATATTTTAAAGTCTAAGTTCTTTTATTTTCACATTTGATTCAAGAGTGGCAAAGTGACAATCAATAGTGGATGTAAGAATGAAACAAATGGATAATGACAAGTCAGAGAACCTTTGGACTACATCTGGATTGCCTAATAGGCAGACCAGAAATCTAAGGGAATGAGCAAAGTGGAGCACCAAAATTATTTTTGGAACAATTTTATATTTTATAAAAAGGTATAGAATTACTTATGACAAGAAATATCAAAACCATGTTGGACTGTCTTAAACTTATTTGATGATTTTGTGTTGTTTTTGTTTTGAATTACACCAGATTGAGTAGGGGCTGGAAGGTAGCATAAGTTACTTGGTGCTTTAAAAGTTTCAATAAGGCCCTGTATTATGGGAAAGGTAAAGGGCTGCCTTGGACTCTGAAGAATAAAATAAAGCTCCATACATTAGAATGATTGTTACATGTTATATGTTCACATTATGAATATGAATTCCAATTTCATATATTATGAATTTGAATTACATATATGGGGCATTATGAATATTAATTCCATATATTATGGAATATTATGAACATGCATTCTCATTTCACAACATTGATAGAAGTGTTTACTGGAATTCGGACATGCACAGCCTCCATCTTGGAGCCTGAGGCTTTGTTCAGAATAAAGAATAGGAATTCCTAACAATTCTTTGTTAGGAGTAAAGAATAGAACTATCAAGACAGTTGGAAGATGTGTAATGGGTCATATTATATCATCCTGCTTCTTGAAACAAAATTTGTCCCAACATTGTAAATAAAACCAAATTGTTTTAAATTTTCACTGGTTATTTTATTAGAGTCTAGGCCTTTTTGAATCATTACCTTCATATATTTAGAATAATTTTGTTAGTCAGAAATAAGTTTCTGAAGTTGCAAGGTGAAAATTATCATTTTAAAAGATAAATTAGTAATTCCGGGAAATGTTTTACTACCAAAAGACAATATTTACAATAACTCCAAATCTTCTTTGCTTGACACAATTAACCATCTGGCAAATGGGATATAATTAGGTCATCATTTGGCAATGTGATTTCAATAAACAGACAGAATACTAATAACACAATGAGCCAAGTTCCATAATCTAATATAATTCATTATCATTTCTCCAGCACTTCATTTTTGTTTTAAATGACTCTTTGTTAATCATTCAACATCTCTTTGCTGAAAATAAATAATACAGCACATTCCCAACTGATAGACATGGAAACTGAAAGTAAACACGAAGCAATTTATCCTGGGTCATACTGCCAATTTCTGAAAAGGCCGTATTATTAATTCAACCTCTGATACCTTATGACACAATTCACTTGACAAATATTTACTGGATACCTACCATGTGTCAGCACTGTATTGGCCACTATAAAATCAAACTTGCAGACAACATAGGCCCTGACATAAATGAGTTTAGAGAAAGAAGTCAGGAAAAAAAATTATAAATGCAAGCTTTAAAGCAAGTGATAAACAGTTCAGAATAACCACATTTTCTAGAGATTAGGAATAGCCAGGAAACTTCTTAAGATGGGTCATGAGGATATATTTCAAGAAGTTTGACAGGTGACCAATTAGTTGGCTATGGGATTTCAAGAAAATAGAAGCCTAAAATGATCTTTCTTTCCCTTCCTACTTCTTTTCTTTCTTTCTTTCTTTTTCATTGAACTAACAATGTAGGTGGTATCCTTAACCAGTATGGGTAATTCATGACTGAATGTGAGGCTTGATGGTACTTTCATGTAAAAAATACAAGAAGTCTCTAATCAAGTTCTGGAGTTATTGATTAAGATACAATATAGTTGAAATAATGGGAATTAAAAAGAGTGACCAGGAAGAGTTTACTGAGTTAAGAATAGATAAGGGCTGGGAATGGAGTTCTGATGCAACATTATTTAAGTGATGAGAAGAGAGGCTATCAAAGTATCTAAAGAAGAAGTATCAGAAGTATAAAGAGAAGCTAAATATAGTGTCATAGAAACAAACAATAAAAAATCAGAACAAGTGTTAACCTGTCAGTTTTATTTTCTGTGCTGATGCTACATAACAAAACCCACAACATATTAGCCCTTACAACCAAACATCTGTTTTTCTTGCATTATTGATCTATGCATTAGCAGGAGCAGTTCTGCTTCATGCTTTCAGCAAGCTGGTCTTGGCTTCAGCTACAGGTTGAGTTCAGGTGCCCTCTGTGTGACCTAAGTGGTACATTTCCCGGACCACACCACCACTAAGTGGGCATGTTCTCCTCACAGCATATGGAAAAAAGCATGAGAAGCCAAACATCTTTAAAGCCCTTGCTCATCTCATGTCCACTAACATTCTATCGGCCAAAGTAAGACACATATCAAAGGATCAGAGAGATATACTCCACCAACTCTAACAACAGAGGTTTGCAAAGTCATCTAGAAAAGGGTATTATCAATTTATAATTCTATAATATGGACAAAGTCAAGAATTGAAAACTATAATCCAATCCAGTCTATCAGTACAAACTGAAGGGTGTGATCAACTGTCAGACATCAAGTAGGGAGAAGAGTTTATTGTAATATGAAGTAATAGACCCATTCCCATGGACAAAGATTTGGAGAAAATAAGAATTCCCTATAGCATTGATTCTCTATTTTGTAGAGAAATATAAATGTCTGGGGAGTTCTTTTTAGAAACACCTATGCATGAAACCAGATGAATTAAATCAAAATATTTGAGGCTGAGACACAGACATAGTTAACTTTTTTACAGCTCCTCAAGGTGATTCTAATGTACAGGCAGGGTTTACAGTAAAGATTCCCCACTTTTAAGGGGATGTTAAAGAAAAATATGAATAACTCCAATGTCACTTTACAATATAGTTTCAATTTTATGTGTATGCATGTGTGCATGGTAGCGTGTGTGTGTGCATGCGTGTACACAAAAAGGGAGAGGGAAGGACACAAACATCATGGTCATCTCTAGATTTGCATATTGTAAAGGCTTTTCATTTTACTCTTTGTACTTTTTTGTATTTTCTAAATTTTCTGAAGCAAAATGTACTATTTCTAAAACCCGAGACAATATATAAACATTACTAAATAGAAATTCAGACTAAAATAGATACCCAGAGTGGAAACTGCAAGATATTAGAGATTCATGAAAACAGAATAATCTTCTGGACAAAAAGTGAAAATGATGTGTTTTGGAAACCTGAAGGGAAAGAAAAAACTGAGAGCCAACAATTTTCTATAAGTGGTCAGCATGTTCTAAAAGATCATGAGGTGGGCTAAAATGTAGTGATATACTTTCCTTTGAATCTAAACGATTGCAAGATTTCAACCCAGAATTTTGTCATAAGGGTCTGACTATACTCTGAAATATCAGGTGAAAATAGGATTGAGAATAAGTCAGTGATGGCTCAGTGTCCAATACGTATGTATCTTCCCTGCCTTTCATGAAACTTGATATGTTAAAATTGATCTTTTCACATACTGTGAAATGGGATAATTTTTCATCTCAGTTTGACTTTATCAGGCATCCTGTACCTCTTCATTTGTTGACAAAAATAAAACATACCACTCCAATAGAAAAAATAATGAAGAAAACTGGGGTAAAATGGAAAAGTGGCAATTGCCAAAAGTTTGGAGATATATATATATATATATATACACACACATATATATATATGCAAATGTAATATATCCCAGGCTTTAACTCAGTTGATTTGTTGAGCCTTTGCAAAAGACACGGGCAAATTTATGGCCCATTTTCCCCCGTCTTTCTAAAAAATTATTTCATTTCTGAGCACTGAAAGGGGAAGACAGCCTGCATTTTTGTAAATAAATGTTCCTGTGGTTTGTGATATCTAGGCACATATGTTTCAAGCATAAATGTTTTCTATTGGGAACTCTATAGAAAACCTATTATCGAGAATTAGATGATTTCATGGCTCATAAGTTTAATACTAACTGGCAGAAGTCAAAAGGAAAATGTGTCACAACTCTAAACATTGTGCCAAACAACCCAGTGTTTCAAAATTGACTGGATAGGATAGTCCATTTGTAGTTAGTACTTGTATTGAACTTCCAACTAATCATTGCTGTTGCTTGTATTATGGCTGTTGTTGTTGTTCTTCTTATTAAATGTGAATCAAATATATGCCCCTTTGACTGCAAAAGATGATCTGCACCCAAAATTACTCTTGCATCTTTAGAAAAAACTAGTGTTGCAACAATAACTTCTTTAATACTATCCTACACTACTTCTACATGGATATTAACATTATGGAAGAAAATAAGAAGGTTATGACCATAAAGACATTATCAGGAAAAAATTGTTTTAAACAATACATACTTTCTTTCATGGGAAACTCTGAATATTTACAGACTAATTAAGCAAAGTTTAGTGGCTGGCCTAAGCATGACAGTTTCCTTTATACAGAGGCAAGATTCAGGGAGCAGAGTCACATGAACTCTCCCATGACACAACTAATGACTTGCTTAACAGTAGAAACAACTTTTCCCTCATACAAGCCCATCAAATTGAAGACACCCAGAGAATTCCATGTCCACACTGAGCTTTAAGATCTTCCCTAAGATCCCTTCAACTATGAGTGACCTCAAGGGAGGTAAGTACTGCAAATGTGCTCAGCATGCAATAACCCTGTATTGGTCATGAAGCAGGAGAAATAACACTACTACTCGTTGAAAACTCAAAGGGAAGCCAAGTTCTTGTTACATTAGCACAGCAGGAACACTAGTATAGGGTAACATCACTCACTGAAAAAGGGGGAGAGAGTTTCCTAGAAACATAGGTATTAGGTTCATTCTCACTCCTAAGAAACAATAAACTTGTTAACAGTTTTTGCCTTTAGCAGAGGGGGATTTATTTACTATTTCTTTAGATTAGTACCACCTATTGAGGTAATCTATATTTACCCAGAGTACAAGATTACGGTTAGATTTTACCTAGAAAAGAGTGAGCAACAAAGACAGTAAACAGATTCAGAAGAAAATAATATCTATGTGCTTTGTTAAGTATAAAGAAAAACTGAAAATTCCAAGCATCCAAATATGATTTCAAACAATAGAACTGCTTCTCCCCTCCTGGTGCCATGGGAACTGCTTTTGCTCATTAACCGCATGGGAAAAGATCAATTGCAACCTGTCGCTTTGATAGAAGAAATAACTGTTCGTTGCACTCAAGCAAGTCTTCCTTTAAAAAAAAAAAATCTGAATAGAAAATGCCGAAAACATGTATGGCATTTAAAATAATGTATTTATTTTTAGTACACTGATTTTGAGAATAGTTATTTAATGATATCTAATGAATCGTAATCATTATTATGGAAATAATCTTAAAAAATAGCATCTGTTTGGGGCTTTGGAGTAGAAGGGAGTGTTTGTGCAAACAATTTTTTTTCCTGTAATTGAAATGTTATTTACCTCTTCTTACAGAGTGGGCTTATCTGTGGAATGGTATTTAAAGGTAATGCTGGATTTTCATCTGCTCCATTCTGGCTGTGAATATCTCCTGACAACCACTTCCCCCCACTTTTTTTTTCCTTAGATGTCCTGAAAGGGCAAACTCAAATATCCAGTGTTTTCATATAAAATGTCATTTATCACATGGCTATACCCATCCATTTATTGTAAATTATTATTGAGAGAGGTCTAAGAAGAAAAGCCTTGGGAATAACTCATATGTGACATTAAATCTAAAAGAAACGCAACATGCAATCTGCTTAAAGTCAGAGATACTACTTGTAATACGCACGATTTAAAATATGCTGTTCACTTTTCTCTTTCTCTAAATTTGTGCTTAGATTCTTAAATGAGTTAGAACATCTACTTGAAAAAAATCTATTCCTTTAAATTTCCATGGTGAAAAACTATTAACAGCTTTCCATGAGGCAATAGATCACATTTGGAAAGACCAATTTGATGCTAACCATTTGATCTCTGAGTGGCACATATTCTAGAAGGAAGTTTAATTATACATCTGACTCCCACTCACCCATTTGGCAGAGTTTCATTTGATTTTTATTAAACATAAGACTTGAAAACATGAGATATAGCTTTATCTTTCATTCTTTTTTATCCATCAAGAAAGTAGAGTTTGGAAGCTGAAGATATAATTTTTTGTTCCTTCTTGCTTTGGAACTGATAACTTCATTCCAAATGAGAAAACAGATTTTTCTTCTGAATACTTCAGATTAAGTAACTTTACTAGGACTCTCCTCTACCCCACTCCAGGCCCCAGGTTATAGAGTGAAAGAGAGACTCCATTACTAATAACCTCCCAACTTTTTCCAACTTTAACACACTCCTGGGAAGTACAATAGTAACCTTAGGTTTAGAGATACATGAGAATGAGATCTATAGTCTATTGGTCTAAATTCTCTCTGACCCTAAGTTGAATCATTCATTTAATAATCATTTAAATATAGCAAAATGGTTAAGAACATCATAAGACTTTCTGAAAGACTTGAAATCTATGCTTTTTTTGATATTCTGTGCACAATGTTGACAAATTACTCAAACTCTTTAAGCCTCAGTTTTCTTATCTTTAAAGAGAATATGATAATAGTAATTTCTTCCCAAGTTTATTGTGAGAGTCAAATGAAATAATGCATGTAAAATACTTAGCTCAGTACCAGACACACAGTAAGAGGAGGATAAATATTCACTCTACAATGATCTGGATACTATATTTCTCTTTAGCAATCTAAAGGTGAACAAGTTCATAGTCTGGTGAGATACAGACAAGAAGATATACCATTAATGAGAGTGAAAAGGGGAGCAAGGAGGTTACTGTGAGAGTACAGACAAGGAGGAAAACTCCAGTCCAGACAAGGGGAAGAAGAGGGTGGTAGATGATATCTAAGCAGAGACCTGAAATGTGGGGAGGGTTTGGATAGACCATTTAAATGAAGGGGGTTGTTAAAAGTAAAAGAGAGAAAAGGACTCGTGAGATGCAGTGTGTCTCAATGATCCCTGTTTATTCACAAATCCCTTATAAGCCAAGGCCAGTGCATTAGCAGTTATCCTTGCATACCCGTCCCTTGAAGAAGAGGGAGAAGACCATGCCTTCTATCCTGAATCAAGCACAAGAATTCCTTGGAAACCAGTTACAGCTTTGTGCTTATATCCAAGCCTCAGCAAATTTCCTCTATCACCTTAAGGAGTGTCGGATAGGGGGAAGGAATAGCTATTTTGTTTTCCTAACACAATATTGATAAAATACAAAATTTCTAACAATACTATGAGGTTGCAGCTACAAAAAAAAAATCCTTAAACATTCATACTATCTTAAATATAACTCATGACCATGAAGTCTTTGTGATGCCCCTTGTCCTTTAAGATGTTTTACATTTAATCAGTTCCTTAACTCCTTGGTTGCAATAATTCCCATTCATCTTTTTTTTTTAATTATTTATTTATTTATTTATTTATTTATGGCTGTGTTGGGTCTTCGTTTCTGTGTGAGGGCTTTCTCTAGTTGTGGCAAGCGGGGTCCACTCTTCATCGCGATGCGCGGGCCTCTCACTATCGCGGCCTCTCTTGTTGCGGAGCACAGGCTCCAGACGCGCAGGCTCAGCAATTGTGGCTCACGGGCCCAGTTGCTCCGTGGCATGTGGGATCTTCCCAGACCAGGGCTCGAACCCGTGTCCCCTGCATTGGCAGGCAGATTCTCAACCACTGCGCCACCAGGGAAGCCCCCCCATTCATCTTTTAGGTAAACTTTTGGGTGGTTTTGGAATACATTAACTTTGCTCTCATGTCTAACTGTGCTTTGTCTTTCTTCCTTCCATCAGTGACAAACCTTTTATTATGAGCTATTCAGTCTTCATCCAAGTTTTATAGTAGCTTAGATAATACTGAAGAAATTAATCTCATTTTATGAAATGTATCCATTTTCTTGCTAGTCATTTGGATCCAGTCTGGATAGTACATTTTCTATTAAAAATCACTATTCAGACACTAAAGTTGAGCCTTCAATTATCACTCTTACTTGTAAAAAAGGCATATATTTACAGCAAATAACTCCCTATATTTCATCTTTGCCACACCCACACATACATATACATACACTAGAATAAAATATTAAAGTTAAAATTAATTATACTAATTTTTTTTTATACAGCAAGTTCTTATTAGTCATCAATTTTATACACATCAGTATATACATGTCTATCCCAATCTCCCAATTCATCACACCACCCCCACCCCCATCACTTTCCCCCCTTGGGGTCCACATGTTTGTTCTCTACATCTGTGTCTCAATTTCTGCCCTGAAAACTGGTTCATCTGTACCATTTATCTAGGTTCCACATATATGCGTTAATATATGATATTTGTTTTTCTCTTTCTGACTTACTTCACTCTGTATGACAGTCTCTACATTCATCTGTGTCTCAAAAAATGACCCATTTCGTTCCTTCTTACGGCTGAGTAATATTCCATTGTATATATGTACCACATCTTTTTTATCTATTTGTCTGTCGATGGGCATTTAGGTTGCTTCCATGACCTGGCTATTGTAAATAGTGCTGCCATGAACATTGGGGTCCATGTGTCTTTTTGAACTGTGGTTTTCTCTGGGTATATGCCCAGTAGTGTGATTGCTGGATCATATGGTAATTCTATTTTTAGTTTTTTAAGGAACCTCCATACTGTTCTCCATAGTGGCTGTATCAGTTTACATTCACACCAACAGTGCAAGAGGGTTCCCTTTTCTCCACACCCTCTCCAGCATTTGTTGTTTGTAGATTTTCTGATGATGCCCATTCTAACTGGTGTGAGGTGATACCTCACTGTAGTTTTGATTTGCATTTCTCTAATAATTAGTGATGTTGAGCAGCTTTTCATGTGCTTCTTGGCCATCTGTATGTCTTCTTTGGAGAAATGTCTATTTAGGTCTTCTGTGCATTTTTGGATTGGGTTGTTTGTTTCTTTAATATTGAGCTGCATGAGCTGTTTATATATTTTGGAGATTAATCCTTTGTCTGTTGATTCGTTTGCAAATATGTTCTCCCATTCTGAGGGTTGTCTTTTCCTCTTGTTTATGGTTTCCTTTGCTGTGCAAAAGCTTTGAAGTTTCATTAGGTCCCATTTGTTTATTTTTCTTTTTATTTCCATTACTGTAGGAGGTAGATCAAAAAAGATCTTGCTGTGATTTATGTCAAAGAGTGTTCTTCCTATGTTTTCCTCTAAGAGTTTTATAGTGTCCAGTCTTACATTTAGGTCTCTAATCCATTTTGAGTTTATTTTTGTGTATGGTGTTAGGGAGTGTTCTAATTTCATTCTTTTACATGTAGTTGTCCAGTTTTCCCAGCACCACTTATTGAAGACACTGTCTTTCCTCCATTGTATATCCTTGCCTCCTGTGTCATAGATTAGTTGACCATAGGTACATAGGTTTACCTCTGGGCTTTTTATCTTGTTCCATTGATCTATGTTTCTGTTTTTGTGCCAGTACCATATTCTCTTGATTACTGGAGCTTTATAGTATAGTCTGAAGTCAGGGAGTCTGATTCCTCCAGCTCTGTTTTTTTCCCTCAAGACTGCTTTTGCTATTTGGGGTCTTTTGTGCCTCCATACAAATTTTAAGATTTTTTGTTCTAGCTCCGTAAAAAATGCCATTGGTAATTTGATAGAGATTGCATTAAATCTGTAGATTGCTTTGGGTAGTATAGTCATTTTCACAATATTGATTCTTCCAATCCAAGAACATGGTATATCTCTCCATCTGTTGGCATCACCTTTAATTTCTTTCATCAGTGTCTTATAGTTTTCTGCATACAAGTCTTTTGTCTCCCTAGGAAGGTTTGTTCCTACGTATTTTATTCTTTTTGTTGCAATGGTAAATGGGAGTGTTTCCTTAATTTCTCTTTCAGATATTTCATCATTAGTGTATAGGAATGCAAGAGACTTCTGTGCATTAATTTTGTATACTGGAACTTTACCAAATTCATTGATTAGCTCTAGTAGTTTTCTGGTGGCATCTTTAGGATTCTCTATGTAGAGTATCATGTCATCTGCAAACAGTGACAGTTTTACTTCTTCTTTTCCAATTTGTATTCCTTTTATTTCTTTTTCTTCTCTGATTGCTGTGGCTAGGACTTCCAAAAGTATGTTGAATAATAGCAGTGAGAGCAGTCATCCTTGTCTTGCTCCTGATCTTACAGGAAATGCTTTCAGTTTTTCACCATTGAGAATGATGTTTGCTGTGGGTTTGTCATATATGGTCTTTATTATGTTGAGGTAGGTTCCCTCTATACCCACTTTATGGAGAGTTTGTATCATAAATGGGTGTTGAACTCTGTCAAAAGTTTTTTCTGAATCTATTGAGATTATCATACAGTTTTTATTCTTCAATGTGTTAATATGGTGTATCACATTGATTGATTTGCATATACTGCAGAATCCTTACATCCCTGGGATAAATCCCACTTGATCATGGTGTATGATCCTTTTAATGTGTTGTTGGATTCTGTTTGCTAGTATTTTGTTGAGGATTTTTGCATCTATATTCATCAGTGATATTGGTCTGTAATTTTCTTTTTTTGTAGTATCTTTGTCTGGTTTTGGTATCAGGGTGATGGTGGCCTCATAGAATGAGTTTGGGAGTGTTCCTTCCTCTGCAATTTTTTGGAAGAGTTTGAGAAGGATGGGTGTTAATTCTTCTCTAAATGTTTGATAAAATTCACCTGTGAAGCCATCTGGTCCTGGACTTCTGTTTGTTGGAAGATTTTTAATCACAGTTTCAATGTCATTATTTGTGATTGGTCTGTTCATATTTTCTATTTCTTCCTGGTTCAGTCTTGGAAGGTTATACCTTTCTAAGAATTTGTCCATTTCTTCCATGTTGTCCATTTTATTGGCATAGAGTTGCTTGTAGTAGTCTTTTAGGATACTTTGTATTTCTGTGGTGTCTGTTGTAACTTCTCCTTTTTTATTTCTAATTTTATTGATTTGAGTCCTCTCCCTCTTTTTCTTGATGAGTCCGGCTAATGTTTTATCAATTTGGTTTATCTTCTCAAAGAACCAGCTTTTAGTTTGATTGATCTTTGCTATTGTTTTCTTTGTTTCTATTTCATTTATTTCTGCTCTGATCTTCATGATTTCTTTCCTTCTGCTAATTTTGGGTTTTGTTTGTTCTTCTTTCTCTAGTTCCTTTAGGTGTAAGGTTAGATTATTTATTTGAGATTTTTCTTGTTTCTTGAGGTAGGCCTGTATAGCTATAAACTTCCCTCTTAGAACTGCTTTTGCTGCATCCCATAGGTTTTGGATTGTTGTGTTTTCATTGTCATTTGTGTCTAGGTATTTTTTGATATCCTCTTTGATTTCTTCAGTGATCTCTTGGTTATTTAGTAACGCATTGTTTAGCCTCCATGTGTTTGGTTTTTTACGTTTTTTTCCCTGTAATTCATTTCTAATCTCATAGCGTTGTGGTCAGAAGAGATGATTGATATGATTTCAATTTTCTTAAATTTACTGAGGCTTGATTTGTGACCCAAGATGTGATCTATCCTGGAGGATGTTCCGTGTGCACTTGAGAATAAAATTTAATATGCAGTTTTTGGATGGAATGTCCTATAAACATCAATTAAATCTATCTGGCCTATTGTGTCATTTAAAGCTTCTGTTTCCTTATTTATTTTCATTTTAGATGATCTGTCCATTGGTGTAAGTGAGGTGTTAAAGTCCCCCACTATTATTGTGTTACTGTCAATTTCCTCTTTTAGAGCTGTTAGCAGTTGCCTTATGTATTGAGGTGCTCCTATGTTGGGTGCATATATATTTATAATTGTTATATCTTCTTCTTGGATTGATCCCTTCATCATTGTGTAGTGTCCTTCCTTGTCTCTTGTAACATTCTTTATTTTAAAGTCTATTTTATTTGATATGAGTATTGCTACTCCAGCTTTCTTTTGATTTCCATTTGCATGGAATATCTTTTTCCATCCCCTCATTTTCAGTCTGTATGTGTCCCTAGGTCTGAACTGGGTCTCTTGT
Organism: Balaenoptera musculus; assembly: GCF_009873245.2. Taxonomy (NCBI): domain Eukaryota; kingdom Metazoa; phylum Chordata; class Mammalia; order Artiodactyla; family Balaenopteridae; genus Balaenoptera; species Balaenoptera musculus. The sequence goes on from NC_045785.1 coordinate 64,108,641, forward strand.
AGACAGCATATATATGGGTCTTGTTTTTGTATCCATTCAGCAAGCCTGTGTCTTTTGGTTGGAGCATTTAATCCATTCACGTTTAAGGTAATTATGGATATGTATGTTCCTATGACCATTTTCTTAATTGTTTTGGGTTTGTTTTTGTAGGTCCTTTTCTTCTCTTGTGTTTCCCACTTAGAGAAGTTCCTTTAGCATTTGTTGTAGAGCTGGTTTGGTGGTGGTGAATTCTCTTAGCTTTTGCTTGTCTGTAAAGCTTTTGATTTCTCCATCGCATCTGAATGAGATCCTTGCCGGGTAGAGTAATCTTGGTTGTAGGTTCTTCCCTTTCATCACTTTAAGTATATCATGCCACTCCCTTCTGGCTTGTAGAGTTTCTGCTGAGAAATCAGCTGTTAACCTTATGGGAGTTCCCTTGTATGTTATTTGTCATTTTTCCCTTGCTGCTTTCAATAATTTTTCTGTGTCTCTAATTTTTGCCAATTTGATTACTATGTGTCTCAGCGTGTTTCTCCTTGGGTTTATCCTGTATGAGACACCCTGCACTTCCTGGACTTTGGTGACTATTTCCTTCCCATGTTAGGGAAGGTTTCGACTATAATCTCTTCAAATATTTTCTAGGGTCCTTTCTTTCTCTCTTCTCCTTCTGGGACCCCTATAATGCAAATGTTGTTGCATTTAATGTTGTCCCAGAGGTCTCTTAGGCTGTGTTCATTTCTTTTCATTCTTTTTTCATTATTCTGTTCTGCAGCAGTGAATTCCACCATTCTGTCTTCCAGGTCACTTATCCGTTCTTCTGCCTCAGTTATTCTGCTATTGATTCCTTCTCGTGTAGTTTTCATTTCAGTTACTGTATTGTTCATCTCTGTTTGTTTGTTCTTTAATTCTTCTAGGTCTTTGTTAATCATTTCTTGCATCTTCTCCATCTTTGCCTCCATTGTTTTTCTGAGGTCCTGGATCATCTTCACTATCATTATTCTGAATTATTTTTCTGGAAGGTTGCCCATCTCTACTTCATTTAGTTGTTTTCCTGGGGTTTTATCTTGTTCCTTCATCTGGTACATAGCCCTCTGCCTTTTCATCTTGTCTATCTTTCTGTGAATGTATTTTTTGTTCCACAGGCTTCAGGATTGTAGCTCTTCTTGCTTCTGCTATTTATACTAATTTTTAATTAAAAGGTAAATTTATGTGACTGAAGTGTGTTTTATACTTTTACATAGGCTTTATAACCATAGATCATATATGCACAAAATTAAATTACATGCCAAAGTTTCTCAGAACAGTCTTTGGAAAGGTTGTGATGAGAACAGACCCAGGACCTTCCCCCAAATATGTCCTATAGCCATTCATACTTCCTGTTATAAAGAGTCTTTAAATGTTTTTTGTCCTATTGACTACCACAGAAACTTCCAAATTTTTCTTTCAAGTTCCTCCATCCTGTACTCCCCAGGTAATACAACTACAATATTTAGTAATGTTAATGCCTTAACAATTGTACAATTTCCATCACCCTGAAGAATCACAAGCTATTTTCTAAACTTAAAACAAATTTTTCTTAATATAGAAGGGCTGTAAGTAATGATCCAGTCTACCTTGAATCAAAACAGTTAAGAATAAAAAAAACCTCAAGAGTATTGGTATTTAAGTACCAATCTCTGGTTTATATATAGCTCATTTATTCCTTTAATCATCAAACATGTATAGAGGTGATGGGGATACATCTGTGAGAAAACAAATACCTCTGTCCACCTGATCTTTATGTTCTAGTGGAAGAAAAATATTACAGTGGTTTTTTTTTGTAATTGTATATTACAATGAGAATAATATACAAGGAATAAGAAGCATTGAGGAAGTTGCTTCAGTACAAAGGTAATGTTTAAGTAAAAAGCTGAAGACAGTAAATGGAAAATTATATGGGTACCTGGCGGAAGAGCTTTCCAGGCAGAGTAACAGTAAATACAAAGAAGAATGGAGGAGAGGTAGAGGAGTAGGAAATGAGGTTTAGATAGGTAATGAGAATGCAAAGGCCTTTGTAAGGACATTTACTCTGAATGAGATAGGAAGTCAACTGGAGTGTTTTGAGTAGAGAGATAACACAATATCACAGTTCAACAGGACTTCTACAGCTGGTCCATATATGATGAATTGGGACAAGAACTTATAATGCCCTATAATGCCAATAAGGCCTGTCATTAGCATATAATTGAGAACTAGAGCCATGATATCACCGAAGACTGAGTATAGACAGAAAAAAGATTCAAGGACAGAGCATCCTAATGTAAAGAGGAGAAAAAGATGTAGACAGCAAAGAAGACTAACAAGAAACAACCAATGAAGTAGAAGGAAAACTAGTAGTGTAAATGATCCTAGAAACCAAGTGAATACAGTGTTTAATGCAGGAGGCAGTGATTGGCTCTGCCAAATACCACTAATGAGTTAAGCTGGATGAAGACTGAGAACTGACCACTGGATTTAGCAATGTGGATGCCACTGGTGACCGTCTCAAGAGTAGCTTCAGTGGAGAGATGAAAGTAAGAGCCTTATTGAAGTGGGTTCAAGCAATATGGCTAGAAAGTAACTGGAGTGAGTACACAGAATTCTTATGAACAAATCTGCTATGAAGAAAAAAAGAGAAATGGAGAAGTAGCCAGAGATTTAAATGGGTTAAAAGAGAAAGTTTGGAGAAATAACAGATTATTTCTGCATGTAAGAAAGATCTGATAAAGTTGGGAGGGGTAGGAGTGAGAAGGTTTGAATATTCAGGAGAGAGGGAAAATGCTGGGACAATATCCTTAATTAGACCAAAAGGATAAGAGGAAATTTACCCTATAGGTGGAGGGGTCAGCCTTTCCTCAGAACACAGGCACTTCAATCACAGTGGTAGAAGGCTGATGCAGATGGATGTTTAGATGAGGTTGTAGGAGTTGTTGAAATTCTCTTCTGATTGATTAAATTCTCAATGAAATGGAAGCAAGGTCTTAAACTGAGATTGAGGATAAAGGAGTGCATGTTAACTGTTTGAGAAGAGAAGAAATTATAAGAAATAATTATATAAGAGCTGAAGGATAAATGAATTAGAAAAATCTATTATAACTGTGAGACAGCATTAAGAGTTAGCTTTAGGTTAGTGATCCTGCATTTAAAGTGAAACCACGCAGCATGGTTGTGTGTTTTTCTCCAGCAACATTCAGTTACAGGATAGTAATTTGCAATTAAAGAAGATTATAATTTTGATAAGTGAATATGATGAAGCAAGAAAGGGTCAAAATTTAGGAGTATATATAAGAGAGTGATTACTGTAATTGTTTATGGCATTTAAACTCAAAACAGAGGGTAGTCAAGACACGAGGAAATAAGGAGTAGAGGAAAGATGATAAAAATCAATGAATTGTATGTCCCTGTGATATAAAATTATTGCTGGAGTTAGATTACTAGAAATAATTAGTTGAAAGAATAAGAGATGATGAACAGGGTTGAATGCTTGAAGTTGAGGTCATGGTATGACAATGTCTACGTTCTGCCCATAGGAGTGAGTAGTTAAGGTAGGTGGAAATTAAGATAATTAGAGGAGAATTGTTCAAAGAAATTAGAGTCCAAAGTACTGAAAGAATATTCTACATGGATGATGATATCCTCCAAAATTATGATAATGGTGTTGTTAAAGAAAGTACTATGGGTCTGTAGACAATGTCTTCAAGGACGAGGACAAGAAGATGACTACAACAAGAAGGTGTTTGGGTTGGCATAATTTTATGGCATGAGATTCAAAGAAGGAGGACTTAGATAAGAGGGAGGAGAATAAACTAAAAGCAGCTAGGAGAAAAAAGAGGAAAACCATACTTGTTTCCCTTCTCCTGCCCAAGCAGTATTCTACAAGGAGAGTGGGAAAGAAAACAGCTACCACTTGAAATGGCTTCAAGGAAGTAGTGTCATCAGGTGAGAGGTAGATTTCCTATGGAGCAAGAGGGTGAGGATAGAAGACATTTCTCTGAAGTTCACTGTGAGTTGCAGAGGACAAATCATGATGGTTTCAGAAGTTGGAAAAGAGTGACATCAAAAATGGGAATGTGCAGGGCTTCCCTGGTGGCGCAGTGGTTGAGAATCTGCCTGCCAATGCAGGGGACACGGGTTCGAGCCCTGGTCTGGGAAGATCCCACATGCCGCGGAGCGACTAGGCCCGTGAGCCACAATTACTGAGCCTGTGCGTCTGGAGCCTGTGCTCCTCAACAAGAGAGGCCGCGACAGTGAGAGGTCCGCGCACCGCGATGAGGAGTGGCCCCCGCTCGCCGCAGCTGGAGAGGGCCCTCGCACGGAAACGAAGACCCAACACAGCCAAAAATAAATAAATAAATTAATTAATTAAAAAAAAAAAAAAATGGGAATGTGCAGTCTTTTAGAGATTGGGTTCTAAAGTCTAAAGAGAGAGTGTGTGGGGGTGTGACAGATGTGACCTTTCTGTGTTAACTACAATAAAAAGGCTATCTAAATCGGATGTATGTCAAATGCATTCTTGAAGGACAGGGATCTAACAGTTCAGGCATAAGACTCTGGTAAAGGGAACCTGGCCTTTGGGCTGTGCGGCTTTTAAGTTCCTTAATTGGGGATAAACCAGATCCTCTTTTGTCATGATCAGGAGCTGGGATCCAAGCCTTATAGTTACAGCAGTATATAATAGGGTGAAATCTTAACTTTCCAATCTACCGTGCTAAGCTACATTAATTGTTGGATGAGTACCAGCCCTTTCCCTAACATTACCAAGGGATTTAAGAGGATTCACCTTCAGCAACAGAGAAGCTGTATGGCCTATCAGTGACTTCTAGCTCTACTCAGCCACCTCCAAACCAATAATTAACCTCTTGGTTTTGCAGAGGGGCATCTTCCTCTGAGGGGGGGGGAAGATTAAGGAGGATTATCTTTACCTCTCAGCCTACACTCATGTATTAAACCCCATTCCCTCAGCTATTGATAAATTTTTGTCCATTATGCCTGTGATGCTAGTCACTGACCATGCTTAGAAGACTCTTCAGGACAGTCAAGACATAAAATAGGAAAGGGAACGATGTGAATACCACCCATGACTTTCTACTGATCCAGAAGCCAAGGGAACCAGGACCAAAATGATAGAAGAGAACCCAGCTGCTTATTGAGGCACCTAGACAATTATATATGGGGAGACTAATTAACCTTCCTTATTACTGGTATTAACCTATATATACGGTGAAATATAAAAACCATGTCTCATTCAAGAGTCAGAGAAGGGACTTATTCAGAATTACAGTCCCATTCAACAAGTGTAAACCAGACTGTTCCAGGCAAATGAATGTATTATCACTTTGTCTATATGCATGTCTGGTCAAGGAGCCAAGCACCCCTTGGCTGGCCAACAAATAATCAAAAAGCAGCTTAATTATCTAAAGTTATGCTGGCCAAGGAGTCAAGGCTAATTGGTTGCCTCTAAGGCTCAGGTCTCTTTAGCTATTTTGCTTGGCATAGTTGACAGATTGTCTATTGTCTTGGAGTTCTGTTACTCCTATACACCCTCCTCCGTAGGCCAGAGACTGGCCATGGGTCCTAGAAGGGAGCCCTAGAAAACTTTGAAAGCCTAGGGTGATTGCTGCCAGGGCTCAGCTCTTATGGATCCAAGGCTGTAAATGGAAAGATAACTGTATACATAGAAAAAACATCCTATGAGAGTCTTGTTATCCAGTGCAGAAAGGAACATGAGTTGTTAAAAGGGTCAACCAATTAGAGGCTATCCTTCCCATAATGAACACAAGCATTGCATGTAGTTGAGCAAGGCTGGTGTTCATGGTGCAGGGAATTATAGTAAGTGCTGGTTAAGAGAGGAATATATAAGAAAGTGTTGTGGGATAAAGGAGGAACTGATCAATTCCAATGAAGTGAAGGTGCTTTAGATAGTTCTTGAAGGGTAAGTTGAAAATATATGAATATATGAGATAGACAAGTAAAGGAGGGCACTGTAGGCAGAAGGGATAAAATTTGCAAAGGTATAAAGGGAACAACATCAAATTTCAGGAAACTACACAATTCAATGTGTCTACCAATAATAGTGATTACTACCATTCATCAAGTGCCTACTTTATGCCAGGAATTGTATTAAACTCTTTTCAACAATTCAGCATGGTCCAAACTCTATACCACATCCTCTTCTAAGAAATAATAGTCTGACTCTAGAAGTTTTGAAGAATGATACAGATCTTTCTCAAAGGTTTCTTTAAAAGAAAGGCATGAGAGTTTTATATAGCACTTTATACAGGAAACTTTGTTGAGCAAGGGAGATATTTAATAGGATTCATAAAAAGTTTCTCAATCTAGGAAGCTCTTTGAATTTTTTTTATGATATTTCAACTTTACTACTGGAAACCAGAAATGTTCAATTTTGTTCTAGCCCTAGGAATATTTTTTAGGCAGGCCATTCTTATCAATTGGTCTGAAATGAGTAGGTAAGAGGAATCATAGATTTACTATATAGATTAAATTATTGTGCATAATAGAATATAAGCTTTAATGTGGAATAAATTATGTATGAATCAGTGTATTTATGTGTGGGTTAGCTTCAACATATGACTAATCTGTTAAACATCTAAAGAAGCAACAGAAGTTGAGGAAAGGATTGACACAGGACTGCACCACAAACTGCAGAAATGAACTCACAACCAGATGGGGGATAGACTATTCCACTATTAATAGAGAAATCACCAAAAATGCATCCAAGAATCATTTAAAAATATTAACTTGTGAAGTTCACAATGATTTACAATGTACTTACACATACATTGCTTCATTAGATTCTCAAAACCGAGTAGTATAATTAATATATTTTTCCCATTTACAAATGTAGAAATTCAAGTTGTTAAAGGTCTTGCTAGCTCTGATTAAAGATTCAGCAATACCACAATATCAAAAATGTTGATGGAATGGATGAGATCCTCTTATGATTCTTTCTAATTTGTATTTATTTAATATAGATAATGGAGTAGATATAATGTACTAGTTTATAGATTATGCCTGATATAACTAACTTTTTTGGATTAAAAATCTTCTCTTCTCATTTAGTTTCATAAGTATAAAACTATTGTAGATTTTACTAATGTGTACTAATTCTTAGGATACTCCAAGAGCCTGGTATTTTATTAAAGCTCTGCTTTCAACCTATTTCTACTAACTTTCTCTTTTAAAAATATATCACTCATATTTGAATTAAGTATACAGTTAGCTATGCTTATTTTCACCAGATTAACTAATATACATTCTACTCCAAGCTTGCCAAGTTCTTCAACAAACTTTTCATTCATTTGGGCCAGTTGACTTACTCAAACAAGTGGTCATTTACTTGAAAAGATTCAAATGACTTTAGGATAAAATGAGGTGAGCTGTTGATCAAGTTAAACCATCTACCTGGCAGCCCTGTGCACTGGCATGCAAAACAAAGCAACAGTCCATACTTTTTAAAAGAAGAAACATGTTCCCCACGCAGAGCGGTGAGAGCCTCACAGAGGCAGCCACAGGTCAGATACAGGTCGATTTACTCTGCCCAATAAATCTATGTGGACTAGAGAGAGCCTCCCTAAACGGGGAACATGCTGGAACTGCAAGGAATTCTTGTAGGGGGATGAAGTGTGATAAAGGAAAGAGCAAAAGACAGTTCTCCACCAGTCAGGAGACCAGAATTTGAGTCCTGACATGGCTGGTGACCAGTGGTGAGAACATGAGCAGGCCATTTTTCTCAGATTTCTAATCTCATACCTAGAAGTAATAACACTTGACCTTCCCATTTCAAGGACTGCTTGGAGCCCCAAAAGCAATCATATACATGAGCTCATGTTGAAAAATATAAAATACTCTACAGATAGGAAAAACATAATTTTCTGCTTTGGTCTCTCTCATGAACTAGTGAATGACATTGAGGACAAAGGATGTACAAGAGAAGCTGAGCTCCTGGTTCTTTAGATAAAATATTTTTTGAGGGAGAAGAGATTGAAAATTTTGTTGTGATTCCATTTAAATTTAATAAACATTTATGGAGATCTATATGTATATATATACAACATTATGATGGCTCTTATAAGGAACAGACAATATAAAGATGATTAGGTGGACCTCCCGTATTCAAAGAAGCTTGCTAAATGAAAGAAACACTGTGGAACTGGAAAGGTGCAAGTAAATCCTCCAACACATTAACACAAACATAATGAAGGGCAATTTTTCAGCAGAATCTGAAGGATGATTAAGAGTTTGAGAAGTGGAGAAAAAATAGAAGAAACAATCATACTAGGTAAAGTAACAACATAAGCACAGGGATAGAAATGTGAATGTAAAATACACAGGAAGGATGAAGAGGAGAAATGCTGAAACCTTGGATGCAAGGGGGAAATGCAGTGAGGAATCAGTACATCAGGTGAGATTAGAGGCTCCTAAACACTTCGTTGTGTGCACTTGCTAATCCACCCAGCAAAATACCAACACTTTGGTTCAGATATTTGATTTCCAGAGTCCAGTCTTTCCACATTAGATCCTGTTGATCAGACTTTACATCTGAGCAGCTCTGGGGATGTCTGGCACTTCTCCACTTCCTAGAAAATGTTCAGAGCCAATGCATCCAAATTAGATATTACTTTGATCAAACTGCCATTGAGCTCAATAAAAGGTTCCCTTCATGCTCTGTCATCCAACAAAACAGATAAGTATCAACCAAAAAATTATTTGTGAAGAGAATATTAAAGAATTGAACTTGAAAACAATTTCCAAATGCCTATTGCCTAAAGGCATTGAAGAATTCCTTGGAAATTTTTCTGAGCAGGCAGTGTGTCTATACACAAGTGACTGAATTCATGTGCGTGCTGAAATTATACAATGGAGACATACAGCTGAAATGTAAAATTGAGATACTCATTATCAACATCAAATGGTTTCTGAGAGTCTTCCCACGTTATATTTACATGGGCAAGCGACTTCAGATCCTTCCTAGTGACCTTGGTTTAGTCCAAGTCTCTAAAACTAAAAAGGGATGAATTCCATTACATTTACAAGTGGTGTCACTTTTACCTAAGAATTATGATTTTACCGGACCTCTGTACATAAATAACTTGACTTAGCTTATTCAAAACAAAACTCTCCATTTCCACCCCAAGTCCTGCCTCTGCCACATTCTTGCAGTATCAGTCAGGATAGGCTATGCTGCAGTAACAATCCCCAATACTATGTGTACATACTGTGCTCACTCTGAGAGGCTAACACTACAACCACTATTTGGAACATCACTGATCATTACAGAAGACAAAAAGAGAAATATGGAGAGTCTCTCTTGGCAATCCAATGCTTGGCCCTGAATCGAAACCACATTTCATTATCAAAGTCCAGTTTATGGTCATATCAGATATTTTATCAGTCTTATCATTTTACATTGATAAAAATTCTCAGATTTGTTTAATAGACTGGTACAAAATCATTTCTTCCCCAAACTGTATTTGTGAAAACTATATGACTGTATTTATTCTTGAAAGGCTTTTCTTGTTCTTTTTATACCAGTAGTTTTACCCTAACAAACATGTTATCTATCATATGAACTCATATTTCCAGTTTGGGGCCATTTTCTTAAGTGTGTTCATTTGTGTACAAGGATTATATTTCTTAAAACTCCTTGAAAGGAAATGATTCTTCTGAGTCAAATCTATTGAAATTTCTTCAAAGTTTCAAAGCCAATACATCAACCACTTTTAACCTGAGTTCTAAGTTGCAGCACCATCTTCCTCATGATAAGTCTTAAAATGCCAGAATTTTCTAAAAATATTAAATGTGTACATCTAAAACTTGCTTTTCATAGATTAAATTTATATAATTAAGAGATTTAATATAGATTCTAAACATTATCAGACCCAAAGGAGTATAGTTATAGAACAGATAGGAATGAAAGAATAATAGTAAAACCAGAAATTTCATAATGGTGCACTGGGTTAAGGTCAACTAGTGTGTGATTGATAAGTAGTAAAACTTCAGTTTAAAATATTGTTCTGACTGGTCTTCCAACATACGCAAAAGTTTATTTTTCAAAATACAAAAGAAATTTTGTATGAGACCCTCAGGATAGAGAAAATATCAGACATGGCCACTGCTTCAAGAAATATATTTCCTAAAGTGGGATGAGTAGCAGACATGTTAATCAACAGAGTATCAGAGGTGACTTCAAGTCTGACTACTTTGTTGTGTTCAAAAAGACACACTTATAAGTTTGATTCATAATTTAAACTATTTTTGAGTGTATTGGACAAAACTGGAAAAGTGATATCAAGATATCAAACCACAAACCATAATATTTAGTAATTGATCCTTTACTACCAACTGAAATATTCCCCTAGATCCTCCTGTGGAGAATCAGGGTGAGTCCATTCATTGCACTGACCAAACCAACTAGAGCCAGAGTTTAGATTTTAAAGGGTTAAAGCTGGAGTAATTGATCCTATAGGAGATGGTCAAGGGTGGGGAGAATCATAGTAGGGAGTCTGAACTAATGTGCACACAGATCACGAAGGCCAAGCCAGAAAACCCAGAGTCAGTCAACAAGTCTAAAGAAAAGGCTCAGGGCCAAAAACAGTATGTTCAGACAATAGTAAGTTGTCAGTGGTAATGAGAAAGAAGAGAAGTTAGAAGCAACATAAGGAATATTCTGGACTGTCTCGAATGGAACTGAAATGTCATCAGCCTTGTGCTTATTGTTAGAGTGTATTGAACTGGTTTAAAGTGAGAGAATGTGATTGGACAAGTTTCTATAACATTTATTGATCTAGTAAGGATTCTTCTTGTTTCAAGGGGGAAATATCTAAATATCTCTGGTATATAAAGCCAAAAAACTGAATTCATTAAAATACTAAAGTTGCTAATATTAACAATATAACATTTAATAATATTACAATCAAAGGAAGAGCTAAGTAACTAAGATTCAGTTTAAAGAGGTAGCAGGCAGGTCCAGACACCAGGATAGCAAGGATTCATGGATCTTTATTCTAGAGTCTAGAGCACTACCATTACCTTGACACAGCTCCAAGGGTCAAATTTCTTATCCTAGATCAATAAACTATGGTCAGTAGGTTGGAGTCATGTAATGCAGAAGGGGAATCAGTGTGGGCTAAATCACCCCAAGAGGTGGCTACTATAATTTCTTACAGTTAGTGATCAAATACAGATGTGAAAGTAACATTTTGTTGTGAAGAAGCCACATCTAATTTCAAAACCAAACAAATGAAGTAGCTATTATATAGCACAGAACCTCTCAGATAACTGAAGTTAAACCAGTAGGTTTCCCTGTCCCTCAGCCCTTTTGATGTCAGTGTCTGCTTTAATGATTCTCTAAATAAAACCAGTCTTTGTGCAGTAGCATTATGAAGTCATAAAATAGCATTGAGAGATACCTGGTTTTTCTGGATTCCAAGTACCAAGAACAGTGTCTGCACACAGAGGCACTTAATATTTGTTGGATAACATTAACAAATGAAGAAGTGCTTTCTCTAGTAACTTCTAACTTCCAGAGATTTCTGGAATACAGCAGCCTTTTGATTGGACATTATAGGCAGTGAATATAATTGTCTCTAGATGACCTTATAATTGTTGGCACAAAATCAAATAAAACTCGTGATTGTCTACAGAGGTCTGAGTGTTTCTGGATGAGAAAGTATATGAGAAAGCATATCAACTAAGAAGTCAGGGTATCTTCCAAGATCCAATAGAACCCCTTAGTCAGAGGCTAAGATACTGCTCTGTAGAGCAAGCAATCATGGTAAAGTCAATTGCATGACAGTTTTATCCTTTATTATTATATATTGCATTGCCTAGGGCTTTATTCTAGAAGCATTCTTTTTGAAAATCCAATAAGATTATTAGTTCTATTCACTTCCTTTACGTGATGGTAGTACACATTTGACTTTGTTTCTGTACTTTATCAGCAGCTGGCCCTTAGGCACAAGAACTTTTGCAGCAAAACACAATAAATAGTGACCAGAATAAGCCAGGGTCTATAGGGCACAAACATACATTGTTGTGGATACGAACATTGTGCACACGAACGTTGCATTTTCGCTTCTGGACAACCTCGTGCAATGCCACAGTTTAATTCTCAACATATCCCAGAAAGAGAACAATTCTCACTGTCCTCAGGGCAAATTTATTAGGGATACAAAGAAGCTAAAGAAATTAAGCCATTTTCTCTGCTATGAGAGAACAACAACGCCAAAATCAAAGGGAGCCATAGTCAGAGTTCAAAGCCTGGGCAATTACCACATACCAATAAACCTTGTTCTCACTCGAGGTCAAATGTTTCCATTTGGGGAACCCCTTCTTGTTAAACTACTTTCAGAAAATGAAAATGACTTAAGTACCTGGAGGGAGAGACTCTTTCATTTGGAACACATGGTGCCTACCCACAGTGAAGATAGTAAGCAACTGGCTAAATTGCTTCTATTGTCCTCACTACTGCTCTTTTGAGTGTCCTCAAAGTTAACTCTCCCAAAAGGCATAGGTGACTAGATAATTGAGGAACAGCAGGCAACAGAGTACTTTCCCCAAGAGCTATTTCTTAAAGGGATTTTATGATCATCATCTTTATAATAGGGGAATTCTAAAAACTTGGAAGTTGAAGAAGTGCTATTAAAAGCACTGATAATTCATTTAACGCAGCATTTTCCAAAGGCATTGACCTTGGGATTGTTTCTTATAGAACATGTCCTGAGGCACATGCTGCATGCTTTGGAAAATGAAGGATCGGGAGTGCCTGTTGGAGAGCATACGGGTGGTACTCTCTCTTGAAGACACTGAGTGTCTGATAATCAGCGAGTTACCTTTTAGAGCTAACATCCTGAGTGTGACTCCCTTGGTCCCTACCCCACCAGGCCTGCTAGCACATCGTGATTCAGAGACCAGCGAAATCTCAACTGACCAGGTGTAGTTATAGTGAAGCTAAACAGTTTCAACCGCATGCCTCAGAGCCTGAGAGACGTAGAATGTACAAGGAGTCAGCAACCCCATTTGAGAAAAGAAATGTATGATTTGCTTCCCAGAAAAGTACAAGAGACCAACAGTGTGTGTGATCAATTTAAGTACTGTACCCCACAGGTGGAGCCCATCTAGCACATTAGCGGAGCATAATTTAGAAAAAGAAAAAAGAGGAGGAGGGGGAGGAGGAAGAAAAGGAGAGGGGGAACAAGGAGGAGATAAAAAGGGAGTTGAGGAGAAAAGAAAAAGATCATTCAAAAGAAGCCCACTGAGAAAACTTTTATCAGCTTGAACTTAAAAGCGTAGATGTTTTGGCAATTGAGCATTTGGGACATGAAAAGAGACAGAGAGGTTTCATTCCCCAGGATTGAGACAGCTATGGGTCCTTTCACCCCTGGAGATCTCCGTCCTGAAGTTCATTTACTCTATCAAGCCTTTGGAACACTATTGAGGCTGAAGGAAGCACTTCTACCCTACAGAGATAATGAGCCAATAAGGAGGTTAATTTACAGGAGGGATCAGACTCACAAGGCTAGCTGCAAGAAGGCTTTTAGTCAGTCACACATTTCTCAGTACAGATTTTGTGGGTTGCCCACCTACAGAGTTATGTCCAATATACAACTGAGTCACACCAAAACATTACACAACTATTCTAAGTAGAATACTGCCCACTCGCACAGCCCATGTTCTATGTGGTTATCAGGGGGAAAAAAGACGTATTTTGGGAGCATACAATCTGAGAAGTGATTTCGGCTATGACTTACGTTGTGCTCCTTTCATTCAGGGCTCTGGGCCTTGACTTTAGGCACGTAGGGCTGATTCTGTGGGAGCTCCCCAGACATGAGGCCATTAGGGGTTAGATCCTTGCATCTTCACTCTGACAACACCTACAAAGATGCCTTTTTCATAACCATACCCTTATATACCCAGGATTTCTCTCAATTCCTGATCGAATCCATCAACAATTTCTATTAGCCTTATCTTTAAAACATACTGTGTATCCAACTGTTTCCTACCATCTCCATTGCTATAATTCTAGTCCAAGTCACCATCATTTGTCTCCGGGACATCTGCCATAAGTTCCAATGATTTCTCTCATTCCCTGTTTTCTCACCACTCTTATCCCCACAGTCCATTTGTTGGTTAACAAACTGGCCTCCATACACAGAGGGCAAGGAGAGACCAAAGAAAGAGGTAGTTACTCCCGATTGGTAGGTGGCAGGTTTAATAAGCAAAAGAGAACTTACTTATGCGGCTTGTCTTGGGCGGTTGCAAAATGAGTAGATCTCTGCATACACCTGCCAGAATCTTAAAAGCTTCTAAAGGCTTTAGCTGGGTTTAATCACGTATACCATCCAGGTGGTCTTAATAACACATTGCTCTTTTAAGGCTGCATCCTCGAAAACAGCTCCAGCTGTGGGAGCGGTGGGCGGAGCGTACATCCAAGGAAAAGAGAGGGAGTAAGGAGCCCGATCGCTCAGGTCCGCTTAACTGGCAACTACATCCTCTCAGTGACGCCCTCCAACATCATTCTCCACCAAACAAACCAAATGGAGTTTTTATATCAAGTCCCATCTATTCCCTTTCCTTCCATGGCTTCCTATTGCAATTAGAGTAAAACAAAATGCATTTTCAAAGCCTACAGTATCCCAGCTTCTGCCCATTTCTTTTCATTAAACTCCTGCTCTGTGCGTCTTATTCAGTATACTCTAACCACACTGGCCTTCACTTTGTCCCTGGAGCACGTCAAGTTTATTCTCCTTCAAGGCATTTGCCCTTGTTGATCGCTCTGCCTGGATTGTTTTTGTACGCAGGTCTCCTTATGACTGCCTTCTCATCTTTCAGGTCCAAGTTTAAAAACTCATTTCCTCAGATAGGGCTTCTCTGATCATCACCAAACCTATCCCTGCCATCACTCTTACCTTATTCATTTTGTTTATATGTTTACTGTCAGACTATTCAATCGAAATGTAAGCTCCATGATTACAAGAACCTGGTCAGCTTATTCACTGATGTATTTTCAATGCCTATAATAGTGATTGATACAAAGTAGGTACTTTTAAAATGTTTCTTAAATAGATGAATGAATGAAAACATGCCACTTGGACTGAAACTAACCTCGGGCAAATCTTGCAACCATAGGAATCCTACACTAGTCGTGACTTTCTAAGAGTATTGATGCTGGAGTCTCTCTTCTTATCCTTCCTTGTACATGAATGACAGGATGCCTACCTGATTGAAGCATGTGTATTTTCTCCATAAAGCATATCACAGCCTTTTTGCACTTAGGAAAACCAGACAGCACTTCAGCACTATGCTTGGGGAACATTTTAGACAGAGAAAGTACCCAAAAAAGTCCAAAAATGTGGCACTAAATACACTGCAAAAAGAACACATTTACGACATGAGAGCTGAAATAAGGCAGCAGAGTAGCTCCTTGTTCACTGACATCAGCTGGGAATGAGCCTGTCCAAAGATTCAAGTTTTTTGCTACTCTGCCACGTCTGGGAATGACCACAAAAGCACTGTGAGTTGATAGTGAGATTACAAATAAATTTTAGCAAGTAGGCAAATTTGAAAATACAGAATCCACGGGTAATGAGTACCAACTGTATTAGACACTCCCGTATTCAAAGTGCTACCAGCACTCTTTCTGGCTTTCTCCCCGCTCCCCATTCCCTCAACCTTTCACCATCTTGCTGGTTTATTTCAACTCCCCTCAATTCCCCATCTTATTTTCTCATCCAATTCTCCTAGATTACACATCTCATACAAGTTCTTGTCATTCTACTATGAGAAGTGGTATATCCAAAGCCATTCTTCAAGAGATACATCTAACAAATGATTACACAGAGCCAGCAATGACTGAGATTATAGCCTTTCCTATTACATATTGTCTTAGTTTCCTAGGGTTGCCATAACACTGTACCACAAATTGGGTGGCTTAGAACAACATAAATTTATTGTCTCACAGTTCTGGAGGCTGGAAGTCCGTAATCAAGGTGATGGAAGGTCAATGTTCCCTCTGAAACCTGCTGGGGAGGATCTGTCCTTGCATCTTTCTAGCTTCTGGTGGCTGGCCAGCAAGCCTTGTGATTCCTTAGCTTGCAGCTTCAGCACTTCAACCTCTGCCTCCATCACCAAGTGGCATTCTCCCCACATGTGTCTCTGTATCTCTGACAAATTTTCTTCACCTGAGTGAAGGGAGGCTAGTGAGACAGGTAGATTTTGCAAGCTGGGGAGTGTTCTATCAAATTTCTGAGATGTGTGAGTATAGGCATCAGGAGGCTTTATACATTCTCATACACTCAAGTATTATGCACTTGGGAACAGTTTACAGTGACAGCTAACTTTCAACTCTATTGCCCCACTTAAGAATTATTTCCCTACTTCTTGGTGCCTTCATCTGAAGGTAAATAGGCATGGAAAATATTTGTTAAATTCTCTCTCAAACACAGTGACCACCTTCCCTTCACTAAGAACTCTACTTCTCTCCAAAGGGACGAGCCTCGGCAGCCAAATTTGCAGTATCTGACGCTGCCTGATCATGTTTGATTGGACAAGTTGTGCACTAAGCTGGACCATTAACATTATCTCTCTCAGAAGTTTGTTTTAATGAAGGATAGATCGTTTCTGCTAGTTAGTTGAATTGAGAACAGCTAAATTTGGCAGCTGTAAGGAAATGATCTTCCATTATATGCACGGAGAAGCAGAAAGAGAAAAATCAAATAGACTTGAAAGGGGAAGCCATGATGAGAGACCATGAGTTCCATAAAAAGAAAGATCAAGAAAGTTTCTACCTGAGCCTGACAATTCATATTTTCATCCTACTGGAGTGTCAAGTATACTTTCTGCCATCGTGCTCCATGGGACACACCTGTGTCCAGTTAATAAGCATTTCCTCCTTTTTTACACTAATTTGATTTACTTCTGTTTTTGCAACTAAGTAGTCTTCATTAAAATGAAATTCAGTTAGATCTTTCCATCATTTGTCAGTCTCCTGGATAAGACAGTTGGGCTACTTACATGAGGCTAGAAAGAGAGAATTTCTTTAATCTCCTGTAAAAGTTATCTGACCAGCAATGGTGATACATAAATGACTCAACTGCAATATTTTAATCATATGAGAAATGAGATGATTCTTGACCAAAAATGATCAAACTGACATGGGTACTTTTTCTCCTACCCATTTTTAATGAAATACACACTTCTTGTAAAGCAGCGTTAATAAATTTAGGGTCAACCCTTCAATTTAGTACACTGCAAGTATAACTGATTCCTATGTGCCTGCAACATATTTCTATGTTTCTTTTTTTTTCCTACAATCTACCAACTTGTTCCTACCTCTGCCAGAGGCTAGAGTATCTTAAAAATCTTAACAAAGGACTGGTTTAACAGTTCCATCCGAAGTTCTGTCATTTCACATTGATATTAAGCTTAATGAGTTTCAGTTGTCATCATGTTTTGTTAAAACACAAACCTTATGTTCTTTTTAACATTGCTTTCTTTTTTTTTAAGACATTTTTAAGGTTTCCTAAAATTTTATGTCAGATATGATACACTTGCCCTGGAGACTTTTATCTTCACAGTGCTTAGAAGCTGGCATCTAAAATGCTGTGATCATGTTCTACAACAGAGATCTTCATTCATTCATTTATACTCCAAATTTTGTGGAACATTCTCCAAAGGAGATGTCTTTGTGAGGCACTGGTCCTGCCTTCAAGAATCTTACAACTTAGTAGGAAAGCTAAGATATATACACATATTAATCTAATTAAGTTAGAAAACATAAGTATCTTAAGAGAGCATTCAGAGACCAAGATAGCATTACTTCTGGATAAGCAGATTAGGAAATATTTTGTGAAAGAATAAAATTAGAAATATGAGAAACTGAGAAAAGATAAGACTGGAAACAAGATAAAGGTAAAAACTGAAAAATGGTGTGTGGAGTATCTATTTTCTTGGCATTTTTAAAGTTAAAAAAACAAATATTTTATTTTAAATCCAGCTAAAATATATATCCCTTTTGTTTTTACTGATGGCTTTTGACAATCCTGTGTTTATCAGAAAATCCCATGTTATTTTCATCTTTGCTTATGGCCTTCCCTAAGGTGATTGAAAGTCTTCCCATAGTCATAAGGCAAGCCAGCCCCTTTAGAGTCAACATATTTCATCCCTTTACCATGGTTTATAGCACCTGTTACTAAGCCTCCCAATTCCTTGAAAATTTTGCAGAACAAACAACTGTCCGTCCTTCATGTCTGTCATGTCCTTCAACATGTCTGTCCTAATCATGAATAAACCCCAGTGAATAGAACCCCATTATGAATCAGAGTACTCAGCAAAAGAAGAGCTCAATGAAGAAATGTATGTCTCCCACTGAAGGACATTTGTTTATACCCAGAGTACTGGGGAGAAAATCATTTAAGCTCAAATAAGAATTCAACTAATCTGCCATTTCATGTGCATGCTGTTTCCAAGTGATAAAAGTACCCCACTTGATATTTTATAAGTCTGAATGGAGTATTTGCAGGAAATCCAGGAAGGAGCATGGCTGAATCCCCAAGTTTAAGTTATGTAAAATTAAATGTCTTCTGCCTCATGAAATCTGCAACACTTCAGGGACCAAAAGGTTGGGTAGTTCTCTCCAAGCTGAAGCAAATTCTGCCTTGGTTTATGCTATAGACTATGTAGGATTAAGCTATTCAGTTCTCCATCCAAGGAAGAAATATATGGGAAGCTGACATTTAATCCACATTTTTCTTTTCTTCTGTCATCCTGTTTAGAGGAGAAGCATCATGCATTATGGATGTACTTTTATGTTAGCTGGAGAGTCTTCCCTCATCAACACTCAATCTGCATCCTTTCCATCGAAGGCAGAGATATAAAAGAGCCTCCCTCACCAATGTGAACTTCCAATGAATATACGGATGGAAATACACAAACTAGTTGCACAGATATGAAAAGAGAAGAATAGATTTGATCACCTGAAGGGAGCAAGGATTTCTCTTTCTGGCACCAGGAAAGGCTGGATCATCTGATCTCAGCAGATCAGTTCACAAACCCTGAGCTGCCCTGGAACATGAATACTTTCATTTCAGCAGGCCTGGGGTTGTGATCCAGACCTGCAATGGAAGATTCTGCCATTGTTAACCACACAAAGGCAACCAGCTAAGAGGACAAGAGGAGACTGACATCCAGTTCACAGGCCAAGACATGCTTCTGGAAGAAGTAACATGTTTTTCTAATTCACACAGAAGTGTTCTCCTTTCAGAAGCCATGGGCTTGATGGACCTCACCTGCTCCGATGGAGTGCTTCTCCTAATTCCCTCAGAGGCATGGTATGGGCTAGTATTGGCCTAGAAACAAATACCAAAATAAAGCTGTTTAGTCTCTCTTATTAAGAGATAAATAATACTAAATACAAAGTGGAAATAGTATGTCTTAAACACTTACTATGCCTCTGGCACTCTATTAGTTGTTTTCTTGCAATCTATTAAACCTTCCATAAACTTTATAAGGTAGATGCTATTACAAAAAACCTTCTTAAACATCTTTCACACAAAGGATTCTCTAATCATTTGACATTCTCCACCTCCTCCCTGAAACATACTGAACAATGTTCATCAAACACTGAATACTTGTAACCACCAGGCCACTCTTTAATACTAAAGAGTACTGAAGAATGCTTTTTCTTCATCCAGAGTTTGAGTTTTATGCTATCAAGAATCAGCTGAGTTGGATTCTCAACACTTTAAGGTCAGTTGTCATTATTTTGAAATTATGTTATTTTAATAACTTGTAAACCAAAAAAAAATTCCTTAAGAAAGAAAGTTGTTTTCTATAAACATTAAGTAGAATATTTAGGGAGTTGAATAAAGATGCAACAATAAAAAGAAAATCTGTGGAATTATATGTTTGTGCAACCACTTTAAAAACAAAAATAAATAAAATAAAAATAGAGAAATATTGTAAACAGACTACTTCCCAAGTGTCTAAGTTCTTACTCCTTTTAAGGAAACTAAGGCTGAAAATCATAGAAAAAACGTAGTGGGTATGGTTTATGCAAGACCTCACAGAAGCCCAATCAGCAGAGCTGTACTAAAAGAAATGTTTTTTATTCTTCATCAAACTATTGGCAAATGAGTATGTGTTTAAGTTGTAATCAAATGCTTAAGTCTGTATACATCACTTTTTGTGATTGATCACTTTAACTTTTTAAGAGCATTTCTACTGTATTATTGACATTAGAGATGATGAAAATGAGTCAGCTTGGTGTGTGAGTTGCAAAATAAATCACAGCGAAGAGACAACAGAACCCCACATTTACCCTTCTATATCCAGCCCCGAGATACATCTTAAGATCCTGTTAATTTGACCTTGCCTCAGATCTGCAGCCTCATCTATTGCCAGCACCCCACTCATATTCTAAGCTAGATCCATGATAAACTGCCTTGAGTTTCCCTAATGCTCTATGTTCTATCATTCTCTCTGACGTCTAAGCCTTTAAACTTGGAACTACCTGTCAAAAACATTCTTCCCTTTCCATATTACCTGGAAAACATTTATTCAATAGCCTTAAAGTCTCGAAATTGGTGTCATTTCTTCTAGGATTATATCTATGACATTACTCTCACTAAGGATTAAAGCCCCTTTTTATATAGCATCTTTATTTAAGCCTTTTAATCTTTCATCATACTAGTTATTGCCTCTTGCTTATAATTTTGTCCCAAATAGAGCACAAGCACATGTATTTTAAGCTCAAGATCTCTGTATAGCCCATCATTGTATACATAGTATCAAATCTAGTGTCTGGCACATAATTGGTGATCAATACATATTTGTGGAAGGAAATCAGGAAGGGAGATACTCTGAGAGAATTTTAATCAATCTTTTTATAAGGTAGGAAAATTATAGTGTCACCAAAAGATAATGAACTGTAAGAATGAATAACATGCTGGTCACAGTCATAGTGCTAGATATCCAACCTGATCTTAAACACTTTTGGTCTTTCAGGATCAATTGATATTTATCTTTTTAAAATTTGTTTTTATCATTCTATGATTAATACATTTAAAATTTTAAAAGAAACGTGCTGAAGAATGAGCTAAGATATTCAGAAAACAGCTTTTATACACCAAGTATTTTAAAATTTCATTGCCATTACAGGAATTATATTATTTCAGACTCTGCTAATTAAAAATGTATAATTATTCAGTCATAGACTAGTAAATTGTGTCCTTGTAAATTTGAAGGATAAAAAAGTCAACTTTCAAAGCCAAAGAAGAATATGAAAAAGGATTACAAGGGAAATATTTATCTGATTTAAAAGAATTACTCAAAACTCATTAGAAGCATTTATCTGCATAAAAGTAATCAGGGCTTCCCTGGTGGCGCAGTGGTTGAGAATCTGCCTGCTAATGCAGGGGACACGGGTTCGAGCCCAGGTCTGGGAAGATCCCACATGCCGAGGGGCAACTGGGCCCGTGTGCCACAACTACTGAGCCTGCGCGTCTGGAGCCTGTGCTCCGCAACAAGAGAGGCCGCGATAGTGAGAGGCCCGTGCACCGCGATGAAGAGTGGCCCCCGCTTGCCGCAACTAGAGAAAGCCCTCGCACAGAAACGAAGACCCAACACAGCCAAAAATAAATAAATAAATTAATTAATTAATTAAAAAATTAAAAAAAAAAAAAGTAATCAATAGTATAAGTGCAATTCATTGTTTTCTGTTTTTTACAGCTGGTTCCTTAGC
This sequence comes from Balaenoptera musculus, assembly GCF_009873245.2. Lineage (NCBI taxonomy): Eukaryota > Metazoa > Chordata > Mammalia > Artiodactyla > Balaenopteridae > Balaenoptera > Balaenoptera musculus. The sequence continues at coordinate 64,130,395 of NC_045785.1, forward strand.
AGGTTTTCTGTGCAATTCTTTCTTACCCTAGATTAGGTTACCTAAAAGTAATGAAATCCATTTTAAAAGTATAATTTAAAATTTTAATCAGTTTAAATATCCTTCTATTTCAAGCAGTTCTCAAACTTCTTTCTACAATACACATGAAGGATAATCATTTATCTCAATATTCATATACTCATTCAATGAGCATTTATTAAGAGCCTACTATTTTCCAAGTCCTTTGCTAACACTATGAATATAGCAAAGAACAAACAGATATGACCCATCTTCTCATGGAGCTTATATTGGACTGGAGAAACAGAAAAAACAAACAAACAACAACATGAGTAAGTGACAAGTGCTCTATGATGAAAATAAAACTGTGATGTGACATGGAGTTATTTCAAATTGAATGATCAGAAAAACATTTTTCTGAGGAGGAGATATTTAAAATAAAACTGCATAGTAAAGAGGAACCAGCCATTCAAAATGCAGTCAAAGCATTCCAGGCAGGCGAGCATAAAATAAGGGCAGAGAGATTAGCAGGGACTGGATCGTGGAGAGCTTTGTAAACTAAGAGCTTGGGTTTTATTATAAGTGTAATTGTGTGTAACTGGAGATTTTAAGGAGATGAGAGATTGAATGTGATTCCAAATGTCCTACACATACTCTGTAAAGACTGGCTTAGCAGAGGCACAGGTTAAGGAGGAGCGGAACAGAATGGAAATACTGAAATCACTAAAGAGGCCACATGACACTAAATGGTAGCACTGGAGAAATAAAAGAGTGGACAATTTTAGAAGATTTTAAAGGAAGAGTCTATAGAACTTTGAGTTGTTTGTCAGAGGTGAGGGAAAGAGAGGAAAAAAGATTGACTCCTATGTTTTGGGATTGAGCTACTAAATAGTAATGACATTCGCTCAGATGGGAAAGACTAGGGAACAATTCAGTTGGGATGGAGGATCAAGACCTCTGCTTTGAATACTTAATAATTGAGATACTTATTAAGTATCCAAATAGATAATTCATAGAGGGTTGGTCCATGAGCCTGGGGTTTAAAGAAGAGATTGAGGTGAAAATAATAGATTTAGGATTCACCAGCAGAGAGATTGAATTTAAAGCCATAAAATTGGATGAAATTACCTAACAAAAGAGTAGAGACTGAAAATGAAAAAAAAAATGGTACCCACAAACAAGATGTATGACACACCAATATTTAAAATTGTGCAAAGGCATTGAAGACAGTGGAAGAGAAGCAGAAGTCATGAGGGAAAATGAAAGCCAACAAAATGTATTACCACAGAATCCAAAAGAAGAAAAAATTCCAAGGAGGAGGGCGTCATCTACTATGACAAATGCTGTTGAAATCTAGTAAAATGAAGAGAGACAAATGGACCACTCACTTTGGCAAGATAATGGTTATTAGATACAAAACATGATGAACAATTTTAGTAGAGTGGTAGCCATGGAGGTCAGATTAACACGAGTTGAAGGAATGATGAAAGTGGAGGAATACAGAGAATACAAATGGATAACTCAAGAAATTTTACTATAAAAAAATGAAAAACAAAATGAGGATATACTTGAAGTGGGACATGACCTCTAAAGAAACTGAGTAAAAAAAGACCTGTTCCTCAACCTAGTTCTGACTACTGTCAACTAGTGGGACCTTGGGAAAATTGCATAATTTTCGTAAACCTGCAAAATGAGATTTCTCATCTGTACCTCACAGAGTTTCTATGAATATCAAATTTGATCACGTATATATATATATAAAGTTCTTTGTGTAATTCCTGGATTGTATTAAGCCCTCTTTTATGGTAATGTTGTTATTATTATTTTCCTCTTTTCCTTCTGAGAAACTGGCATTAAAGAATATTTTCCTCCTTGTCTTCAGCACATCTTACAAAAAGAATCAGGCTTAAAATTCCATTAAGTTATCTGTCAATTCTGGTGAAGGAGAGCAAGTCTCTTATAATATTATTAAGACAAAAAAAACTTAAGTAACAACAGTATGATACCTATTTTATATTTGCTTCCAAAATGATAAGAGGTCAATTTAACATTCAATTAGAATTACTATATAATCTCAAATTTTGGTTCTATTTCTAGCTTGTCAATAGATTTTATTTTTGTAATTATTTTAAAAATATATATGACACAGATATATATGTATGTCAAAATATACTTGTCTTTAATTGTGAGTTAATTATAATTTATGGTCAGTTTCAAGAATTCCAAAGATAATAATTAGAGAATCTAAGAGCTATCTTTCAAATATCAGCCAGAAATCTAGTTGGTCCTAGGATGGATTTTGACATTCTCTTAAGTAAAAGTCATTTACAAAGTCCTCACAAAGTTAAAGTCAAGCAAATATGTATAATAAGAAATTTAACTATTAATTTGTTCATTTCAGGATGGAGATTGGAACATTTTATGTTGTTTTGGAATTGCAGCTAAAACCTCAAAGTTCATTCAAAAGAAAGTCACCAAAAATATGCCCCCAGGACTTACCGAACCATCATTCCTACATAACTCCCTGTCTACCTATTCAAGTAAAAGTCTAGGGAGTTTGAGGAATTTCTCCAAGTAGCAGTTACCCACTAAGAGAAGGAATGCAATCAGAAGAGGGTGTTTCCACAGACAATTGAGGAGATGCTCCAAGAGAAACCACTCACAGAGACTGAAGTTGCCTGCATGTGTGGCATTTTCTAAAAATGAAACAGTTTCTTTTCTAACACCGACCAATTCTCTAATTCTCTGACACCAACTGGGGTTCGACTATTCAATTCAATTCGTATACTAACTACCCAGAGTTAGCATAGACCCCACAGGTTACGGGCTCAGCCCCACAAGCCCGCTGAAAATACGGTGCCCAGGCTACCTACACTTTTGTCCAGATGACTACAAGTTCAAGGGTCATCACAACTTCATCCTCAGATTTGATAACTCAGTAGAATGACTCACCACAATTCAGGAAAGCACTTTACTTACAAAAACCAGTTTATTATAAAAGATAACTCAGGAACAGCCAAATGGAAGAGATGCACAAGGCAAAGTATAGGAGGAGGCGGTGCAGAGCCCATGCCCTCTCTGGGCACACCAGCCTCCCAGCACAGTGATGTACTGACCAACCTGGAAAGCTCCCTGACTCCTGTGATTAATAATAAATTCAGGTTTCATTACGTGGGCAATTAAATCACTGGCAATTAGTTATTGAACTCAATCTCTAGCCCCTTTCTGATCCCCCAAAGCTGGGGGTGGGACTGAAGGTTCTAACACTCTAATCATGCAGTTGGTTCTTCTGGGGACAAAACCCCATCCTGAAACTATCTAGGGGCCCACCAAGAGTCACTTTGTGAGCATACGCAACAGTAAATTGCAAGGAGCTCTGTGCCAGGAACTGAGGACAAAAGCCAAATAATTATTTTTCATTATATCACACTGCATTAAAGGCAACCTGGCACCTTATTCCTCTTGGATATTTGCAGTGGCCTGATAACTGTCCTTATGCCGCTTCCAGAAAGGGGCAGCTTCTGGCAAAGCAGAAAGGGTGCACTGAGCTTTAGTTCTTTTAATATTTGCCTGAAACTTCCTTTAAAAAAGGTAAAGCAAGAATTAACATAACTCATTTGAGCATGTTAAGTAGAGTTTATTCTTCTTTAAATTGGTTATTTATTCATTCAATATGAATTTTTTTAATGCACCAAGCCAAACACCGTTCCAGTTGTGCTGAATACAACTACAAACAGAACAAAGCCCCTGTTTTGTTCATGGATGACACACTGTGATGGAGGAGACCAGAGAGTAAAGAAGTAAACACATATATGTAATAGTTTCAAAGGAAAGTGTTATTAAAAAAAAGCAGGGTAAGAGTACAGGGACTTGGGGTAGGCAAGTGAGGTTATGCTAGAGAAGCCCGCATTGTGGAGTTGATATTTGAGCAGAGATTTGAGGGAAATGCAGAAGCAAGCCACGTGAAAATCCAGTGGACTTATTTTGCTATTTCTCAAAATATGAATGAATATGGGAACTTTAAAATAACTAAAGAAGAAATTCAGGTTAAAGTAATGATAGTCTAAAGTAGAAAAGGAGAGCTTGGATAGTCTAATTATCTGATAAACATGTCTTGTTTACAATTTACCAACAACCTCTCTTTGTGTAGCAATCTTAACAAAAATAAAGGAAACATATCCAATTTTATGTCTTTCACACACACTAATGCTTTACAAGAACTCATTTTTTAAATCATGTAAACTGTATATTGCCTTCTAATCAATATGTGGAAATCAATGATGTAATGATACCTAATGAGATTTGAGGGATGTAATGCTTCTTCTTGTTCTTTAAGTGTGGAAGTTTGAATTATATGGATCAATAGACAATGATCTAAACTGCCCTTTCTAGCAGGCAAAAGGGTATATCCAACTAAAAAACTAGGTTATGCAGGCACTTGGTGCAATTACTTTCTCCTTTAAAACCCACTAAACAGTTTTCTTATTTTTCTGCTATGACATTTCCCTTATTTGAATTGTGGTCAATTCTGGATTTCCCTTTTGACCACTACCACACTGTCTGCTACTTTAGAACAGGAACTGTGCTTTAATCATTGATTTACTCCTCACTCAGCAAGGGCCTGCACATACTAGGTAGAAATAAATGTTTGCTTCATTAAATTTTAAATTCTAGCTTTAATAGATAATATATTTGAATTGTTCAACAATCAAAATGGTATAAAGAGTATTCATTGAGAGCTTTTACTCCCACGCCTCTCCATCCCCTCTGCCCAAACCCCCACCTTGCCCAACAGTTAACAACTTTCTTGGATCTTTTTTCAGTTTCTTTATCTAAACAAACACAGATATAAATAAGTGTAAACCCTTATTTTCTCCAACTCTTATACAAAGATGAATATAACCCTATATTGTTTTGCTTCTGACATTTTTCTAATTAAATAATGTGTCTTTCTGTAACCAAATGCCTTTATGCTTTTTGTTGTACCTGCATAGTACTCTGTTCTGCAGCTGCATTTCCACTGTCCTAAATGGTATTATAATTAATAACCTTTGCTTTGTGGTAGGTAGAATTCTATGACCACTGATGATTGACACCTTTATATAATCCCCCAGCCCTTGAGTGTGGGAGGGACCTATGTATATGATGGACTATCATTCCCATGATTAACTTATTATATGGCACAGTTACCTTATGAAAGAGGTTCCCCTAGGTGGGCCTGACCTAATCAGGCAGACCCTTAAAAGGGATGGGGCTCTTCTTGAAGAAAGGAATTCTTTTTTTTTTTTTTTTAAATGCGATCTGTTTCTTTACTGCTATCTTCCCCACTACCACCACCAAAATCAGGTAGGGTTTCCATTTTCCATCCCGTCCCCTGAAAGGTACTACCTCCTTCCCAGGCAACAGTTGAGGGAGGACAGGACTTCAGGCTGGAGCTGTCATTAGGCCCTCCCCCAGCCCGGAGCTAGGGAGGGGAAGTGACAGATGGTGATGGTTGGATGGATGGATGGATGGTTGGATGGATGGAAGGATAGATGGACAGAGGGCTGGAGAAGGTGGGACCAGGAAGGGGACAGGAAGGGCTACTACAAGCAGAGTCCGCTCCTTCCAGCCTTGCCTCTGGGGGTAGGAGAGGCATGACTGACCATCAGGGCCGGGGTGGCGCCCAGCTGGGCCACAACTCTTCTGGGGTGTCCAATAAACACGTGGACTCAGCACGGCTGATGCCTTGTGTCTCAAGGCTGCTAGAGCCACACACACCTTGGCTTCCCCTCAACAAGCCTAAGGGCGGCAGGAGAAGGTGGAAGAGGAAAGCAGCCCCTGCCCTGGGAGCCTCACAGGCTGTACCGGGAGAGTAGCCAGCCTCGGGTAGGGGCAGCCCGGTCTCGGAAGTGGCTAACCCACACGTCATAGATGCTTTTGTTGGGTGGCACCCCCTGGAAGAGGGCGTCTAGACCCCAAGAGCAGCCTTGGGGGACCGCGGGTTTCAGGGTCCACCTCCCAATAGCCTGTGCTGTTTGAGGGGGCCACCAGGGGCAGGAGGTGGGTGGCAGTGGGACCAGTGGCATTACCATGTTGGGAGTGTAAATGGGCAAGTAGGAGGTGGGCAGCTGCCTCCAAAGTGAGGCCCTGTGACCTCCACCAGAGAGTCCCCCAGGGTCTGGGGTACCCTGCAATAGTGGAGGGGCCAGGCTCTGGGCTCAGGGGAGAGGGATGAGGGCCTGCTCTTTCCCCCCTGGGAAGTTTCCCCCTCTGCTCTCATGGGCCCTGGGAGGGGGCAGACGGGCCACAAAGGCCTCTCAGAGGGCAGGAGTGGAGTGGGTACCTTGAAGAAAGGAATTCTAAGCAAGAAAAAATACTCCATGGCTAGTTTTGAAAAAGGGGGGAGACACATGACAAAGAATGTAAGCAACTTTTTAAAATGAGAAAAACCCCAGCTCCCAGCCAGCAAGAAAATGGAGACCTCAGTGCTACAACTGCAAGAAAATGAATTCTGCCAAGGACCCAAAGGAACTTAGAAGGGAACTTTAAGCTCCAGATGATAAGACAGCCCAGCCAGCATCTTGATTTCAATCTGTGACACCCTGAGCAGAGAAGCCAGTTATGTCACAGCTAGACTTCTGACCTACAGAAACTGTGAGATGATACATTTTGTCGTTTTAAGTCTTTCAAGTCTGTGGTAATTTGTTACATGACTCCTCTTTATCAGAGTTTCTCAGGCTGCTGTTACTTGCTTAATTATTTTCCATATAAACTTTTTAGTTATAGAAAAATAAAACTACAGTATTTTTAAATTAACTTAGGGAAAATAGATATTTTATTTAAGCATTATTTTTAATTTTAAGCATCTGTATTTTAAGAACATATTAATTATTTCCATTTTATGTCTACTTTTACTGAAAAAAAGTATCCATTCAGGAACTATCCAGAGGAAAGTATCCATGGAGGTAACTTGCATTCTCTATTGTGTAGCATAGATTTCTTTCTAGGAAACTGTTAAGCTTGGGGCTTATGGTAGTTTCTCAGGGCTGCCATAACAAAGTACCACAAACTAGGTAGCTTAAACAATGGACATTTATTGTCTTATAATTCTGGATGCTAGAAGTCCAAAATCAGGGTGTCAGCAGGGTTGATTTCTGTGAGGGTACATCTGTTCCATGCCTCTCTCCTAGCTTCTGGTAGTCTCAGGCTTTGATTTATAGATGATATTTTACCTGTGTCTTTATATCATCTTCCCTGTATGGCTGTCTGTCTCTGAGTCCAAATTTCCCCTTTTTGTGATAACACAACCATATTGGATAGAGCCCACCCTAGACCTCATCTTAACTTGATCATCTATTTCCCAATATGGTCACATTCACAGGTACTGGGAGTGCAACATCTTTTGGGGAACACCATTCAACTCACAGCAGCCCTCCTCAGTGGTTTTTACACAGATATTTGGTTCCAACTCCAGTAAAAATATGGAGAGTGATTTTTAAAAAATCTTTTCTAAACTCTACTACCTTATAACTAAGTCACAAGAGATTTTTTATGGAAAGATATTAAAAATAATAAAGAGTTAAACTTTTTAAAGCCCAAGACTCTTCACAATTCTTAAATGATGAGCTCAGCTTAAACTATATAAAGCATGTTTTCTTACAGAAATTTCTGACTCATCATATTCTTGGGAAGAAACATCAAACAAACTAAACTCCAAACTTGTCAACTACCAAGATACTTGGGGGAAAAAAAAAAGCTTAATTTTACTTTATAGCGTTCCTTGAAGTTTAGTTAGCATTTCATAGGGAAGGTAGACCTGATCCTTTCAGAGTTTAATGAGTTTCAGTTCTTAAGTAAACCTTTATTGGAGGAAATTAAGATCTTACAAGATCTTAAATGGAACAAAAGCAAAATCAAAAGCTAGTGGTGAGGAAGGTCATAACCTCAGACACAATCGTTTAATCATTTGTTACCATATGCTGGGAATTCATTAGACTTCACCCGGCAGCTGTTGAGAGCAGACTCACCTGAGTCTGAATATAAGAAACGACTTCTATGCCTTGCAGTCAAATACTAATCTGGATCAGATCTAATGGACAATTTACTATATTCTGCCACTCTTAATTTAATCTAACACGTGCATATGCAAGTGTGTGTGTGTGTGTGTGTGTGTGTGTGTGTGTGTGTGACTTTCATTGTGATGAACATGGTAGTCCAGGCTTAAGGAAGAGGAGTGGAAAGAAGGAATGAGATTGATCCAAATTCCATTTTCCTTTTGGTAACTGTAATTCTACTCCTCTGTATGCATGTAATTTTTTTTTTTTTTTTTTGCTTTTCCCTTCTATTTGTGAAAGAAAAATTGAAAGTCTAAAGCAGCTTCTTTTCTTTCTCTTTCTCTCCTGCTTCCCCCTCTGCCTTTGTCTCCCTCTTCCACTACTACATCTAATGACTTTGTCATAGGCGCTAGCAATCAGCAGTGAAGGCTGATCATCTTATTGGGATCACCTCTGCATTTATAATATCACCCTGAATTCTACCTTTTCTTTGGAAACGGAGCACCCTTGAGTCCATAAAAATTACACCAACTCACTCAGCTTAGGAAAGGCTTCTTATTGTTTTAATTACTATTATTGACATTAATGTTGTTATTTTTATCTTTGCTTATTTTTTTTCCTTTTCATTTACGCAGATTTGTAGAGTATTGAAGCAAAGGGAGGAGGAGAATCAAGTTGTCCAGAGTAAGCAAGCTTCTAGATGGACAAACTGAAGATGAGATGCTCAAATAGTCTATGCAGGGCAGTCTGCATAGAAAGACAGACCTTACTTTATCCTTAGCGTAGCCATAATAACATATAACAACAACCAAGGAACCATAGAGATCCTCTGGTTGGGTCAAACCTCCACAGATGAAAAACCTGAGGCCACAGTCTTGCAAACAGTGGCTATTGTAGAGTCCACTGATTAACCCCAATACACATTCTCTCCTCTTCCCTTTTAGCAGTGAATTTTGGCTTCATAGCTAGAGACTATATTTCAAAACTTCCTGAATTAGATTTCTATTGCTGCCATAACAAACTATCAAAATTTATCAGCTTAAAATAACTCCCATTTATTACCTGTCACAGTTCTGTAGCCAAGAAGTCCAGGTGCTTCAGCTGAATTATTGACCCAGGGCCTCACAAAGCCAAAATAAGGATGGTGGTTGGACTAGGCTCTTACCAGAAGACTCTGAGCAAGAATCTGCTTCTAATCTCAGATTTTTGGCAGAATTCAGTTCCTTGCCATTTTTAAAACTGAGGTCTCTCTTTCCTTAATACACAACCCTTCATCTTCAAATCAACAATGGCACATTGAATTCTTCTCATGCTTTGAATCTCTGACTTTCCCTTCTGTTTCAACCACAGAAAGATCTCTGCTTTTAATGGTTCCTGTGCTTATATTAGACCCAACTATATAATCTAGGATAATCTATTTATCTTAAATTCAGCTGATTAGTAATTTTAATTACATCCATTTTGACATATAATTAAACATATTCATTAGCGAAACATTAGAGGGCAAAGGTTATGGATAGCACAATTCTGCCTACTACACCTGTCTTGCAGTAGAAGCCACCATGCCAGGGCCACCACTCTGCACAACACCAGGGGGCATCATGCTCACGAAATACAATGCAAATGTTGCCTCTTGGAGGTTTACAACATGGGAGAAGAATACTATATAACTAGGTTTAACCAATGGGATGTAAATGGAAATTATATGTATGACTTCACATTATTTTAAACACAAGGTCTCTTGCCCTGTTTTCTTTTTCTCCTTTTCTGCTAACTTGAAAATGGCAATAATGGGAGCAATCTGATTAAGTAAAAAAAGGAAAATAATTCTCTTGTGTTTTATGGTTTCTTTGTTATGGCAGTTTACCTTGCTAAAGGTGTTGCAGAATCAAGATTAAGATCCAGGTCCCTTGATTCCCAGTTTAGGTCTTTTTATTGTCATATTGTCTCTCCTTACTCACATATGTGTTTAGTTCTAAACACTGCAACTAAACATGGAGCTTATCGCTTTAAGTTCCTTCCCACTTGGTAGTCTAACATATTCTGGTCTCTCCTCCATTATACTCCTCTCGTGTTCTCCAAAAGTTCTGTAGGAATCTGAGATTGGGGAGAGACGGCAGGCCTGGCTGGAGTTTGAAAAGGCATGGTTTGTGTTAGTTATAATAAGGGTGAGGGAGTTAGTTGGGTGAGGCTGATTTATGTAACACCTCAAGTCTCTTTAGATAAGAAATATGGGAGTAAAAGATGTTTCATTATCTATACAAATTCCTGAAAAGTGGTGAATAATTTTAGCACAAAATAAAATGTATAATAATAAAGAAAAAGCAAAAGATACGTTCTAGTAAATATAAAGAAAATATCAAGCATGTCCATTTTACACACAACATCGATATGAAAAGTAACTAAATAGTTTATAGAAAAAATTGAGTATCAAAAAGTATGCATGCATAAAATAAAGTTATTGGCAATCCCCAATCAAGCAATAGATAGCATTTGTGTATATCCAATAGCTATATTTTTCTGCTTCTTCATTAAATGGCATTCAAAGTCTTCGCCATGTTCCAGATTTAGCAATTTCATTAATCTTGGTATCAGTGTGAGTATTGTTCTGATGAAGCCCTCTCTAAGGAGAGAATGCAGCTAATGTCTGTGATCTCTTAGCTCTTTTCATTCTGGCTGATAACTTTCCTCTTGACTCCAATTGCTTCTACAGTGCTGAGCTTCCCTGAAATGTTACTGATGATTTTCAGGCATTATTTATATTAAAGAGGATAAACCTCAGAAAACATGTAAGTGTACAGAGTGTAATCTAAGACAATTTAAGGAGTACAAAATTCCAAGGTAACTGGGAATGCAGATGTTGGCTGGGAAATTGCCTTATATCATGCTGAATAGTTTCATATTAGGTTTCACCTTGACATTTGGAAGTGCTTTTGAATCAACTAATAGTATGACTAACAATATAATCCCTACCTTGCAAAAAATTATGTAAATTGTGTAATTATACAAGTTATTCCTATATATTAATAAAGGTGCTTTTTTTTTTCACTCTATTCTCAAAAAAACATGAAATAATTTTGGATAGATTGGGTTGCCAGTTTATCAGCCACAGATAGATATTGTTTCTTCTAGGGATGGCTGAGGAATTAAAGGAGAATGCCTAGGAAAGGTATAAATAATATTAACAAACAGAGAGGAGACAATAAAAGTTAGCAGGGTCCTGTGGGTCAGGCCCTTTGCTATCTACACTGCCTTTTGCAAGTTACTAAATAATTCTGAGTCCGTTTCCTCTTCTAAGACATGGGGATCCTAGTACCTACCTCTCCATGGATTTTTGAGAATAAAATGAGGAAAAGGCAGAAAGCATATATCCATAGTTCTTGAAACCTAGTTGGTAACCGATAATGATCTTCTCTTAGTTCTTCCAGAATTTGTAGGGGAGACTGAAAAGGTAAAGATTTAGAGACTGGGATATTCCCTGGGTACGAGTTCATTACCAGCCTCTACTGGTAGATGGCAGAGGAGTACAACGGGCCAAGCTACTCTTTCTTAAAGGAGGCTATTATACCTAAGCTTATCCCATGTATTAGTTTTCTTTTGCTATATAACAAATAACCACAAATTTAGTGGTTAAAAGCAACACAAATTTATTATCTTAGTTTCCATATGTCAGAGGTCAAAGTAAGGCTTGACTGGTCCTCTGCTCCATGTCTTATCAGGGTATAATCAAGGTGTCAGTTGGGGCTGTGTTCTCATCTGCAGTTCATGGTCCTCTTCCAAATTGTTGGAAGAATTCAGTTTCTGCAGTTTTAGGACTGAGACTTCCCTTTCTTGATAGCTGTTGGCTGTGAGTCACTCTCAGCTACTAGAGGTCACTGCCAGGTCCTAGCCAAGCTGCCACAACACTGTTCCTTAATTCCTCAAAGCAAACAGACCCTTGTATAACACAATCTAACCAAGAGAATAACTGCAAAATCATATTCTCAGGTCCTGCCATGCTCAAGGGGAGAGGACTATATAAGATTCTTATGCCAGTTGGTGGAAATCTTGGGGGCCATCACAGAATTCTGCATACCATACTCTACTAACTTGTTTCAAGGCAAAATAATAAGATTCTGAGTCAGGAAGAAATAATATTTTTCCTCCATCAAAATCTCTTTGCGGACCCAGGTGTTGCCATATCCTGCTGGTGTATCACCCTTCACAAACTGATTAGAAAAATCTTAGATATCAGATTCTAATCCTCTGCTATTCTGAAAAGACATTACTAGTCAGTTCCTTCATTCTCATAGAAAATACTTTTTTTCTTTTTTTATTGAAGCACAGTTGATTTACAATATTATAGTAGTTTCAGGTGTACAATACAGTGATTCAATATTTTTATAGATTGTACTCCATTTAAAGTTATTATAAAATAATGGCTACATTTCCCTGTGCTCTACAATATATCTTTGTTTCTTATTTATTTTATATAAAGTAGTTTGTGTCTCTTAATCCCCTACCCCTACCTTGCCCTTTCCTACCCCCTATTCCACTGGTTACCACTAGTTTGTTTTCTATATCTGTGAGTCTGATTCTGTTTTGTTGTATACATTCATTTGTTTTATTTTTTAATTTTTTACATATAATTAATAACTTAGAGTATTTGTCTGACTTATTTTGCTAAGCTTAATACTCTCTAGGTCCACCCATATTTTTCACAGAACTAGAACAAATAATCCTAAAATTTATATGGAAGCACAAAAGACCCTGAATTGCAAGCACAATCTTGAGAAAAAACAACAAAGCTGGAATTATCATGCTCCCTGACTTCAGACTATACTACAAATCTACAGTAATCAAAAGATCATGACACTGGCACAAAAACAGACACATGGATCAATGGAACAGAATAGAGATCCCAGAAACAAACCCAGGCACTTATGGCCAATTAATCTATGACAAATCTTCCTTCTGCAGATTCTGAGGAGAAAGTCTGTTTCCTTGCCTTTTTCAGCTTCTAGATTCTTTCCTTATTCCTTGGTTTGTGGCTACTTCCTCAATCATCAAAGTGCAACATCTTCAAATCTCTCTTTTCTGTCATCTCCTTCTCCTCTTGCATTTTACTATAAGCAGCAAGAAGAAACCAGACCACACCTTCAATATTTTTCTTGTAAAGATTCTCAGCTAAATATCTAAGTTGATTTCTTACATATTCCTAGAAAACAGGTTAGGGGCATCCAAAATATAATGGTAGAAGAGGCATAGCATAAAAGTTATAGACAACCTCACTCAAAAGGAGAGAAAATGAAAAAGAGAAAAAAAGTCACTGATCTCAAGTAATTTCAAAATCCAACAAGGCCAACTCCATTACATTTTAAAGCCTAGGAATAATCCTCTGCAACTTGAGGCTCACCCCTCTTGGCCAGCAGCTCCACTCTGACTCATCCTTCCTTTTTCATGAAGGGTAGCATGTTTGTAGCTGAGTAGTTTTCCTCAGCCTATTTACTTTTTATAGAATTTGGAGACTCCAACAGCCTTCCTTCATTTCATCTCCTCTCCTTCCCTTTAGGGCAATGCTGGCAGTATTTCTGCTGCTGCAATAGTCTGAAAACTTTGTGGGTTTTCAGTGTATACATGGGGATTCACTCCATTAAACAGGAAGCTTTTTCACAGGTCTTTCCTAGATTATTCCATCTATATTTTTGGCTCCTCCTAAGTTGGCAAAGGGAATCCATGAGTCACACATCTAATCTCCTCAAAGAGCCTTATGTATGACTGAATACTGTGACTTTTTGTTCTTTCTGGGATACTAACAAAAGATTGTCCAACCAGACCCTTGGTTTTTCTTCAAAGCACACTTTTCTGACAGTGAATCTCCTAACTAACTGTAGCTTTTTTTTTTTTTTACAATCTAGATAGGCTGAAAAATTTCAAAACCATCAAAACCTGATTCTTTTTTGATTAATAGTTGTTTCCTCAATTTATTGCTTCTTCTCACATATTACTAGAAGCAGCAAGAAGAAATCAAGCCTCATCTTCAATACTTTGCTTGGAAATATCAGCTAAATATCCAAGTTCATCATTTACAAGTAGAGAACACAATTCAGGTAACCTTTCTGCCATACATAAAAAAGGATCCCCTTTCCTCCAGTTTCCAATAATATGTTGTTTTATTAGATTTTAAGGTTATTTTGATGGCAAGACACAATACACTGACACTTGAATAGAAGAAAGGCAGAACTCACTGGACAGCTACATGTAAAAGAATGAGATTAGAACATTTCCTCACACCATATGCAAAAATGAACTCAAAATGGATTAAAGACCTAAATGTAAGACCTGAAATCATAAAACTCCTGGAGGAGAATATAGGCACAACACTCTTTGACATAATAGCAAAAATAGCAAAAATAAACAAATGGGACCTAGTTAAATTTAAAAGCTTTTGCACAGCAAAGGAAGCCATCGACAAAACAAAAGACAGCCTAGTGAATGGGAGGAAATATCTGCAAATGATATGACTGAGAAGGGGTTAATATCCAAAATAAATAAACAGGTCATACAACTTAATATTAAAATACTTAATATTATAAAAACAAACAACCCAATTTAAAAATGGGCAAAAGACCTGAATAGACATTTTTTTCAAGGAAGACATACAGATGGCCAACAGGTACATGAAAAGATGCTCAATATCACTAATTATCAGAGAAATGCAAATCAAAACCACAATGAGATATTACCTCACACCTGTCAGAATGGCTAACATCAAAAAGTCTAAAATAACAAATGTTGGTGAGGATGTGGAGAAAAGAGAACCCTTGTGCACTGTTGGTGGGGATGTAAATTGGTTCAGTCAATATGGAAAACAGCATGGAGGTTTCTCAAAAACCTGAAAATAGAACTTCCATATGATCCAGGAATTCCACTGCTGGGTATATATCTGAAGAAAATGAAAACACTAATTCAAAAAGATACATGTACCCCCCACAATGTTCATAGCAGCACTATTTACAATTGCCAAGATATGGAAACAAACCAAGTGTCCATCAACAAGTGAATAGACAAAGAAGATGTGGTATACATATACAATGGAATATTATTCAGCCATAAAAAGAATGAAATTCTGTCATTTGCAACAATATAGATGGAGGATATTATATTTAGTGAAAAAAGTCAGACAGTAAAAGATATATACTCTATGTCATCACTTATATGTGGAAACTAAAAAATAAAACAAATGAATCTATACAACAAAACAGAAACAGACTCACAGATATAGAGAACAAACTAGTGGTTACTAGTGAGAAGAGGGGATGGGGAGGGGCAAAATAAGGTTAAGGGATTAAGAGACATAAACTACTATGTATAAAATTAAAAAGCAACAAGGATATAGTGTACAGCACAGTGAAACAGCCATTATTTTGTAATAACTTTAAGTAGAGTATAATCTATAAAAGTATTGAATCACTAGGTTGTACTCCTGAAACTAATATAATATTATAAACCAACTATACTTCTATTAAAAAAAATAAAATACATATTCACACACACACACACACACACACACACACACACACAAGGGAGAGCATCCTGGTCAAGTGCCAGATGTCAGGGAGAAGCATTCTTGTACCATTAATTGTGCTTATATGTTTATTAAAGATACACTTTATCAGATTATGAAGTTTCCTTCTGCTGTTGTCATGCTGAGAATATACACATGATTGGAAAAAAAAAAAGAAGAGAAAGGCAGAGCTCTTTACTACTTACAGCTCTGAATGAGAGAAGGCTGCCATGCAGCCATTCAGAAGGTTGCAACCAGGGAGAAGGTAACGGCAAGCTGAAGCTGTAGGGGATGCTTATGTATGGTAAGTGGAGTGAGGCTTGCTAGGTTTCATAGGCTTCCTGTGGATTAGCTAATTTGGATAATTTCTCCGGCTCTGGAACAAATGGGCTGCCCCTATTTGTCTGGTACCTGGCCCTGTGGTAATTAGAGCTGGTGCATAGTGGCTCAGATATGAGTGCCTGATAAAGGAAACGGCTGAGGTGTGGACTGAATCAGCTGCTACATAAAAGGAAACCTGGAAGGCTTCTAGCCAGGGCCTCAAATTTGGGTGAAAAGAGAGAGAAAGAGAGAAAGAAGAAGGAAGGAAGGACGGAAGGAAGGAAGGAAGGAAGGAAGGGAGGGAGGGAGGGAGGGAGAAAGAAAAAGAAAGAGTGAGAGAGAGAGAAAGAAAGGGGGGATGGAGGGAGGAAGGAAGGGAGAGAGAAAGGAAAAGAGAAAGAGAGAAGAGAGAGGAAGAAAGAAGGGAAGGAGGAAGGAAAGAAAGAAAGAGAAAGAGAGGAAAGGAAGGATGGGAGAGAAAGAAGGGAAGGAAGGGAAAAAAAAGAACTCATGTTACATATGTTTTTAATGTCCTTCTAAGCCCTCACCAACAGATCTTTTAACATCCTATTTCTACCAACAGTCTGTTCAAGGCAATCTAGGCATTTTCTGTCTTGTTCTTCAAAGTTCTTCCAGCCTCTCTCTATCCATTATTCAATTCCAAAACCACTTTCACAGACAAGTGTATTCTAAAATTGGCTTTTTCCACTAAATATATATTGGACATCTCACCACAGTAGTAATATAGATCTACTTAATTATTTTTCATAGCTGTATAGTCTATTCCATTATGTAGCTGTGTTCTCATTTATTTGTAAGTTCTCATTGCTGGGAACTTAGGTGTTTCTTAATTTTTTACATTTCTAAATAGTGCTACAGTTGACATTTAGAAACGCTTTGAGTACTTATACAAGTGTATATAAATTTTAAAAATCAATTTTAACATGATTTTCACACAGGCTCTATCAGGATTTTGATTGGAATCACATTAAATGCAAAGATTTATTTGCAGATAATTAGTCTTTACAATAGCACCCACAATATCTTTTATCTACGTCTTCTTTTATGTCCTTTAACAGAGTTTAAAGTTTCCCCCCAAATTGTGTGCATAAACTCTTAAATTTATTTTTAGATACATCAGAATTATTGTTGCTTGTTGAAAATAGAATCTTACTTTCCGTTAGTATTTCTGGTTGTTTCTGGCTTTATAGAGGAATGCTTATTTCTGTATGTTAATCTTATATCCAGCCTCCTTCAGGACTCTCTTCTTAGTTCTAGTAGTTTGTTGAATTTTATGGCTTTCTATGCAAAGTATTATGTTGTGTGAAAATAATGACTACTTAACCTCTTCCCTCTGTAGTAGGCACTGTTCAGTGTGCCCATCCCCCAGCTGCTATGGATGTTACTGTTAATAGCTCACACAGGCCAGTCTCTCACAGGATGGCTCTTCAGTGGTGACCTGCCTCACCAAAAGGTGTCTGGGAATTATGCTTCTTCCCTCCAAGGGTGACCCATATCCAATGACTGATGGGATGAGGCTCCCTTGCCTTGAGACAGAATGAAACTTGGGTGCAATTTACACTTCGGAGATCTTCCCAGGAATTTATTTGAGACTAAACTTCATCTAAAACAGTGTTTGTCAGGCCTTTGTTTTTCATTATTGTCCCCCTAAAGAGCCTTTATAGACAGTTTTGTTCCTAATCACTTACCCCCATGAAATTTTGATACCACAGGTAGACCATCTATCAACTATCTGTTTATGTACTATGGTCCTTTGGAGGGATACACCCCTCTGTAATATCTCTCACCCCTACCCCAATAACCAATTTTCACTCCCTTCAGGGTGATACTGTCCCAATGAAAGCACATAATCTAAACTACATCCTTGCTTAATTTCTTTCCCTAGCAATAGCTTCCCTCCTCCCTTGTAGGTTTCTCCTGAGCACATTCCCTGTATAAATTATTTGTACATGAATACTCATCACATGTTCTGCCTCTAGAGCCTCCAAACTAAGACACCTTACATTCTTGTCTAGTTATATACTTTTTAATCATTGTAATATAAGTTCCACTTTTTTCTTTTGTGTTATTTATTTCTGAGCATTGTTCTATAAGAATTTTAAAATATTTTTGTCAAGGCAAAAAAAAAAAAAAACTAATTGGAGCTTGATTTTAATTATATTAAACCTACAATATAAGTTTAGACAAGCTGACACTTTAACAGTACTCAGACTTATCAACCAGAAATATGGTATACTCATTTGCTGAAGCACTTTCATGCCTCTCAGTAAAATAGTACATGCATTTCTCATTCAAGATATTCCTACATGTTTTACATTATTTGTTACTGCAAATGGAATTTTAAAATTATTAGTAGTATTTTATTTTTTGACTGCTTATTGTTACTGTGGAAGTGGTAAACATTTCTCTTTATAAATGATTTCAAGGATATACTTAAGAGTAAAACCACTGCATTTTCAGATAATGCCAGGTCAAGTAGAATTGCTACTATCTTAAGAATAGGTAAGTAATTCAAAGTTAACAAAAAGTAGATAGAAATAAAATCAGGATCAAAACACAAGCGTGCACTTAATGATTTTTTTTTTAAAAAAGGAGAGTCTAAAGAAAGACATTATAAATAAATCAAAAGAAGACGAAATGGACTGAAGTCACAGCAGTTCATAAGTTTAAGCAGAAACGTAAAGTGTATGATGCTCTCTGAAAACAAACAAACAATGGGCAAGACAACTAGACTGTTAAAAAGAAAAGGTCAAGCAAGAGCCTGCAAGTAATCATCTTTACTCAGCAAAAACTGGGCCCCTGGTATAATAGCGAATTGTTGGAAGCCAACATTGCTACCAATAATCGCTTCTTTCATAGTAGTTTATTTTCCTTCACTAAATGTTTTAGAATCATCGAATCATTAATGTTGGAGTAATTTGACAACTTAGTTTGTCTTCCTTATATAAAAAATAAGGGAATTAAGCTCCAAGTAGGCAAAGTTAAGCTCCAATTAAGCAAAATTATTTTCCCTGATTTCCCTTTTTTGGTTAAAGTCAACAGAATTCATCAAAGCCAGAAATCTGGGTCATCTTAATGCCACATCCAATCAGTGATCCAAGTGCTCTTTATTTTTGTATCTTAAACACACACCTCACTAACTCATAGCCACAGAGGTATTTTAGGTCCTCATCATTGTCTCCATTCTTTCATGCCACAAGTATTTCTGTGCAACTTCTGCCAGACACATACTGCACCAGGCACTGCAAATACAACAGCAAAATTCTGTTTGTCTCTGCATTAGGCACCCACTTACTCCTTATTTTGATCCATCTTCAATACATTTCCTGAAGAATTGTTACAAAACACAAATCTTATTACAATTTTCCTTGACTAAAATTATCAGTAACTTTCCACTACCTAATGGGACTAATATTGAACCCATTAGTTCTCCTCAATGTGATATGTCCATATGATTTACCTCCCTTTCCTGCTTATGTATGTTTTTTGTCTACCATCGCACAGATCCTGTGCTGTAGCCACAAAGAAGTATTAACTTTTACCCAAATATGACAGGTACTTTCATATTGTAAACATAGAATGTTAGCCTCCCTTTCTCTAGTATATTTGGGGGAAAGTGAGTATGTCTTGTATCTGATCCTGAGTCATCCCTTGGCTGTTGCTGTCATATGAGATATGATTTTCCCTACTGCTCTCAGCTCTAGTTCTGGTCATCATTCACTCTATGGCTGGGTACCAACTGATATTCCAGGATGCTTTGATCTTCTATATAGTGCTGCCACTGCAGTGCTAGCTGCAGTGGAAGGTGATATGGGGACAGACACTCCTTCCTTTATGGGCCCATCCCTTAATTCTCCACAAGAATCAAGACAAAAAGTCTTATGTATGTAACAGACTTTAGTGCAGTGTTGATAACTAGAAGAATTAAAATGAAGGTAAACAAATCTAGATGCTATGCATGATTGTTCCTTGTGTTCAAGGGAAAAGAATCCTTAATTCCTTTGTTCCTAGAATTGCTTTTCCATCCTGACATTCCTCCTCTCTCCCTCTGAAGGAACTGCATTCTTCAGCACATCCCAGGGTTAGTATTCATCCCACCCTACCCCTGTCCCCTTCCCACCAGGATACTCTAACCCATCCCTAACCACTGAAGTTGCTCTAGCTTTAGAACCGTGAGGCTTCAGCAGTACAGTCCAGGGAGTGCATTAGAAAACTCCAAGGAATGTTTTGTCACATCATGTACATTCCTCTAAGATCTCCATCACAATGTGAGGTACCAATATACCTCCTAATTCTTCCTGTAGTTTTGGGGTAGGTAACTATTGAGACATGTACACACACAAGGAAGCCCTTTATAAGAACATTAGAAATGAGTCTAAAACCATGTTAAAGCAAGTTTTTTTCTGTATGCAAAAGGCCTGCACTATTTCCCCTGGTCACAATTTATGTAGAACTGAATCTTAAAAGAGCAAATTTACCTTCTTTTTACATTCTTTTTCTAAGTCCCAGAGAATGCCCAAAGGATTATTGGATCTTTAAAAGTAGGCCATTAGGATACCTTGACAAACATTAGAACCATTCATTGCATGCTCCTGTCCAGAAAAACAAAAAGTGAAAAACAGGGCTTCCCTGGTGGCGCAGTGGTTGAGAATCTGCCTGCTAATGCAGGGGACACGGGTTCGAGCCCTGGTCTGGGAAAATCCCACATGCCGCGGAGCAACTAGGCCCACGAGCCACAACTACTGAGCCTGCGCGTCTGGAGCCTGTGCTCCGCAACAAGAGAGGTCACGACAGTGAGAGGCCCGCGCACCGCAATGAAGAGTGGTCCCCGCTTGCCGCAACTAGAGAAAGCCCTCACAGAAACGAAGACCCAACACAGCCAAAAATAAATAAATAAATAAATTTTTAAAAAGTGAAAAACAAAAAACAGGGGTTAAGCATGTGAGTGTTAGAGAGAGAAGGAAGAAAAATAATTGCCTTTTTATTTAAAATATTTTCACATCTTTTCACTTATTATTTCTCCTGCTAAAAATGCCACTTCTTCTAATGAAGAGATTCAAGTTGAAATGTGTTCTCTGTGATGCCTGTCCCTACTCCCCTGCAGTTTATCCAATAGTCTCCCCTGGGCCTCACATTAAATAACCTGCACTTACCTCCACTATAGCTCTTAACACATTTCTGTGTTTGTTTACACCTGTCTGTCCCATTAGCCTGTGAGTGAGCGCCTGTGAGGACAAGAACTATATTTTATTCATCTTTGTCTTCTAGTACGTTATCACCATAGGTGCTTAATAAATGTCTTGTGAATAAATGAAAGAAGGAATAAATTCCTAAAGTTATACAAGTTAGTGGCAGAGTAGACAGCAAAACTCAGACTTTCTGACTCCTACTCTAGTATTTTCTACAAACATTATCTAATTTAGTCTCCAAGTAACAATTAATTTCCAAATTGCAGGCTTGAAATTCAAGAGATTTAGTGAATTTTTCAAGGTCATACTCATAATGTCAGAAGTGCCATTATTTCAGTCAAGATAGGCTAGATTATGCTGCAGAAATGACCTAAAAATTCCAAAGGCCTAAAACAACAAAGTTCTATCTGTTGTTCCTGCTACAGTTTCACTATGGGTTAGGAGGGGGACTTGACACCTTCATTCAAAGACAAAGGCTGATAGAGCAGCCATAGTTGTGAGCATTGATTATCTCTGTGCCAGAGGAAAAAAAGTGTTTTGGCACTAGCTGTGGCATGGAAGTTACACATGTTGCTTCCATTCACAACTCATTGAATAAAACTGGTCATGGTCCCCGCCCACCAACAAGGAGATCATGAAGTACAATTCTACCATGTTCCTAGACGGAGATACTTAGTTAGCAACAATTTTTCATAGAAATTCAGGTTGGTCAGGACTATTGCAGAGACATCTATAATAAGTATACCACAGATGTTTAAGTTGAGTATAATTTTCATGTCTAGACTAGAATTCTTTCTACCAAGCAGTTCTGGGATCTCCTTATTTCAGGAAAGATACAATAGATATGGGTTATATTTTAAGATGATTCAGATTAAATAAAACAAATGTGAAACTGTTCAATAAATTATACATCTTGGCTTAAAACTAAGATATTTGAATGAAAAATAGCTGACTTCAACCATAGAGAAGGTGATAATAGGAAAAACCATGACAAGTTGTTTTTAGATGACTCAATATAAAGAAATGGACTTAAAGTCGATTTATAAATTTAAATTGGGTGATTTTCATAAGAGTTATATAAAAATGTCATGGCATACAAAAAAAGGACACAAGATTCTAGACCTAAGTTCATCATTAATTAACTATGTGTCCTTGGGTCTTCGGTAGGCATATACCTTGCTATATAAAATGAAAACTGCAAGAGATGTATAAGTTTCCTTGCAATTTAAAATTATTTGACCCATGTCATTCAGCTTGTCATAACTCAATTTAGGAGCAACTGCTATAGTAATTAGAGTGATAATAACTGCTGTAGCAAGTACACCCCAAAATTTCAATGGCTTAAAATAACATAATTGGGCTTCCCTGGTGGCGCAGTGGTTGAGAATCTGCCTGCCAATGCAGGGGACACGGGTTCGAGCCCTGGTCTGGGAGGATCCCACATGCCGCGGAGCAACTGGGCCCGTGAGCCACAATTGCTGAGCCGGCGCGTCTGGAGCTTGTGTTCCGCAATATGAAAGGCCGCGCGCGATAGTGAGAGGCCCGCGCACCGTGATGAAGAGTGGCACCCGCTTGCCACAACTAGAGAAAGTCCTCGCACAGAAACGAAGACCCAACACAGCCAAAAACTAAATGAATAAATAAACAAATAAATTTATTAAAAAAAAATAATAATAACATAATTTTATTTTTCACCCACATAACAGTATTCCTATCTGACAGGTGGCCTTTTTCCACACTCTGATTCAGGCACCCAGATTTCTTCCATCTAGTGGCTCCATCCTCCACTGGAGCCTCAGAGTTCTCTGGCTCCAGGCAGAAGAAGCAGGGAGAAGAGTGGAGAAGCCCAGTCCAGAAGTGGCACACATCACTTCTGCTCACCTTTTGTTGGACAAGGTCCTCACTGGTGAGAACACATGGCCTTATCTGGATACAAGGGAGACTGGAAAATGCAGTCCCCGGCTGCAGACTCTCCTCCCAGCACCAACTTCATCCTGTGCAAGTAGGGATTCAAATTTGTGGAGAACATCTAGCCTTCATCTAGTCTTTCCTGATGGCCACCTCCCTCCTTCAAAGAATTAACCACTCCTCTCTGGTGCTCCCCCTGTACTCAGACAGAATGCTATCCTGGTACCTCCATCGCTTGATAAATATTCGAGGGCAGGGACCACTTTTTATTTAGCCTTGCACTTCTCAACACATGGCCCTATTCCTGGAACAAAGTAATTATTCAATAACAAATTTTGACTAAATGAATTTTCTCAAAATCCTCTCTGCCACCTTTGTGTTTTTTCACAGTATGTGAACTTGGAAAAGTACCTTAAATCTAAAAGAATTTTGTTATAGAACTTTATCAGAACCCAATGATCCTGCAAAGCTGTTAGGGGTATTATATGAAAAAACTTATTAAGTGTCTAGATAGAAATGATGATTCCCAGCCCTTCATTCTCCACTGGAAACCACAACCCTTTCATAAGTAGATGGAGGGCAAGGTTCTTTTTGATATCCTGATTTTAGGGACAGGGCTTGAAATATTCCTTCATTCTTTCAGTTTATGTCCGTAAACCTTAGGTTTTTAAATGAAAAAGATAAGTCATATCGTACCTCTAGAAAGACAGAATAATTAGACTGTGTAAACTTACAAAAAAATATGTATGTGTACCCTGAAAAACAACATTTAGACTTTATAGAAAACACCTAGAAGATTTTGTCCATAAGCAACAATGAGACATTTTGGAAAAATCAAGTTTTAGGTCAATTCTTATTTAGTCCAGACCAAATATATAAATATGTAATGATATGTTTATTGCAGAATCCATTCATTTATCTGACAAACATTTATTAAGCACCTACTTTGACTTATTAACCTAGACTGTTTAGGAAAAAATTCAAGCCATTTTTTCATATTACCTGGATAATTATAGAATGCTCATCATTGGATATGCAGTAAGATCTTTGGGGAGCATTTTAAATTATAACACATACATGGCTCTTTAAGGACAAGAGCCCACATCTACCCATTGCTTGAATTCCCAATAAATATTTATAGAATAAATTATTACCAAAATAAATTCTCTGGGTTTTCTTCAATCCCTTATTAAAACTTTTTACCTATGACAATGTTGAACTTTATCAGAATCCAGTGATTCTAGAAAACAGCAATGTTTAAAAACAAACAAACAAAACATCTTTTTGTGTTCCAGGCAGTGGTTTACTGCAAAGAAACAACTTTCCCCACGTGAGTTAGGTAAGAATAATTGATGCTCCCCTTGTTTACCTATGACAAAACCAAACAAAATCCCTCTCTTTGACTTACTAATGATTAGCTGAACTGGTTGTCTCCACTGATCAATCAGAACAGAATGCTTATTAAGCAAAGTTTGGTTAAGCCTCTCTCCTTCCTGCAGGCCTCTGAACTTTGACCTGAGCCAGCATAAAACTCCTTAAGAATCCAGCCTGAGAATAGGTAGCGTTAGAGTAACACACTCTTTGATCCACACTTTCATCCCACTTCCCCACATTCTGTTTTTTCTAGCCTTATTTTTCCCTATAAAAGACAAAACCTTGTCTGACTAATTTTTGAATGCTTGCAAATCTCATGGCTCATTGCAATAGTCCCCACACCCCTATTATAATAGACCCTTTCCCCCGTTGCAATAATCCTTTCCAAAAAGTCTCTTCTTTCTTCCAGTTTTGTTTTTTATATTATACCTACTTTAAAAGAAAATTACTCTCCCCCAACACACCCCATACACAAATGTGAACTAAATATCTAATAGACTCCTGACTTTATTTTTCCATCTGACCTCATAGGTATGATTTTATGACTCCCTGACATAAAAATGTGTATTAACATTCAAGCTGAGTAAAGGTAAATATTTAGATGCTATACCAAATAAATATAATTTTGCAAATGAGAGTTCTGCATTCCATCTTGGGGTCTGGGGAGCACTTATAGAAGGACTACCTGAATGTTACGGGCTACTCTGTTTTTATTATCAAACTCTCTTTCCTTAAGATTGAATATGTACTGCCATCTACTGGTAAGTGGTACATAATCAAGTTAATACAAATAGTGCTGCTTCCACAAAATTATGCGAGCATACTTGCTGAAAAGATGGTCTTCTAAAATACATAACAGACCTAACAACAAATATTTATGTTCTGTATGCATTATATATTGATCCACCATGTTTAAATACTCTTTTGTCTCAGATTTTCTCAAAAACATTTTTTAGTTGGTAACATATTTTTAAATGATTCGGGGTTAAATATCTGAGCAAGTCAAATCATTACATACATTGAACAGGATAGTAAAGTTCAGTATAATATAGAGCTCTGATGCAAAAAGTATGATGTGTAGACTAGCAGTACCAGTCTCATTTGGAAACTTGTTAGAAATGCAGAATCTTAGGCTTCTCTCCACACCCACTTGAACAGAATCTGCATTTTAACAAGATCATTAGGTAATGTATATGCACATTAAAGTTTAAGCACTGATACAAAGTACTGTATAGCACTGTATATCAAAAGACTTTTTGTTTTTAAAAGGAAGTGCTCAAGACTTTTGTCATGGTTTCAGAATCATTTTTCATTTTTCAATCTTCAAATGGATTTCATCTTGCAATTAATTTTTTTGAATCACTGTAAGATCAATCGAAGCAGTCTTGAAACAAATTATACCTCTGTTAAAGAAAGATAAAGAACAATACCCTCAGACTATATGTTAATATTACATTTGTGCATATTGAGGTTCATTAGACTGTTCAGCAGCATTGATGAGACTTTCCATAAGATTAATTACTGAAATAACCATGCCAGCAGCCTTCCAAGTAGGTCAAGCAATAGATAATCAAGGGAAAGATCCAAACAAACTAAGGAGTTGGAGTTAGAGTAAGGTCAATTCAGGCAGTAAATCACATACACATGGGCACATATACATAGATACATTGACAATGAACTCCCAAAATCAAGTTGACAGGCCACAGAAGCCAAACTTTAACAGTTCCCTGGTTGTTCACGGGTCCCACAATTACATGTATTAGAAGGGGGTGCCATTGCCTCAAGCAATTTCATTTATGGTACCAGATGCCTCTTACCTGAAAAAGGAACACAGATAAAAGTGTACATTCTACAGAGTAAAGGGCATAGCCTAAGTTTTTCATGAGCTATATATAAAATGCCATTTTGGGGGGGAATTTGTTAAGACTTTCTTCATGGTCGAGCACACAATTTTTAAACACTTCATGTATGCTTGAAAATGTGCATTTTCTAGTTATTGGGTGCTAAGTAGAGAAATCAAAATTGTTAATTATGTTGTCCATGTTTATATCATTACTAACTTTTTTCTCTGTCTAACCCATCAATTAGTATACATACATTAGTATCTCCCACTATGATGATGAATTTTTTTTAAATGTATCTTGTTCTAGCAATTTTACTTCCTGAATTTTAAGGCTATTCTACTAGACTGTTTATATTTTTCTGAGGAATATAGTATTAAAATTATATTGTGACCCTCTTCATTTTTAATAATGCTTTCATCTTAAATTTTTATGATTTATACTACCCAAAGTAGGCCAAACCTCACAGGTTAAGGGCACAGCCTTCCACAAGACTTCATTATAAGCAGTACCCACAAGTTCAGGTGTCCAGAAGGCCACCCTCACTGCTAACCAGCTGGCTATAATTTTGTATAGGTTCTTTATATATTTTGAATATTAACCACTTACTAGATATATGATTTACAAATATTCTCTTCCATTCAGTAGGTTGATTTTTCATTTTGTTGATGATTCTTTCCTGTGCAGAAGCTTTTAGTTTGATGTCATCACACGTGTTTGTTTTTGTTGTCTTTTCTTTTGGTATCAGTTGAACTTTAATTGTCAAAGACAAAGACTGCCTTTCTAGGATTTCCTTTGTGTTGCCTTTTGCAGCAGGATTGAGATGACACCATTCATATCCATAAATAAATCTTCTGTCCATTCTCCTCCAGCAGTTGTTTCAGCAACTATTCATTAAATTCCTAGCCAGGTGTCATTTTCTAATACCAAGGGTTCTAAGGCATCTAGAAGTCTAGGCATTCTATCATTAGTAGAGGTATAGGCGAAACCTCTAGCTAATTCACAATACACGAAGAGAGGTGGAGAGATAGACATTGGAATTGTAATGTCTCTTCAACTGTCTCATACTTCATCCCCAGTTCTGTTGCCTAAATTAAAGCCTCACAATGTTCTGCCTAGATTATATTTAACAACTTCCTAATGGGCTTCCAATCTTGTCCCCCTCAAACCCATTCTCCACTTCACACCCAGAATGATCTTTCTAAATCACCCACTTAATTATGTCACTCCTGTCCTCAAAATCCTATATGATCTTGCAGCTGCTGTTAGGATAAGGCCCCAAATTCTGATAATACCGTTCAGGCCTTTTTAAAAATGAATTTCAATTAGTTGATTTCACTGCTATTTTTGTGCTTCAGGTCATTGCTCTTGCTTTTGTTTCTACCTGGAATACTCTTTCCACATCATCTCTTCATGTGGCTAACTCAGCTGAGCCCTTAATCCTTGCATAAAATGTTCTTGAATTTCCAAAGGCCAGATGAGATGCTGCCTTCCTCTACTTTCAAGTACTACCATAGAACTCAGTACTTAACTCACTGCAGCACTTATCACTCTCTTATAGTTACCTGTGTACTCCTCTGTTTTCTCAACCGCTCTCTAAATTCCTTGAGGGCCAGCATCATATCTTAACTTGTTCACTATTCTATTTCTAACACCTAGCAGTGCATTCACATAGTAAGTGTTCAGTAAATTTTTTCTGAATGGGTGAATTAGTAAAATAACAAAATTATTCAGAAAAAGATATATGTTTGTTTTCTGTCAATATTTTCTTCTGTGAGTAGAACTGTTCCCAAACTCATTTTTAGAGAATAATTTTCACTAATCTGAATACACTGGAATGTTGCTCTAAAGTTAACAGATACAAAGAAGTAACATTTTATGTAAAATAAACTCATGTTGGACTCCATCCAGATAGAGTTAGTTGCTGATGTTCCCCAAAGTACTTCATTATAAGGTGGCCAGATTTGAAAGGCTTGGATGCCAAAATATATGGCTAAAACATATGTCTCTCTTACAAGGTAAGCCTTTCCAGCACAAGAAATGCTCCAGTGCTTTGCTTCAGAACACTGAAGTGCTTGACATGTAAGGAAATTTGTTAAAGACGATAGGTATTTTGAGATATTAAAAAAAGAGTAGAGAAGTGAAGCTTTTGTTCATAAAATAGAACTCTTTTGTTTTGCAAATCGAGTTTAATTCACACAGACACAAATATCCATCACTCACTGGAAAGAAAAGTGTGAATTTTTTTTTTTTTTTTTAAGGGAGAGAAAAATACTGTACTTTAAAGGATCTTATTCTCCTACCTTGCCAAACTGGAATCATGCAGAGCTGTTTATAATACTTTACGTCACCTTGCAAGAATGAAAACAAAACAAAAAGCTAGCACATTTTTTTGTAAAATAAAGAAGCACAACCCACACACATATGGTCACCTTATCTTTGATAAAGGAGGCAAGAATATACAATGGAGAAAAGGCAACCTCTTCAATAAGTGGTGCTGGGAAAACTGGACAGCTACATGTAAAAGAATGAAATTAGAACACTTCCTAACACCATACACAAAAAAAAGCTCAAAATGGACTAAAGACCTAAATGTAAGGCCAGACACTATAAAACTCTTAGAGGAAAACACAGGCAGAACACTCTATGACATAACTCAAAGCAAGATCCTTTTTGACCCACTTCTTAGAGAAATGGAAATAAAAGCAAAAATAAACAAAGGGGGCCTAATGAAACTTAAAAGTTTCTGCACAGCAAAGGAAACCAAAAACAAGATGAAAAGACAGCCCTCAGAATGGGAGAAAATATTTGCAAACAAAGCAACTGACAAAGGATTAATCTCCAAAATATACAAGCAGATCATGCAGCTCAATATAAAAAAAAACAAACAACCTAATCCAAAAATGGGCAGAAGACCTAAATAGGTGTTTCTCTAAAGAAGATATACAGATCGTCAACAAACACGTGAAAGGATGCTCAACATCACTAATCATTAGAGCAATGCACATCAAAATTACAATGAGGTATCACCTCACACCTGTCAGAATGGCCATCATCCAAAAATCCACAAACAATAAATGCTGGAGAGGGTGTGGATAAAAGGGAACCCTCTTGCACTGTTGGTGGGAATGTAAATTGATACAGCCACTATGGAGAACAGTATGGAGGTTCCTTAAAAAGCTAAAAATAGAACTACCATATGACCCAGTAATCCCACTACTGGGCATATACCTTGAGAAAACCATAATTCAAAAAGAGACATGTACCACAATGTTTATTGCAGCACTATTTACAATAGCCAGGACATGGAAGCAACCTAAGTGTCCATTGACAGATGAATGCATAAAGAAGATGTGGCACATATATACAACGGAATATTACTCAGCCATAAAAAGAAATGAAATTGAGTTATTTGTAGTGAGGTGGTTGGACCTAGAATCTGTCATACAGAGTGAAGTAAGTCACAAAAAGAAAAACAAATATCGAATGATAACATATATATATGGAATCTAGAAAAAAAAAACGGTTCTGATGAACATAGGGGCAGGACAGGAACAAAGACGCAGATGTAGAGAATGGACTTGAGGACACGGAGAGGGGGAAGTGTAAGATGGGATGAAGTGAGAGAGTGGCATTGACATATATACACTACCAAATGTAACACAATAGCACAGGGAGATCAGCTCGGTGCTTTGTGACCACGTAGAGGGGTGGGATAGGGAGGGTAGGAAGGAGATTCAAGAGGGAGGGGATATGGGAATATATGTATATGTATAGCTGATTCACTTTGTTATACAGCAGAAACTAACACAACATTGTAAAGCAATTATACTCCAATAAAGATGTTAAAAAAAAAAGAAGCACAAATGTGATAATTTGGTGTATTATTGCAAACAAAGTACACATTTTGAATGCTTCAGAGAAATACAACACTGTTTCAAGCTAGTAGGTTGTTTCTTTTTTTTCTTTTAACATCTTTATTGCAGTATAATTGCTTTACAATGGTGTGTTAGTTTCTGCTTTATAACAAAGTGAATCAGTTATGCATATACATATGTCCCCATATCTCTTCCCTCTTGCATCTCCCTCCCTCCCACCCTACCTATCCCACCCCTCTAGGTGGTCACAAAGCACCAAGCTGATCTCCCTGTGCTATGCGGCTGTTTCCCACTCAAGCTAGTAGGTTGTTTCTTATAACTATATGCCAGGATGCCTATCAAAAGCATGTGCATGTCTAGTCAAGAGGTTGACATAGTTTCAAAGAGAAGCCATTAATCTGGTGACAGCGCTCCATTAAACTAACTCTGTAAATCATTTTGTTGGAGGAATGAAATATTGAAGTGAGAGTAGGACCCTTGTTTAATCGTCATTATTGACTAATTACAACATGATTGCTTAGGGACAAGCCAATTTTTTGTACCATGTAGAAAGATAACAAAGATAAAGAAACTCCCATTTGGAGCAACTCAGCTTTTTAAGGGCATACATTTCTCCTTTTGACTCTCCACAGAAAACAGAGAGAAAGAAACTTGTTCTTCTATTTTAGGTAGGATGGATGGGAGAAGATTTAATTTAAGGTAACTTACAATTACTATAACACATTTCTATTCTGTGAATAAACTATATGAAAAATTCAATAGAATTCTGAATAACTTATTATCTAATATCTCCACTTTACACACTACTAAAGCTGATTATTTGTCTCTCAAAAAATAAGGTTTCTTAGATTTTGGTTTCCAATATAGAGATATGACAATAACAGCCAGAAAAATATTGATCTAACTAAAGGAATCAAATATCTGTTGAGGTTGCATTTACCAGCTTTTTAATTTAATCGAAGTTTGCCATTAGGAAAACTCATGAGATTCTTTTTGGAATCATTCTCCCAGATGTACATTCAATTCTTGATTATCTAAAATAGCAGAATGTAGATAATAGCAAAGATAGCTAAATCTACAAATCACTCCCTTGCCTAAACCTCTACTAACAAATTCCACAAAGCAACTTCAAGTTAAAGTATTAATGATCAGGAAAATGACTAAAAGGTGAGTAACAAAAGAGAAAAGAAAGAAAAAAGGACTCTGGAAAATGTGTTAACTGCAAGATTAACTCTCAAAATACTCCTTTATGAGGCGGTGGGGGGTGGGAGGAGAAGGATTCTTCCATTGAATAAAATGTAGGCCAAAGTTTGTCCTGCTGGGTGTAAGTAATGTATACACAGAGATCTAATATATTATGAGATATAAACAGAGTAACTGAACAGACCGCATGGGACAGTGGAATAAAATTTAGTTTCTGTAACTGCAGAACAAGGCAGTAATTGGTTAAGCATTTTTCACCCACATATAAAATATCCTGAGTGTCTATAGATACTGCGCTAGGTGCAGGAACAGTGGTCAGTAAGACAGGTACAGTAACTGCCTTCATGAATCTTTAGAAAAACAGATATTAGGTAAATGACCACAATTAATTAATCAATTCATTCATCAACACTGTGAAAAGTCTATGAGGAAATAAAGGGTGCTGTGAAAATACAAAAAAAGACCTGACTGAGTCTGAGAGGGAATTATCCTCTCAGAGGAAGTAAAATTGAAAGGTGACAAGGGGGTAATTCCATTTAACAAAAATGTTATTGAGCATAAGCTGTGTGTAAGGAACCACACCTTTTTTTTCCTGAATAACAGTGGTAGAAGGCATACCTCTAAATGTATGCCCAGGACCAAGAAAGGATAGGAAAGTCTGAATGAATAGCTTGCATTCTGCACTCATTAACATCTTGTCTGAGAAAGAGTCCTCTCAACACATATTCTAGGACCAGATCCTATAATGACGTGAAAACAATGGTCCCAAGAAGCCTCTAGAGCTGGACTTTCTAGTGGAACATGGGTGGTTATAGGGCTGATAATTTGGGTACATGAAGCTCCAGTTCTTCTGGCTTCAAAAACTTCCATTTTATATTATATATATATATGTATATATATATATTATATATATATATATATATATATATATATATATATACATATATATATATATATAATATATAATTACTCAGCCATAAAGAAAGGATAAAATAATGCCATTTGCAGCAAGATGTATGGACCTAGAGATTATCATACTAAGTGAAGTAAGTCAAACAAAGACAAATATCATATGATACCACTTATATGTGTAATCTTAAAATATGATACAAAGGAACTTATTTACAAAACAGAAACAGACTCACAGACATAGAAAACAAACTTATGGTTACCACAGGGGAAAGTGGGGGAAGGGATAAATTAGGGACTTGGGATTAACAGATACACACTACCATATATAAAATAGGTAAACAAGGACCTACTGTATAGCACAGGGAACTATATTTGATATCTTATAATAAACTATAGTGGAAATCTGAAAAAGAATATATAACTGAATCACTTTGCTGTACACCTAAAATACTGTAAATCAACTATACTTCAATTCAAAATGCATGAAAAAGATAAAAAAAAATACCCCCCCCCAACCAAGAAGAAACCTTCCATTTTATGTCTCCTATTCAGTAGGCTGAATTAATATCACCCTTAGGACATGGGCTTCTGTTTAGGAAAATGGTAGAAACCTGCCAGGCTGTTTTTAGCCTTTATATCAGTAGAAATCCTGAACTCTATAAATCCAGTAACATTACATGTATGGACGGTACTTCAATGAGTGAGCCGACTGGTAATGAGTATCCATGTAAAACAGTATTGGTAATTTGTCAAGTGAATCTCACTGAACAATATGGTTTGCTCCATTCTTTTAAGAAGAAATATGAGTGCCTTAGTAGGTAGATGATGATGAAGATCACCATTCTCATTATGATAACAACTCATGTTTATTAAGCGCTTACTATGCTGCAGACCCTGAATAAAGCATTTAATATACATGATCTCACTTAAGTCTCCCAATAAGTCTATGAGGAATGCTGTAATCATCTTACAGATGAGAAAGTTTGTTCACTAATTGTCATGCAAAAAATATATTTTATACCAGGCACATTTTCTGTACTCTGGGAACACAAACCAGATCGGTTTTTGTAAAATGATGGAGGCTACACTCAGCAAATAGTGGACCCAGGATTTGAACCCATAATCTTATCTACGATGCTTTTATCCTCCCATTGTTAATGGTGGTCAATATTCAAAGCTTTAATGAAATTTCACTTTTAATTCAACTCTGAGTTGCAAAGTTCAGAGATAAAGGCAGGAAAGAGGTCTCTTGAGAAGAGCTTGTTGCTCTTCAAGTCACATTCCTTACAGCGACAGTGAATCTGACTTGTTGCACTGGGCCTCCACCACCTTCTGGGCAGAGCAGATCCCATGAAAGCTATGGTCTGCATGTGTTGTTTGATTTTAATTTAAAAAGGATTTTTAAAATAGCCAAAAATTTTAAAGTTAGATTAAGAAGCATATTTTAAGGTTTTGTTTTTTGGGTTGTTTTGTTTTGTTTTGTTTTACCCATTCACCTGATTCAGTGGACCCTTATTGATATTCTCGTGTTGTCTCCTCTTTGCTGTTTTCTTGGAAAGTGAATCTATTCCTTCTTTATTTTCTTGACTCTAATATAGATGGTCCTATCACCTAAAAAGGTAAATTAAATCTGTAAGAGCTACGAGTTTGCTGGTTCAGTGATGACATGCCAGGGTTAAAGTAAGTTGACTACAACTCAAGACACCAGAAATGACCAAAGAAGGATCACTGGTATATGCCCATATTTACTCACTTAATGAAGGAACAAAATGATATTATATGGATGATACAGTACATTGTAGTAGTGACTAATCTGATTTTAATTGCTCCAGAGTCCCAGTTTTTCCTTGCTGTATTTTTGAATAATGTTCAAACAAATCAATTCTTTATTCATAGAAGACTTTTTTCACACCATTAAAATTGAGGAAAAAACCTATATATCATTGTGCTATTGGTTTCCATTTTAAATATGCCTACACATTTTCATTTGGAAATTGTTTGGAATTCTGGGCTAAAGCCTCTGTGAGTATTTGGCCAATTATGCCAAAAAGCTCAAGACAAATGAGACCTCTCTGAATGATCTAGTTTTGCATACAATGGAGAGAAAACAATTGACGAGAAAACAGATTATTATCTAAGTCTTGCAGATTTACTTTTAACAACAAGATTGTTGATTTTTTTAACTGTATGAAAAATGTATCACTGTGACCTTCTGAAAATGAAAATTTCCATGGATACTGTTACAATTTCAAGTACGAGGTCATCTGAAAAATGTTCTTGTGATCATTTCTAGCCTAGCCATTTAGCTAAGGTTAAAAGCAAACAATACCAGTTATTTTTATGTTTATTCAAGTGTTGCCTTTTCACACTTGAAGTTATACAGCTTACTTCATATTGTTCACCTGTTTTAGCTATTTTTCATAGTTGGTAAATTCATTTCAGGTACATAAAATGCTTTTTTCTCCCCCCTCCCGTTTTTGCTCATTTCTCAGTTTGGGAAGCTTATAGGTAGTATGAGACAGGAATTGATACAGTTACTGCTGTTAACAACATTCATCAACTGTCAACTGTGTGCATGATATCAGATTGCATTAAGTACTGTGGAAAGTTATAAGTAGATAGATACTTAGCTTCTGCCCTCAGTGAAGGTGCAGTCTAATGAAATTCATATACACTCCTGGAAAGGTAAGATACACTAGAGAAACATATTGCAAGTATTTAAAGAGCAATATTTTCAAGAGCCAGCTCAACTTTCATAGAGAAATGTCTCTCATTCTTTGCTTAAAAAAAGTTCATTGGGATTCCATTGCTAGTACTATTAAGAACAATAGACATCAAAAGGGCCATGAAAGACCCAAGGATCTACAAAGATAACATGGTAATTAAATTTTACAGAATGTCTAATAAATGCCAAGCCCGGGAGCTTTACATACATCATTTCACTTAATCCTCATGACAACCCTGCCTACAAGGTTTATCCCCATTTTCCACATGAGGAACTGAGGCTTAGAGAAATTAAGTATTTAGTCAGGTCATATAGCTAATAATGGCAGAGTCTGGATTGAAAACAAATTATTCTAACTCCAAAGTCCAAACTTTTCCCATTTCCCCACATGGCCTCTCAAACTTCTTTACCTGGCCAATCTAATTTTCTCAACTATTTCTCCCTGCTATATTGCCTATATCTACTCTCTGACCTCAGCCAATTTTTCATTATCTCCTCCCCTTTCTTTTGCGCCTTTCTTCCTGGGCTGAACTGTATGTTGTCACCTCACTGGATGACACCAGCACCACCACCAGGCACTGCAGCTTTTTGAACTTCTGTGTGGGCCCCAGCCTCTCCAGCCATGCTTCTGGCTACAGTCAGTGACTGGCTGTCTAATCCACCAGCTCCACTTTCAGACCTTCCCTTCCTTACCTCCTCACACATTCTTTAATCCCTAAACTCCCTTTAATCCCAACAATACTTTTTGAAACTGAGACTTATACAGTCCCCAATTTATAAAGCTCTTCTTTCTCATCATCATTCATGTAATTGCAATCAGATTTTAAGAGATAATTCTAGGGAAAGGAGATTAGTATTAATTGAGCAGTTTCTGTGCCTGACAGACAATGTCTGCTGGGTCTTGTGCATCTTACCTGGTTTTATTTCCATTAAGTCATTATATCTAAGGTAACTGCTCACTCTCCTGAGTGTCCAGGGTATTTATTGACTCAACTCAACAAATGTTTACCAAGTGCTCATTATATATCAGGCACTGTGTGGGTTGCTGATGAGAAAGTGATGAGAGGACAGGTCTCAACCCTCAAGAATCTTACAGCCTATGGGAAGAAAGGCAATGGACAAATACAGCACTATGTCATAAAAAATAATCACAGCCATGATTAGGGTCATATGCACATATAGAAGGGACACCAGACTCAGAATGGGAGTAGGAAGGGTAAAGTGAGAAAGAAAATTTTCCAAGGGAGGTATATACATAGGCTATCTCTCAATTCTGAATATGGTTAAGCCAAAACAAGTAGGTGGTAGGCTAGAACACTGCCAGAAAAAAGGGGGCACCATCTTCAGAGTGGCTGCATGTGACTGGAGAACAGTGTAGTAGATGCTGGTGGCGAGCTAGAGGCAGAAGGAGGAACCACATCTTAAAGGGCTTTGTGTGCCAGGCTAAGTTGCCTAGACATTAATCTTAAGGCAATGGGGAGGAATTAACAGTTTATTTTTAGCTAAGTGAGTCTAGATTTATACTTTAGAAAGGTTGATGTGTCTGAGGTTTGGAGATAGAAAAGTTAGAAGAAGAGAATTAAGGAGAGAAGTTAAAAGTGACTTCTCTGCAGTATATCCAGGACAAAGATGATGAGTGTCTGAACTAGTGAAGGCAAAACGTACTTTGCTTTAAGAAATAGGTTTTAAAGATTTTAAATAGAAATGGCCTATAGGTTACTAGATACAGAGAAAAGAGGGGGACAGTGGAGCAGTTGGATCTAGAATGATGCCTTGTTGTCTGCTTTGGATGGTGGGACCCTGGGGAAGAGCAGCATTGGTCGGATGGAGGAGGACATGAGAGTACCTTTGGTTATAGCTTGAGGTATCTACCAAACTTTCAAATGGGAATGCCCAGTGTACATTTCTGTATGAATCAATTGGGATGTATCACATGTTCATTTTTATTGTAATTTACTATCTCATGTGCATATTTAATCTGACCAAGTATTATTTTTTAATTCTTTGAGAAAAGAGTGGGCATTGCCTTTTAATTCTTTGCATTCATCACTGGTCAAGCACAATATATTGCTTATGGTGGGAGCTCAGTAAAGATTTGTTTCTTGACAATTGAATTGATTGATTAATTGCTATGGGTTGACTCTAATACATACCGAGTAAAGTTAGATAAACTTTGCCTGCGAAGGCTTCATAAAGGTTTTATGTGTGAAGGTTAGAAGAACAGCAGCATAGTATAATTATGAAAACTTCATGTATTTTTACATGTAACCCTAAATATGTAGTATCCTAAAAATAATTATTTATATATTTTTGAGAACAAAGATTGTCTTATTTTGCCCTCCATCTTCTCCCCAGCTTTCATGGCATGAAATAGGTATTCAAAAAATATTTTTTGAATAAATGTGCAAACCACAATCACTAGGTCACAGTTTATATAAATAGCTACTTACAGTTTATATACCACAATTCCAAATTATGAAAACCTATATTTAATAACAGTTACATTAAATAATAGATGGAGTTTACCCAACTTTTACCATCCAATAATCAAAAAGTATCTTTGTTTGCTATGTTCGTAATATATTTGCAGTTGAAGTCTGTTCCTTTATATCTGAGCAATTCTGCCTTTGGCTAGTGATGCCAGATAGAGGAGAGGCAGGGAGACCAAGAGATTAATGAAACAACCCATCAAGTTGTTTGAAAGGCAAAAATATATAAGAAAATCAAATTTGTTGAAATGCCCTATCCAAAGAGTGATGGTTGCATATTGTGTAAGTTTACAGTTTCTGGAGGGAAAAAAAAAAAAAAAAAACTAAGGGAAAACTTCTGGGAGATAAATTGTTAATGACTTGTAAATATGTCCATTTTGGAAAAACACAGACTATCATCTTCTCCTCAGTGTCTATGTTACATCCTGGTAGCAAAGAACATTAACTCATTCTGACCATAAGAGTGAAATCAACTACACTGGGGGAGTACTGAGTCCATTAGTGAAAATAGTTCCCCAAGGCTCTTTGTTAGCGATGGACTCAGACACCATGAAATAAGGGGGCAAGCTAGTCTTTTCAAAGAAAACTCAATACTTTAGAACAGAGTTATTCCCTATAATTTATAGGAGAAAGGAAAGGCAAAATCAGGTGAACCCTGCTGGATCTTACAATTCTCCAGAAAGTAGTAGTGAAAATGGAGGGGAAAACACACACACACACAATATTTTAGGACAGTGCCAGACTTAAGCCAGTGGGAGGTAAAAGGTAAAATAATATCCCTCACATAGTGCTATAATGCAATAAACTATATTATTCAACTCATCATACAAAATATATTCTAATAGAAATAAATTCATTTTAAATGTTGGTAAGTTGTAAAATTGTATGACAAAGAAAAGATATTAGTAATATTTCAAAGGAAAAAATACAGAATGAGAATGTTTAAATAACAATCATAAGTAAAAAAATCTATATATCACTCAAAACAAATATCATTAATAAAATAATCATGGAAACATTCATTAAATTTAGATAATTTCCCTCTTTAAAGAAAACTTCTATTTTCTTAGTTTTCCTTCTCAGCTCCTTCTGAGGCAAGTGACAAGTCGATCTGTAGTTGACAGTCAAATTCTCCCTGGACCTATCTTTGCTTTTCTTTACATTTAATTTCTCAAGGTCAGTTCTTTTGTTTAAAAATATATCAATCCTAGTAAGCATTCTGAGTTCAAATTATTTTCTAAACCTGGCACACTTGACAGAATATAAGATTTTTGAAATGCAAAGCATTTTATTTTTTAAAAGCCACAATCAGGTCAGACTTGAAAAGAGATATAGAAAGAAGAAGAAGAACAAGAAGAACAAGAAGAAGGAGAAGGAGACGGAGACGGAGACGAAGAAGAAGAAAGAAGAAGAAGAAGAAGAAGAAGAAGAAGAAGAAGAAGAAGAAGAAGAAGAAGAAGAAGAAGAAGAAGAAGAAGAAGAAGAAGAAGAAGAAGAAGAAGAAGAAGAAGAAGAAGAAGAAGAAGAAGAAGAAGAAGAAGAAGAAGAAGAAGAAGAAGAAGAAGAAGAAGAAGAAGAAGAAGAAGAAGAAGAAGAAGAAGAAGAAGAAGAAGAAGAAGAAGAAGAAGAAGAAGAAGAAGAAGAAGAAGAAAGGGGAGGAGGAGGGGAGGAGGAGGGGGAGGAGGAGGGAGAAGAAGAAGAAGAGGCAGCAGCAATGCAAAGTTATAGTATTAGGACTTACTTGATGTACATTTTAGGAACACATGCTTGCTTTTTGCATCTTACAGGAATTAGAGTCACTGTGAATGATCTGTATTCATTCATTTATTCCTTCATTCACTCGTTTATTTTAAAAACATTTTAAAGGACTCTTTTTATACCAATTACTATTCTAATTATTAAATATATATGGCATAGATCTTAAGTTTCCATATATGTGTAAATATCGGAAATGAAGTCTCCTTGGAATTAGTGGTTAAAAAGAATGCCCAAATATTCTCCATACTATAGGTGAGTATGGCTATGCATGTCCCAAAACATTTTATCTGCTCCCCAGCATTTCTCAAAGCCCTTGTGTTAGGCAAGTCCATGTGAAAATTTCTGGACAAAGGGCTATAAGCAAATGTGACATATATCACTTTGGAGCCAAGAAATTTATGGGCTGTTGGACTATGTTCTTTCCACTATGCTCCCTTTCCTTGCCAAAGCAGCCTTGGAGACCATGTGTAACAGATGGTGAAGCTATAAAATGGTGACGCCTTCCTCAGGCCCATTGGACATGTAGTATCAGTGAGAAATGAACTGAGTAGGACTAAGTCCCTGAGACTGGAGGGTCTGTCACCCTAGCCTGACTATTTCAGGCCAAAAAGCATGAAGAGATTATCCTGAAATGATAGAGGAAGTGCTGATATGAAATACAAAGGTTATATTTCAAATATGTCTTGACTTCTAGGAACTATGCATATCAATTCAGATGTATTGCATATTATACAAATACAACATTCATTTCTCACCTGGTTGGTGACCATCTCTATTCATGAGAGTATGAAAGAAGGTTCTGTAGTTCTGACAGTCACATTTTCTCAAGGATTCTTTCCTTCCTCATCAAGAGATTTCCAGGTTTCCAGTCTGTGGAGGAAGATTTATAGTGAAGACACAGGGACTTTAAAATTTTAGTACCCATTGTTTTATAGGCCCCTTCCAAGGTCTTTTGCCTAACTTCATATTTGTAATTTCAGATAATTTTTCTAAAAGAGGATTCTCTCAAGTTGAGTAAGTTTCAGGACCAATAAAAACCTGGATCCAGCCCTACCTGGTCTTTTATATTACACTTCTTACCTAGCACTAGGTGTTATCTGTTTTCACCAGGTATTATCACTCTCTCCAAAAGTAAACTATATGAAATAAAGTACCTCTTACCTGGCACTAGGCATTATGCTTCCGTTTTCATCAGCTATATATCTCACTCTCCTAAAGTAAAGTAGATAAAAAGACATTTTCTCCTCATGGTCTGGGAAAGTATCATGTATATATTTCCCTTTTAGGCAATTAAACCCAAGAGATATTTCCTTTGGCTGAGTGTTTAAACCACTGCTTTTCCTAGCTTCAGTTATTTTCAGTAGCTCTCATTTGCACATATAGACTGGCACCTGCTTATGTTCAAATGGAAACACATACATACACCCACAGACTTAAGAGCACACACAGTAAGTACATTTTATGATGTGTTGTGCTCTTTTTTGCCATATATTAAGATGACTTTATAATAGAGACCTTTACCACAGGTCAATATCAGGTAAACAAGGCCACTGTCTACAGATTTCTGACACACAAGTCATCCATTTTCATGAGGCCCAGCTTATCTCCAAGGCTACATATTGTACTCTGAGGCAACTTACCTGAGCAATTAAAAGCCTGTGCTGATGATTTTTTTGGGCTCCCTGGCCCTTCAAATATAAGAAAACCAATGCCTGTATGATAAGCAGGTGGCTTTCCTCTTTTGCAACGCACTTTGCTTTGTGTATCATGAGGGTAGTGGCATGATCGTGGCTGTAATTTTCATAGGGAGCTTAACTGCAGTCTGTATTCTGGCTAGCAGAATGGCAGCAGGAGAGGAGAGAGGAGGCCAGGCAAAGTATAGTTAACAATTATGCATGCAGGTAGTGTGTTAGGAACTCTTCCCAAAGCTATGATAAAGTACTTCATTCTTTGTTTAAACTCTCATAATCACTCTTCTTCTTTATCTAAAGAGTCACATTTTTAGAAGAAGCAAAATTCGAAAAACAAGTCAGCTTTCAAGTTTGTTTTTTCCCTCTAAATGTGGGGAAAAGGGAGAGTAGGAGGTTTTTGAAATTACTGTAAATGGGGCTTTTAACCTAAAAGTTGATTCCTCACCAGAACAGTTGAGATGGTTAATTCAAAGAATAAGGCAGATGAGAGTTTACTTCTTGAAATTTTAGTGGTACTTAATGACTTTATCTCAATTTTATCAGTCTGTAAATTATATTCATCAATCTTTTGCCCCTACACAGGTGAGAAGATTTTAATAAAAACAAATATCTTAAAGGACAACACTTTGTTCTTGAAACTATTCCAAGGACTAAATAGTATACAGAGAAAAATAAAAAATATACTATTTTCATTTTTTCTTAACACTGGGATACAAAATTAAATATAATACTAGTCAAATGGGTGGAACAGTATGTAATCAATTTTGTTGTAATGCCACGTAATAAATATTATAATGGAGGCATGCACAGAAGCACTGTGGGAAAACTCTTGCAGCGATACCCCTCAACTCTAAAAGATCAATCAGAAATTCTCCAAGCAGAAAAGAGGATAAGGGAAATTAAGACAAAGGAATTTGAGAATTGTGAATAGTCCAATGGCTGGAACATTGGGATTGAGAGTTGGCTAGAAAGGCAGGGGTTGGCAAGGTCATTAAGGATTTTTTTTCTGCTAAATGAAAAGGGTTTTGATTTCATCCTATATCAATGGAGACACAACCAAAGAGTAGATTTGCATTTTAGAAGGAAATGCGAGGCAGATTTGAGGAAAGAATTAGTAAGAATTAAACATTGCCATTGGAGAGTCAGAGATGGAGAGTTTTGAAAGCAGAGATAAGAACATGGACAAGATTTGATTACATAAGGTATGAGGTAAAGAAGGATGTTTGGAATGACCCATAGGATAGGTTCTAAACAGAAAGGAAATGATTTTAGTTCATAGCATGTTGAGCTTGAGTTCTGTGGAGGACATCCAAGTAAACATATGCAGTGGATGGTTAGAAATATATCTGGAGCTCAGGAGAGATGCTTTTTGGACCTGTTAGAATATAAGCTATACCATAAACTATGGCCCTGCATTCTGTCAATCAGAAAACAAATATGGACTGAGAAAAAAATTGTTGATGGAAGGATGAGTAACAACAACATTTAAGGAAAAAGCAATAGGAGTGCAAAAAAGGTCAAAAAGTAAGGAAGAATATGAAGAACAGCACATGGTATCATGGAAGTTGAGGTGGAAAAAGATGTAGCAAAGAGGAAGAAATCAACATTATCCAATGCTTCCACAAATTCCAGAAAAATAAGGGCTAAAAATTGCTGCTTTAACCAATAGAAGATTATTAACCAATAGAAGATTATTAGTGATATTTTTAAAGGTGATGCCACTGGAGTGTCATAGGAGTTAATGGAAATCTGATTTTACAGAACTGACATGTATATTTCAGTATACACATTTATAATAAAAATAAATATATATAAGCAGTTTTTCTGTTCCTTTTTTGGATGTAGACTTTAAGAAAAATCTTTCAACTTAGTTATCGAAGTGAACACACACTAAATCACAGCTGAGGAAGACATGAGTGAATGATCACTGAGGACCACCTATAGTGTATAGGACTCTGCTAGAGACAGCTGGGAACAGAAAAATGGTGACACACATTCCTGACCCCAAGGATTTTATAACCTAACTGGAGATGTTAAACAAGAAGACAGATGATCATAATACAAGGGAAGATGAGTGTCACAGGGCTGTAGCCTCAGAGTACCATGATTGACTTTTAACATGTGCCTTCTCATTATCAGCCTCTGATGCATTCCCTTCCAATTTCCCCCAAAGCTGAAAAGTTACAGCAGTGAAAATGATTAATAATAATCATTTATTAATGTAAATATAAATTAATACAATAATTAATAACATTATTATAGCATTTCTTATGACCCTGGCACTGTTCTGGGTGTTTTACATTCACTACATTT
The DNA here is from genome assembly GCF_009873245.2 of Balaenoptera musculus. Lineage (NCBI taxonomy): Eukaryota > Metazoa > Chordata > Mammalia > Artiodactyla > Balaenopteridae > Balaenoptera > Balaenoptera musculus. Next base: position 64,173,597 of record NC_045785.1, read on the forward strand.
AAAATCTTCATGATTGGTTATTATAACCATTTGACAAATGATTAAGACAAAAAGCCTACTGTGCCAGTTTCAGAAAAGAAATCATTTATACTTGAAAATTAAGGTTTGTTGAGATCAACTAAGTGTATTAGAATTCTTCTTATTCTTGCATGCAACTGAGAACATTGCTAGTGAAACAATAAAGGTACTCAGTGGAAGGATATTAGGGAACTCATATCAACAGGAGAAATCTGGGGACTGAGCTCAGAAAAATGAGCTAAAACCAAAGGAGGCTAGGTAGCAGTAGTCCAGGCTGGACAATGCCACAGAAATGATCAACTTTTGGTTTTCTAATGCTGGAAATTTGATGCTGCCACTATTGAACTCTTAATGCCACCGCGAACGACTTCTTAATGGTCTTTGGTCTTTGTACCACTTTTTCAGGATTAAAAGTACTAGCATGAGCATCAAATAGCTGGCAGAAGTTGGGGTGACAATTATTTGATCCTTCTAAATTTTGTGTTGGGACAGAGGTCCATAGCTCAAAGCATGATCTAACTAAAAGATATGTCCCCTGAAAAAGGGCATTCAGATGATATAGAGACAAAAACGAAAAGAACTTGACAAATGCCCAGCTACACCTTTCTTCTGATGCTGACACTTCTCATTCCCCCCAAAAGTGACTCAATTCTAACATAAATATTCTTTATTCAACAAAAAAAAAACCATACATCCACTTCTATAAGGGAAACAATCCAAAGTCTCATTAGTTACTAGATCCTACTCGGAGCTCAGGATCACTGTAAAATGTCCCTTCCTCTTTAGGCCTATTATAATTACATTAATATTACACATATGGACCAGGGGAAATGGAGAGGAAGAAAAAAAGATACCAATTAAACTATAAAAAATATGTTCATGACACAACAATGAAAATGATATGAGTAGAAGCTGTAATCTTTATTTCTGTATGTATTTATGAGGCCATAGTTAAAATATATGACTCCCTCCACTGTGGTAGACAGGCCTGTTTATTCCCTAAAAACCCACAAAGTGGGAGGGTTTTCTGCAAATATAAGAAGGGTGTTGAGATACAGATTTAAAAAAAAATAAAAAGGTTAAATGCCCACCAAACTGAGAAAAACATTCTCTAGTCTATCAGTACTTTGCCTCATTAGCTGAAAAAACTCCACTTTCCTAAAATAAGGTAGGAAGATAGATTATTCCCCTATCACTTCTTCCTCCTGGTTCAAACTCAGGATCTGTAGCAGCATAAAAATGGGATAACTCTTTCCCAATACGTGCAAGTACTGCTATTTACACTTCATTCTCCTGAATGACTCTGTATATTCATCCACTTATGATACATGAATTACAATGAACAGTTGATCAGAGAGAGGATATGCTTGGATGTGTTGGGTGATGCTGATATTAGCCCATATTAGACTTAGTTACCACAGGGGTATGTGTGAGGCCAAAGACAAGAAGAGCTCAGCTAACAGTCATGTATCAGTGACCCAGAAAGTGGTAGAGTGGGGTGGAGGGGTTGGGTGGGAAGCAGGGAAGAGAGATTGGTGAAAAGGACACACATACACACCTAAATCTGAAATGAAAGACTCCAAAATGTTAACAGTGATTATCTATAGGTTGCAGCCTTTTAAATGCTATTAATTTTATTTTATAAGTTTTATTGTATTCTCTACTTTTCAAAAATGATATTGCTTTTATAATTGAAATACAATATTTTAAGTACTATGGTGGTTCAGAAGGTGTAGAATACATCTAATTGAAAGAATCAGGCAAATTTTCATAGACCACATTGTTGAGGTATTAGGTATCTTGAGAAATTATTCTGCTAGTATTTGTGATATGGAGCATTCCAGCTGGGAGGGAGAAATACTGACATCAAAGGAGGAAAGCAGAAAATCATGGCATTTTCAAGAACCATTGGTATTCAGCATGATTGGAACATAAGTAACCAAGAATACTAGTAGAAGATAAATACTAGAAACAAATCAGGGAATTTGGTAGCACTTCTAAAGAGAGAATTCTGGGCAAAGACTAAATATTGTTCTTTAAATTTTTTTACTGTGTATATGCCTGCACATACATGGAATCTGTGTCTGTCTATGGGCAGAAAGATAAGAAATCATCCTGATTAAGTCTAGAATTTGCACTGAAGGCAAGATTTATTCTATGAAAGAGTGCAACAGAATTCTAACAAACTTTTAAAAATGAACTGGCTGGAAGAGTGGAGTAGGGAAACAAATTATATATATATATATATATAAACACGTAAATTTATATATATAAATGTACATTTATATATAATACACAATATATATTACTATTTCAGTTTAATTGAGAAAAACTTTCTGTGCTGATTTTAGACACAAGCAATCTGAAAATACTGACATTCAAAGGCAGTGGAGGGGACTAACATGGGTAATACTTAAATTCCAATAACCAGTAACACCAGTAACACTTACATGGCTTTCAGTAATTATTTGTAAGACAGATATGAAACAAGTATTTGTTATGAATTCTCCATTTCTCAATGTTCTTTGTTCACTTTGAATTACTTCTAGATGAGAAAACCTCAAATATTTCATATATATATATATATATATATATATATATATATATATATATATATATATATATATATATATATATATATATATTCCCCCCCCCCTTGTGTGCTCTAGTTTGGGTAATTTCTAATTTCTCTTGACTGTCTTCAAGTTCTTTCTGCTCTGCCTTGTATGCTATTAAATCCATCCAATAAATTCTTAATTTATTATATGGCATTTTTAACTTCTAGAAATTGACTTGGTTCTCTTTTAGAGATTTTATGTCCCTGTTAAAATTCTCCATCTTTTAATCCATTTGGTTGATTTTTCCTCTAATTTTTAAAATATTTATGAAATATTTTACATAAAGTTCTTGTTTACTGATGGCAACATCTGGGGCATCTGTGGTCATATTTTCCTATGTACTCATGTGTCTTGCAGCTTTCTTAATTGTATGTAAGATACTATGTTTAAAATAACTTGAGAGAATGGAGTACATTTTGTTTTCCCTTAGAGAGGGCAAGACCTTCCAGGCTGCTAAGAGCAAGGAATTGATCACTTCTATCCAATTAGGGATTGAGTAGGATGGGGGACCTATTGCAGCTTTAGTATTTTTTTGTTCTGTGGTTTGGAAGGTGAAATCAAACATATGTATATTACCAATTCCTCATTCTAGCAGGTCTTTGGAATCTAACCATGAAGGTTACACATCTCTCTCTCTGCTTTCAAGCACAGCCTTCCAGCTTCCTGAATTACTAAAAACTCAGCAGAAGTTCCACTGGAGAAATTCAGCAAGGAGAACTAGCTCTGTATCTGAAGGTTTTAAAGATTCTAATCCATCATACCAACCCAAAAATCTTTGTAAATTTATAAATTATGAAACTATAAATTTATATATTTTAAATTAACCCAGTAAAATCTCTCTGCCTGACAAGCCCAAGTCTCAGCCTACCCATGCCCAGATTTTGGCATTTCTGCTCACCTAGGAAGGGCTCCTCCCTATTAAGAATTCAGTGCCTACACTTTTCCTTGCAACTACAGCTCTCCAATTGTCAGACAGATAGATACATACATGCATAATACATAATACACACATACATGGAGAGAGAGGGAGAGAGAGTCTGAGAGAGAATGGTTATCCATTTTGGCTAGTTGTTATGGGGAAATATGACTTCCTATTCTACCCCTGCTGTTGATTTCGAGTTTCATAGCATTGTGTTTGGAAAAGATACTTGATATGATTTCTGTCTTCTTGAATTTGTTGAGACAGGTTTTGTGGCCCAACATATGATCTGTCCTGGAGAGTTTTCTTTATATGCTGGAGAATTCTGCTGCTGTTCAAAGGAATATTCTATGTATGTCTGCTAGGTCCATCTTGTCTAAAATATTCAAATGCACTGTTTCTTTATTAATTGTCTGTCTGATGATTTTTCCATTGTTGTGAGTCAAGTATTAAAGTGCTCTGTTATTGTACTGTTGTTTATTTCTTCTTTTAGTTCTGTTAGTATTTTTTTATATATATACTTAGGTGCTTCAGTGTTAGGTGCATAAATATTTACCATCTTCTTATCTTGTTGTGAATTGACCCCTTATCATTATATAATGACCTTGTTGTCTTTTGTCACCATTTTTAGCCTAAAGTGTATTTTGTCTGATATAAGTATAGCTACCCCTGCTCTCTATGGTTACCATTTGCTTGCAATATCTTTTCCTATCCCTTCACTTTGAGCCTATGTGTATCCTTAAAGCTAAAGTGAGTCTCTTGTAGGCATCAGTATCACTGGATCTTATTTTTTAATCCATTCAGTTATTCTATTTATTGATTGGAGAATTTAATCCATTTACATTTAAAGTCATTGTTGATAGTTAAGGTCTTACTATTGCCATTTTGTTAACTGTTTACTGACCGTTTTGCAATTTCTCTGTTCCTATCTTCTTCTCTTGCTGTCTTCCTTTTTGATTTGATGACTTCTTGTGGTGGTATACTTTGATTTCTTTACTTTAATCTTTTGTGTATCTACTACAGGTTTTTCCTTTGTGGTTACCATGAGGTTTACAAAAAATGTGTTAAAGTTATAACATCCTATGCTAACATATTAACATGATAACAACTTAACTTTGATAGCATACAGAAACTATACTTACCCCCTTACATTTTAAGTGATTGATGTTACAAAGTACATCTTTTTATATTGTGTATCCAATAACAAATTATTGCAGTTAGTAATAAATAGTCAAAATAATAGGCAGACTAGCCAAATAATAGGAATAAAGCTTTTATCTGGGGACATTTTGAGAGTCTCTTACTATGCTTGCCCTTGCGTGATTATGTGAATGAACATATATTTGCATAATGGCTCCTTTCTCTTGCTTTTGTCCTGTCCCGTCCCTTTCACCTTCCCAGCAAATGACTTTAGATAGGTCTTTTTAGCTTCTGTAATTCCAAGGCTCACTCCTGCTGGCAGATAAAAATGCAATTTTAGGAAATATTTTCTTCAAAACACAATACAAATGTATCAAAAAGACACCAGGTGAATTTAAAGAGAATAAGTCATTTCTCATGAATCCATGAAATCTCTACTGCCTTTGTACGTAAGTATACTGCCATGAACTGAGTGCTTACTGTGATATAGTAATATCCTAAACACTTTACATACATCATCTCATTTATGAATGAAGAAACTGAAATTTCTATTGAACTTCAATAACTTCCAAAGAATTTAAGCTCAGGTCTTTCTGATTCCAAAGCCTGTGCTCTTAATCATTGCACTCTATTATAGAGCTTGGACTAGTGGATTGATTATCAGACAGAAAATACAAATTTAACCTTGGTTCTAAGAAAGATAAAGAGGAAAAGCTTGCTAAGTGACCTCTTAATTTTCTTCTAAGATGAGATGCTGCTGCTGTAATATCTGGATACTGCTTCAGGCCTATAGTGGTCACTGCTTCTGTTAAGGAAACTCTGGGAAGAAGTGAAAAGAAATCTTTTCTTCTAACAGTATCTCACTATTCAAAGAAAGTGCTCACAGTATGTCACCTCTTTGGCTCTAATCCCCTTTTCTTTCCATCACCCTCTTTTTTAGTGTAACCTGCTGCTACTTCTTCCTGTTAACCTTGACTTCAGTATAGCACTTTCCTATTTAAGCAAATTTTGTCCTGGTGTTTATATATTGGTTTCAATGATGATTTATTTTGAAATACTTCAGTATTACTAGCATGTGTAAACAAAGTTATTTTAATCTGTAAAAATACTTTAGGATAACCTTATTTGCATAAGGAATGTTGTAAGTAGTTATTTATTTGAGAAATTGGTTATGTTTAACATTTGTATTGGGTTAGAAGAATCTAGCACCCTTGCATATATAAGGTCTAAAAAATTGCAAGCCCAACTATCTATATGAAGGGTTGGGAAACTATCACCACCCATGGGCCAAATCCGACAAACCTCCTGTTTTTGTAAATAAATTTTTACTGCAACACAATCACACTCATTTTTTTTCATCCTATCTATGGCTGCTTTTGTGCCACAACATGGAATTGAGTAGTTGCAACAGATACCATATGGTCCACAAAGCTTAAAATATTTACTGTCTTGTCCTCAGTGAAAAATTTGCCAAGGAACAAAACACGTGTTCTTGATCACACTACAAGCAGTGATTTGGGAACCCAGACTCTTTTCATCTTCTGGCTCAGCCATCTTTAACATGTGTTTTCCAAGGTGGCAAAAGAAGAGGAAAAATAATGGAGGATAGTGCATGGTATATACCTGGAAGGGTTGCCAATCACTTTTACCCAGATTCCATTGGTCAAAATTCAGTCCTTTGCCTCGATTAACTGAGTAAGGAGGATGGAAAATATGGGCTAATTGTGTCCTGAAGAAACAGAAAATAGGTTTGGTGAAAAGCTAGCCAGTCTCTGCCAAAGAGACCTTCTGCAAATTGAATTTTTGGGCTTCATATTTAATAAGATGTGGTGAGGTAAGAGAAAGAAGTCAAATATATATTCTAAAATTTTAATATGGGAAACTTTAGATGGTTATGAACCTAGGGAAGTTTGGGAATATAGAAAGAGAAGCAAGATTGGAAAGGGAGGGAAATAGTAAAAAATAATAATAAATTCCATTTCAATGTATGATTTTTTAAAAGATTTTATGCCTTCAAAGTAGAGGTATCTAGCATGCATTTGGAAATATAGGAGATGATATATGAAATTTAAGATATAACCTAGAGATATAGATTTTTGATTCTTCAAAACATAAACAGCAAGCAGCAGTAAAAGTCATGAGATTGACCTGGGACCACACATAAATAGGAAAACAGAGCTATAAACAGAAAAAGCATTGTGTGTAATATAATATCTGCATTAGTACAAAGTAATAGAAATACAGAGATGAGTAAAATTGTCTTTGCCTTAAAGAAGCTCACAGTTGGGTGGAAATTAGCAAGGAAATTATCGATTACCTGTTGTGTGATAAAGATTATAAAAGATCTGTAGTATGGAATGGGAACATATAGAAAGGACAACAAATAGTAAATAAATGTATTGATTGAATGAATTAATTATATTCAAATATATAATACAACAAATTCTACCATTCCTTGATAAAGTGTCCCTCAGCTCTTAGATAGTTGACAAATCCTCCTATAAGTACACAGAAAAGACTTCTGCATCCACTACTACATACTTACCTTTATTAAGTGCCCACTCTGTGGAATGCATTATGTTGCTTTTTGTGTTTTTCTCATTCAAGTCTCATAACAATGCTACATGACATGGACTATTATTTTTAATTAAATCCCAAAAAGCATGAATGTATTATAATACATTCATAAATGAATGTATTATTTCCAAATACAGAACAGAAAAACGGGGTAACAGAGAGATTATCTAATTTGTTATGGAAATCTACATCTGTCACACTTTTACCACTTCACTGTATCCCCCTTTGTTGTTTTTGAAGAATAATTAGAAATACCAATATGACTTGCTCATTAGTTATCTGCAAATTAACAAGAAAAGGGAGAACTGATACCATGGATTTAAATAGACAACTATTATTTTACAGAACATGAGGAAAATGCTACTAGCATTTTTTAGCAGTCCAGCATAGAAGCACAATGAACAACTGCTGTTGTAAAATATTTAATTTTTGGAAATTTACCATAGACTAATAAAATTAGAGAATTTTAAAAAGAAAAACTTGCATATATAACTGATGAGTATTAAAGAGAAATTTTGAATGGCATTAGTTACATTGTATTAAGTGAGCAATGTCATAATAAGTGAGACATTTATCTTTCTAGATTGAAAATACTATTGAAAATCGACTAAAATTTTACAAAGAATTTTTATATCTTTTTATATTCTTTATTTTTCAAATTCTACACTATGAATATGTATTAAATAGACTTAAAATGAATATATACCATTTCTGAATACTTTATGATCACAATTACATGCATCCTTTCTGTCTCTATTTCTCCTCTCTGCCCCCCATATATGTAAAGGCAAACACATTGAAAGTAAATATACAAAAATCTTACAATCTTCTAGGAAGTTAATAAGAATGTTTAATTTCCCTTTTAAAATTTATATTTTCTGAATTTTTATAAGAACATGAGTCACCAATGTAATGGTGAAACTTTTATTTTGGAAAAAGAAATTGTTTTAACAAAATAAACAGGAAATATAATTAAATATATGAAAGCAGGCAAAGAAACTAATCAAAGAACACAGTGTCTTAATAAAAGTCAACAGCTGGGGCCAAAATTACTATTCTAAGGTTGCCGGAGAAACTGAGAATGGCTTACAAATTGCTGTACTCAGGATATGAAACAATACAAGCAATGCCTTTGCAGTATTTCCTGCAATAAATTAAATCACTTTTCATTGTCCCTTGGATATCTGGATATGTAAGGAACCTTTAGGTGAGCCAACTCAACCTGATTTAAGTTAAATTATGATCGAGAAGAGAAACATTTTAATCACTCTTTATATTTTTAGAAGATTTACATACAAATCCATCTTGTGACATAGAGTACTTCTTCTTTTATAGTATTATTTCAAAGTCCTTTTAACTAAAAATAATGGCCATAATTCAAAATGACCATAGAATGTGATGTGGCATTGGTTCACTTTGTCATTCCATCGGGAACTTTAAGGATTAAATTCTTTTTCACAATTGCAGCTTTTGTTTTAGCATCTTGAAATCTTTCACAAGCTTTTTGAAAGACAATCATATCATTAACAAACTTTTCTTCACAGTGTCTTTTATATATTTCTTGAGCCCTAAGAAGAAAAAAGTAAGGTAACAGAATGAAATACTTTTAAATGACTAAAACCATAACAATCAATCTAATTGTTAATGATAATTAAATGCCTTCAAAATAGATATATACAAAATGGGAAAAAGATAGAACTCCACTTATTGCTTAAAATATTATTATATTATTAAATAATATTCATCTTGGGCTAATATTTCTAAGTTTTCTATTAGCTATAACTGAGAATTTTTACAAACTCTGGCTTAGATTCCCAAAGAGGCATCTAACCAAACTATGCCATGATTTGCAGAACTTTTACTTAAGCCTCATTAAATCCAAGCTCTTTCTAGGACTCTACTATGGATTGAACTATGACCTCCACAAATTCACATGTTGAAATCCTAACCCACAGTACCTTAGAATGTGACTGTATTTGTAGAAAGGCCTTTTACATTTTAAATGTATTAACTTTAGGTAATTTGAACGTTTTAAAAGCTAATTGTACATGGAAATGCAAAGGTCCTGGAATAACCAAAGCAATCGTAAGAAAGGAGAAAAAAAGAGTCTGTATTTTCCTATTGCTATAAAACAAACTACTATAAAATGTATTGGCTTACAACAACCACCATGTATTATCTCATAATTTCCATGGGTCAGAAGTCCAGGCACAGCATGGCTCAGCTGGATTTTCTGCTTGGGTTCTCACAAGACTGAAATCAAGGTGTCAGCCGGGGCCACAGTTCTCATCCAGGTCTTGAGGTCCTCTTTCCAAGATTGCTGGTTGTTGTCAGAATTCATTTCCTTCTCACTCTTTCTACATGGCTCCCTTCATTTTCAAGTCAGCCGTGTCATGTCAAGTCTTTCTCCTACTTTGACTCCCTCTGACTTTCTCTCCTGCCTCTGCATTTCAAGGCTCATGCAATATGCTGCGCCCATCTGAATAATCCAGAATAATCTTCCTATTTTAAGGTCAACCCTCAATTACATGTGCAGGGTCCCTTTGCCACGTAAGGTAGCATATCCATGAGTGTAGTATTGATGGGGACAAGGGCAGGCTTCCCGAAGATATGCCACTCTGGTATGCGAATTATTTTGAGCTAAAAACAATCCAGGCCCAAAAGAACCTTTGAACTTCCCCCTTACTGCCTAAATGAAATTAAAATAGGGGGCCTGTCCCAGGAAGAAGCTGTCACCATAGTTTCTATAGTAAAGTATTAGGCATTGTAGACAGGGAGGAACCTAGCAAAGCCCATTTGATCAAAGTGCCTCATTGTCTTAGGATGGCCCAGCAAACATGTTTTTACCAAACATTAACTATTTTTGTTCTTCCTGTGAATAACTTTACTTCCCCTTGAAGCCTCAGACCCCTACCTTCTTCTCCTTAGTCCAGAGTATATATATACCTTACCTTGCCTTGCTGACTTTGGAACACTTCATACTTATATGGATTCCCTTTGCACATGTAATAAATTTGATTTTCTCCTGTTAATCTGCCTTATGCTATTTTACTTGCCAGCCAAAGGAACTAATAGGGGAAAGAGGGGAAATTTCCCCTCCCCCACCATCTCTTATCCTATTCTTAGTCCTAGGGATCAGGGCATGGTATCTTCTTGGGGGCCATAATTCTGCCTAGCACAGAGGTCTTGCATTACCCACTTCCAGGCTTACTAAGAGCAAAAACAGAGGGATTATTAGCTCTTAACAGGAAAATGGGAACCTAATCCTGAGACAGTAGAAAAGAAAATGAGGATAAATATAGGATAGTAGAATTTTATAGATAGGGAATTGGAAAATTGAACAAATTCAAGCTTGAAAGCCTAAAATTCCTTTGGGGCAGAGTGAGTTGTTGAGAAGGAAAGGTCAGAGGTGGTATGTGCATAGGAAGCTCTATAGTTGATGAGGTTTAAAATCACTTTTGTAGGCAATGGGAGAAAGAACAAGCACCTGAGGGAGCAGCTGAAGTTGGAGGCCATAGAATTGACATCAGCATAAATCTACAAGTCACTGATGCCTTCTAGCCATTTTTACCTGAATACAAAAAATGAAGATAGATAATTGGATTGTTCCAAGGTAGGGGCTGAGGCAGTTAGCACGGTGGAGGCAATGAAAGGAAAAGACATCAGAGACACTCGGTGAAATGGAAAAAAGAATAATCGAATTAAAGAACCCTAGAAGCTACACTAGAAAGTCTATAAGAAAGGTTATTTGAGGGATGAGTGTCACAATATATTTGAAGAATACATGTGGTGAAAGTAAAGGAAAAAAAGAGTTGAAAAGATAAAGATTTTAGCCATAAGTAAATATATGAGTTTAAAATTTAAGAGGTGGTGCCGTTCCAAGTGATGAGGTGGCATTTATATGTCTATGGAAATGAGTTTAAAGGGTGTTGGGATCCAAAAATGTTTAGGTTAGGTTAGGCAATTGGGAGGGTTGTTCTTATGAATTTGGAAGTTAACACTGATAATGGCAGAAGCTGGAAAAAGAAAAGCTTTGTATATCAGGATATAAAGACCACAGGGAATGAAGAGGGTAGTCAAGAAGGTCAACTGATGACAAAAATAAGGACAAGAAGAAGATGATGTAATTGGATAACTGCCTTAGGTGCCAGATCTTCCAAGCTAAATGATACTCTACTTCAAAATGGACACGATGCCTTTTTGCCCTGAGCAGTGTCATCACTTTTTTAGAGTAGGGACAAGAATATTTGGGGAAACTTATGACCAGCTTTTACCTGATATAGAAATTCTTTCATTTTAAAGTCTCTTTTTAATTCATTCTTAAACACTCCTATGGGTATTTTATCAATGTCCTAAACTAGAGCTTTATGGTTCCCCTTTCTTCATTCATTTTTCCTCATTCCAGAGCAGGATCAGGAAGCTATATTCTCAGTAATGACTTCACTAGTTATTGAGATTCACCAGAATGCTTTTAGGTGAAGTGTTTGATACATTAATGAAGAACCAATTGGCAGAAAAAGAATTGAGAAACTTCTGAAGTCTCTAGACAGATTTTACTTTTTTGAGTCACAGCTCTTTTCTGCACATTGATACTCAATCTTTACTTGAAAACATTTATAATAAAACTCAGTAATATCTTTTAGGATACATTATTGACATAACCAGAACATTGCCTTATTCCTGTGTACTCTCAAGGATAATATCTTTGCAGCAGCTTACAAGAGAAGATAATTCAGTTAATACACATTAGGAAGCTCACTTGACTCTGTATCCTCTACAGATTAATGATGACCAGCCATTCAATTTGCTGTAATAAAACTAAGCTGTTTAAATTTCTTTAACATTGATTTGTGCTAGACTTACATTTTGATATACCAGACTAGCTTTCATTCTCTTTTCCAAAATATATTTTCTATTAAATTATAAAAAAATTATTTCCAAAATCTTTCCCTCTCTCTCTCTCTCTCTCTCTCTCTCTCTCTCTCTCTCTCTCTCACACACACACACACACACACACACACACACACTAAGTACACGTTAAGGAAAATGTTTTTAAATTTTGGAGGAGAAAAATATATTTTTCATGCTTAAAAAGATATTATATAAAGTACCTCAGTAAATAGTTTTAAATTTGCTTATAGCTAGGAAAAGACAAATGTTTTCTTATTTTACACTCCTTTCTAGTACAGACTACTTTTTTTAAACAATAGCATTTAAAAATGTAAATGAAATAAGCAGTTATAATGATCTTTAAGTATTTCTAGATAAGCCTTAAACATATGTATTCACAGTTTGGCCACTTAAAATATAACCGGCATAAAACTGTGGCTGATAAGCTTCAATCTAATATCAGAAGAAAAAAAAAAAAAAAAAAAACAACTGTGTGAAAGACACAAAAGGGTAAAAAAGGGTAAAAAACAATTACTGGGGGTCCTGTCTGGTGTACCCTTTAGAATTATCTGTGTCTTTTCATCTCTTTGAGCTATTTTACAACTCTGTAAGCTGAGGAAGAGGAGGATGACCAAACCTCTAGAAACTTGTTGGAGAAGACAGTGACAGATCTGTATGACAACCTTACCCTTGTTTACTGTGCTTTTCCTGGTAACCTCTCATAATTGGTTCTCCATCCTCAACACCTCCTTTTGTCTTTAGCTGAAGATGGTATTTAAGGTGATGGCTTCAGCTACTTGGGGGAGTTACTCAGTTTTCCTGGGTCTCCCCCACGTGTAGATGTTATTAAACTTTTGTTTGATTTTCTCCTGTTAATCTGTCTCACATCAATTTACTTCTTAAACCAGCCAGGAGAACCTAGAAGGCAGAGGAAAATTTTTCCTCCCCAACAACGTAAAAGCTTCTATTATATCAAAACTGTACCTACCTAATTTCCTTCATTTGTTTAAGTAAATCCTTTTGATATTTTTCAGTTGCCAGTTTTTGCTGAACAATTAGGCTCTTCTCTTTTAAGACAGCCTGCTTCTTCTTCAATCTGTCAATTTTAGTCATTCCTTTGGTCAAAAGAGTGCGCTCATTATTTAAGTTTTGAATTAATAAACGGTCTTTAGCCTTTTGTTTTTTTTCTTCCAGAAACAGAACTCTCCTCTCTTTAACTTTCTCAAGGTAGTTGGATCTGTCCTGCCAAAGTCGTTGTAAACCATTCTGAATGGTCTTATTATCTCTTGCAGTTAGTTTATGCGTAGCATATATTTTCTTATTTAAATTTTCTTGAATAGTTAATCTAACTCGTTCTTGGTCCACTTGTGCCATGCTTACAGCTGTTACTTTATTTTTATAGCTTGCCTGCTTCTTTTGTTCTGAGCAATATTTATCAATATCATAAAGTGCTTGGAGTTTCATACCAGTTCTTTGTGTTGTAAAAAACTCTCTTCTTACACTCTTCTCCAACAGCATGTCTTTTATTTTAATTACTGGTTTTTGATAAGTGGTAGAAAGTGGCTGGGTATACATAGGAAAAGAATCTTGTTCTTTTGCTTTCAATACTGCAGCACACCTCAATGAATCTGAAGTATGTATTGGTAGTTTGAACACTGATATCCTAAAACTGACATCCAATTCTTCATCCTCAGTTTTATCTTCAGACTCTTTCTGACCTACATCACACAGCAGACAAATATAATCCATTATACAAGTGTTAAGCACAGTTTATTTTCTGTCCCAATTGTTTTGAAAGCCACATTAATAAAATTGACAAGAACCTGTTATTTACTTTATTAAGGGGCATTTTTCCCAGCTGATATTCCTTTTCAATTTGTGATTTAATCATGATTTTGGAGAGAAAAATCACTATTGGAATATTTTAACAAAGAAATGCACTGATTCCTATATTTCCTTTATTATCTCTCACAATTATTTAACTTGCACTGACTCAATAGCAGCATTTTACCTTATACTTATTACTTAATCATACATATAATTTTTACATATAGTTATTATTATCTCATATTTGCAAAGGACTTTGTAATTCATTTTACCTTATTTTTCTTAACTCTGGTGGAAACTAATAGCTGCCTTAAAAATTGTTTTTCCCTCCACTGGATACTCAAAGAAATGAAATCTCTCAGCCTCCTCTGCTATTATGTGTGGTTGTGAGACTAAGTCTTCTCTAGGACAGTGTCAGCAAAAGTTATATGTGTCATTTCTGGTCCAAGGCTATTAAGAAACAAATGTGCTTCCTCTATATTTTCTTTCTTCTTCTGACCCACTGAACAGAGATTAGGATAAAGTGGTAGAAGATGGTAGATCTACAAGGTAGAAGGACTCTGGCTCCCTGAATCACTGCTTGAAAAAGCACTCACTGACCAGGATTATCCAACTTGGACTCTTATGGAAACCAGAAATAAAAGGTAATTATATTTGATCAATATATGTTTCTGGGTTTATTTGTTATCAGAGCCAAGCTATCCAATATAAAAACCTGAATCACATTGTTGTTCATTATTTATTTTCTGACAAACGAGTTGATGAATTTAGGATCAGGTGGTAAATACAGGTAAAAAAAGAATGCTTATTAATCTTCAGAAAAGATGTTTCCCACGTTTGACTGATTCCCTCTCTCTATTGAAATTGAATCTCTTCTAACTCTAGTTTATGAGGGTTTCATCTTTTCTAATCTTTTAATCTTCTAATAGAAGATTCTCTTAAAGTTTTTATATGTCATAATGCCAAATCGGATGGTGGAACATTTATGGAAGTTAAGGTGGCCATGAAGAAGGGCAGAACCTGTGGGCTAGTCACGCAGTAGGAAAGAAGTGAACAGGTAGGATTTTCACTAGAGGCTACAGGAATATTAACATTAGAAAAGGAAGCAGAGCCTACAGCAAAGTAGAAAAACAAGGCTAGCAAGTGAAAGCCAAAGTGTCCAAAAATAAGCATTAAGAGTTTGAGTCTAAAGCAAGTCACTAGAGACTCAGAGGGAAGAAAGCCAGAATTTCAAGTCTAGAGTAAACAGGGTGTGGTCTGGAACAACTACCTAGAAAAGGTATTCTTATGGGTAAATTTAATTTTATGTGTAAACATTGACATGGGAAACCTGGCCAAGAATAAAAGATCAGGGATAGAAAACACAACACTAAAATGTTCCTAAAGGTTCTGGTTTGTGTGGAGTGAGGGAGTTTTCTCATACCACCAAGCGATGCTCTGACACAAGCTGGGTGTCCTACAATTCAACTTAATTCTGACACTACCTACCTGGAGATAGGATCAGATCCCACAGGTTAAGAGCTCAGTCCTACCAGCTTCCCTGCCCCCTTCTCTCTTTGGATGCTAATCGCAAGTCTGAGATAGGAGGGAAGGGGGCAGGGCACAACATTTAAAAGAATGCCACAGTACTTGAGGATACACAAAAACTGGTTAGAACCTACTAGGCCCAAGATGACTTAAGATTCGACTTCCAGTAGATCTTGAGCTTCATTAGAAGCTCACTGTAATACATCAGCACGCTAAATGACACTCCCACAGGTGCCATGACAGTTCCGAGGCTGACCATAAAAGACCAAAAAGTGGGCAGTGGCCTAATTCTTGGAAATCGCTGCCCCTTCCCCAAAATAGTTGGAATAATCCTCCCCCTTGTTAGCCTATGAAATTACCCAGCCCATAAAGCTAACAACCCTATATCCTGGGGCCTCTCGCCTTCTGAGACAGCCCACACTCTGTCTATGGAGTGTATATCTCCCTGAATAATTCTGCTTTCACTCTATTTCTGCTCGCTCTTGAATACTTTCCTGTGCAAAGCCAAGGAACCTCACTTGGTGGTCTGTCCCAAGGACTTGCCCAAGACCTGGGATGTGACCATTCTCTTGCACCCCATTTCCTGCAACAAGTCCATCTTATCATGTGTGCTTCTGACCAGCCAGCTATAGATTGGAGATTCCAACAACCCTCTCCTTGTTATCAAATAATTTGCTAGAGCAGCTCACAGAACTCAGACAAACATTTAATTTGGTAAATTACTGGTTTGTTATAAAAGTATATAACATGGGAACAACCAGAGGGAAAAGATGCATAGGGCAAGGGACTGGAAAAGATGCATAGGGCAAAGGACTGGTGAGAAGCTTCCATGCTCTCTCTCTAAGCACATCACTCTCCCTGAATCTACATGTGTTCACCAGTCTGGAAGCTCTCTGCACCCAGTCCTTTTGGATTTTTATGGAGGATTCATTACACAGGTGTGATTGATCAAATCACTGGCCGTTGACAACTGAACTCAATCTCCAGCTACTCTTCCCTCCCCAGAGGTCAGGTTTGGGATTGAAAGTTCTAACCCTCTAATCATGTGGTTGATTCCCCTGGAAACCAGCCCCCATCCTTAGATGAGTTCCAAAAGTCACCTCACTAACATAACAAAAGACGTCTTTGTTGCTCTGCTCTCATCACTTAGGAAGTGTCAGGAGCTCTATGCCACAACTGGGGACAAAGACCAAATGTATCTTTCTTGTTATAAATCACAACATCACAGTTACCAATATATATATGTTTGTCCCTTAATAGTTTAATGTAAGTAAGTCTTGCCTCCTTGGTGAAACTGGAGGCTCTTTGAAGATAGAAGCTGTACTTCATTGTGTATACTAACTATAATTACTTTTTAGCCAAAAATGATTGACATTTTTCTCAGTGGTTGGTTGAACATAATCCCATTAGCACTTTTAAAAACCTCCCAGTTTCCTTCTCTGCTTCAAGATATCACTCACTGCTATACAATTCATCTTTTAAAACTAGGACTCTAATCATGTCATGCCTTCTACCCAAACAAAGGAAAACAAAACCTTCATGGTTCTTTACCCTTAAGCTTAGGATCCTATATTATAGGAAAAGAGCTCCATTTTTTTTCCCTATACATGTGTCACATCTTTCCATCTTTGGGCTTTTGCTTATGTTATTTAATGTTTTGTCCAGTATGTTGTTTTCCCTATTTACATAAGTTCAAATTCTATGCATTTTTCAAGGTCTCCTCACATGTCACTTTTCTTTATTCTTTAAATAAGAGTGGATAGTTTTTAAATTCTCATATCACTCCCTTCCTTATAGAATTTACCACACATTTCATTTATATTAAAGCTCTATGTAGTAATTCTTAGCCATAGTAGCAAGCTAGATATAATTTCCTTAGCGGTACGGACAGTACTTTTCTTTTTTTTTTCATCCTCCATTCTTAGTATTTTGCAGAGAGTAGGGTTTTCTTTTTAGAGGGGTAGTGGGCTTAACTAAATAGTAAATGCCAATAAATATATTTGTTGGATGGATGAGTAGATGAATGGAAGAGTGAATCTGTTGCTCAAGATCAATGTCCTTTGCCTAGTGGTGAAAGCCTAAAATCTGGAGACAATTTGGCTGGATTTGAATCTAGTTCTACTATTTACTAAGTGTAGGCAAGTTATTATATTCTCTGGGCTTCAGTCTGATAACTGTGGATTATAATACCCAATTTATAGGGATCTAACAGGATTAAGTGAATTAATAAAATGAAAACAGCCTGGCAAAGTATAATATATAATTATTAGAACAGGACCTGACAAAGAGTAAGAACGATATGTTATTGTTTTTTCATTATATTTGGATATGAAAAACAAGGAGTTTATTTTATCTCTTTAATTCCATCAATGGCATAGTGTTCAAATAGCCACATAATTTAGTAATGAGTGGGGAAAATACAGCAAAGCATTTTGTCACACCCCTCAACATCCACTGGACAGTTAACACAGAATATACAGGAAAGCCTTCTTTGTATGTATATTTTGTTTCAAGACTTTATAATTCATTTCATTCATTATAGTAAAAACAGAAGTCAAGTGATAGAAATGTTCTCATATTTCCATAACCAAATTTATATACTTGTCGGTATATTCATGCATCTTCTTCTACCCTGATACAATGAAGGAAGCATCCCTTCTTTCAGCAGAGGCCAAATTTTTTACATGTGCTTTGGTCCCATCCCCCTTTAGCTTCACTTCTGCAATTACCTTAACTTTCTCCTTTATCATCCCCTCACTACTGGATCATTCACAGTCATGTTTAAACTACCATAACCACCTCTACCACCACCAATGCAAGAACAACAACATTCCCTTGACCCTCATTGCCCTCTAGCTACCATTCCATTTTTCCTGTTCGATTTTAGAGTGAAAACTACTGTGAGAGTTGTCTCCCTGTACTATGTCCTTTTATTCACCTTTTATTAATTTTTCTATTTAACAATTTTTTATTTATATATGGATTTCAACTCTACTGTTCTCACCCACCTGTTGAAACTCTCCCTAACAAAAGCTTCTATGATGATAAATACAAAGGACACTCTTTTCTGTTCTAATCTTTCTTGAACTCTCAATGGCATTTAACACAGCTGATCATTTCTCCTTCTTGAAATCTTTTTTTTTTCATATTTTCTGATTTACAGATTCTCTAAAGCTCTCCTGATATCCTGAAGATATCTCTTTTCTTTTTCCCCTATGTTGTCTAAAGCTCTCCTGATTTTTCTTCCAGCTTTCTGATTACTTCTTCTTAGTTTTGTTTTCAGACTCTTTCTTTTCACCAAATTTCTGGAGTTGTTGAGGACTTGATACTAGGTCCCCTTCCCATCTCTATTTTCTCTTCTGAAGTGAATCACGTTCATGGCTTTAAATATCAATCTCTATGCTGATAACTTTCAAATTTATCATTTCCACTTGGAAGTCTTATAGGTATT
The DNA here is from genome assembly GCF_009873245.2 of Balaenoptera musculus. Taxonomy (NCBI): domain Eukaryota; kingdom Metazoa; phylum Chordata; class Mammalia; order Artiodactyla; family Balaenopteridae; genus Balaenoptera; species Balaenoptera musculus. The sequence goes on from NC_045785.1 coordinate 64,192,564, forward strand.
CTTCAAACTTGGCACATTCAAAACACATTCAATAATTAATTCCCTCTAAAATCAGCCCTTTATCTCAACAAATAACACCTAATAGCTTATTCATATTATCGATCAGTCTTGTAGAGTTTACCTCAAAAACATAGCTCAGATTAACTGATTCTGTTCCTCCATTTCCTTGTTATCACCCTAATTCAGGTTTCTATCAACTCTTACTTTGACTATTTGCAATGTCTTCTTAAGTAGTCTCTGTGTTTCCCAACACACAATTTCCCACACAGTGATGAAGCCACAATAGTCTCTCGAAATTGTGTCTTTAAAGATCTATGGCTTCCATATGCCTTCATGATAAAATTCAAATTCCTTGTCATGGCCTATAAAGCCTTGCATGCTTTTATACTTGTTTACTTACCTAATATAATCTTCCAACTACAATTTACCATTTACTTTAATATTGATTACCTCATAAGAAAGATATTACTGATCACCAATCATAACAATACAGTTAATATTTACTGAATGGTTGCTATATGTCAAATTGTTCTGAGTCCTTCAAACAAATTATCTCATTTAGTCCTCTTACCAATCTTATGAGGTAAGTACTGTACTATTTTTATCCCCATTTTCAGATAAAGGAACTGAGGCTTAAAGAAATAGTCAATATGTTGAAGTAAGATCCTAACATCTGGCTAACATCTGGCAAAAAACAAAACAAAACAAAAAAATCCTGAGGACTCTGGAGAATGTTCAAAAGCAAGTAGTTTTTAAGAGTGTGTTTTAAAAAAATCAACATTCTTATAACAGAATCCAGAGAATTACATAACATGTGCAATGCCAACAATATAACCCAAAACACATACTATTAATGAAAATTATATCATGAAAGATAGCACTTCACATAAAATATACAACTCATGCAACCACACATGCCATTTAGGCTCCTCCTTTCTGTAGTCTCTGTGAAGTGGTACAATATTAAGTAGATTGTGCTAAATTAAGGATTTATATTATAATCCCTAGAGAAAATAAATATATAATGTGAAGAGGCTCAATGAAAAATCCAACAGATAAATTAAAATGGATTATAAAATGTATTTGAATAATCAAAAAAACAGGAAAAAAGAAACAGAGAAACAAAAACTGAAGACATATACAAACCAGAGCAGAAAACAAGTAAAATGGTCCTGATCTAATAAGATTAATGTCCTTAAAAGAAGAGATACCAGACAGCTTGCTTTCTCTACCTCTCCATGCACACACACTAAAACAGCCACATGAGCACACAGCAAGATGTCTGGCATGTACAAGCCAGAATGAAAGGCCTCACTAAAAATGACCATGCTAGCACCCTGATCCTGGATTTCCAGCCTCCAGAACTGTGAGAAAATAAATTTCTGTTGTTTAAGCTCCCCATTCTGTAGCATTTTATTATTGAAGCCCGAGGAGACTAATACAAAAGGAGTACCCTCTCTTCTGAATTTCTAAGCACAGTTCCCCAGCTGGTGTGATGTGGCATACTAGTGAGCTGTTAATGAATAACGGAGTGCCCAGAGACACTGATCACCTTTGTGGAGAGTGGAGTTACTACAGCCTCTAGGCACTCCTTTGCCATAAATTTTATCTAGAGCCTTTGGAGTCAAGTGTGATCTGACACTACTCTACAGTCATGGCAACAGAAGGGGGCTCAGGAGGCTTTCCATCACTTGAAAATGTACTTGAGCAGTGAGTTACTGTGTGTGGTGTTATTTACTATTGACAAGAGACTCATGAAATAGGTGCTTAATATGGCACATAGCCCAAGGTGCGGCTGATCTGGGGTAGCGTCTCTCAAATCCAGACTACAGTCATCCCTCCGTATCCACAGTGGGTTGATGCTCATGTCCCTTACGTAAAATGGCATAGTATTTGCATATAATCTACGCACATCCTCCTGCATAATCTATAGATTACTTAAAATACCTAACACAAGGTAAATGCTATGTAAATAGTTGCCTGTAAGTAGCAAATTCAAGTTTTGTTTTTTCAAACTTTCTGGAAATATTTTTCTGAATATCTTAGATCGAGTTGGTTAAATCTGTGGATGTGGAACTGTCAGATATGGAGGGCTGACTATACACATATATCAGATACTTCAATCCATTTTTGGTTGATAAACATTTTAATGACATACTTCCTAGAAGCAGAATGGCTTTTCTTCTGTAAATTAGAGTTTCATCATAATTTTGAAATATAGGATGATATAAAAATTCAATTAGATTTGAAGTCTATTCACATTTTCACACACGTACAATCAAGGTTATACTTGTCAATGAAAGAAATGGGAAAATAAATTCTTGTACAGAATCTTTCAACTATTGGAAATGTCTGAATGATTGTAAAAAGTTTTATATTTTTATCAGTTATTCAGCCTAAATTACTTGTTATTGGAGACTATGAAGACTTAAAAATGATTATCATTAAAACTTGGTATATTAAATACCTATTGCTACTTAACAAATTATTCTAAAACATAAAGCTTTAAAACAATAAACATTTGTTATTTCAGTTTCTTTGGGTTAAAAATGCAAGAGTAGCCTAGCTGGGTGGCTGAGGCTCAGCGTTTCCCAATGATATTAAAATTAAGATGTCAACCAGGGTTGCAGGCATCCAAAGGCTTGACTGGAGTTGGAGGATTCCATTCCAAGTCTGCTCATTCACATGACTACTGACAAAGGTCTAAGTTTCTTTCTGGCTGTTGGCTGAAGGCCTCAGTTCCTTGCTGTGGGTCTTTCAAAATAACTACTTGGTATACATATGTGTTCTTCTGACATGGCAGCTGACTTTCCCCCGATCAAGTGACCTAATAGAGAGAGCCCAGAGCAGGACAAAATATCTTCTGTGATGAGTCTTGTGAGTCACATATCATCTCTTTTGCCATATTCTATTCATTATATTTAAGTCCCTAAGTCCACCCCACAAGCGGAGGAGAATTAGGCTCCACTTTTTGAAGGGAAGAGTATCAGTGGATTTGTGGACATATTTTAAAAATCACTGCATCTTGCGTAAATATTTTATGTTCATGGAATTCAAGCTCAAGTCCAATAATGAGATGGTTTTAAAGACATTATTTATAAGTTTTATATAAACTCAAAATTTGATATCTAATATTTTATATTCTATTTTTATTACTGTAATTAGATAATATAAACAATACATTTTCTGCTAATTACAAACTCTCTCTCATTTTAACCTAGCACACTTTACAAATATTATTGTTATTGATTTGTGCCATAACTGGAAGCACTGTCTTATAGCAGTGGGACAAAATCCACTCAGATAGTTCGTAAAGAATTCTGCTTGTGCTATAGCTGCCCATCTTAGCTCTTTCAGTAAGTTTTAGTTTTCAAAGGATAGGGGATATGTTATATATATCTTTATATCCTCTACTACAGTTAGCATAGTGTTCTGCATTTTTGGTATACAATTTTAAAAATTCAACTATTTATTAAATATAAGTATTTATACACAAAACTAGAATTTAAAAAATACATGTGAAATGACTTTTAAATGTATTAATTTTTCTCAGAGACAGTTTGTGTTTTATAAGGAAGTCAAGAGTTCCACTACAAGATTTAAGTATAGCAGAGGGATGACCAATTTGAATTATCTGATATGTACTTTCCTCATCACGTTAACTTATTCTTTCTTTTCCCTTTTTCCCTTCTACTGACACCTTTTATCCGCTGAACAGCATTTTTGCTTCACCTATGTATTACCTGCCAATGGCATCAAGGTTCTTTATTAGATCCAGCTGACAGCATTAAGAGCCAAAACAGTGACTATAATAATCTAGGAGGTTGCAAAGTGAACTTTCCATACAAGCAAGTATAAGGTCTACATGTATAACAGCTTTGTATTGGTGACATTTTCCCGGCTTCTTTTATATTATTACAAGACAAAAATAATAATCACAAAAGTCACTTATATATAAGTTCAAATCTGTGAGGCAGATTGGTGATCTGAGCAGCTTCTTTATAACCTGGAGTGACTTGATATCCAGTAAAAACTTGTCAGTAACAATAGGCCCCAAAATGGCATTCTTTTTTGTGAATTAGGGAATTGACAATAAATATAATCCAAATGAAAAAGCCTGAAGGTCACCTATCTAATATATATAAGGCAAGCAATACTATAAGGGGCATCACCTTTGAATATGAAGGGCATTGACATAAAATATTGCAAACAAACTGTCAAAATACAGTTCAAATAGAAAAGGAAAAACATGATATGAGGTAGTTTTGGTACTGCATCTCTGACCCAAACTTACCATAGGAAAATGCCTAGAGATAGATTGTTGCATATTTCCTAAACATTGCTTGACACTGTTATGGAATTAATCCTTTACCTAAACTGCTGAGTCACATAAGAAAATAATTTATATAATTCTATTTAACGCTCTTCCTTTGTATAGCAATTTTTTTTAATTTTCAGAAAAAAAATTAGAACTGGCTACTTGAATTATAGGCTTAAAAATGACAATTACTTGGCCATTGATTTAAAGAACTGTCATAAGACTGAAGAAAATAAGGTATTAACATAGTTTCTAGTTGCACATTTAATCTGAAAGACAAGAGCAGGGTATCAGAATCATGACTGGGTACACACATAGATGTTCTCAGAAAACCCTGGTTGAATTTTTAAATGACAAGAAGCTCTTTAACACTCACCATGAAATTAGTTATTATTTATGTTTCCTCCATATAAAAAGAGATGTTGAACAAATAGTAACTATTAAGAAAATAACATGAAAATCTGAAACCCAAGCAAAATTCATGCTAGGTTTTGTTTTTTTTTAATGTTGCTAAAAAAAATAGAAAGGAATCTGTCCATTAAGCAATCCTTTAATAAAATTATGGAGTCATGTTTGGATGTCATGCCTGCCAATGATTTCTGTTCCAAAATATGTTGTAAAATGGCCTGAAGACCTTCACACTTAGAGAAACTCCATTGCAAGGAAGTCTTTTATATCTAATACATCACCCCACTTTAAAAAATAAAAATCAAGAAACACTCAGGGTCCAAATATACTCAGAAGCTTTTCTGTTTCGTTGTTTTCTCTTTCTTTTTGCAATTTCTTAAGCAGAGGGCTAAAAGAAATGCACACACACACAAAATGATGAAATGTTTAATACTGTTTTGGTAGATAATAGAGGGCATAAAATAGGTCTCTGTCTTAGTGTCTTAAAATGTCTTAGTACTTATTTTAAAAGTACATAGTTAGTTTATCATGTTGCTTTTTAGCATTCCTTTCTTTCAACCTGAAGAACTCCCTTTAGCCATTTTCTTGTAAGGCAGGTCTAGGGGTAATAAACTCCCACAATTTTTCCTCTAATATCAGGAACAAAGTAAGGATGTCATCCTGTCCAAAATAGTATTGGAAGTCCTAGCCAGAGTAATTAGAGAAGAAAAAGAAATAAAAAGCATCTAAAATCAGAAAGGGAGAAGTGAAATTTTCCCTGTTTGCAGAAGACATGATTCTGTATCTAGAAAACTCTAAAGACCCCTCCCCCCCACACACAAATGATTAGAACTGAGTAATCCAGTAAAGTTACAGGATACAAAATCAACATACACAAATCAGTTTCATTTCTATACACTAATGGCAAACTCTGTGAAAAAGAAATTAATAAATCAGTCCTATTTATAATAGCATTAAAACAATGAAATACTAAGAAATAAATTTAACAAAGCAGGTGAGAAATCTCTACACTGAAAACATTAAGACACTGATGAAAGAAAATGAAGACACAAATACACAGAAAGATATCTCATATTCAAGGACCAGCAGAATATTGTTAAAATGTCCATACTACACAAAGCAATCTACAAATTCAGTTCAATCCCTATCAAAATCCTAATGGCATTGTTTACTGAAATAGGAAAAGAACAATGCTACAATTGATATGAAACCACAAAAGACCACAAATTGCCAAATCAACCTTGAGAAAGAACATAGCTAGAAGCATCACACTCCATGATTTCAAAATATATTACAAAGCTACAGTAATAAAAACACTGGCAGAAAGACTTTTAATGAATGGAGAATAGAATAGAGCCCAGAAATAAATCCATGCATATACAGTCAAATGATCTTTAACAAAGGTGCCAAGGATATACTAGGGAGAAAGGATAGTCTCTTAAATAAACCATGTTGGGAAAACTGGATCTCTACATGCAAAAGAATAAAATTGAAACCTTATCTCATATTAAACACAAAAAATCACTCAAAATAGACTAAAGACTTAAATATAAGATGTGAAACACTAAAACTCCTAGAAGAAAATACAGGGGAAAGGTCATGACATCAGTCTTGACAATGACTTAATGGATATGACACCAAAAGCACAGGCAACAAAAGCAAAAATAGAAAAATGAGATTACATCAAACTAAAAAGCTTCTGCACAACAAAGCAAACAATCAACAGAGTAAAAAGGCAACCTATGGAATGGGAAAAATATTTGGAAATCATATGTCTGATACAGGTTTAATCTCCAAAATAAATAAGAAACTCCTACAACTCAATAGTAAAAAAAATTAATATTCCAATTTTTAAAATGGACTAAAGACATGAATAGATAATTCTCCAAAGAAGATATACCAAATGGCCAACAGACATATTAAAAAATGTTTGGAGGGGGAGGGATAAATTGGGAGATTGGGATTGACATATACACACTACTATATATAAAATAGACAACTAATAAGTACCTACTGTATAGCACAGGGAACTCTTCACAATACTCTGTAATGACCTATATAGGAAAATAATCTAAAAAAGAGTGGATATATGCATAACTGATTCACTTTGCTGTACAGCAGAAACTAACACTACATTGTAAATCGATTATACTCCAATAAAAATTAAAAAAAAAAAAGAAGCATGTAGGGGGTGGTGAAAAGCCAAAAAAAAAGGTTCGATGTCACTAGTCATCAGGAAAACGTAAGTCAAAACCACAATGAGATATCACCTCATACCTGTCAGGGTCAAAAAACCAAAAGACAAGTGTTGCTAAGGATGTGAAGAAATTGGAACCCTTGCACACTGTTGGTGGCAATGCAGCCACTATGGAAAACAGTATGGAGGTTCCTAAAAAATTCAAAATAGAACTACCTCATATGATCCAGCAATCCCATTTCTGGGTATTTGTCAGAAAGAACTGAAATCAGGATCTTGAAGAAATATTAGTACTCCTATTTCATTGCAGCATTATTCCCAATAACCAAAATGTGGAAACAAATGTCTGTAACAGATGAATGGATAAAGAAAATGTGACATGTACAGAGAATAAACTATAAAATATACTCAGCCTTGAAAAAAAAGAAATTCTGCAATATGGGACAACATAAATGAGCCTTGAGGACATTATTCTAACTGAAATAAGCCAGTCACAGAAAGACAAATACTGCATGATTCCACTTATATGAGGTATCCAAAAGAGTCAAATTCATAGAATCGAGTGGAATGTTGTTGCCAAGGGTTGGGGAGAAGGAAATGGGGAATTACTAATCAACTGGCATAAAGTTTCAGTTAAACAAGATGAATAAGCTGTAGAGATCTGCTTTTCAACATGGTGTCAGTAGTCAACATACTGTATTGTACACTTAACATTTGTTAAGAGGGTAGATTTCATGTTAAGAATTCTTACCACAACAAAATAATGTATTTTGTAAAAGTACAGAGTAAGACCTAATCCACAAAATGCACCTCCCCATTTTGAATTTAACTAGTGTCTACAGTGCAAACAATGATAGATATATTTCCTAATTCCTTGCTTTCACCCTTTCTTTTATATTTTTCTTCAGTTTAAATATGCAGAGACCAAAAGATATTGCCAAGTTTCAGTGCAGCAATTAGAGTAGCCAGAACAGCTAGACCTTAAGTGTTATTTAAATAAGTCCCTTTAAGTAATTCTTAGGATATCAATCTCTAAATGACCCAATTTTATGATAAGATCCAATGATACAAGCTTCAAAGTATAAATCAACAAATAGAAATGTCAGAAACCTCAGAGAATCTTCAGAGACTATATATAGTTCACTGTAATGTAGATATTTAGGATTTTTAATTGCTACTTGTAGTCATATTAGAGTTCATTTTTCTCTTTTTTCTCAATACTAAATTATTAATATCTATTTCATTTCAATTATAATTCATTCTGATATGTTAATTATTCTTCTATTTTAATTTCTTTTTGGATAATTTACCTAGTAAATCCAAGACTCTGTGAGCATTTATCCAGGCTCAGATCTCAACTCTCAATTTCAGTGTTTTATTAATGTAATAGATACCAATTTCTCCCAATGGCAGCTACTTAAAATTACATATAGTCTCAATGAAGACCTTAATAGCTTCAAGCTTCCTAGAGTCATTTTGATTTATTCATCTATTAATTCATCTATCTATCCATTCTTCCATCCATCCATTCGTATTTCAGTAGCTTGAAAATTCAGTTGAAATTCAGGAATCACAAGTGTAAAATTTCTTATTCAAACTCCTTCCAGTTCTTAATTTTCTTAATTTTTCCTCTAAATTTTATCTTCCTTTTTAACTGTTTTAGAATTATTTGGTTTCTATGGATATTTTCAATCTTTCTTTAATAAAAAAGTTTTTTGTTGTTAAATGTAGCAATCAGATAACAAATATAATACATATGAAAAATGTATACTTAGCATTGAACATTTGCTGTGTGTAAGACACTTTCGTAGACAAGGGAGATGAGGTACTATGAAAGGCACAGTCTTATGGAACTTCTAGTGGGAGAAGACAGATAAAATCATAAACAAGAAAATATCAAGGAATAAGTGCTCTGATGAAAATCAATCAGGTTAAAATGACAGCAAGTCTAGTAATTATATTAGGTAGACAAGAAAGGTTTTTTTAAAGGAAATTCAATTTCATCTCAAATCTGAAAGATAATAAGGAATATGCAGTGGGAAAATTTGGGGGAAAAGAGTATTCCAGGAGAAATGAGAAGCTACTGAAAGGATACTAGGCAGGAACACACGGTCTGTTAGGGATACAGAAAGAAAACCATTTTTGCTAGACCTCAGTGAGCAAAAGGAGGGTGGTGTGAGATGTGGTCAGAGAAGTACGGCAGGAACCAGTTAAATGGGACATTGTAGGCCACAGGAAAAATGTTTGGATATTATTCTGAGATTTAGAGCCGTTTAAGTAGGTGAGTGATATGATGTGTGATTTCACCATGAAGAAAATGGATGTGAATGTGGACCACGAGAGGGTAAAGGAGGGAAACTGTTTTAAAGGCTACCATAGAGGCCCAAACAAGATTTGAAGGCAGGTAGGGCTAGAGTAAAAGCAATGAAGTTGCACAGAAGAGGAAAGATTTAGGATATGTTTTAAAGGCAAAGCCAATAGGGCTTGATTACAAATCAGATCACAGAGGAGAGGGGAAAAAATACAATCAAGGATGAATGTTAGCATTTTGGATTGAGGGACTGGATGGATGGTGATGCCATGTGTTGAGACAAGAAATACAGGAGAAAAATCAGATTTGGTGACCTAGATTAAATATTCTTATACGTGTTACTCTTTCTGAAGTTCATAGCTTTCATACTCAAACACGAGCTAATGTTTCACTAATGGCGCATTTAAATTCTTTATCTAAAAAAATCATTTTTTGTTAATACAATGTCATTTAAAATAGTTTATCCTAAATATAAGAAGATCATTTTGAACTAATACTATTTGCTTCTGTTTACATGATTACTAATAATACTAAGGTAAAAATTGAGGAAAATGACACCTTGTATACTTTTTATTTAATAACACCTGGTAATTTTGAGGTACAGTTACAATTTCCACAAACTGAATTATTCAACAAAGGGCAACACAATTTGTTTAGATATAGTTTACCATATGAAAAATAAATATTTGATAAAAAGAAACTATCCTTATATTTGTACTTCATACTAACTTCTCTATTTAAGAGCAAAACAACTAGACCACATTATAATCAATTTATTTTCAATTATCTCAACAGATAGCTTTACTGTCACATGAACCTTTAGCACTCACAGGAACACAGACGCCAGTACCATTTGTGGTCAATGGAGCTTATCTGGTTATTCTGAATGTATTATACATTTATGAGCCACCTGTGAAGAAACAAATGGTCTAAGACTTCAGTATAGCTATGATATGAATGTTCAAAAATGGATCTGAAGCAGCTGATCTTTTCAACAAAAGTGTCTGACATCTCAGCACAAGTGGATGGCCTTGTGTGGTAAATAGGCTTTGAGGCAGCTTTGAGTTCTGGTGAAGCAAAGAATAGGAAGGAAAGGAAAAAGAAAGTAAATGTAAAGAAAAAAGCAGAGACATCAACTTCTGTCATGCACTGTTTTCCCTGATTTGTTAAGCACATAAATGTCACTGAAACTACAGTGACAGTGGCCATTTTCTTCTAAGATGAATTTTCTTAGTAACAATACAAAAGTGTCTGAGGTCTTCTGCTACCCCATCCCATTACATATATGCACATAATGTGGTATAAATGGTCTATCTAAGATATGATCCAAGATCATCATCATAATTAAAGAAGGCTACAAAAAACTGTATATCTCACATGTAACAGTTATATTGGAAACTGATTGCAATAGGATAGAAAGTTAGAAAGATGCAGAGAAATTATCTTTCCACTTAATGCCATTAATATATTTCTGAAAATTAGACATTCTGTGTGAAACTACTATCCAGGAGCCTATTTCTCTATATTCTACATGGGAAAAATTGTAATGTATTACAAGTTAACCACAAAAACCTATAATTTCCAAAAACAATCCCCTAAAAGTGATAGCAGTAAAATACATATTTATAAGCACCTTACATACTAATATGTAAAATACTTAAAATATTGTTACTTGATCATCAACTAATAAGGTTGCTTACAAATAGTTGTTTTGATTGCAATGTTGTTTCAATTGCTCCTGTTAGTGACAGCAACATCTCAGATAAACATTACCATTGCTGACATACATATGTTTTAAAAATGTTTACCTGTGACTTTTTCAAGATCTTTACTGAGATATATTTAATATACCATAAAAATTAACCATTAAACCATTAAAGTGTATAATACAATGATTCTAATATATTCAGAGTTCTGCAACCATCACCACAATCTAGGTTTAGAATATTTTTATTATGCCAAAAGAAATGTTATAACCATTAGAGTCACTCTCCATCCCCCAGCCTCCACCACCTCACCACACCTAGGCAATGACTTATCTACCTTACATCCCTATAGATTTATATATTCTGGACATTTATTACAAATGAGATCATAAATTTGTGGTCTTTTGTGATGAGTTTCATTATTCCAAAGAACTCAATTGCAGCTTTATGATTTCTTTCCTTTTTAAGTTTGCCTTTTGTATAATTTTATAAACTTCTACTTATCTGGTAATTTTAGATAGAACAAAATATTCAGAACAATTCCATGCCTAGCCATAAACAGTGAAAACCAAAATAAACTTCTCTCTGGGCAAATGTTGGCTCAGTATTAAGGTCAAACTTTCTATAGGTTCCTGAATTACTATGAATCAGTCTTTTGATGATTATATTATTTCCCTTTACCCAGGTTCACCATTTCTGTAATCTTCTAAGGAACATGATGCCTCTGTCTTTTTTTGTTCCAACAGCAGGATCTTAATTTGAAGATCTAAACTTCTCAACCTGATATCCTGTCAAATATGCATTCAACTTGGACCACACTGACCACACATATCATACTAGTCCAATTCTATTGAAAAAATGCTTTGCCTCTTCCATTCTGTTGATTTCGGACCACTGGACAGTAAGAGTCACTGTTGGATAGTGATTAGGCGAATAAAACCAGGAATAAAATTAGCTGGATTTCTGAAATGCCATATCCTAGTATTTCAGAAAGTAACTTTAAGCAAGATATTTAACTTCCAAGGCCACAGTTTCTTCATCTATAAAATGCAAGAACAAAACTGCCTACTTTACAGATTAGCTGTGAGGATTGAGTGAAATATGTTTGTCACATAGGAAGAATTTTTAAAATCTAGGTTTTATTATCTAAGCTATAAATTTCACTTTGAACTCTACAAATTCTCACTTCCTTGATGATGACAGACATTTCTAATTTACCCAAAGCCCTTTTTTCACACTCCCAGATGTTGTCTCAGAATCTAAAAACAGCACTCTAGGCAGAATGCTGCAATTAATCAGAATACACTGTGAGCCAATACACATTTACTATCTTTATCTGAGATAATAAATTTTGATTAACCTTTTATTATACAATAATTACAAATCCCTTCTGGAGCTTTTCTCTCTTTATAATATACTTGAACTACACTTATTCTTAGCCTCAAATATCTGTCACACCTGACTGTTTTCAAACAAAGTAAAATTCTAGATTGTGTGAATCTTAAAACTGATATTAATCCACGTTTGCAATTAATTTTTAGTTTAAAGGTAATTGTTTATCCATTTATTTGTTCACTATTCTTTTTGATATTTTCAAATGACATGTTTATTGAGATATAATTCACATACCAAAGAATATATCTTTTTAAAGTGTGCAATTACAGTAATCAAGACAGTGTGGTATTGAGGAAGAATAGAAAAATAGACCAATGGAACAGAATGAAGAGCCTAGAAATAGACCCACATAAATATAGTAAACTAATCGTTAACAACGGAGCAAAGGCAATACAATGGAGCAAACTAGTCTTTTCAACAAGTGATGCTGGATCAACTGGGCATCCACATGCAAAAAAATGAATCTAGACAGAGATTTTATGTCCTTTACAAAAATCAGCTCAAAATGAGTCATGGACCTAAACTTTAAGTAAGCTTAAAGTTACTTTCTGAAATACTAGGACATGGCATTTCAGAAATCCAACTAATTTTGTTCCTGGTTTATATCTTAGATGAAAATACAGAAGAAAACCTAGATTACCTTGGGTATAGCAATGACTTTATAGGTGCAGCATCAAAGGCACAATCCTTGAAAGGAAAAATTGATATACTGCACTTTATTAAAATTTAAAATTTCTGCTTTGAGAAAGATGATATCAATAGAATGAGAAGATAAGCCACAAATTTAGAGGAAACATTTGCAAAAGACATATCAGATAAAGGACTAGTATCCAAAATATAGAAAGAGCTCCTAAAACTCAACAATAAGAAAACAAGCAACCCAATTAATAAAATTGGCAAAGATAAAAACAGACACCTCACCTGAAAGATATATAGTTGGCAAATAAACATATGAAAAGATATTCAACAGCACATATCATTAAGGAATTGCAGATAAAAGCAACAAAGAGATATATTACACTCTATTAGAACTGTGAAAATCCAAAACAATGACAACACCAAATGCTGGCGGTGGGGGGGGGGGATGTGGAGCAACAGGAAATCTCATTATCTCATTCATTGCTGGTAGAACTACAAAATGGTACAGCTACTTTGGAAGACAGTTTGGCAGGTTCTTACAAAACCAAACATTGTCTTACCATATGATCCAGTAATCGTGATCCCTGGTATTTAACCAAATGAATTGAAAACTTATGTCCACACAAAAACCTGCACATGGATATTTATAGCATCTTTATTCATAATTGACAAACTTGGAAGTAACCAAGATGCCTTTCATACGTCAATGGATAAGTAAACTGGGTACATCTACACAATGCAATATTATTCAGCACTAAAAATAAATGAGCTGTGCAGAAGATCTACAAGGATATAGAAGGCTTCATCAACACTATAAGTTAATCAGACCTAACAGACCACCCGATGACAGAATACATATTCTTCTCAAGTGGCCACATTCTCCAGGATAGACCATATGTTAGGCTATGGAACAACACCCAATGTGCAAAATGATTTGCTGAGATCATAATTGGTATTGTTTTAAAACTGTAGATCAAGTTGGAATATTGATAATATTGTGTCTCCCTATCTATGAAAACAGAATATCTCTCCAATTATTTAATTCTTTGATATTGTCCACCCTAGTTTTATAGTTTTCCTCACCAAGATATTGTATATAATATATGCATAGAGAGAGAGAGAGAGAGAGAGAGAGAGAGAGAGATGATAGATAGATAGATAGATAGATAGATAGATAGATAGATAGATAGATAGATAGATAGATAGATGATAGATAAATTCAGATTTAGATTTTATCTATTTCATTTGGTGGGGTTGCTAATGTGAATAGTAAGGTCTTTTTTTTTTTTCAAATTCCACTTCTTAATTGCTGGTATGTAGGAAATTGATAGAATTTGTACATTAACTTTTTACCCTTTAACCTTGCTATAATCACTTAATAGTTCCAGGAGGGCCTTTAAGAAAAACATTTATGCATAGAAAATAATGTTATTTGCAAACAAAATTTTATTTCTTCTTCCTTAACATGTTTATATTTCATTTCCTTTTCTTGTATTACAGCATTAACTACAATTTCCAGAGTGATGTAGAAATGCAGTGATGAGAGGGAATATCCTTGCCTTTAATCTGATCTTTGTAAAAAAAAACTAAATGGCTGAATGCATATGACAACAAGACTCATATATACACTGCCTAGAGGAGACTCACTTCAGATCTAAAGACACAAAGAGACTGAAAGTGAGGGGATGGATAAAGGTATTCCATGAAAATGGAAATCAAAAGAAAGCCAAGGTAGCAATACTTATAGCAGACAAAATTGACATTAAAATATAGACTGTTACAAGAGACAAAGAAGGACACTACATAATGATCAAGGGATCAATCCAAGAAGATATAACAATTGTATATATATGTGCATCCAACATAGGAGCACCTAAATATATAAAGCAAATATAAATAGGCTTAAAGGGACATATCAAGAGTAACAGAATAATAGTAGGGGACTTAAACACCCCACTTATATCAATGGACAGATTTCCAGACAGAAAATCAATAAGGAAACACTGGCCTAAAATGATGCATTAGACCAATTGAACTTAATTGATATATATAGAATATTCCATCCAAAAGCAGCAGAATACACATTCTTTTCAAGTGCACACCATTCCAAAATCTATGGGATGCAGCAAAAACAGTTCTAAGAGGGAAGTTTATAGCAATACAAGCTTACCTTAGGAAATAAGAAAAACCTCAAATAAACAACCTAATCTTACATCTAAAGGAATTAGAGAAAGAAGAACAAACAAAACCGAAAGTTAGTAGAAGGAAAGAAATCATAAAGATCAGCACAGAAATAAATGAAATAGAGATGAAGAACACAATAGAAAAGATCAATGAAACTAAAAGATAGTTCGTTGAAAAGATAAACAAAATTGATTAACCTTTAACTAAACTCAACAAGAAAAAAACAGGGCCCAAACTGATAAAATCAGAAATGAAAATGGAGAAGTTACAACTGACCCCACAAAAATACAGAAGATCATAAGAGACAAGTACAAGCACTACATGCCAATAAAATGGACAACCTGGAAGAAATGGACAAGTTCTTAGAAAGGTAGAATCTTCCAAGACTTAACCAGGAAGAAATAGAAAATATGAACAGACCAATTACTAGTAATGAAATTGAATCAGTAATTTAAAAACTCCCAACAAACAAAAGACCAGGAGCAGATGGCTTCATAGGTGAACTCTACTAGACATTTAGAGAAGAGTTAACACCTATCCTTCTCAAACTATTCCAAAAAATTTCAGAGGAAGAAACATTTCCAAACTCATTCTATGAGGCCAGCATCACCCTGATACCAAAACCAGACAAAGATATTACGAAAAAAGAAAATTATAGGTCATTGTCACTCATAAACATAAATGTAAAAATTATCAACAAAAATACTAGCAAACTGGTGCTTCGTTCAAGATGGCGGAGTAGAAGGACGTGTGCTCACTCCCTCTTGTGAGAGCACCGGAATCACAACTAACTGCTGAACAATCATCAACAGAAGACACTGGAACTCACCAAAAAAGATAACCCACATCCAAAGACAAAGGAGAAGCCACAGTGAGACATTAGGAGGGGTGCAATCACAATAAAATCAAATCCCATAACCACTGGGTGGGTGACTCACAAACTGGAGAACGATTATACCACAGAAGTCCACCCACTGGAGTGAAGGTTCTGAGCCCCACGTCAGGCTTCCTAACCTGGGGTTCTGGCAATATAGGAATAATCAGTATTGTGAAAATGACTATAATACCCAAGGAAATCTACAGATTCAGTGCAATCCCTATCAAATTACCAATGGCTTTTTTTACAAAACTAGAAAAAGAACTTAAAATTTGTATGGAGACACAAAAGACCCCGAATAGCCAAAGCAATATTGAGGGAAAAAAACGGAGCTGGAGGAATCAGACTCCCTGACTTCAGACTATACTACAAAGCTACAGTAATCAAGACAATATGGTACTGGCACAAAAACAGAAATATAGATCAATGGAACAGGATAGAAAGCCCAGAGATAAACCCATGCACCTATGGTCAACTAATCTATGACAAAGGAGGCAAGGATATACAGTGGAGAAAAGATAGTCTCTTCAATAAGTGGTGCTGGGAAAACTGGACAGCTACATGTAAAAGAATGAAATTAGAACACTCCCTAACACCATACACAAAAATGAACTCAAAATGGATTAAAGACCTAAATGTAAGACTGAACACTATAAAACTCTTAGAGGAAGAACACACTTTGACATAAATCACTGCAAGATCTTTTTTGACTCACCTCCTAGAGTAATGGAAATAAAAACAAAATATATAAATGGGACGTAATGAAACTTAAAAGCTTTCATACAGCAAAGGAAACTACAGACAAGATGAAAAGACAACCCTCAGAATGGAAGAAAATATTTGAAAATGAATCAACAGACAAAGGATTAATCTCCAAAATATATAAACAGCTCATGTAGCTCAATATTAAAAAACCAAACAACCCAATCCAAAAATGGGCAGAAGACCTAAATAGACATCTCTCCAAAGAAGACATACAGATGGACAAGAGGCACATGAAAAGCTGCTCAACATCACTAATTATTAGAGAAATGCAAATCAAACCACAATGAGGTATCACCTCATACCAGTTAGAATGGGCATCAGCAGAAAATCTACAAACAACAAATGCTGGAGTGGGTGTGGAGGAAAGGGAACCCTCTTGCACTGTTGGTGGGCATGTAAATTGATACAGCCACTATGGAGAACAGTATGGAGGTTCCTTCAAAAACTAAAAATAGAATTACCATATGACCCAGCAATCCCACTACTGGGCTGATGACCAGAGAAAACCATAATTCAAAAAGACACATGCACCTCAATGTTCACTGCAGCACTATTTTCAATAGCCAGGTCATGGAAGCAACCTAAATGTCCATCAACAGACGAATGGATAAAAAAGATACTGTACATATATACAATGGAGTATTACTCAGCTATAAAAAGGAACGAAATTGGGTCATTTGTGGAGATGTGGATGGACCTAGAGACTGTCATACAGAGTGAAGTAAGTCAGAAAGAGTAAAACAAATATTGTATATTAACGCATATATGTGGAATCTAGAAAAATGGTACAGATGAACCAGTTTGCAAGGCAGAAATAGAGACACAGAAGTAGAGAACAAACATATGGACACCAAGGGGGAAACGTTGGGGGTGGGTGATGGGATGAATTGGGAGATTGGGCTTGACATATATACACTGATTTGTATAAAATAGATAACTAGTAAGAACCTGCTGCTTAAAAATAAAATAAAATTCAAAAAAAATACTAGCAAACCAAATCAAACACTACATTAAAAGGATCATACACCAAGATCAACTGAGATTTATCCCAGGAATACAAGGATTTTTCAATATCCACAAATCAGTCAATGTGATACACCACACTAACAAATTGAAGAATAAAAATCATAGGGCTTCCCTGGTGGCACAGTGGTTGAGAATCTGCCTGCCAATGCAGGGGACACGGGTTCGAGCCCTGGTCTGGGAAGATCCCACATGCCGCAGAGCAGCTGGGCCCATGAGCCACAATTACTGAGCCTGCGCGTCTGGAGCCTGTGCTCCGCAACAAGAGAGGCCGCGATAGTGAGAGGCCCGCGCACCGCGATGAAGAGTGGCCCCCGCTTGCCACAACTAGAGAAAGCCCTCGCACAGAAATGAAGACCCAACACAGCCATAAATAAATAAATAAATAAAAATAAAAATTAAAAAAAAAAAACATATGATCATCTCAATAGATGCAGAAAAAGCTTTTGACAAAGTTTAACATAAATTTGTGATAAAAACTCTCCAGAAAGTGGGCACAGAGAGAACCTACCTCAACATAATAAAGTTCATATAAGAGAAACCCACAGCTAACATCATATTCAGCAGTAAAAAGCTAAAAGCATCTTCTCTAAGATTGGGAACAAGACCAGGATGCCCACTCTCACCACTTTTATTCAACATAATATAGGAGTCCTAGCCACAACAATCAGAAAAAAAAAAAAAAAAAAGAAATAAAAAGAATCCAAATTGGAAAGGAAGTAAAACTGTCACTGTTTGCAGATGACATGGTAGTATATATAGAACATCCTAAAGATATCACCAGAAAACTACTAGAGCTCATCAGTGAATTCATTAAAGTTGCAGGATATGAAAATAATACATAGAACTCTGTTGCATTTCTATACACTAACAACAGAAGATCAGAAAGATAAATCAAGGAAACAATCTGATTTTCCATTGCATCAAAAAGAATAAAATACCTAGGAATAAACCTACCTAAGGAGGTAAAAGACATGTACTCAGAAAACCATAAGACACTGATAAAAGAAGTTGAAGACAACAAAAACAGATGGAAAGATATAACATGTTCTTGGGTGGGAAGATTTAATATTGTTAAAAAGACCATAATACCCAAGGCAACCTACAGATTCAGTACAGTCTCTATCAAAATACCAAAGGCATTTTTCACAGAACAAGGACAAATAATTTTAAAATTTGTGTGCAAACACAAAAGACCACAAATAGTCAAAACAATATTGAGAAAGGAACACAGAGCTGGAGAAATCACGGTCCCTGGCTTCTGACTATATTACAAAGCTACAGTAATCAAAACAGTATGGTACTGGCAAAAAACAGACACATAAATCAATGGAACAGAATCAGGAGCCCAGAAACCAACCCACACACTTATGGTCAATTAATCTACAACAAAGGAGGCAAGAATACACAATGGAGTAAAGAAAATTTCTTCAATAAGTAGTGCTGGGAAAACTGGACAGATACATGTAAAAGAATAAAATTAGAACATTCTCTCACAGCATATACAAAAATACACTCAAAATGGATTAAAGACCTAATTGTAAGACTGGGAACCATAAAACTCCTAGAGGAAAGCATAGGCAGAATAGTCTTTGACATAAATCACAACAATAGTGTTTTGGATCTGTCTCCTAAAGCAAAGGAAATAAAAGCAAAACAGATCAGACCTAATTAAACTTAAAAGCTTTTGCACAGCAAAGGAAACACTGATGAAATGAAAATACAATCTACTGAATGGGAGAAAACGTTTGGAAATGTTATGACCACTAAGGGGTTAATATCCAAAATATATAAACATCTCATACAACTCAACATCAATAAAAGCAAACAACCACTTAAAAATAGGCAGGAGACCTTAATAGACATTTTTCCAAAGAAGACACACAGATGGTCAGTGATGGCCAATGGGCATATGAATAGATGTGCAACATCACTAATCATCAGGGAAATGCAAATCTAAACCACAATGACATATCACCTCACACCTGTTAGAATAGCTAGCATCCAAAAAAAAAAACACAAATAATAAATGTTGGCAAGGATGTGGAGAAAAGGGAGCCCTTGTACACTGTTGGCAGGAATGTAAATTGGTGCAGCCACTGTGGAAAATAGTATGAGGGTTCCTCAAAGAACTAAAATTAGAACTGCCATATGAACCAGCAATTCCACCCCTGGGTGTATATTAAAAAAAACAAACAAACATGAATTTGAAAAGATACATGCACTCCAATGTTCATAGCATTATTATTTACAAGATATGGAAGAAACCTAAGTGTCCATCAACAGATGAATGGTAAATAAGCAGTAGTATATGGGACTTCCCTGGCAGTCCAGTGGTTAAGACTTTGCTTTCCAATGCAGGGAGTGTGGGTTCAATCCCTGGTCAGGGAGGTAAGATCCCACATGTCTCACGGCCAAAAAAAACCAAAACATAAAACAGAAGTGATATTGTAACAAATTCAATAAAGACTTATAAAAAAAGAAGTAGTAGTATATATGTGATGGAATACTACTCAGCCATTATAAAGAATGAAATTTTGTCATTTGTAACAACATGAATGGACCTGGAGGGTATTATGCTAAGTGAAATAAGTCAGAGAAAGACAAATACAGAATGGTATCACTTATTGTGGAACCTAAAAGATAGAAGAAACTAGTGAAAATAACAAAAAAAGAAATAGACTCACAGATATAGAGAACAAACTAGTGGTTACCAATTAGGAGAGGGAAGGGGGGAGGGGCAACAAAGGGGTAGGAGATTAAGAGGTACAAACTATAATGTATAAAATTAGCTACAATGATTTATTGTACAATACAGGAAATATAGCCAAAAATTTACAATAACTCTAAATGGAGTATAACCTTTAACAATTGTGAATCACTGTATTGTACACCTCTAAATTATATAATACTGTACATCAACTATACTTCAACAAAAAAAAGGAAAAAAATCCATTCTGATTTTCATAAAAAAAAAAATTTCTAGCTTCTTGCCATTAAGCATGAAGTTAGCTATAGACTTTTGTATTCTTTCCCAAGTTGAGGAAGTTCCCGTTTCCTAGTTTACTTTGAGTTTTTATTATCAATGTATGTTGGATTTTGTCAAATGGTTTTACTGTATTGAATGGTCACATGATTTTTCTTTCTTAGCCTGTTCATGTAATTGATTATGTTATTTGATTTTTGTATGTTGAACCAGGTTTGGATACCTGGTATAAATCCCAGTTAGTCATGGTTATGTTTCTTTTCATTCATCAGTGGATTCAATATGACAATATTTTGTTGAGAATTTTTACATCTATGTTTATGGAATACAGTGGTCTGTAGTTTTCTTTCCTTGCAATATCTTTTTTTGATTTTCTTACAAGGGTAATTTTGGCCTCATAGAATTAGTTGAAAAGTATTCCCTCTGCTTATATCTTCTGAAATAAACTGTAGAGAAAAAGTGTGATTTCCTTCTTAAATGCTTGGTAGAATTGACAAATAAATCCATCTAGGTCTGTTGCTTTATGATTTGGAAGGTTATTAATTATTGATTCAATTTCTTTAATAGATATAGGCCTATTTGATTGTCTATTTCATCTTGTGTGAATTTTGGAAGATTCTGTCTTTCAGAAATTGATTCATTTCCTCTCGACTATCAAATTTGTGGGCATAAAGTTGTTTGTAGTATTCATTTATTATCGTTTTAATGACCATGGGATCAGAAGTGATATCGCCTCTTTATAAATATCTGATATTAGTAAAACTGTGGCCTTTCTCTTTTTCTTAATTAGCCTTCCTAGAGGCTTATCAATTTTATATATATTTTCAAAGAGCCAATTTTTTTCTTTTGTTGATATTCTCTATTGATTTCTTGTTTCAATTTCATTTATTTCTGCTCTAAATTTTATTATCTGTTTTCTTCTCTTACTTTGAACTATAAATTTGTCTTATTTCTCTAGTTTCTTAAGGTGGGAGACTAAATTATTGCATTTAGATCTTTCTCCTACTCTAAAATATGCATTCAATGCTCTAAATTTCCCTCTAAACCCTGGTTTTGCTGTATCCCAGTAATTTATTTTTCCCAGTAATTTTGGTAAGTTGTATTTTCATTTAGTTACATATTTAAAATTTCTCTTGAGATCTTCTTTGGCTTATATATTATCTAGAAGCATTTTATTTAATTTCCAAGTATTTGGGGATTTTCCAGCTATCTTTCTGTTATTGGTATCTAGTTTCATTCCATTGTGGTCTGAAAACAGATATTGTATGATTCCTATTCTTTTAAATTTTAGTGTTTATAATGGCCCAGGACATGTTCTATCTTGGTGAATGTTCCATGTGAGCTTAAGAAGAATGGGTATTCTGCTGTTGTTGCATGAAGTAGTCTATAGATGTTCCTTACACTCAGTAATTTGATAGTGTTTGGGGTTCAACTATGTCCTTACAGATTTTCTGCCTGCTGGATCTGTCCAGTTCTGATAGTTGGGTGTTGAAGTCTTCAACTATTACAGTGAATTCATCTATTTCTCTTTGCTGTTTTTTCAGTTTCTGCCTCACATATTTTGATGCTCTGTTGTTAGTCACAATAATGTTAAGCACTGCTATGTCTTCTTGGAGAAATGGTCCCTTATTGTTATTTAATGCCTCTATTTATGCCTGATAACTTTCCATGGTCTAAAGTCTGCTCTGTCTACTAAGTCCATCAAAGACATTCTTCATTACTGTTAAGGTGTTTTTCATCTCTAGTATTTGCTTTTAGTTCTTTCTTAGAATTTTCATCTCTCTCCTTACATAGGCCATCTGTTCTTTCATGCTGTCTACTTTATCCATTAGATTCCTTAGCATATTAAACATAGTTGTTTTAAATTCTGGTCTGATAATTGCAACAGCCCTACCATATCTGAGTCTAATTCTGATCTTTGCCCTATCTATCCAAGTTGTGTTATTTTAAGTCTTATAGTTTTTTCTTGATAGTGGACAGGATGTAGTAGGTAAAATGCATTGCTGTAAATAGGCCTTTATTAATGTTTGCAGTAAGGTGTCAGGGAAGGGAGGCATTCTATGGTCCTATTATTAGGTCTCAGTGTTTTAGTGAGCCTTGCCTCTGGGCTATAAACTTCACATGTGTTTTCAGTCAACTCCTCCCTTAAGTGGGATAGGAATGCTAGATGGTAGTTGTATTTCCCATCCTCCATGTGGAAAGCTAGACTTGGCTTTGGTTAGGTTGGTATTTTCTTTCAAATCAGTTAGGCTCTGATTAAACCTCAGTAATTTAGGCTCATGTTATACAGTTTCTCTTAAGGGCAGACCTTGTTGTTAGGAAGAATAGAATGCTCCTGTGTATTTCAAAGTGATTCCTTTCACCCTCCCTTTGTGAGAAGCCTGAAAGTGTATTTCTCCAATATTTACTGTGAGAACTTATTTAAAGATCTAGGAGGAAAAACTCACAAAAATGTGGGGGTCCCTTAATGACTGGGTGCCCTCGTCACTTTTATCTCTCAGACTTTCCCACATTGTGCCTCTAGCAATCCATTAATTATTTCAGGTTTTCCTACTCTGGCATTGGTTCCTCCAGAGGTTTCTGCTCACTGTTTCTCATTGGAAACTGTTCTGATTGCTCCTGAGCATGTGCCCAGAACTTCTTGATCCTCAAGGTTGACTGTGATCCCAGGAGGATTCTTTGCTGTCCTTTCCCATGGTATCTCTGTTAAACTTCTGGTTGTTCTGTCACTTCATTTGTTGCTACCAGTTTCATGGAACTATCAACACCCTCTTATTGCTCTCCACCAAAATATCCATTGCTTTCAACAATGTCCTTTGGCATGGAATTTTCCAACTGTTTCAGATAAACTCAATCTTTTTAGTCAGAGCTCCAGAACTCTTCATCCTTATGGTCTGCTTCACCTCCTAGGCAGAACTTCTGTTCCACTACATAGAAGGTGGGGTGAGGGCAGGGGCGTTTCTACTGGAATGATAGTCCTGCTCTATGAGCAGGCACATGGAAAGAAAAGTGGTAGCCTCTGGTCTTATTTGTTTGCCCCTCCCTGTATGGAAGCTCTGACCCAAGAGGAAGCTGGAGTAGGGGTAATCTAGTCCCAGTTTTCTCACCCTTCCATGCCTGAGGTAGAGCTTCCACTTATGAGTAGAGGTTAGAAGAGGGTAGGGGTCTTCTGTCTTTGCCAGACTGGAATAGAGCTTCTACAACATAGGGCTAGGGGAGGGAGAAATGCCAACAGCCTACCCCTCCAGGGTAAAACTGTAGCCCTACACTAGGAACTGAAGGAAAAAAGAACACTCTTTTCAGTCTCATCTGTCCAGAGTAGAGTATCCTAGGTAGAGGTTCTGTTTCTTTAACTTGGAGCAAAACTGAAGTGGGCAAAGAAGCAGATCATGGCTCACATGCCACAAACTCTCACTCCTTTTACTGAGATTTAGTAGATTTTCTTGAATGAATGTTCTCCATTTGCTATATGTCCTTTGGATAATTTACAGGGACTTTAAATGATTGCTTTTTATAATTTTCACCAGTTAAATGGTGGTTTTGCTGGAGAGAGGGTCTGACAGTCCTCTCTGGAAGTCCCCCTTCTACATAGGATTTTGACTTTATTAAACTTGCAGTGTGACTCTAGGTTTTTGCCACGTATTATTTTGCTTGGGGTTTGTTGGGGTTGTGAATGTAATTTTTTTCTTTTATGAATATGGTTAGAAAAGGTTATATTTAAAGATAACTATGAAGAGGAGTACAACAGGGTAGGCCTGAGTTCTGATATTTGGGTTACTTACAAGCCTCTTCCCATTTAGCCAAACTTATCATTCTTCACTCACTATACACTAGGTTCATAGGACTTCATTTTGATCCTCAAATATATGAAGCTTGTTCCCATTTTATAACTTTTGTTGTTGCCTTTGCTTGGCATACTCTTTCCTACAACGTTCACATGGATCTTTCCTTTTCATCACAGAACAAGTACTATCTTTTCAGAAGCGACCTTACTTTTCTAAAGCAGACTGACTTATATAAAGAAGGTTGTGTTACCTAAAGTACCCCATCACCCTTCCCTAAACTCTCTATCAGATTTCTATTTTTAATTCATATTACTTACTACCATTTTTAAAAATAGATCTTTATTGGAGTATAATTGCTTCACAATACTGTATTAGTTTCTGTTTTACGACAAAGTGAATCAGCCATATGCATACATATATCCCCACCTCCCTTCTCTCTGCGTCTCCCTCCCACCCTCCTTACCTCACCCCTCTAGGTCATTGCAAAGCACCGAGCTGATCTCCCTGTGCTATGCTACTGCTTCCCACTAGCTATTTTACATTCAGTAGTGTGTATATGTCGATGCTACTCTCACTTCGCCCCAGCTTCCCCCTCCCACATCCCCATGTCTTCAAGTCCACTCTTTATGTCTACATCTTTATTCCTGCCCTGCCACTAGGTTCATCAGTACCATTTTTCTTTTTTAGATTCCATATATATGTGTTAGCATACGGTATTTGTTTTTCTCTTTCTGACTTACTTCACTCTGTATGACAGTCTCTAGGTCCATCCACCTCACTACAAATAACACAATTTTGTTTCTTTTTATAGCTGAGTAATATTCCATTGTATATATGTGCCACATCTACATTATCCATTCATTTGTTTGTTGTCTATATTCCTGCTTTAGAATGTAAACCCCATGAAATCAGGAATTTTGATTCTGTAGTCAGAGCACCTAGATCAACTTCTTATTCATAGTATCACTTTATACCTTTAAAAATTGATAACTTTGAAGAGTTTTTCAAATTTATACCACATTATAAATTAGAACAGAATTTTTTAAATTATTCATTTAAGAATAAAAAAGTCATTACATGTTAAAGTCAGTGATGCTATCATCACATATGTAGCCTCTGGAAAACTCTACCTATGAGAGAATGAAAGTGTGAAGGACAAATAATGTCTTACTATTATCATGAAAATAATTTAAACTTTGTAGACCTCCAGAAAGAACTGCTGGACTACAGTGTCTGATGTTAGAGTAGCAACCTAAAGACAAAGTATTTACAACCAAAGAATTACAAACTATTACAAAATAGTTGGCACTACAAACCAGCCAATTTTTAGTACAAACCAGCCAATTAATTTTACTGTCTTCTTCATATACTCTCAACAAATGCTTATCCCAGCTTTTGCTTGCATACCTTCAGTGAAGGATGTCATTAATTCTTGAAGTAGTTCATTTTAATTTTAAGCTTCTCTTATTTTAAGAAAGTTTTTGTACCAAGAAAGTCATTCCTTGCTTAATTCCAAGCCCCATAGCATCATAATTATACTTCCCTAAATGATCTTCAGTTGGTTATGATGCTTTTAAAGGGTGAATCACAATCTGAACACCAAGTACTGGTGTAAGAGTCCTGTCATTAGAGTGTAAAAATAGGTTTTTCTTTCATTTTAAATGCCATAATATATAAAACCAAAGATCTACCAGCTATTGAACAGGCACAGAATACACTCTCCATTCATAATAAGATTGAGGGCAACTGAAAGTCTAACTCTATATCACATGAATTTGCTTTAAGCCATGTATCCTTTAGTCTGTGTTTAAATAGTTCTTTTTAGGTGAAAAATTTATACCTATTCTTATAAAATATTATTTTATGGGATTGAGCTTATTGTTTCAGTCTCATCCTATTCTTTCACTGGATATTAGCTAACTCTCCCAGCCTCATGAAATATATAATCATGCTGTTTGTACTTTATACTAGGTCTTTCCTAAAAATAGTGAAATAAAGAGGGGGTACCAAGTTATTCCATTAAAAATATAACTCCAAGTTAATACTGATTCATTTATAATTGTTGTTAAGTATTAGAAAAAACTGTACCTATATCTAAATATTTTCCACTTTATCCAGAATGTTCTTATGAGAATCTCTTTCATTCAAAGATATGCCTGAAATCAAGATAGACTGTATAGAAATTATCTATCTATTGTTGTTTTAACACATAAAAATGGAAATTAGATTTAATTGACATAATTTGTACTCAGTAATCCCCTATGGGCCTCTATCATTTACCACTTATCTTTGTAAATTCTCAAAAATATTTTATGCAATGGATAAATTTCTTGGTGAAACCACAGAGAAATTTCATAGATAAAGCTCAGGTCTATGGGCATATGAGGTCTAACAATAACAACAGAAATAATAACAGCAGCAACTAACATTTATTGAACATTTACTACATGCTAGACATTTTACTGTGTGACTGAATTTATGCCACGTGCTCAGCCTTATGCCAAGTACTATACACATCTGTTATTAATTAATTTTTATAGCACACTTGTGGAATACCGTTTTAGTACATCTTTTTATTATACCCTTTTGACTAAATAAGATGCAATACTATAGTTAGAATAATTAACACTAGCAGATAAAACTTAAAATCGAATGGTTAACAAAGATTGATTTTGCTCATGTAAATCTAAATTAGATGGGACCTCCCTCCTCTACAGTGTAGCGAGACCATCTGAAACATGAGCTCTCCAAGGACTTTGAAGGAAAAAAAGTGAGGGAATGGTGTGCTTAACTACCTTATCCCAAAAGTAACGTACTTACTTACAATCTACTGACTAGAACTAAATTTTATGCCCCTATCAAACTTCGAGAGAAGCTGGGAACTATAGAGAAACAAGTGGAATATTTTGTAAGCACAAAATCATTGTCAGAGGTCACCACAGATCCTTTGATCCCCTTTTTTCCTAAATATAAAACATACTCCTGAAGAAAAAAAATTGAAAGTCCCATCAAGTTCAGCATCTCTAGATGTGTGCAACAGTCTATTAATCAGGTCTGGATAAGGTTTTGTCTAAAGACTAATGAATTACAAAGACAAGTCATCTGCCTCCTGCCCCACCCATCCATACACATACTGAATTTACATGCTGATATAGGGAAAAATCAACTACAAATGCGAAGAACTGGAGGCACACACTAGTCACTGGTTCCCTCTGTGAAGCTCTCCTACCTTTAGGTGTGGATGGTTCCTGGATTAGTCCTGATACTGCTTTTTGTGAGGAGTTCTGTCTTTCATTATCCTCCTTGGCCATATCTCAGGTGGGGCGAATTGCCTACTTCGGAGGCTACAAAAGCTTTCTCAGTGTATTTCCTGCTTGCTTGCTAAAGATTGGAGACTCAAGTGTATATTTAAGTCTTGGATGATCAAAGATACTTCAGACTAAGATACTCTAGTAATACCTCTGCATTAAAATTTCAGATGTTGATCTATTTCCTTCTGTCCATTCCATGTGCCAGTAATCACATTTAAAAGTCTTTTGGAGTCATACGTAGCACTCAGATCTGCTTTTCTTTTTTTTTTTCTTACTTTCTTCCAATCTCTCTAGCAATTAATGGAAGTTACTATGAAGCTATCTGCAACAATAGGTGGGAAGCCCACACACTTAACCTAATCTCTGTCCTAAGTCATCATTTTCAACTAAGAGGTTTGGGCCTTTGTCTCAAAGCCTTATTAAATTTCCTGTTTTGTTTTACTATTTGGGATTATAGAAGCAGACAGATTTTTCATAGGTGCAAAGCCCTAAATTTGTGAACTCTCCATTCTCTTTTATTTTGCCTTGAAAACCAGCTACTTTGCTGAGATCTTCTTTCTTTCTATAGGGTAACTTGCCAAACACAGTCCAATACAACCAACACACAGAAACAATACTCTGTTTTTCAACTTTTTTCCCTAAAGCCATAAGTTAGTAGACACATAGTTTGCCTTCCAAGTTATAACAGGGAAATGCTTTGCTACTGCAAAACTTAGATTGCCATTTTTTCCAGTATCTATCAGTTTTCGCATCTGGTCACTAAGATGAGGCAATATTTAAGGGTTTTGCTATGGTATCAATTTCTGTATTTATCAGCATAATTAACCTTAATTTCTATCTCTATAAACACAGTAGCTTAGCACAGTAAAGATTTATCTATTTCTCATCTAAGAACCAATGTGTGTCAGTAGTACCTTTCAGATATGCTAATGGAACACATGGCCTCCAAGATCTACAAGCAGGGAAAGAGAATGATGCTCTTAATTGCTTATACTCTGAAGTGATTAAGTTTCACTTTTGCTCACCGTCAAGTAGACAGAAATAATCACATAAATCCTAAGTGCATGGGAAACTGGGCAATGTAGGAGAGTATATGGAATATATGGTATTGTTGCTTAGAATCAGAAAGTAAATCCAAATATATCTGACTCAAAAACCTATTTTCTTTCCATCAAGCTATACTTACTTTCATTTGAATTTAACCTTCTCCCTCTCCGTTCTTGGTAGTAAGAATATTAAATATACTTGAAAAGCAATGTGAGCTGTTATACTGATATAAAATATATTTTTGTTTTCTTTGAATTTTATATCTGGCAACAAAGGTTTCTAGTTTTGTATGCATGAGTATACTCTAATTACTCATCTGAAGTAATTTAGTTGATACTACTTTATATCCTGGACTAAAATTCAGTCATTCCAGCAAACAATTTAGGAGAAAAGAAAAAAAAAGCACTGTTCAAATTGCCTAAAGCACAAGTGGATTGAAATCAGCAAGATACGATAAATTGGATGAATTTGGAAGAAAAATGTTGGAGGCAGAGAATGTAATGTGTTTCAATGGAAACCATAAAATATCCTTTAGAGTCTTCACTGCAGACTCATAAGTGGATTTAGAAAGACAAAGTATATAATGGAGGTAAAATAACTAATAATTGTATAAATCTGATCACAGGCACTTGGATATAATTACCCTCAAATAATTAACCCTGTGACCTTATATTCTGAATTGGAAATAGCAGTTTTGTTCTCAGAAATGTCTTTTATATAACAGCTGGCACTTTCTGAAAAATATATGAATTTGCTTCTTCATAACTGTACCTGAAATATAAATGCTGTCTGAAATAACTGTATAGAATTGTCCCATCTTTCAGCTATACTTACAACAGAGGGTTAAGAAAACACTAACACACACTTGTAGGGTTGCAATGTCTGTCTGGTATGCCATACCCTTTCAGTATAAATCAAGAAATTTATATGTCTAATTTCTAACAATGGAAAAAACTCAAAATATGAGATAGAACAGGCATTTGTGAAGCATCATGTCTCTTTAAAAAATCTGACCTGCAGTATTTCATAAAGAAAAAATAAAACATTCAGTTAAGCAATATAAAATAAAAACTAGAAGTGATGATAGGTTTAATTTAAGTTAAATAAGATAAAGCATATATTTATTACAAGCTAGTAATTAGTAAGAGGAATATTGGATAATATAAAGAACAATCAGCAGTTAAGCTGTCATGTATAATTTGATTTATTTGCTAATATAAATGAAACAATATAGTATATATCCTTATGCATATGTTACAGGTAGGGCTTTTTAACTTCATAATCTTACAGAAGTTCCACTGACACATGTAATATCATGTCTACCACTAATATGCTAGCTCCATGAGGGTAGGGTTTTACATGCCTTGTTTACTGTTGGATTTTGAATACCTAGAGCTGTTAAAAATATATATGTAGTAATAACCTAAAGTGTAGTTTTAAAAAATCTAAGTGTAATAAAATACTCTCTAAATTTCAAAGCCTGTGGGAGGTGTGGGAGGAAGGAGTTAAAGTATCCAAACAGTGACCCATTCATTCTGTTTATAAGGTGCCCATGGGGAAAGGAAAGAATGCAGATGATCTGGTCTAATTCCCATGCCATCTGGAACTCCAGAAAAAAAAATGGGCAATGATATTTTCTAGGAGGAAGAGACCTTATCTATTCAATGACCTTAGCAGGACGGTGCCTGGCTAAAGGATTGCTTGTATTAAATAAACCCAGAATGTATGAGGTTACACTCTCTGGAGAATGTCATAGAAACTATACAACTTTCTGAAATATAAAGTAGAAATATTTCATAATGGAAACACTTGCCTCTGTGTGAGGTAAACACATAAACCTCACTAGAGATTTCATCTATTTTGCTGGGCCATACGTGCAAATTCTTCAAGGGAAGAAAGAACCTGGAAAGCCACCCTGATGTCCCAGATCTCTCCTGCTTCATTTGAGCCTCTTGATTATTTGTATCCTTGAAATTATTAATAAAGTTTTAATTGGCCTATGGATGAGAGAAAGTGAGGAAGGCACATAACTTTTGTAATCATATAACATATCATTCAATTTGGGACATGTTCAAGACTGAAAGGCACTATTACTAATAATTATATCAGGCACTAATTGAGACTTTCCAGAGCAAAAGTGAGACACATAGTCATGGTACAAATAGCCATGGGTCCTTCATTCATTAGTGTATTTGTTTATCTGATAAATATTTTAAAAGTTTTGGCAACTTGAAATGTCATGGTGAGAAAGTAAACAGGGAAATATGGTCTCATGTAGGAGTTTCTATACTCAGCATGTATAAACTATGAATTATTCTGGCTGGTCTTATAGTAATAATATAAGGATCAGAAAAACCACAGTATGACATAATTATATGTTATTTCTAATTAAACATTAAAAATCATATATTACCCTTGTGGATAGTTTGCTTCCCCACATTATGTTTATCCATTTGCTTACTTGTTGCCATGCAATTTATGCCTCTCAGATAAAGGTAGATTTCATTTATACATTGATTCAAGATCACTTAAGAATACTCTGTGTGGGTACGATACACTGCCAAATGTTAGGGAAGACAGAGAGGAAAGAAACCCCAGTCATTATTTTCAATAAATTCATATTTTGGAAAGGGGAAGTTTTCCCAAAACAATCATAATAAAAAGTACATATAGGAGTTCCCTGGTGGAGCAGTGGTTAAGAATCTGCCTGCCAATGCTGGGGACACAGGTTTGAGCCCTGGTCCGGGAAGATCCCACATGCTGTGGAGCAACTAAGCTCATGCGCCACAACTGCTGAGCCTGTGCTCCAGGGCCTGCAAGCCACAACTACTGAGCCCATGCTCTGCAGCAAGAGAAACCACTGTAATGAGAAGCCTGTGTACCAGAACGAAGAGTAGCCTCCACTCGCCACAACTAGAGAGAGCCCATGTGCAGCAACGAGACCCAAAGCAGCCAAAAATAAATTAATTAAATAAATAAAATTTTTTTAAAAGTACGTATAGAGTGTTATGAGATGTATAAGATGAAGGCATTAATTGTAATTATTGAGGAGAACAAAAGCTTTGTGGAGAAAACAAATGTAATCAAGGTATTGCAGAACAAGTGGGTTTCAACAGGCAAAAACGGATATATTTCAGTTGGAGGAAAAAAACATAAGCAAAGGCACAGTGTCATATTCTTGGAATTATAAGTAGCACTATATATGTAACTGGAACATAGCCTTTGTAAAGAAGGATAAGCACTGAGATATCAGAGAATCTCTGGGAATATGTTCTCACAGGTTAAAATAAAACTCTATCAAGAAAAAGATAATAATCTGGACAACAGATGCTACAAGAAGCAAAATTAGAATACAATTTTCAAATAATTATATTGAGCTTACCAAAAAAAGAAAAGGGAATAAAAAGCAATATAAAACAAGAATGAGAAAAATTAGTAATAAAGGATATAAGTGAAAATCTTAGTTAGGTAGATGATACAAATAGTAAAATGGATGTTACTAAAGAATAATTCATGAGTTTAAAGATCAGATTGAGCAGTTTTCCCAAAAGAAGTCTGGGAAGGATGAAGAGATACAAAATTAAAAAGAAATTGAAAGACACAGAGCAGAGAAGTAAAAGTGTTTAGGTAACTGGTGTCCCAGAAGGCGAGAAAAATAAAAATGGAGAGGAGAAAATATGTGAAGAAATAAATGTAAGATATGCTAAGTAGAAGAAAGAGTAAAAATAAATATATATATAATATAACCATATTATAGTGAAATTTAAAGACCAAAGACAGAGAGACAACTTTAAAAGCTTCTAAAGGAATAAGAATAAAATGATATCAGATTTCTCAACAGCAACACTGAATGCAAGAAGACAATGGAGTGATAGTTTTGAAATACAGGCATAATTCAGAGATACTACAGGTTCAGTTCCAGACCAACATGATAAAGCAAATATAGCAATAAAGCAAGACCCACAAATTTTTTGGTTTCCCAGTGGATGTAAATTATGTTTACACTATAGTATACTCTATTAAGTGTGCAATAGTATTATGTTGAAAAATGTATATACCTTAATTAAAAGTACTTTATTATTAAAAACTGCTAACCATCATCTGAGATATCAGCAAGTCTTGGGAGACCTTGCCCTGATGTTGATGGCTGCTGGCTGAAGTGTGGTAGTTGCTGAACATCACGGTGATTGTGGCAATTTCTTAAAATAAGACAGTAATGAAATTTACCTCATCAATCCACTCTTCCCTTCACAAACAATTTCTCTGTAGCATGCAATGCTGTTTTATAGCATTTTACCCACAGTAGAACTTTCAAAATTGAAGTCAATCCTCTGAAACCCTGTCGCTGCTTTGTCAACTAAGTATATGTAATATTCTAAATCCTCTGTGGTCATTTCAACAATGTTCACAGCATCTTCACCAGGAGTAGATTCCATCTCAAGAAACCACTTTGCTCATCCACAAGATGCAACTCCTCATTTGTTCAAGTTTTATCATGAGATTGAAGCACATGTTCAGCCTCCACTTCTAATTCTTTTGGTATTTCCACCACATCTGCAGTTACTTCCTCCACTGAAGTCTTGAACTTCTCAAAGTCATCCATGAGGGTTGGAATCAACTTCTTTCAAACTCCTATTAGTGTTGGTATTTTGATCTCCTCCCATAAATCATGAATGTTCTTAACAGCATCTACAATGGTGAATCCTTTCCAGAAGGTTTTCAATTTACTTCGCACAGATCCATCAGAGGAATCGCTATTTATGGCAGCTATAGCTGTACAAAATATATTTCTTAAAATAAGACTTGAAAGTAGAAATTACTCCTTGATCAATGGACTGCAGAATGGATATTGTGTTAGTAGGCATGAGAGAAACATTAATCTCATCACATATCTCCATCTGAACTATTGGATGAGCAGTTGCACTTTCAATGAGCAGTAATGTTTTGAAAGAAATCTTTTTTTTCTAAGTGGTAGGTCTAAACAGTGGGTTTAATGTTCAAGAAACCATGTTGTAAAGAGATGTGCTGTCATCTAGGTTTTATTGTTCCATTAATAGAACACAGACAGAGAAGATTTAGCATAATTCTAAGGACCCTAGGATTTTCAGTCTGGTAAATGAGCATTGGCTTCAACTTAAAGTCCCCAGCTGCATTAGCCCATAACAAGAGAGTCCTCTGAAACCAAACATTGACTTTTCCTATCTAACTATGAAAGTCCTCAATGGCATCTTCTTCCAATATAAGGCTGTTTTGTCTACATTAAAAAATCTGTTGTTTAGTGTAGGCACTTTCATTAATTATCTTGGCTAGATCTTCTGGATAACTTGGTGCAGCTTCTACATCAGCACTTGGTGCTTCACCTTGCACTTTTATATTATGGAGATGGCTTCTTTCCTTCAGCCTCATAAACCAAACTGTGCTAGCTTCAAACTTTTCTTCTGCAGCTTCCTCAGCTCTCTCATCATTCATAGGATTGAAGAGAGTTAGGGTCTTGCTCTGGATGAAGCTTTGGCTTAAGGGAATGTTGTGGCTCGCTTGATTTTCTATCCAGACCACTAAAACTTTCTCAATATCAGTAATAAGAATGTTTTGCTTTCTTATTATTCATGTGTTCACTGAAGTAGCACTTTTAAATTCCTTCAAGAATTTGTCCTTTGCATTTACAACTTGGCTAAATGTTTGGTGCAAGATGCCCAGCTTTTGATTGCCTTTCTCAATAAGCTTAATCATTTCTAGCTTTTTTTTTTTTAAATTAATTTATTTATTTTTGGATGTGTTGGGTCTTCGTTTCTGTGTGAGGGCTTTCTCTAGTTGTGGCGAGCGGGGGCCACTCTTCATTGCGGTGCACGGGCCTCTCACTGTCGCGGCCTCTCTTGTTGCAGAGCACGGGCTCCAGACGCGCAGGCTCAGTAGTTGTGGCTCATGGGCCTAGTTGCTCCGCGGCATGTGGAATCTTCCCAGACCAGGGCTCGAACCTGTGTCCCCTGCATTGGCAGGCAGATTCTCAACCACTGCGCCACCAGGGAAGCCCCCATTTCTAGCTTTTGATTTAAAGTGAGAGATGTTTGACTCTTCCTTTCACTTCAACACTTAGAGGCCATTGTAGGGTTATTAATTGGCCTAGTTTCACTATTTTTGTGTCTCAAGGAATAAGGGAGGCCCAAACAGACGGAAAGAGATGGGGGAATGGCTGGTTGGTGGAGCAGTCAGAACACGCATAACAGTTGTTGATTAAATTAATTATCTTTTATGGGCATGGTTTGTGGTGCCCCAAAACAATTATAATAGCAATATCAAATATCATTGATTACAGATCACCATAACAAATATAATAATGAAAAAGTTTCAAATACTGCAAGAATTACCAAAATGTGAAACAGAGACACAAAGAGAGCAAATGTGGTTGGAAAAACACTGCCAACAGACTTGCTTGATGCACAGTTGCCATAAACCTTCAGTTTGTAAAAAATGCATATCTACAAAGGGCAATAAAGCAAAGTGCAATAAAATGAAGTATGTCGGTATTGAAAGAAAATAATCTTAAACATAGACTTTAAAATTTATGGTACTTCCCTGGTGGGCCAGTGGTAAAGAATCTGCCTTACAATGCAGGGGACATGGGTTCGATCCCTGGTCTGGGAACTAAGATCCCACATGCTGTGGGGCAACTAAGCCTGTGTGCCATAACTACTGAGCTTGTGTGCCTCAACTAGAGAGCTTGCATGCTGCAAACTACAAAGCCCACATGCTCTGGAACCCATGCACCACAACTACAGAGCCCATGTGCCCTGGAGCCTGCATGCCACAACTAGAGAGAGAAAAACCCACATGACAAAACTAGAGAGAAGCCCACGCACCACAACTAGAGAGAAGCCCACATGCCACAACTAAAGTGAAGCCTGCAAGCCACAACGAAAGATCCTGCATGCCTCAACGAAGATCCCGTGTGCCACAATTAAGACCCGACACAGCCAAAAATTAATTAATTAATTAATTAAAATTTAGCCAACTTATTGTTCAAATGTGAGGGTAAAAAATTATTGTCTACAATAAAAGGTAAAAGGTTTTCTACTATAGCCTCATATATTAAACACTTTTGACAAAAAGTGAGATGAAACAATATGAAAAATCAGCCTAGGAGATGCAAATGGTATGGAAAGTAAGGTCAAACAAATTACTTGATAAGACTTGTGGTTTCTTAAAAAAAGTTTTTTTTTAAATAAAATCAAATAGACAGAAAATAAGGAGTATATATATGATGACACAACTAAAACCTAAACAATAATAGGACTTGATCCTGGATAAAAAAAGAGCATTAGTCAGATAACTGGCAAAACATGAATATGGTTCACAGATAAGATAGTATTGTATGAATGTTAATTAAATTTCTGGTTTTGATAATTGTGCTATGATTATATAAGATGTAATATATGGGGAACGGGTGAAGGACATTTAGGAATACTTTGTAATTTTTGTAACTTCTGTAATTTGAAATGATTTCAAAATAAAAAGTCAAAGGGAAGAAAAAAATGTAGATATCAAATATGAAGAAAAACAAGAAAAAAA
Source organism: Balaenoptera musculus (assembly GCF_009873245.2). Taxonomy (NCBI): domain Eukaryota; kingdom Metazoa; phylum Chordata; class Mammalia; order Artiodactyla; family Balaenopteridae; genus Balaenoptera; species Balaenoptera musculus. Next base: position 64,229,082 of record NC_045785.1, read on the forward strand.
GCAGAAACAGAAAGAGCAGAACAAACTGGAAAAAAATGTAGAAGCTAGAAATGGGCCTAACTATCTCAATAAATATAGTAAAAATAAATGGAGTACAGAAACTGGACCAGCAATTTCCTATTTTCATGACATATATATATATATATATATATATATATATATATATATAAAGCAAAAATTCAAAAGTGAAAAGATGAAAAAATATATCAGGAAGATTTTATCCAAAATACACCTGAGCAGCTATACTAATATCAGACAATAGAGAGTATGAGGAAAAAGCATTATTAGGAATAAATAAGATAAATATATAATAATAAAAGATTCAATTTACCAAAAATATGTAACAATTATAATCATGGGGGTACTTAATAAAATAACTTCAAAATTTGACAGAATTAAGGAGAAGCAAACAAATTCACATTTATAGTGGAAGATTTCAACATATCTCTTTCAATTCTTGGTTAAGTAGACAAAAGAAAAATCAGCAAAGAAATAGAATATTTGGATAACAATGAAAAGTGTGATCCAATGGACTTAAGAATTTGTCATAACTAGTTTTTTACAAACACCAAAAAATAGGTAGAAGCAGGGATTGAAAAGGATTCTTTTTATGAAAATCATGAAAGTTAAAAGAGGCTGCTTCTTATGGGACTGCAACAGCACTCTTCCCACTCAGTACTCCCAGAATTGCTCATCTTTCAATTTAGAGTAAATGAATAAGTAGCCCAGAAAGGTTTGCATCTCAAACACAATGGTTTTACTTAATAGTAACTAAATAGTAGAAGGAGGAGACTGCCAAACTTCCTAATCTTCCAAACTAAGGTTTGTTGAACCCATACTTGAGTATGGTCAGAGAAAGAAATTATACCAATCATTCTGAAAGGAAATCTTTATACTGAAGGAAGGAGAAACACTGCTAAGAAGAAAAGGCATTTCTCATCCTGTATGACCTTAACTATATATTTGAATATGCTATTATGTAAAAATTGGTAAAGTGGATTAAAATAATCCTAAATAGAAAAATGTAATAATTGCAAAGTAACAGAAAATACTACTTGGTTAAAGAAAATAAAAGTAACTTTTAATACTGAACTGATAAAAACTCATGCTAAAAAAATAATAATAAACTGTTGAAGCAACATCAGTACAATTTCTGGCTGCTTTAAAATTGACCAATTTGTTAAAGCAAGTATAAGTTAATTGTGATTTAAATAAAAGAAATATGGGGGGGAATGTTATTTTTACTTTAATTCTTCTAATTATAATGATTTTAGATAAGTAAGATACTCTAACTCTTATGGCTTTTTTTAAACATCAGAAACACTAAAATAAATGGGAAATAATTAATAGAATTTTATATAAAATGGGTGGGTCCACAATATTTGGAATGATAGAGGGAGTGACAGATTTTATTAGGTTTCATAGATTCAGATAGCTTAATCTAATACAACCATATTCCCATACATATGATTTAATTATTACATAGTGATACATTTACAGTCCTCAGGAGACATCATGGTGAAACAGAAAGGGCACTAGATTTTGAATCAGGAAACAGAGCCTGGGAATAGTACAGCTCTGAAACTTTTGGATTATGTGACCTTGGATAAATTATCTTAGCTCTTTACACTCACTTTCCTCATCTGTAAAAGAGAAATAATAAATTAAATTAAATGTTACAATGTGACATTATCTAGCACTGGGATGGTTAACACATTTTAATGTTCATGATCAATTGATTGTGGCTGTACAAAGCATTCACTTGAGAGGGAAGTCAATCAGGATTCAGCATGATTTATAAGTGATGTTTTCCAAGGGTTAAAACATCCCTTGTCTGTAACAGAATATGTGTTCCAAAACTCCCTATTCCCTCCTTTTCACCTTCCTGCCTTTCCTTACTTTCATATATTTAATATAAAATGTGAATACAAGTTGGCTCAATTGAAAATATCAATATAGATTTCAGATAAAAAAGAAAGAATTAAATTGTTTAAACATATTAAGTTTTTTTGTTTCCTCCCTATACCCCAGTACCATAATCAAAAAGAAAAGAACATGTAAAGACAATGAGACAGAAAGAAATAAAATAGCAGTGACACCAAAAAAAACATTTGGAAGCTGGAAAGCAGATGAATGAAAGGTAACAGACAACAGATATTATAAAGTTTAAATTTAATGCAAGGAAACAAAGAAGAAGAAAGCTGATTCACAATACAGAACACTATAAAGGCAGGGAATTTGAAACATGGTTTAAGTAATTGTTTGAAAGGCATAATTAGGTCAACAGATCTTTCGGCAACCATATATAATCAAGTGACTCTTCCACCCCTTTGTCCTGATGGGAGACTATAATTCATCCTCCAGAAAAGTTAAACCAGAGAGATTCTGCATTCAGGGACATCAAGGACAGCTAAGGATTCAGGGGTACCTGACTGAAAACTGGGAAATGAAACGCCTCATGCCAAGTTTTGCTGAGAACAGTGGCAGTTACTCAAATATCACAGGAAAGATATTGGAACAGTCAACTTTTAAAGAAACCACATATTACAGGTCCTTGAATAAAGAATATTTATTCCCCAATTAATTATCCTACATTAAAGCTCACAAATCAATAAAACCCAACCATATGTATGAACAGAGTTTCTAAGTGGCATTTTAGAACCTTATCTTTTTTTCTTATTCATTTTTATTTTTAAAATTTTTATTGGAGTATAGTTGATTTATAGTGTTGTGTTAGTATAGCAAAGTGAATCCGTTATACATATACATATATCCACTTGTTGTTTTTTTTTTAGATTCTTTTCCCCTATAGGCCATTACAGAGTACTGAGTAGCATTCCCTGTGCTATATAGCAGGTTATTATTAGTTATCTATTTTATATATAGTAGTGTGTATATGTCAGTCCCAATCTCCCAATTTATCCCTCCCCTCCTTATCCCCTGGTAACCATAAGTTTGTTTTCTACATCTGTGACTCTACTTCTGTTTTGTAAATAAGTTCATTTGTACTCTTTTATTTTTTTAAGATTCCACATATAAGCGATATCATATGATATTTGTCTTTCTGTGTCTGACTTACTTCACTCAGTATGACAATCTCTAGGCCCACCCATGTTAACATAAATGACATTGTTTTGTTCTTTGTTATGGCCAAGTAATATTCCATTGTATGTATGTATCACATCTTCTTTATCCATTCCTCTGTTGATGGACATTTAGGTTGCTTCCATGTCCTGACTGTTGTAAATAGTACTGCAATGAACATTGGGATGCATGTATCTTTTTAAATTATGGTTTTCTCCAGGTATATGCCCAGGAGTGGGATTGCTGGGTCATTCTTAAATATGAGTGAACAAAGAAGGATTAGCAGAATTTTTTAGAAAGGCTCTAAGAATAAAGTAACTTGGAAGAATAGCAGAACATAGCATGCAGTAGAACCACCCACAAACACACAAACAAATCTATATGATATTAATAGCCTCAGAGATATAGAGAAGATATTGCAATGAACTAAGAACAGTGTGTGTGTATTTTAGAAATTTTGTTACATAATTAAAAAAAATAGAGTTAGAAGAAAAAAATGAGTAAATATCCCATGAAAGTGGATAAATATAAATAGAGATGAGGAAATAAGTGATAAAAAGTAGAAAAGTTAGAGGATCAGTCGAGGAAGTCCATCTGAATGATGGGTTCTAGAAAGAGAAAATGAAATGTTGAAAATGATTAAATAAATACAAGAATAATGGGTCAGCAAGATGGCAGACTAGGAAGCCCCATGCCAGAAAAATCAAATAAATAACTACAGAATGACTAAAATAACTTTATAGAAGCTTTGGAAATGAGTCAAAGATTTACAGCGACTAAGCAAATACCCAATCAAGAAAAAGCCACATTCAAAACATTAAAATATTTCATAGCATTTTTACTTGCAGTTTCCCACCCTCACCCCAGTGTGGTGAAGCACAGTCAGGAGGAATCAGCCCATTTTTAGTTTCTCTTCCTTAGGATGGAAGGAACAGAGTAGAACTTGTTTGGAATGTTCTAGCCTGTTTCTGGGCTGAGGGAGGACTGGTGTGTGTCTCACCTGACCCAAGGCTCAGAAGAGAGATGGAAATACAGTTTAGATTCCAGGCTAGAAACCAAAGAAATAGTGGTGAGCACCATAAAAACTGCAGGGAACTGCTGATCCACAGACCCCAGGGGGAAAACAATGTGGACTGAGAAATACAATAGAAAAATCTAAGACCCCAAAATAAAGCTGGTGAGAAACCTTTGGGAAATTAAGACGTTTCACCAGAGGACATAAAACAAAAATAAACAAATGGGACCTAATGAAACTTAAAAGCTTTTGCACAGGAAAGGAAACCATAAACAAAACAAAAAGACAACCTAAAGAATCAGAGAAAATATTTGCAAATGATGCTACTGACAAGGGATTACTCTCCAGAATATACAAACAGCTCATACAGCTCAATATCAAAAGAAACAAACAACCCAATCAAAAATGGGCAGAAGATATAAAAAAACATTTCTCCAAAGAAGACATACACATGGCCAAACGACACATGAAAAGATGTTCAACATTGCTAATTATTATAGAAACGCAAATCAAAACTACCATGAGGTATCACCTCACACTGGTCAGAATGGCCAACATCAAAAAGTCTATAAATAATAAATGCTGAAGAAGGTATGGAGAAAAAGGAATCCTCCTACAGTGCTGGTGGGAATGTAAATTGGTACAGCCACTGTGGAAAACAGTATGGAGGTTCCTTAAAAAACTAAACATAGAGCTACCATATGATCCAGCAATCCCACTCCTAGACATATATCTGCAGAAAGACATAATTTGAAAAGATAAATGCATCCCAATGTTCATAGAAGTACTATTTACAATAGCCAAGACATGGAAGCAACCTAAGTGTCCATCAATAGATGAATGGATAAAAAAGATGTGATAAGTGTGTGTGTGTGTGTGTGTGTGTGTGTATAATGGAACATTACTCAGCCAAACAAAAGAATGAAATAATGCCATTTGTAGAAACGTGGATGGACCTAGAGATTATCATAAGTAAAGCAAGCTAGATGGAGAAAGACAGATATCATATGATATTACTTATATGTGGAATCTAAAACAGTGATACAAATGAACTCATTTACAAAACAGAAATAGACTCACAGACATAGAAAACAAACTTATTGTTACCAAAGGGGAAAGGGTGGGAGAGGAGGGATAAATTAGGAGTTTGCGGTTAAAATATACACACTACTATATATAAAATAGATAACAAGAACCTACTGTATAGTACAGAGAACTATACTCAATATATTGTAATAACCTATAACGGAAGTAAATGTAAAAAAAGAATATATATATATATATATATATATATATATATATATAACTAAATCACTTTGCTGTATACCTGAAATTAACACAACATTATAAATCAACTATATTTCAATAAATTTTTTTTTAAAGTACCTGGGAAAAACTGAAAGAAATGAAAAGCCATGCATACACTGACCCAGACAGACTGCCTGCTCAGAAAAGACCCAAGAAGACCTTAAGCATTCACCCTGAGCTGAACTCAAGGCTCAGGAGTTCACTAAATAATAAGAATCTTCCATGCAAGTCTGCAAAGACTGGAAAAGGTGGCTATTTTACAAATGTCTAATTTTCAACAATCAATCACAAGGCATACAAAAGAAATAGGGAAACAAGGCCCATTCAAAGGACAAAAAATAAATCCCCTGAAGCCATCCCTGAAGAAAAACACATATCAGCCTTACTAGTAAAGATTTTAAAACAACTGCTTTAAAATTTGCTCAAAGAGACAAAAGAAAAATATAGACAAAGAACTAAAGGAAATAAGGAAAACAATATATTAATAAAATAAGAATATCAACAAAGACATAGAAATAATAAAAAATAATCAAACAGAATTCAGGGGGACAGAAAAATAAAATAACCAAATTGAAAAAGTTCACTGGAGAGGTTCAAAAGTAGACATTAACAAAAAGAAAGCAGAATCAGCAAAAGTTAAAGACAGCCCATTTGAAATAATTGAGTCTGAGAAACAAAATGAAAAGAGAATGAAGATAAGTGAACAGAGACTAAGAAACTTATGAGATACCATCAAATGCACCAATATATGCATCATGGTAGACCCAGAAGGAGAAGAGAGAAAGGAGCAGAGAGGTTATTTGAACAAATAATGGCTGAACATTCCAAATTTGAGGAAATACATAAATTTGCAAATCAAAGAAGCTCTGTGAACTCCAAGGAAGATAAACAAAATCAGACCCATATTGAAAGACATTATAAATAAACTGTCAAAAGCCAAAACCAAGGAGAGCACCTTGAAAGCCAAAAGAGAAAAGTGACTCATCACATACAAAGCATTTTCAATATGACAATAAGCAGATGTATCAGCAGAAACTTTATAATCCAGAAGGCAGTGGGATGATATATTTAAAGTGCTGAATAATTTTTTTAAAACTGTCAACTGAGAATTCTACATTTAGTAAAACTATCTTTGATAGTCAATTTTATGTGTCAGTTTAGGCCATGGTACCCAGATATTTGGTCACACATTATTCTAGATGCTTCTGTGAAAGTATATTTTAGATAAGAGTAACACTTAGCCAGTAGACCATGAGTAAGGATATCATATAATAAAATAAAGACAATAAAGACATTATATAATAAAATAAGGACATTATATAACAAAATAAAGACATTATATAATAAAAGGGTCGATCCACCAAGAAGATATAATAATTATAAACACACCTGTGCCAAACATCAGATTTACAAAATATATGATGCAAACGTTTACAGAATTGAAAGCAGAAATAAACATCTCTGCATTAAATAGTAGGAGACTTCAGTGCCTCACTTTCAATATAGGATAGAACAACAAAGAGATCAATAAGTAAACAAAAGAGTCGAACAAAACTATAGACCAATTGGACCTAAGAGACATATGCAAAACACTCTACCAACAACAGTAGAATATACATTTTTCTCAAGTTTACATGGGGCATGATCCAGGATATGCAATATGTTAGGTTGTAAGACAAATTTTAATAAATTTTAAAATATTAAAATCATACCAAGTATACTTTCCAATCATAAGGAAATGAAAGAAATCAACAGCACAAGGAAAACTGGAAAATTCACAAATATGTGCAAGTTAAATGGCACACTCTTAAACAGCCAATAAATCAAAGAAGAAATCACAATGGAAATTATAAAATATCTTGAGACAAACAAAAATGAATACACAATATTTTAAAACTTATGGGATGCAGCAAAATCAGTGCTAAGAAGCAAATGTATGGCTGTAAATGATTACATTATAAAAGAAGAAAGGTCTCAAATAAACAACCTAACTTTATACTTTATGGAACTAGAAGAACAAACTAAACTTAAAGCTAGCAGAAGAAAGGAAATAATGAATATTAGAATAGAAATAACCAAAATAGAATCATAAAAACAACAGAGAATGCCACTGAAAACAAGATTTGGTTCTTCAAAAAGATAAACAATATTGACAAATCTTTATCTAGAAAGACTAAAGAAAAAAAAAAGAGATAAGGATCAAATAACTAAAATCAGGAATCAAAGGGGACATTATTACAATTTTAGAAAAATAAAAAATATTATAAAAGAGTACTATAAACAATGGTATTCAAATAAATTGGATAACTTAGATGAAATGGTCAAATTCCTAGAAACATGCACCTATCAGCATTAAATCATGAAGAAACAGAATCAGTAATCAATAACTTCCCAACATTTTCCCAAAACAAGTCAAAGACCAGATGGTTCTACTAGTGAAGAAGAATAAACAGCAATCCTTCCCAAATTCTTCCAAAAAATTGAAGAGCAAGGATTATCTCCTAACTCCTATGAGGTTACATTAGCCTGATACCTAAGCCAGACAGAGAAACTATAAGAAATGAAAATGAATATCCCTTATGAATACTGATGTGAAAATCCTCAACAAAATACTAGAAAATTCAATTAAACAGCATATTAAAAATATTACATACCAAGAACAAATGGGATTTATTCCTGGAATGAAAAAATGGCACAGTATATGAAAATCAATGTAATACACATTAACAGAATGAAGGGAAAAAAACACAATTAATCAATTCAGGAAAAAAATTGAAAAATTCAACACTCTTTGATGATAAAAACACCCAACAAACAGGGAATAGGAGGAAACTACCTCAACATAAAAAAGGTATATAAGAAAAAAACACAGCTAACATCATATTCAATGTAAAACACTGGAAATTTTTCCTCTGAGGTCAGAAATAAGAAAAGGATGCCCACTTTTGCCATTGTATTTAATATAGTACTGGAAGTCCTAGCCAGAGCATTTAGGCGAGGAAATGAATTAAAACACATGCAAATCAGAAAGGAAGAAATAAAATTTTCTCTCTTCATAGAGTACATGATCCTATATGCAGAAAACCCTAAAGATTTTACACACACACACACCCCATACTCACAAAATCCTGTCAGAATTAATAGACGAATTTAGCAAAATTACAGGATACAAAGCTAACACGCAAATATCATTTGTGTTTCAGCACATTAACAATGAGGAATACAAAAAGGAAATAAAGAAAACAATTCCATTTATAATAGTATCAAGAAGCCTAAAATATATAGAACAAACTTAACCAAGGAGGTGAGCAGCCTGTACACTGAAACCTTAATGTGTTGCTGAAAGAAATTAAAGATGACACAAATAAATGGAAAGATATCCTGTGTTTATGAACTTGAAGCCTTAATATTATTAAGCTACTATTCAAAGTAATCTATGAATTCAATGCAATCCCTATCAAAATCCAATTGTTCTCACACATACACCCCCATTTTAAAACTTACTACAAAGCTTTGGTAATCAAAACAGTGTGGCCCTGATATAAAGACAGACATACAGATCAATGTAAACAGAATAAGAGCCCAGATGTAAACTGCACACATGGTCAAATATCTTTCAATGAGGGTATCAGAACTATTCAATGGGGAAAGGACAATCTTTTCAACTGCATTCCTTATGCAAAAAAGCGGGTTCCTTACTTAACACCATATACAAAAATTAACCCCAAACGGATCAACAGTCTAAATATAAGAACTAAAACTCTTAAAACTATAAAACTATAAAACTCTTAAAACTATAAAACTCTTAGAGGAAAACACAGGGCAAAACACAGGGCAAAAAGCTTCATGACATTAGATTGTGCAATGACTTCTTGGTTATAACACCAAAAGCACATATGACACACACAAAAAACAAATAGCCTGTACTTCATCAAAATTTAAAACTTGTGCATCAAAAGTAAAAAGGCAACCACAGCATGGGAGAAAATATTTATAAGTCATATATCTGATAAAGGATTGATATCCAGAATATATAAAAAATCATACAACTCAGCAACAAATACCAAACAATCCAACTAGGAAATGGGAAAAGATATGAATAGACATTTTTCCAAAGAAAATATACATACAGTAGATAAGCACAATAAAAAAAATACCCAGGGAGGGACCTTCAAGATGGTGGAGGAGTAAGACGTGGAGATCACCTTCCTACCCACAAATACATCAGAAATACATCTACCTGTGGAACAATGCCTACACAACACCTACTGAACACTGGCAGAAGACCTCAGACTTCCCCAAAGGCAAGAAACTCCCCATGTACCTGGGTAGGGCAAAAGAAAAAAGAAAAATCACACACAGAATAGGGATGGTATCTGCACCTCTGGGAAGGAGATGTGAAGGAGGAAATGTTTCCACACACTAGGAAGCCCCTCCACTGTTAGCGACGGGGGGTGGGCGGGGGGAAGCTTCGGAGCCACAGAGGAGAGCACAGCAACAGGGGTTCAGAGGGCAAAGCAAAGAGATCCCCACACAGAGGATAAGGGCTGACCAGCACTCACCAGCCTGAGAGGCTTGTCTGCTCACCCACCAGGGTGGGTGGGGCTGGGAGCTGAGGCTCGGGCTTCAGAGGTCAGATCCCAGGGAGAGGACTGGGGTTGGCTGCGTGAGCGCAGCCTGAAGGGGGCTAGTGCACCACAGCTAGCTCGGAGGGAGTCCAAGAAAAAACCTGGAACTGCCTAAGGCAAGAGACCATTGTTTCGGGGTGCGCAAGGAGAGGGGATTCAGAGCACAACCTAAACAAGCTCCAGAGACAGGCACAAGCCACATTTATCAGTGTGGACACCAGAGACAGGGGCATGAAATGCTAAGGCTACTTTTGCAGCCACCAAGGAGCCTGTGTGCAAAAACAAGTCACTAACCACACCTCCCCTCCAAGGAGCCTGTGCAGCCAGCCACTGCCAGGGTCCTGTGATCCAGGGACAACCTCCCCAGGAGAATACACAGCATGCCTCAGGTTGCTGCAATGTCATGCTGGCCTCTACAGCCAAAGGCTCGGCCTGCATTCTGTACCCCTCCCTCCCCTTGGCCTGATTGAGCCAGAACCACCTAATCAGCTGCTACTTTAACCCTGTCCTATCTGGGTGGGGAACAGATGCCCTCAGGCGACCTACATGAAGAGGCAGCACCAAATCCAAAGTTGAACCAAAGGAGCTGTGCGAACAAAGAAGAGAAAGGGAAATCTCTCCCAGCAGCCTCAGTGGCAGTGGACTGAATCTCCACAATCAACTTGACATACCCTGCATCTGTGGAATACCTGAATAGAAAATGAATCATCCCAAAATTGAGGTGGTGGATTTTGGAAGCAACTGTAGAATTGGGGTTTGCTTTCTGCATATAATTTGTTTCTGGTTTTATGTTTGTCTTAGTTTAGTATTTAGAGCTTATTATCACTGGTAGATTAGATTATTGATTTGGTTGCTCTTTTCCTTTTTTAAAAAAAAAATATATATACATATTTTTCCTTTTTCTCTTTTTGTGAGTGTGTATGCATATACTTCTTTGTGAGATTTTGTCTGTATAGCTTTGCTTTTACTATTTGTCCTGTGGTTCTGTCTGTCCGTTTTTGGTTTTTTTTTTACTATAGTTTTTAGCACTTCTTATCTATTGGTGTATTTGTTTTCTGGTTTGGTTGCTCTCTTCTTTTTTCTTTCTTTCTTTTTTATTATGTTTTAATTTTTTATTTTTAATAATATTTTTCTTATTTTAATAACTTTATTTTCTTTCTTTCTTTCATTCTTTCTTTTTTTTCTCCCTTTTCTTCTGAGCCTTGTGGCTGACAGGGTCTTGGTGCTCTGGCCAGGTGTCAGGTCAGAGCCTCTGAGGTGGGAGAGCCGAGTTCAGGACATTGGTCCACCAGAGACCTCATGGCTCCACGTAATAACAAATGTCAAACGCTCTCCCAGAGATCTTCATCTCAATGCTAGACCCAGCTCCACTCAAAGACCAGCAAGCTACAGTGCTGGACAACCCATGCCAAACAACTAGCAAGACAGGAACACAACACAACCCATTAGCAGAGAGGATGCCTAAAATCATAATAAGGTCACAGACACCCCAAAACATACCACTGGACATGATCCTGCCCACCAGAAAGACAAGATCCAGCCTCATCCACCAAAACACAGACACCAGTCCCCTCCACCAGGAAGCCTACACAACCCACTTAACCAATCTTAGTGACTGGGGACAGACACCAAAAACAATGGGAACTACGAACCTGCATCCTGCGAAAAGGAGACCCCAAACACAGTAAGTTAAGGAAAATGAGAAGACACAGAAATACACAGCAGAGGAAGAAGCAAGGTAAAAACCCACCAGACCAAACAAATGAAGAGGAAAAAGGCAGTCTACGTGAAAAAGAATTCAGAGTAATGATACCAAAACATGATCCAAAATCTTGAAAATAGAATGGAGAAAATATAAGAAACATTTTACATGGACCTAGAAGAACTAAAGAGCAAACAAACAAGGATGAACAACAAAATTAATGAAATTAAAAATTCTCTAGAGGAAATCAGTAGCAGAATAACTGAGGCAGAAGAACGGATAAGTGACCTGGAAGATAAAATAATGGAAATAACTACCACAGAGCAGAATAAAGAAAAAAGAATGAGAAGAATTGAGGACAGTCACAGAGACCTCAGGTACAACATTAAATGCACCAACATACGAATTATAGGGGTCCCAGAAAAAGCAGAGAAAAAGAAAGGGACTGTGAAAATATTTGAAGAGATTATAGTTGAAAACTTCCCTAATATGGGAAAGGAAAGAGCCAATCACGTCCAGGAAGTGCAGAGAGTCCCATAGAGAAAAAATCCAAGGAGAAACACGCCAAGGCACATATTAATCAAACTATCAAAAATTAAATACAAAGAAAAAATATTAAAAGCAGCGAGGGAAAAGCAACAAATAACATACAAGGGAATCCCCATAAGGTTAACAGCTCATCTTTCAACAGAAACCCTGCAAGCCAGAAGGGAGTGGCAGGACATATTTCAAGTGATGAAGGAAAAACCTACAACCAACATTACTCTACCCAGCAAGAATCTCATTCAGATTCGATGGAGAAATTAAAATCTTTACAGACAAGAAAAGCTAAGAGAATTCAGCACCACCAAACCAGCTTTACAGAAAATGCTAAAGGAACTTCTCTAGGCAGGAAACACAAGAGAAGGAAACGAGCTACAGTAACAAACCCAACACAATTAAGAAAATGGTAATAGGAACATACATATCGATAATTACCTAAAATGTAAATGGATTAACTACTCCAACCAAAAGACACAGACTGGCTGAATGGCTACAAGAACAAGACCTGTATATATGCTGTCTACAAGAGACTCACTTCAGACCTAGGGACACATACAGACTGAAAGTGAGGGGATGCAAAAAGATATTCCATGCAAATAGAAATCAAAAGAAAGCTGGAGTAGCAATTCTCATATCAGACAAAATAGACTTTAAAATAAAGACTATTATAAGAGACAAAGAAGGACACTACAGAATGATCAAGGGATCAATTCAAGAAGAAGATATAACAATTGTAAATATTTATGCATCCAACATAGGAGCACCTCAATACATAAGGCAGATGCTAACAGTCATAAAAGGGGAAATCGACAGTAACATAATCATAGTAGGGGACTTTAACACCCCCCTTTCACCAATGGACAGATCATCCAAACAGAAAATAAATAAGGAAACACAAGCTTTAAATGATACATTAAACAAGATGGACTTAATTGATATTAATAGGACATTCCACCCAAAAACAACAGAATACACTCTCTTCTCAAGTGCTCATGGAACATTCTCCAGGATAGATCATATCTTGGGTCACAAATCAAGCCTTGGTAAATTTAAGAAAATTTAAATCGTATCAAGTATCTTTCCCAACCACAATGCTATGAGATTAGATATCAATTACAGAAAAAATCTGTAAAACATACAAACACACGAAGGCTAAAGGATACAGTGCTAAATAACCAAGAGATCACTGAAGAAAACAAAGAGGAAATCAAAAAATACCTAGAATCAAATGACAATGAAAACAAGACAAACCAACACTTATGGGAAGCATCAAAAGCAGTTGTAACAGGGATGTTCATAGCAATACAATCCTACCTCAAGAAGCAAGAAACATCTCAAATAAACAAACTCACCTTACACCTAAAGCAATTAGAGAAAGAAGAACAAAAAAACCCAATGTTAGCAGAAGGAAAGAAATCATAAAGATCAGATCAGAAATAAATGAAAAAGAAATTAAGGAAACAATAGCAAAGATCAATAAAACTAAAAGCTGCTTCTTCGAGAAGATAAACAAAATTGATAACCATTAGCCAGACTCATCAAGAGAAAAAGGGAGAAGACTCAAATCAAAAGAATTAGAAATGAAAAAGGAGAAATAACAACTGACAGTGCAGAAATACAAAAGATCATGAGAGATTACTACAAGCAACTGTATGCCAATAAAATGGATAACCTGGAAGAAATGGACAAATTCTTAGAAAAGCACAACCTTCTGAGACTGAACCAGGGAGAAATAGAAAATATGAACAGACCAATCACAAGCACTAAAATTGAGACTGTGATTAAAACTCTTCCAACAAACAAAAGCCCAGGACCAGATGGCTTCACATGCAAATTCTATCAAACATTTAGAGAAGAGCTAACACCTATCCTTCTCAAACTCTTCCAAAATATAGCAGAAGTAAGAACACTCCCAAACTCATTCTACCAGCCCACCATCACCCTGTACCAAAACCAAAAAACAATGTCACAAAAAAAGAAAAATAGAGGCAAATATCACATAGATGCAAAAATCCTCAACAAAATACTAGCAAACAGAATCCAACAGCATATTAAAAGGATCATACACCATGATCAAGTGGGGTTTATCCCAGGAATGCAAAGATTCTTCAATATACGCAAACAATCAATGTGATAAACCATATTAACAAATTGAAGGAGAAAAAACATATGATCATCTCAATAGACACTGAAAAAGCTTTCGACAAAATTCAACACCCATTTATGATAAATACCCTCCAGAAAGTAGGCATAGAGGGAACTTATCTTAACATAATAAAGGCCATATATGACAAACACACAGCCAACATCATTCTCAATGGTGAAAAATTGAAACCATTTCCACTACAATCAGGAACAAGACATGGTTGCCCACTCCACCACTATTATTCAATGTAGTTTTGGAAGTTTCAGCCACAGCAATCAGAGAAGAAAAAGAAGTAAAAGGAACCCATATCGAAAAAGAAGAAGTAAAATTGTCACTGTTTGCAGATGACATGATACTATACATAGAGAATCCTAAAGATGCTACCAGAAAACTACTAGAGCTAATCAATGAATTTGGTAAAGTAGCAGGATACAAAATTTATGCACAGAAATCTCTTGTATTTCTATACAAGAATGAGGAAAAATCTGAAAGAGAAATTAAGGAAACACTCCCATTTACCATTGCAACGAAAAGAATAAAATCCCTAGGAATAAACCTACCTAAAGAGACAAAAGACCTGTATGCAGAAAACTATAAGACACTGTTGAAAGAAATTAAAGATGATGCAAACAGATGGAGAGACATACCATGTTCTTGGATTGGAAGAATCAACATCGTGAAAATGATGGTACTCCCCAAGCAATCTACAGATTCAATGCAATCCCTATCAAACTACCAATGGCATTTTTTACAGAACTAGAACAAAAAAATTCACATTTTGTATGGAAACACAAAAGACCCAGAAGAGCCAAAGCAATCTTGAGAGAGAAATATGGTGTTGGAGGAATCAGGCTCCCAGACTTCAGACTATACTACAAAGCTACAGTAATCAAGACAGTATGGTACTGGCACAAAAACAGAAATACAGATCAATGGAACAGGATAGAAAGCCGAGAGATAAACCCAAGCACATATGGTCACCTTATCTTTGATAAAGGAGGCAAGAATATACAATGGAGAAAAGCCTCTTCAATAAGTTGTGCTGGGAAAACTGGACAGCTACATGTAAAAGAATGAAATTAGAACATTCCCTAACACCATACACAAAAACAAACTAAAATGGATTAAAGACCTAAATGTAAGGCCAGACACTATAAGACTCTTAGAGGAAAACATAGGCAGAACACTCTATGACATAAATCACAGCAAGGTCCTTTTTGACCCACCTCCTAGAGAAAGGGAAATAAAAAGAAAAATAAACAAATGGGACCTAGTGAAACTTAAAAGCTTTTGCACGGCAAAGGAAACCATAAACAAGACGAAAAGACAACCATCAGAATGGGAGAAAATATTTGCCAACGAAGCAACAAGGTTTTTTCTCCAAAATATACAAGCAGCTCATGCAGCTCAATATCAAAAAAACAAACAACCCAATCCAAAAATGGGCAGCAGACCTAAAGAGACATTCTGTAAAGAAGATATACTGATTGCCAACAAACACATGAAAGGATGCTCAGCATCACTAATCATTAGAGAAATGCAAATCAAAACTACAATGAGATATCACCTCACACCAGTCAGAATGGCCATCATCAAAAAATCCACAAATGATAAATGCTGGAGAGGTTGTGGAGAAAAGGGAACCCTTTTGCACTGTTGGTGGGAATGTAAATTGATACAGCCACTATGGAGAACAGTATGGAGCTTCCTTAGAAAACTAAAAATAGAACTACCATACGACCCAGCAATCCCACTACTGGGCATATACCCTGAGAAAACCATAATTCAAAGAGTGTCATGCACCACAATGTTCACTGCAGCTCTATTTACAATAGCCAAGACATGGAAGCAACCTAAGTGTCCATCGACAGATGAATGGATAAAGATGTGGCACATATATACAATGGAATATTACTAAGACATAAAAAGAAACGAAATTGAGTTATTTGTAGTGAGGTGGATGGACCTAGAGTCTGTCATACTGAGTGAAGTAAGTCAGAAAGAGAAAAACAAATACCATATGCTAACACATATATATGGTATCTAAAAAAAAAAGTGGTTATGAAGAACCTAAGGGAAGATGGGAATAAAGATGTAGACCTACTAGAGAATGGACTTGAGGACACGGGGAGGGGGAAGGGTAAGCTGGGACAAACTGAGAGACTGGCATGGACATATATACACTACCAAATGTAAAATAGATAGCTAGTGGGAAGTAGCTGCATAGTACAGGGAGATCAGCTCAGTGCTTTGTGTCCCCCTAAAGGGGTGGGATAGGGAGCGTGAGAGGGAGACGCAAGAGAGAGGAGATATGGGGATATATGTATACGTATAGCTGATTCACTTTGTTATAAAGCAGAAACTAACACACCATTGTAAAACAATTATACTGTAATAAAGATGTTATAAAAAGAAAAAAAGATGCTCACCATCACTAATGATTACGGAAAGGCAAATCAAAACCACAATGAAATATGACCTCACAGCCACTAGGATGGCTACTACTACTACAACAATAATAACAGAACAACAACAGCAGAAAATAACCAGTGTTGGTCAGTATGTGGAGAAATTCGAATTCTTGTCCACTATTATTGAGAATGTAGAATGTTACATCCACTGTGGAAAAAAGTATGGTAGTTCCTCAAAAAAGTAAAATAAAATTATCATATGATCCAGAACTTCCACCTCTGGGTATACACACAAAACTGAAAGCAGGGTCTCAAAGAGATATCTGTACACCCATGTTCATAGAAGCATTATTCACAATAGCTGAAATGTAGAAGCAACCCAAGTTTCAACTGACAAATGAATGGATAAAAATGTGGTACTTATAATGGAATATTATTCAACCTTAAAAAGAAAAAATTCTTAGATGTTACAACATGGATGAACTTTTACGACCCTATGCTAACTAAAATAATCCAGTCACAAAAGGACAAATATTGTATAATTCCACTTTTATGAGATACCCATAGTAATCATACCCATAGGAATTCTAGAGACAGAAAGTAGAATGGTGATTTCCAAGAGCTGGGAGGAGGGGAGAATTGGGAGTTATTGTTTAATGGGTATAGTGTTTCAGTTGAAGGATATGAAAAGGTTCTGCAAATGGATGGTCATGATGGTTACACAATAATATAAATATGCTTAGTGTACAGTTAAGATGGTTAAAATGGTATGTTCTGTGTTATATATATTTACCATCAAAATAATACAAGAGAAATATAGATAAATGAGGGATATAAATTTTCAGATTAAAAAGCCACAATAAATTGAATTGAAAGAAAATCTACACAAGCAAACAAAAAAATATCTGAGCCAAATCACTGTGAAATTTCAGGACACCTAGTACAAAGATAAAATGCTGAAAGTTTCTAGTCCGAAGAGAAAAACAATGAACAGAAGTTCACATACATCAGACTGAGACCTGAATGGCAATGGACTTCTCAAAGGTAACACTGGAAGCTAGAAGACAATAAAATAATTCTGAGAAAATTCTGAAGGTTCTACACAGTTAAATCATCAATCAAACATAAATGTAGCATAAAGACATGTTTAGACTTTCAAGGTTTTAAAAAATTTACCTCCTATATATAATTTCCCAGTAAACTAATGGAAAAAGCACTGCATTAACATAAGAAAATAAAACAAGAAAGAACAAGATATAGAATCCTGGAAACAAGGCATAGAACACACAACACAGCATAGAAAAAAATGAATTCTCGGGATCACAATTGAAGTGATGTACCAAGACGACAGCTGTTAAGAACAAGTTTAGAAAGCAAGCAGTCCTGATTAAATCAGCAAATTAAGGGCTCAAGCAGAAGTATCTTGAAAATATATATATGTGGGTGTGCTTGGTGATACTGGAGGTTTAACTCTTATGAGGTTTCCAAACAAGTTTTAAAAAAATAGTATAAGAAAGCAAACATAGCCTAATATATTGTGTGATTCAGCTGTGAGTAGTATTTACATAGCCATAATAATAAAAATAATAAAAATTAATTAACCCCCAAATAGTGATAATATAATTCTATTGGGAGAAAAGAGGAGGGGACATGTTAAGAGTATGTATCAGGGAGGATTTATAAGATAATTAAACCTCTATCTTTCACAGTAGAAATTGTATATAATATCTAAAATTGAAAAAGAAATTTTAGCAGAATAAGCATATTACTTGGAAATATAAAAGTAAATAACAGAAGAGTCATTAATAATTATTAAATGATTATTGTCTTGGGGTAGCAAGAAGAGTGAGTGGGGAGGTATGGAGCATGGAACTATTATTTTTCCGTCATTTCATTTTGGTTTATAAGCCTAGGTTCATTTTGGTTTATGAACCCAGTTCAATAACTGGATTAAAATAAAATTACTTTTAAATAAAAGATGCAGAGCTTTAGGAAATATATAAAGTACATGAACCTCATAAAGAAGTGAGGAAATAACAAACAAAGCCTGACAAAAGAGGATCTGGTAGAGTTCGACCAGTTCACATACACAGAAGAAAAAAAAATTCAATAAGGATAAAGACACTACCATGAATTTTTAAAAAGGAAAAAAAATCAAATATTTCAGAATTAAAAGGATGGAGGGAGGGGAAAATGGGAAATTGCTGTTTAAAGATTATAAAATTCCAGTTAAACAAGATGGAAAAGTCCTAGAGATCTGCTGTACAACACTGTGCCTATAGCTAACAATACTGTATTGTGCACTTAAAAATCTGTTAAGAGGGTAGGCCTCATACTAAATGTTCTTATCACAATAATGTTTAAAAGGTTTAAGAAAAACCTTGAGAAAAGTTATAAGACCTTCAAGTTATTTTACAAAAC
This sequence comes from Balaenoptera musculus, assembly GCF_009873245.2. Classification (NCBI taxonomy): domain Eukaryota; kingdom Metazoa; phylum Chordata; class Mammalia; order Artiodactyla; family Balaenopteridae; genus Balaenoptera; species Balaenoptera musculus. Next base: position 64,248,340 of record NC_045785.1, read on the forward strand.
TGGTTTTATGATTCTTCTGTGAAAGACAGAGGTAAAGAAAAGAATATCATCTGATCATAACACATTTTATCAGAAGAAATTCTGCAAAAACAGGTACACAAATGATGACCAAAATTTTATTAACAATAAAATGTATTTTTGTGTACAAAAAATAATTATCTTCAAAGCCTGAAGGACATTTAATATCATTTTAACTGAAATAATTTATATTAATTAATCTGATACTTGACAGATTTCCTGAAGGAGGTAACATACTGGCACAGCCATATGGTAACAAAACTATCAATTCAATATGGTTCTTGCTACTACTTATTTCTCCTAATTCCCAACTTCTACTCAAAATCAGGTCCTTCATATCCATGAAACAACTTTCTGCATATATATATTTATAAACTACTGAAAGAGATATGGATATTTTATCTAGAAGTCTCAACATGTATTTCATGGAGTCATATTTATAGTTCAAAATTAACATGCCCAAAGTCTAACAAATTTAATTACTCTTCATCAAAATATGTTCATTAAATATAATTTTAAAATTCATATAACTAACCTTTTTGAATGAGATGTCTTGGTTTTCCTGTTTTTAATTTATGTAAAATAGAAGAAACATGTTTTCTCTGTTCACTAGAATATTTTAAATCAACAGGAGAATGTATATTCTGTGGAAACAAAATAAAAGCAATGACAACAATGATAATATCTCATATATGTTTTAGAGTTCTCAAAGAACCCTCACATGTATTATAATACATTATCATAATTGACTTTTATTTTAAAAACAACAGCAGAAACATGTGAGGTAGGCAGAGTTAAGAAAAGATGAAAAGAGTTCCATTATGTATGATTCTGATAAATTATCTTTCTATTAAGAGTTAATGATATACTTTGGACAATGCTCTAAGGGAAATTGAGGGGAAGGGGGATCTGTCAGGAGGGTGCCATGACAAAAGGAATCAGAGGGGAGGAGAAATAAGGAATAAACAAAGAGAAGCAAGATAATGTTGTCCAGGAAGCCTGATGGAAGATTCAGAGTAAGAAAGGAGGGACAAAATTATTTCACAGAACACTAAAAGATAGTAAAATAGGTAGAAATAAATGGGGCCAGAATTATCACAGGCCTTAAAAGTACAAATGGATCAGATATGTGTGGAAGGAGTAATAAGTAGAATATTGATAAGGAGCTTTGTGGAAAGCAGAGGCACTGTCAGATGTAAACTATACAATGTCTGTAAACTGGTTGGGGATGTTTTAATAATTGATACTGTGTTATCTCTCTTTCTCTTCACAGACCATTCAGGATTGGTACAGAGGAACCAGGTCAATCAGGAATCCAGGCTCTTTCAAAATGTATCATCTCTATCTTACTGCATCATCTACATGGCTTCCAGCCTCAAGATTTACTCATGAGTCAAGATAGCTACTAGAGCACCAAACACCATGTCTATATTTCAGTCAGCAAGATGGAGGAAAGGATAAAAATGACAAAAGGGCACAGGCCATGTGTCTTAAGGAACTTTCCCAGAGGCCCTTCCAATAATTTCTGTTCATAAATCACTGATCTCCCACAGCTAAAAAGGAGAGAGTAAGAAATGCAGCCTTTTTGCTAGGTACTTTACTTCCTGGAGTAAAATGGTGGGTCTGTTATCAAGAAAGAAGAGAAGGACAGATATTTGTAGGCAACTAACACTCTGCTACAGGAAATAAAAAAATCAGAATCTTGGGAAGGGATATATGTTTGTATTTGGAAAAACTTTCCCAGGATATTATGCTTTCCTTGATGAGAACCACTGGTCTAAATTCTGAAGATTCACAAATATATATCCTCAGATAGATCTCTTTTCTGAGATGCTTGGTTCTGTATATTTGTTTATGGAATACCTGTACAGTGCTTACCATTTGCCATTATTTTAAGCTCTTTATAGATATTAATTTATGTAATACTCATAACCACCATGAGCTGTGTTCTTTCACCCTGGAAAATCTCACAGACACAACATACTCAAGAGATTTGAAGTCATATCTTTCCTCTAAACCTATTAATACTTATTTCTAGTTGTGGTGACTAGCATTACCTTCATCCAAGGGGAGAAAAGTCACATAAATTCTCTAACATGTGATAGCTGATAGAATTTTTAAACAGAAATTTTTTTCATATTTCCCCTGCCTTGACTGTCCACTTATCCAAACCTCCTTTACTCTACAATTTAGAAGAAACACTTGGATATGTGTCCTAGTCCCCTGTACTTACAATTTTATGTCCAAATTCCTATACCATATAATACAGACATATTTAATTAAATATCCTTGAGTTTATTTTTATCTTTTAAATTTTATATGTAATGTCCTCTAATTGATTTTTTGAAAACATAGTCTCTATGCAGTGACTCATTGTGCAAGAATTTTTTTAATGCTCATGATAGGTACTAGGTATTATCTCATCCTGGAATGAATCTGTTTTTATTCTTCTCTAAAAAATCCTTCACTATAACTCTTACACAACACTATTTTCAGTCTTTACATGACAAAAATATTACTTTTTGCTAGAAAGACAAATAAATAGCTACATTTGAGTTAACCTATTCTCTCTATATTTAGAAAAATTTTAAGGTTGTCAAGAATAAATATAATAATACACTATCAAAACATGACAATATTTTAAATAATGCTGTTTCTATTTTCATTTGGGCTCAAATCTTACTATTAAAATATGACAAAAAATGTAGACCACTGTTTTGCAATCAAATCTGTAACAATCAGTTCTAAATGCTTTTTCAACCTCAAATTTATCCATCAATCTTCTTCAGGCCATATCATCATTCTTATATCTTCTTACTTCTATGAATTCTGCTCTATTTTGGTAACTACTCTCTGTCTTTCCCTCCTGACAATGCAATTCACATGTTAAAAATCACCTCAAATTCTACTTCAATCATAGAAATGGACCCTTTCTGTGCTCTAGATCTCATACTTATATTCTCCTCATGAGAAAATAATGAAAGTGGAATGAAAGGATATGTTCAACAATTCTGTTTCTACTAGTACTTATTTCTTTATCCCCCCCAAAAGAATAAGGAAATTTTTTAAAAGGTATATATCTATCTGTCAAATCTGAGTATCCAGACTCTATCACAAATAAAGTTAATTTGCAGAATCATGAAATTTAAAAGCCTCCAAGTCAAATCAATAGCTAGCTAGTTCCTTTTAGAAATATATTTTCTTTAGTTTGCCCACTTAGCCTTTTTTATATACTATCAACATATCATTGTTTGTCATCACATAAAATAATTTTCCCTTCCTTGGCTTTTATAAAAGAAGAACCATGACAAAGGGTGCTTATGTGATAGTGAAACAAATCTATAGAAAAATGATCATAGTGTCTAAAGCCCTAAATGAACTGAGGCTTATACAAGCTGCCAACATAAAGAAAATGGGATGTTTGTTTTATGTACTGTAAGAAAAAAGAGAAAGGATGTGCCCATTTATTGATTGATCTTCAAAATCACAGAGAAAACAAGTTATGACAACACTGGAGAAAATCTAATATCTTGTTTTCAATAACAGAAAGGATACAGAAAGGATTAACTAAAGTGCCTTAAATTTAACACTGGTCTTCAATAATTTAGGAAAACATTTAAAGGATTTTTGGTAGCATTTAGAAAAGAAATAATCACCAAGGAGCAATATATATTGAAAATAAACTAATTTACATCAGATATAATTTTATTTTTAACAGGGTCAGAATTAACTCAGATTCAAATATCCTTGATATGATAAACCTGCATTTCAGCAACATGTTTGATAAACACTTTCACTACTTATGGAAAGACAGTATGATTAGGTGGAGATCAAAGATGTTGAGTTATCACATGGAAAAGAGTAAGGATTAGTAAAATGATGCCAACCTGAAGGGAGATCTCTAATGTCTTGATATGTGGACATGTTCTTAGCCCTATGCTGATCAATAGTTATATAAATGATGTGAATAAAAATATAAAGAAAATGCTTATCAAATTTTCAAAGGGAGTGGTAAAATAACAAAATCAGTTAATACTGGACAAATTTAAAAGATTATCAATAGACTGGAGCAATGGGTCAAATTGAATAGATGAATGTTAATAGGAATAAATATTGCAGTTGGGCAAAACGAATTTAATCACTACAATAATATGATTTAAAAACATGAATGATAAAAAATATTTTAGTCAAGAGTAAATTAAAAGTCCACTGTGTGATGACTTTATGCTGTATAAGCATTCCATCTAGAATGACAGAAATGGCAATCTTACCATATTCATTTCTGAACCATAGCTGAAGTACTGTTTCAGGTCAGGGCAACATATTTTCAGATGATTATAGTTAACCTGGGACATGAAAAGAAAGGCGCCTACCTACTGAATTATTTTTAAAGTAAGCCCTATGTAAATAAGCCACGTATAAGTCTAGTGTAGAGAAGAGATAACAAAGAGATCCGGGCTTCTCACATCCTCCAACTGCCATCTTCCTCATCTTGTAAAATGATACCATTCTCTTATTCAAACCATAAAAATTTAGGATTTCATCTCTATTTTATCCTTTTTCTGAAACACTTTATCTAAGTCATCAGCAAATCTTGGCAATTCTACCTCCTGAATCTATTTCAAATCTTTCACTTCTCTCTGTTTTCACTTTACTTCTCTAGTGTAAGCTATAATCATCCCTTCTAAACAGAAATAGCTTCCTATTGGTCTCTGTCTTAACCCTAGCTGTTACAAGATATATTTATATTTGTCAAAAGGTAAATATGATCATGTTTCTCTTTAGCTTTAAAATCCCATAATGGCTGTCCAAGGTGTTCAGTCCTTACTATGAGGTACAAAAACCCAGCAAAATATGGCCCTTGACTACACAATCAAACACATCTTGTGTGCTACTCAACTTTGTTCACTATACTCCTGCCACACTGGATTTCATTCAGTACCTTGAACCCAACTCAACTAAAACAAGTTACTGCACACCTCAGATCCTTGTGTAAGCTCTTCCCTCTGCCTAGAACACTCTCCTTCCTATACTTTGCATGGCTAGCTTCCCATCCTTTAGGTCTTAATTGTAAATATTATCTCCTCAGATAAAAACATTCTGTGACAATCCTATGAGAAGTGGGCATCCTCCTATTATTCCCTATTTCAGCACCTTATATATTTAATTCATAACATTTATCACAATTTTATTTGTTTGTTTACTAGGGTTACATTTTTTTTTTTTCCTTAGAATCTAGTCCACAAGGGGCTAATGACTTTGCTTATCTTGTTTACTCAAAGCCAGGAATGGCCCCTGGCACTCAGCAGATACTCAATAATTATTTGTTACATGTTGAATGAATAGTACTAAAGAGAAGTGCTAGAAGGAATGAGTGAAGGTTTAGGAACTTTGGCTAACATAAAATAATATAATATAAACTTCATTTTTTGGAAAGTGTCTAACAACTAGACATAATTTTAAAATAAATTTCTAACATATTTTTTAAAGGACTCTACCCCAAGTAACACTTTTCAATATTCTATTCTTTCATTCCTGATATTTTTCATACTCTATGGTTACTCCAAAGCATTTCACTGAGCAACCCTTTACAATTATCCTATCCTCTTCTTCTAAGCTCTTTATCATGTACATCAACACAGATTATCTAAATTTCCTGAAGCATCTTTTACTTTATCATTTCTCAATACCCACAAAAAAACATAAACATCACCATCTGATATGAATAATTATGTATTTATTCAGGCACATGTCTCTATCTACCTACATCACAATGACAATGAAAGAACTCTGATGGTATTGAGTGGAGAAGCTAAGAAAAAATCATCTATAAGAGGTATGGAAATAGGGAGAGATAATCTGTATATGATTAAATATCACTCAATCATAATGAGAAAAAAAATTCTCAGAGTACTACTGAAAACTGGAATAGATTAACTGAGGATCTATGCAGCTTCCTGTAATTGACAAACCAAACAAGTACATGGTTGTAAAATATCAGGTGGATGACTGGACTAGATATTTAATTATCCAAAGAGAAATGATAATTTATCATTTAATACTAAGGAGTGGTGACAGTGGTAACAATTTCCTCAATCTCCTTTCTAGACCAAGGGTAAATAATTTATGTCAAATTTTCTGTCTTTGAAAATCAAGATTCCTTTTCAACCCTTAGTGGTTTGAGTTTCTAAACTTAGCCTAGTTAGTGCTCTGAAGATTGTTTGGTTTTGTTTTCACATTATATATTATGCAAATCAGAGTCCTTTGACTTTAAAGGAAATTATAAGTCTTTGGTCAAAGCATATTGTTAACAGAGACTCATTGTTATGTTATCTATTTATCCCTGTACTATCTATAATATCCTATACCCGAGCAAGCATTTGTTTTGTCTATATTATATATTATTCATTGTAAGTAGTCTCCATTTCAAGGATGATTCCAAAAACCTCCTTAGAATCACAGCCAAGACACCAGCCCCTTGGTATCCTACCCCATTTGTTGTTTTTGTTGTTTCTGTTGCCTTTCCTCTTCTCAGCCAAGACATCATCTTTAAAAGTGCTAATCCAGATCTTAGGTCTTCTATATAATACTCAAAGAGATAACTTTAGGAGTATGCTAAAACCGAAACTAAAAAAAGTGGTTCTTTTATGTCTGAATGAAAACCTGTTAGCTCTAGTGTTTGACTACACACCCTCTCATTAACTTAGCAAGCAAAGCCTTCACCAGAGAGGAGGCTAATGTATAGTGATCCATGTATTGCAAGGTCCACTTGATCTCTGCTTTAAAGAATAAGTGTTAGTTAGCAGGAAAAACCATGGAGGAAGGGACATGGTTTAAGGTAAAAATTTTATGAGGAAAACGTTACTTTTTAAGATAGTCCCCCTTTAAGCAACTGGCAGGTTTAACTGATATTTGAAAAATTGCTACTACCTTGTATTTGATCCCAATCTTACTTTATCTTAACAATGAAGACTAGAAATGAAGTGATAATATTCTTGATATGGGGAAGAGAATTCACAAAGGATGACCTGGATAAACAAATACAGGAGAAACCTAGTAGATATAGAAAGAAATGTGGCATTTCTCTTCTATACAAAAAAGTAGCCACAGGAAATGAGGATGGCTGAAATTATATTTTGCTGCAATTGTCCAGTTAAAGAACATGTGGGAAAAAAGCATCATAGGAAGATATGCTCCCTCAGTTTAAGAATGATTAAAGTCTAAGTTCTATCCTCACCAAGATTAGAGGTGCCAATGAGTAAATCATTGAGGCCCACTCTTTGCTATATGACACCGGTAATACAACAACTGCTTAGTAGTAGCGGTTGTCAAACCCAGTAAAAAAGAGATGCTGCAAACTTCCAGAGTTTAGATAAGTTACAATTTCAAGTTCAGAGAACACAACAGTATTTCATGAATAGTAATAATTGATAGTAGGCAGAGTAATGAAAGTACAGGGCATGAGGAAATTTTGGAGTATACAAGTTTATGTTTCTTTGAAAAATCTCTCCAGAAAAGTATTTGATTACTATTTACATGACAATGCAATTCTATTCATAATCCTTTTAAAAATATATTTTTTACATTGTCTAATAGACAACATATTATATAGTAATAATTGTAAATAATTCTGTATCTTGTTTGCCTAAGGATCACATTTTAAAAAGAGTGTATCTACATAATCGATATAATTTTGTTCATAACTTTCAAGCACTTATTGCGTTCTACCTTATGTAATAGTTAAGTATATTTTTCATCCCTAGAAGAAATTATTCTCTGTGAGGACTGGGGCCATGGTTTACTTATCTCAATATCCCTGCACCACTTTGACTGGATTCTTCAATCTCTGTTGCAGTATCAACTCACAAATAACAAAAAAGGATTGAGACATTTGATTAGTTTTTTTCAACAAATATGTATTGAGTGCCAGCTATATCCATGGCATTATGTGAGGCATAGGTACAAAGTTATTATTTTGTGAATATTTAAATTCTGTACTTCTCAAAATATGGCATAATTTAATGATTAATCCTCTATGTAGATATAGAAAACATGAGAAGCAAGATAAAGACATTGAAAGTGAGAAAAACATAGTAGAAAGCACAGGTTGAATGCTAAACACATTCCTGATAAAATGTGCATTTTATTAAACCTCAAATGTTAACTCAATTGATTAAAATAATATTTAGTAAATTATTTAGTAAATAAATAATTTTTAATCTAATCATTTTTAAATGAAAGGGATATAGTATGTATTAGTAATATAAGTTAACACTGCTTAAGTAATCCCCAAATGAGACCACTCACATGCTGGTATAAAATTTAATGATGGGCAGTGAAATAGAACTTTCTAGGAAAAAAAACCCCCTTTTCCCTCAGCAGTAAAATATACAGCTCAAGAGTCTATATTTCTAGGTATATTTGAACAATGTTTATATTTATGAGAAGAGGAGAAAAGAACAAAGAGACCTCCAATATTTTATGATGTTTAGGTTGTTCTCTAACCTACACACCTTAAGCAAATCTAGCATTTTAGAAAGTTTATGGTTTAAATTGGTTTAGAATCCGAAGAGGGGTTTATATTACCATAAAGAAAACATCTCAATAAATTAACATAGTAGCCATATATATAATCATGTTTCTAAAGTAAAGCATATTATAACCAACTTAAATATGCTTTATAAATACATACTTATAAACTATTAAATTGACTCAGTAACAATTACTTGGATAATATTTTCTAAAATTGAGGATTTAGCCTTCCACAACTGGGAGTAATATACTAATTTGCGGAATTCAGAATATTTGTAAATGTTGCATCATACAAGCTCTTATTACTAGACTAAGGACTAAAACAGCTGTTTCTAATGCTGTATAATTATACTTCTTCCCTCCAAATGATACATACAGCTCAGGAACTGCAGGGACTGTTTTGAGCAAAAAATAGATTATATAATATATATGCATACATATGTGTGTGTGTATAAAATAGTATACGTACACACACTCAGGAGATAGATAGATAGAGATGTTCAATAAAGTGTTTTACCTGACCCTGAGTTGCCAGCCTGCAAGTTCTACAGCCTCAGTACAAATCACATTCTGTCCAACTTCACAATGTAACGAGCACAGCTTCCTAAACAACCTCAGCCCTACTGCTCTTATTGGAAATATTTCCACCATGGTCCAAATGTTTATTATTTACATGAAGTCCAACATTCCTGAGGCTGGATAAAATGACTCAAAACTGTAGTTACCAAACTTTCAAATGCAAACAGGTTTATTTTCAGTTCTTAAGCTAATAAAGTAGGTATTGTCAGAATCCTTATATTTTGTTAAACAAAAACTTATATATAAAGAAATGGCTGCAATTTACTGTGAGTCTCTACAGGCTTTCTAGGTGGATATAATCACCAAAACCCATGCTTAGATGGAATATCTCTAAAATTATCTTAAATAGATCAGAGAGCAGCAATGTGATCCAATAATTAATATTTTCCATGTCATGGTACCTAAATTTGTTTTGAGAAAATTCAATACTGTCAATTTCTAGGTGAGTCATAGTACACAAATCTTCGTCACTCAAGGCTTAGACAATATTAAAATACATTGAAATAGCCACTCTCTCTTACCTTGAATAAATAAAAATTCATTTTAAGTAAGTGGTAGAGAATGGTCATTTTATTATCTTTTTATTATAAAAAGATGGACAGCTTGAAAAGTTTTGCATTAGCAGTCTTTGCAAAGCAAATTTTTTTATGCTGGTACATTTCACTGGACTTAAAAATGGTAATATTAGCTTTCTCGCATGAGGAAGTAAATAATTTCGTGAACAGTTTTATGCAAGTTTCAAATCATTAAATTATGCTGGCTTGGATGAATTATTAAGTGTATTTCTCTTTTCAACTTTACACTTATCTTTTGTTTACAGCTGATATCCCTAGTGTCCAACCAGAGACAGGTTTTCATCCTGTTGTCCAGGGAATGATGGGCACAATTCCTTTTGACACTGATGAGAGGTGAATACATAAATCCAGCCCACTTCAGTGAAAATTGACCCATAATTTTTTTTACCCTGAAGAAAAATACAGTAATAATGTTTAAAGATGGAAAAAAATACAGTTAAACTCTTGAGGTGTACCATTAGCTAACGATAATCAGCAAACATTATATTTTGCCTTGAGGACAGTGAGCTCCAGATTTGCTTTTCAGTGCTCATGAATTCTAATAATTATGGCTCTCTATATGATAGCAAGAAACCTAAAAATATGAATGATAGGTTTTTCACATTTCAATGAACTCAAAACTTAAAACTAAAAAGGAAAGGCATAATTTTAAAATATTCTTCTACCTCTTCTCTCCCCTAAGATTTTTCTTATGAAATGAGTGTATGCATTTCCTATAAATATTTAGTAATTGAAAATATACACAATTTCTCACATGAAGATTATGCACCAATTTAAAAACATGTGGATCTTGTATAAAACTCTAATGGTGTTTCTGAACTAGCATTTTCAAAATTATATCAGCATTCCTAAGATTTGGGGAAAAGAATGACTTGGCACAGTATGTCAGATCAATTGCCCCTAAATCAAATATCCCACCTCTAATAGTAGAAAAAAGAAACACTGTGAACAGTTAAGGCTATAAAGCAAAAACATTTTCATTTACTTTAATATCCCATTAAGGATCCACTATTAATTAATTTATCTATATAATTTAGTTTGTTTATATCATTGGCCTATAGCATTTCCAGAATAATGAGTTTTATTCTTATTACCACAGTATGGTAATCCCTTTCCCTTCTCTATCTTTGAAAGGTGTTCTAAGTTCTAGTGTAACAGGACCAGCAAGAAAATATGTTTTACCTGCATAGTTCGTAACTTTGTAAGATCCTTTTGAACTCTGTACTTTACTTTTGACTTGCATCTTATTTTAATCTATCTTCTTTCAATGATAACCTTAATTCTTCCTGCCCCCATACAAAGATCTCAATGATAAGCAGAATTCTATTACCTACTCTTTTCCTACTAGCACAGTGGATTAATATTTTCAGAAAATATACTAAAATGACTCCATGAGTTATAAATTATGACTCAAAAAGTATAAGTAGAGTTTGGATTATACTTCCTGTAAATGCAATGAATAGTATTTTAAATCAGTAAATATTTGTTGAATGCCTCCTATGTGCATATGACTATGCTAGGTAAAAGGTGGCAAAACAACTAAATTACAACCTGCCATAAAGTGGCTTATATTCCTAGAGTTAAGACATTCACATAATACAGTATGGTATAAATAAATTTAAATAGAAATATGCGTAAGACAAATACTAGTAACAATATTCCAACTAAGAGAAACTAATTTCCTCTAACATTAAAAGAGAAGAAATATTAGTTCTGGAGATATCAGGGACTTTATCCTTTTATTTAATGCTGTAAGCTGAAGAGAGAAATAAAGAGGTACAATTGTAGGAATAATCTCATTCTTATACAAAAGGAAGTAAAGATGAGATTCCAGGAAGGAGGTTTTGGCCTTGGCACCAAAAACTTAATCTAAGGTGAATGAACAAAGGCATTTTAGTGCCTACTTTGAGATGGAGACTGTTTGATGGTGTAATTGTAGAAAGAAGGCAATGTACTGGAATGGAGGTGAATTGGAGGGAACACATAGCAATGCTTTTATATATTAGCCCTATTGCTGAAAAAGAAGAGATTTTGCTCTCAATAACTGGCTAACTGATTCATAGCAGCCAAGATCAAATATAGTTAATTCTACCGAGCTTAATTCTAATACTAGAATCTTTCACAGTATGCAGCAATGGTTCTTTTCTGAAGGAAAAGCTGCTGGCAAGATATAATGCTCTATTTCTGTAATCATCCTTTCCCTCCTTTGGAGCTACTAAATCTCCAACATACAGACACCATTCTCCTTCCAATTCTAGGACCTAACTATGATAGGAGATAATAAGACTAAGTCTATAAGACAATAAGACTAGTCTCCAGACTAATACTTGGAGTTCCCTATTAATTTACCTTTGCTCATAGCCTGACACATAATTATGGTAATTAGTATTTTGTGTCATTCTGAAGGCTTCACCACTCCATTCTGCCTTTGAAATGTTTCCCAGTTCTACCTTGACATCTGCCTTGGACCATTTCCCAAGCCTCCATTCTAGCAATCGAGTCTTTAGTACCAGTTTTCTTTTTAAAACAGTCATTGAGCACAGTGTCTAGGCTTTGATACTCAATAACAGACTTCATTAATACCAGCTTTCTTTCTCAACCTGACCCAATTTCAATGTTGCTCAACTTTTCATATTAGTTGGTCCCTTGCTGCTAGCCATGCGGACAGTGAATAGAGCTCACTGGATATAAAGCTACTTACCAGACTGACCCTCCTTTGCTAGTTCCTAGCACTATAACCATTCTGTCTCCTGTACTGCTCCAATGGCCAAGTCCAAATTCTTTCTTAGCCTAACCAGTTTTGCTTTAATTAATATACCATTTCCCATGAATTGCAAGATAAAATGCATGTTAAAGTTCCAATTTGCATGATACTTTTTAAAATGTAAACATTATCTGAAGGTTGAGCTCACTGGAAAGCATATTGAAGAAACTGGGAACATGAATTAGGCAGATGTGAAATAAATAGATAATGCTTAATTTACCTAAGGAAAACATGAGGCAAACAGGAGACTGAAGAGAAAGGTGAAGAGACAACCAGCTGACGTGTACTGTGTACAACAGAATAGTAAGCAAGAAACATTGAAAAGATAAACTGACACAAAATTATAAAATGCCCATAAACTACTGGAATCTATGGTCTCTATTATGCTCTTTCATCTAGCCTCTGGGAACCTTCCTACATTCTCTTGTCCTCTGTCTGTGACATTTTAATACATAGAAAAATTAAGGCTGATAGCTATAAAATTTCACTCTTTACTCTCTCCTTTACATCATAAATAAAGTAATTAAATAATCATCCTAACATCTGATTGCCCATTATCCTACACAAAGTTGAATAGCAAATGTAACTTGTTAATTCTAAGTAATTTGATAGGTATGTAACTGTGCGTATGGTATTAAAATGTATAGAGAAATTTTTTCTTGCTAAATAATCATTTTAAACACTCAAGTGAAAATTAAAATGTCCATTAACGGCCCTATCCAACTTCAGTTTCCACAATTCCTCTCATAGTTTCTTTCCCATTCACACATTTGCAAAGCTAATTTTCACCTCCACAACTTTGTTCATATAGTTATTTTTTTTCAGTCTGACCCTCGATCTTTTCTTTTTTGACATTCATTTTTTAATATGTTCCATCACATATTTGGTGCTTATTTATATAGATGTATTGGTCATTACTCTATTACCTCATCTAAACAACAAATTCCGAAAGAACGAAAATCTCCACTCTTCTTGATTTTCCCATAGTATGCTGAGCACTGAAGTTAGAGCAGAGTACTTGAAATTTATGCTCTGTGGTGACCTAAACAGGAAGGGAATCTAAAAAAGAGTGGATATATGTATATGTATAACTGATTCAATTTGCTGTACAGCAGAAACTAACACAACACTGTAAAGCAACTATACTCCAATAAAAACTAATAAAAAATAAAACCAAGTTTTAACACTCATATCAAAAATATTTGTATTGATACCTATTTATATGTATAAATTTATGCCAGTATATATGTATTACGTTTAAAGTATGCAGGCAAAGTTGGTTTTGTGATTATGAAGGCCACGAAATTTGCAATATACCATGTGGTCTATCAATGGGATAAATAAGTGTTCTATGGATGGAAAAATCAATTGTCTCTAAGGTCTTTGAATATTCTTTCCACTTGTCAACTCTTAGAAACTTTCTCTCCACATCAAATTTTCTATCCATCCATGAATCTTAAAATTGCAAACTTTAAAAAAATTTGGAGGTAAATAATATATCATTTGTGCACATGAGAGGAGTTTGTTTGCATGTTGATTTATCTTTGAATTTGAGTATGATGACATCAAACACAAATTCGAGGATAATAGATTTAAATCTAAAGTATAACACAATAGTTAAACTACACTGCTAGAGATTCTTAAGATATTGGGCTGTTTTTTCAGTAGCATATTATTTAAATAATAAAAATTCTGGAATGACAAAATGATTGTGGGGGATAGACATACAGATCAATGGAATAGAGTCCATAAATAAATCTTTACATATGGTCAATCAAGTTCTCACAAGGGTACCAAGATAATTCAATAGGAGGAGGATGAGGGTTTTTTTCTTTCTTTTTTTTTCCAAAAAAAAAAAATGGTGCTAGACAACTGGATATCCAATATAAAAGAACGATTTTGAACCTCTATCTCATACTATATAAAGATTAGTGCAAAATGAATCATATGCCTAAATTTAGGAGCTAAATTTATAAAACTCTTAGAAAAAAGATAAAAATAAATCTTTGAGACACTGGTTTAGAAAATGGTTTCTTAGATGTCATAAGAAAACTGTGTGACAAAAATACCCATGTAGGGCTTCCCTGGTGGTGCAGTGGTTGAGAGTCTGCCTGCCAATGCAGGGGACATGGGTTCGAGCCCTGGTCTGGGAAGATCCCACATGCCGCGGAGCAACTAGGCCCGTGAGCCACAACTACTGAGCCTGCGCGTCTGGAGCCTGTGCTCCGCAACAAGAGAGGCCGCGATAGTGAGAGGCCCGTGCACCGCGATGAAGAGTGGCCCCTGCTCGCCGCAACTAGAGAAAGCCCTCGCACAGAAACGAAGACCCAACACAGCCAAAAATAAATAAATAAATTTATTTTAAAAAAAATACCCATGTAAATTGGATTTCATCAAAATTAAAAATTTACCATTAAGAAAGTGAACAGACAACCCACAAAACGGGAAAATGTTTTCAACTGATTTGTATGATAAGAGACTTGTATCAAAAATATATAAGGAATTTTTATAATTCAACAATAAAAAGACAACTTATTATAAAACGATCAAAGGATTTTTGAATAGATAGCTCTCCAAAGAAGATACACAAATGGCCAATAAATATATGAAAAGATTCTCAGCATTATTGCTCACTAGGGAAATGCAAATCTAAACCACAATGAAGTACCACTTCATACTCACTATGATGGCTATAATTAAAAATACAGAAAATAATAAGTGATGGTGAGGATTTGAAGAAATTAGGACTCTCATACATTGATGATGTAAATGCAAAATGGCACAGCTGCTGTGGAAAACAGTTTGGCAGTTCCCCAAAAAGTTAAACATAGAATTACCATATCATCCTGTTATTTCACTACTAGATATATACACAAAAAAACTGAAAAGTATGTCTACACAAATATTTGTACATGGATGTTTATAGCAGAATTATTAATAACAGTCATAAATTGGAAGCAACCCAAGTAATGAATGGACTTTAAAGTGTGGTATATTCATACAGTGAAATATTATTCAGTTATAAAAATGAATAAAGAACTTATACATGTTAAAACATGGATAAATCCTAAAAATATGCTAAGTGACAGAAGCCATACACAAAAGACCACATATTTTATCTTCCAATTATATTAAATGCCCAGAATAGGCACACTCATAGAGATAGAAAATAGCTTAATGGTTGTTAAGGCCTGTTGGGAGTACTGCTAATAGGTATGGGATTTCTTTTGGGGTTGATGAAAATGTTCTGGAATTAGATAGTGATAATGGTTGCAAAAGTTTGTGAAAAGACTAAAAACCACTGAATTATATACTTAAGATGGATGAATTTTGTGTTATGTAAGTCATATCTCAGTAGAGATATTACAAAAAATATTGTGAAGTTAACAATACAGTTTTGTAGTGCTTGTCAGAATTCTAATGAAATGTCAAAAATGTGAAGTACCAAAAAATAATAAATATAATAGAAAGAGACCTGATTTTCCAGGTGATTTAGGATTCAAGTTTTCAAAACACTATAAAGTATTGTTCTTCATGATAATTCAACAATGTAAACAAAAAGCCAAATAGACATGCAGAAGTTTTTTTTAGCATTTGCTAAAACTGAAGCATAAAATAACTAAACTGTGCAAAACAACACATTTATCAAAAATTAACCATATAATACTTTCAGAACCTTTGAATTTATTAATAGAATTTTAATATGTTTTATTTCCTTTTGAATCCTAAATACAAATTATTTAGTGGCATTTACAAAGTCATAATGAATCAAGTTTCAAGCTATATTACTTAGAACAGAAACAGAAACCTACAAAGCCATTTTTTTTTTTTTAAAGAAATTCACGTTCTTTTTATTTATTTATTTATTTATGACTGTATTGGGTCTTCGTTTCTGTGCGAGGGCTTTCTCTAGTTGTGGCAAGCGGGGACCACTCTTCATCGCGGTGCGCGGGCCTCTCACCATCACGGCCTCTCTTGTTGTGGAGCACAGGCTCCAGACGCGCAGGCTCAGTAATTGTGGCTCACGGGCCCAGTTGCTCCGTGGCATGTGGGATCTTCCCAGACCAGGGCTCGAACCCGTGTCCCCTGCATTGGCAGGCAGATTCTCAACCACTGCGCCACCAGGAAAGCCCCCATTTTTTTTTAAACTGAGATAAAATGCTATTAGAATTCACCTGTTAAAAAAAAGAGTGCTGACAATTATTAGGTACATATTCCCCCAAATACAGAATAGTTGCTCAATATCAAGAAGTAATGTACAACATACATGGGCTTTCCTGGTGACGCAGTGGTTAAGAATCTGCCTGCCAGTGCAGGGGACACGGGTTCAAGCCCTCTTCCAGGAAGATCCCACATGCCACGGAGCAACTAAGCCCGTGCACCACAACTACTGAGACTGCGTGCTAGAGCCCGTGAGCCACAACTACTGAAGCACACGTGCATAGAGCCCATGCTCCGCAACAAGAGAAGCCACTGCAATGAGAAGCCCATGCACCGCAACGAAGAGTAGACCCTGCTCGCCACAACTAGAGAAAGCCCACACACAGCAACGAAGACTCAATGCAGCCAAAAATAAAATAGAATAAATAAATTTAAAAAAAAGAAGTAATGTACAACATATAGACTGTTATGGCAGTGATAGGAAGAAGAAGCACTGACTAATAAATTTAACACTTTAAATTATAAAATCAACATAAAGTAAATCAGATTTGAGGTTTAAAACATACTCGAAAAAAAAGAGGATGGTTATCAGGTCAAAAGAAAACTGTACTAGTTATTTAATAACAGAGGGAAACATGGAGCGTCAAGATGCATCCACAAATTGGTAGAATAGAAATTTGGGCCAATTCTGAAGTTTATAAATGCCAGATGAAAGAACTTTTAAGTCTTTTGAAAAACAGGAGAGATTTATCAAGAAAGTCAGGAAGGCAAGACACCAGCGAGGTAAGCCCAGCACTCAAAGCAGCTTTTGTTCTCAGACTATCTGGACATCAGGAAAAAAACAACTTTTAAACTAAAGTACAGGTTTGGTGGCTCAGGAGGTCAGGAGTCAAATATCAAAGGCCATGTCCACTCAAGGAGAGGATGCTGTCCACATTCAACTGGGAACTCAAAGGGCTACATGATGAAACATAAGTGAACAGCCCTAAACCAAAATGAAAGCTTCATAATTCATAAAATCCCAAGTTTTGAATTTCAGGTGGCCCAGTATTGGTGGTACTTGGTGACAGCAAATGAAAATATTATCTGGAGGAAAGTATCTTCATTCAAGAGTCCAAAATTCCCACAAATAACATTTCAAATATAGTGAGCAGTTCAAAAGACCCAAGTTACTGAAATTAATTGATGCAGACTATAGAGTTACCCTGTTTGCTATGTTTTAAAAAAGAAAAGTCAAGTTTGACATAGCTACAGAAAAAAAAAAAAAAGAAAATGTAAAAAGTAAAAAGGAAAGTTTGGAAAAGAACCAAAAAAGCCTTAGAAATCTGAAGAATAAATCCATATCAATTAGGAACAAAAATGGGTGATCCAATGACAGATTAGACACAGCTAACAAGAGAATCACTGAACTGGAGGAGAAGCTGAATAAAAATTTCAGAAAGAATCATGGAGAAACCAAAAAATGAAATATGTAGAAGAGAAAAGAAGGATCATAGAGAATGCAAGTTCATTAGTAATAAATAGTAAACATCCTATTACAAGATTTTTGACATCAATGGAACTTAGCTTTGCTTTAACTGTATCAGGTGAATATATTAATTCAGATGGAAAGCTGCATGTCATCTGACATTTAAGTATTAATTTTATTTCATAATATTGTATCATAACAGTCTACATTTATTAAATACTTCCTTTCTTTACTTCTTATTTTCTACCTTCTTCTCCATTTGTATTCTATATCTGCTCTGTAGCAAAGATGGCTATTTGTTCCCCAATATTGGTTCTCCTTCACTTTCATAATAGAATCCTTGATTTTTGTCTGGATACATTTCTGCACAAAATAAAAGCTACATATTTTAAGATTTCCTTGTAGTTTAATGTAACAATGTGACTAAATTCTGGCCAAAAATATATTGTGAGGCATCATTTAGGAACTTTATTTGAAAAACTTCTACAAGTCTCCTCACTCCCTCTTCCTTGATAGCTGAGGAGTACATATGCTGGCTGAACAAGGGCAGTCATTTTGGAGCTTGAAGTGATCTCTGAATGGAGGCTATGCACAGAGAAGCATAAGATAAAAAGAGTATGAGTCACTAAATATTTCATGGAATGGTCCCATCATATCAGTCCTAAACTGTTTACTTCTAGAATTTTATATGAGAGAACAAACTACTACCTTGTTTAAATTAGTAACATTTCGAATCTCTGTTACTCAGAGCTGAATCTAATTTAAATTGACACCAATGTGGTAGTTGGAGGTAGATGCTACAAATAAAAGAAGGTATAATATACAGCACTATCTTAGTACAGGATATTGCATGACAGGTGGTAAGGACTCAAGATATTGCAGGCTGACGAGCTCGTGAGCTCTGTTATTATGGCTTCAAGACATTTCCACTTTGAAAGGCAGACTATATGCTGACTGAGGCTATGATGTTAGAGGAAATTATATAACAAAATCTGAATTTAAGAGTTAGATGTTACCTGTAGCTTTCTTTTTTTTTAAATTTTTATTGGAGTATAGTTGCTTTACAATGTTATGTTAGTTTCTACCATACAGCAAAGTGAATCAGCTGTACATATACGTATATCCCCTATTTTTTGGATTTCCTTCTTATTTAGGTCACCACAGAGCACTGAGTAGAGTTCCCTGTGCTATACAGTAGGTTCTCATTAGTTATTTATTTTATACATGGTATCAACATTGCATATATGTCAACCCAATCTCCCAATTCATCCCACCCACCCACCCCTTTCCCCCTTGGTAGCTTTAAGTCTTATGAGAAAAATAAATCTGGCTATAGCTAGCCAGCATGAATCAGAGATGGAAATAGAATACAACTTTTATAAGGCATGTACTCTAATCTGGAATCTGCAATTTAAGTTTACTGAGATTCCAGTAATTGAAGCCTTGGATAGATGAAAATGTCAACAGCTCTATTCCTCAAATTGAAACATTTTCAATAAGGGCCTTCAAAGTGAAAATATTGATATCTGGAGGTATAAATGTCTATAGGCAAAGATAAGATGAAGAATTTTCCCTTCCCTCCAAAGCCTTTTGTTTCAGAGAGTCCAACCATGGTAGATCATATTAATTTGAAAAAAGAGAAAAAAGAGTCGAGAACGAAAGCCAGTAAGTAAAAGAACAGAGTCTGCAGGATTATAAGCTATGTTTAGACAAGATCATTGTCGTTACCTAACCATAAAACTTACTGAAATCAGATAAGTCAGATGGCTACTAAGTTTTTGAAGGAAACGTGTTGCCAAAGAAATTAAAGTCTGGCCTGAAAATGCCTGTGGTTTTTCAGTCTCTAAAGCAACCCATAGGCCCTGAAATCTTTCAAGGCTATAAAACTGTTCTACACTCAAGAAGGACAAATACTCTGAACCCCACTTCAGATGTGACCATAAATGATTATGGACAGATTAAATCTTTTCACAGGGAAGATCCAAAGAATTTCCAGATGTGCTTACGCTACTGTGAAAGAAGAAAGTTTTCACTATTCCTGTCAGATAGATTTGGTAACTGCTATGGGGTCAGTTACAACTCTGCTTCTTACTCCCCTTTTCCAAATGGGAAATTTTAATTATGGTTATTCTGTTTCTATGCCACCTTATATACTGTGTATGTGGAGGGCATATTTTAAATTTTAACTTATAGGTTGCTAGATCATGAAGTGTTACCTTTTTTTTTTTTTTAGATGAAGAAGAATGGACGTCCACTAGTATAACAACTGAAATTAAGCTTGGTTGAGAGTAATAAAATATTCAATTTCACTGATTTCTGCTCTAGTTTTCACTATTTTTTTCTGATTTGGATTTAAGTTGCTCTTCCTTTTCTCTCTTTTTTCTAAAGTGGAAGCTTAGATTATTGCCTTTAGATCTTTCTTCTTTTCTAATATATGCATTCAATGCTATACATTTCTCAAGAACTGTTCTCGCTGTATCCAACAGATTTTGATAAGTTCTGTTTTCATTTTCAGTTAGTTCAAAATATTTTAAATGAGATTTATTTGACCCATGTGTTATTTGGAAGTGTTAGAAGTTGTTTAATCTCTAAGTAATTTGGGATTTTCCAGCTATACTCTGTTACTGCTATCTAGTTTCATTCCATTATGGTCTGAGAAAAGATGTTGTATGATTTCTCTTCTTATAAAAGTGTTAAGGTATGTTTTATGGCCCAGAATGTGGCCTATTTAGGTGAATGTTCCATGTGAGCTTGAGATGAATGTGGATTCTGCTGTTGTTACAAGAAGTAGATGTCCATTTTATCCAGTTGATTGATGATATTGAGTTCAACGATGTCCTTACTGATTTTTTGCGGGCTGGATCTGTCCATTTCTGATAGACAGCTGTTGAAGTCTCCAACTGTAATAGTGGTTTCGTCTATTTCTCCTTGGACTTCTACCAGTTTTTGCCTCACATATTTTTGACATTCTTTTTTTAGTTGTCTACATATTAAGGATTGTCATAACATCTTGGAGAATACACATTTTTACTGTTGTGTAATGCTCCTCTTTATTCCTGATAACTTTCCTTGTTCTGAAGTCTGCTCTGTCTGAAATTAATATAGCTATTTCTGTTTCCTTTTGATTAGTGTTAGCATGGTATATCCTTCCCAAACCATTTATTTTTGATCT
The DNA here is from genome assembly GCF_009873245.2 of Balaenoptera musculus. Lineage (NCBI taxonomy): Eukaryota > Metazoa > Chordata > Mammalia > Artiodactyla > Balaenopteridae > Balaenoptera > Balaenoptera musculus. Next base: position 64,269,609 of record NC_045785.1, read on the forward strand.
ATATATGTCTTTAATAATTAAAGCGAGTTTCTTATATACAACATGTAGTTGGATCTTCATTCAAAGTGATTATTGTATAGTCAGATTAATATCTATCTTATTTGCTTGTATTTTCCATTTCTTCTTCTGTTCTTTGTTCTTATTTTTGTCTTCTATACTATCTCTGACTTTTGTAGTTTTAATAGAGCATTTTATATGATTCCATTTTCTCTCCTTTCTTAGCATATTAGTTAATGCGTTTTTTAAAACATTTTTAATCATTGCCCTACAGTTTGCAATATAAATTTCCAACTCATCCAAGTCCCCTTTTAAATAACACTATACAGCTTCACAGGTAGCATGAGGGCCTTTTAGTAATAAAATAGTCCTAATTTTTCCCTCTTGTGCTTTGTATCACTGCTGTCATTAGTTAGACTTATACATAAGCAGTCATAAGTGAATATATATGTATATAAGCTTACATAATTGAATACATTATTGCTATTATTATTTTGAACAAAGTGTTATTTGTTAGATCAATTAAGGAAAAGAAAAACTAAAAATTTTAATTACCTCCACTTATTCCTTCTCTGATGCTCTTTCCTTTCTTATGTAGATCTAAGTTTCTGATTTATATAATTTTCCTTCTCTTTAAAGAACTTCTTTTAAGATTTCCTGTAAGTCAGATCTGCTGGCAACAAATTTCCTCAACTTCTGTCTGTCTGTGAGTCTCTATCTTTCCTTCACTTTTGAAGGATAATTTACCAAGGATCAGAATTTTAGGTTGGTGGGTTCTTTCTCTCAACACTTTAAACTTTCCACCCATTATCTAACACTTTACATGGTTTCTTAGGAGAAGGCAGATGTAATTCTTGTCTTTGCTCTTCTATAAATGAGGCATTTTTGGGTTTCTTTCAGGATTTTTTCTTTATCTATGATTTTTTGTAGTTTGAAACAATATGCCTAAGTGTAGCTTTTTCTTCATTTATCCTGCTTGGTGTTCTCTGAGCTTTCTGGATCTGTGGTTTGATATCTGACATTAATTTGGGGAACTTCTCTGCCATTCCTGTGTCAAGTATTTCTTCTGTCTCTTCTCTCTCTTCTCTTTCAGGTACCCCCATTATGTGTGTTACAGTTCTTAGATATTCTGTTCTAACTTTTTCTAATTCTTTTTTTCCAGTTTTTTGGTTTGGTTTTTAATTTTGAATGTTTTATTGAGATATCCCCAAGCTCAGAGATTCTTTCCTCAGTGTTCAGTTCACTAATAAGCCCACTAAAGGCAGTCATCATTTCTGTACAGTGTTTTTTATTTTTTTTAATCTCTAATATTAGTTTTTGGTTCTTTAATGGAATTTCCATCTCTCTGCTTACATTAGCCACCTGTTCTTTCAAGCTGTCAACTTTATACATTAGATCCCTCAGCATATTAATCATAGTTGTTTTAAATTTCTGGTCTGATAATTACATCTCTGCCACATCTTAGTCTGGTTCTGATGCTTGTCCTGTCTTTTCAAGTTCTGTATTTCGCCTATTAGTATGACTTGTAATTTTTTCTTGATGGCAGGTATGATGTACTAGATAAAAAAAACTTCCATAAATAGGCTTTTAATAATGTAGTGGTAAGATGTGGGTAGAGGGGAAGCATTGTGTAGTCCCATGATTAGGTCTCAGTCTTTCAGGGAGCTTGTGCCTCTGGACTGCAAACCCCACACATGCTTCTCAGACTCTCCCTCCCTTAGGTAGGACTGGATGATTGATTAGAGTGGGCTGGAGTTGGGTATTTCTCTTCCCCTAGGTCAGTTAGTCTCTGATAAAGTCCCAGCAGATTAGGTTCTGGTTAACTATTTTCTGCTGAGGACAGACCTTGTTAAGAAGAACAGAATGCTCTGGCCTATTTCAAAATGGTTTCTTTTCCCTTCTGCCTGCTTGAAGCACATGGAGATTTTTCTCACATATTTACAGGAGGTAAACTTACAAAAGAGTGAGAACCACCCCCCCGTCCCCCCCCCGCCCCCCACCAGCAACTGGGTCACCCTGGAGTTTTTATTATTCAGACTTGTCCACATTGAGCCTCCAGGAATTCATCAATTACAATTCAGCTTGCCTACTACAGCACTGGTTCAAACAGTGGTTTCAGTTCGTGGGTTTCTGCTCTGGTAAGTGTGGTTCTCTGTATTTACCTGTCAGTCTCTCAATTTTTGGTGGCAGTGTTTTGTCTGTGACCTTACTTCTCTCACAAATCAAAGAGGGGTTGATTTTTCAGTTTTTTCAGTTTTTTAGTTGTTGTTAGGATGGAGTGGCCACTTTCAAGCTTCTTCCAAGCTGGACCAGAAATGAACAAGTGGTGACTTATTCAAGATAGGAATTTATTTCCATCTTACATGAATATCCAATTGTAAGAAGTCCAGAACTAGTATGACAATTTGCTTCAATCTAGGATACTTCCAGCTTTCCACTCCACCACCCTAACTGTACCTTCATTCTAATGGTCTAATGTGGAATTCCAGCCATGATATACATGTTCCAAGTAACAGGATTGGAGGAAGGTAGAAAAAAGAGACAACAAAGGCATTACCAACTGTCTTTTAGGGAAATTTCCTGGAATCTGCCACATCATACTTCCACTCATGACATGGTGTGATATGGTAAACTGAATAATGGCCTTCCTAGATGTCTGCACCCTAATCCCCAGAACCCTGTGAATGTTACCTCATATGTTAGTCTGCTCAGGCTGACATAACAAAATACTATAGACTGGATGGCTTAAACAACAAAAATTTATTTTCTCTAAGTTCTGAAAGCTGAACGTCTAGGATCAAATGCTAGCTGATTTGATTTCTGGTGAGTGTTCTCTTCCTGGCTTGCAGAGAGCCAGCCCCCTTTTCTCTGTGTCATCACATGCCTCTCCTTGGCATGCATGGAGTGGAAGGTAAGGGGAGAGAACACATTCTCCAGTGTCTCTTTTTATAAGGACACTAATCTTATCATATCAGTGCCTCACCCTTATGACCTTTTTTAAACTTAATTATTTCCTTAAAGTCCCATCTCCAAATATAGCCACACACAATGGGCATTAGGGCTTTAAGATATAAATTTTGTAGGGTGCAGGAGGACACAAATATTCAGTCCATAAGACATTTATAAAAAGGGTTCACAAATGTGATTAAGGATCTTGAGATAAGTTGATAATCTGGGGGAAGGAGAGTGTATGATTTAATCACAAGAGTCCTTATAAGAGGGGGCCAGGTGATCAGAGAGGAAGTAGGAGCTGTATCAATGGAAGCAAGGAGTTGGAGTGATGTGAGGTAAAGGTTATAAGCCATGTACTGCAGGCAGTTTGCAGAAACTATAAAAGGCAAAGAAATGGATGATCCTCTAGTGCCTCCAGAAAGAACCAGCCCTGCCAACACTTTGATTTTAGTAAAACTAATTTCAGACTCCTAGTCTCTAGAACTGTAAGATAATAAATATGTGTTGTTTTATGTTACCAAATTTGTGATAATTTGTTAAAACAGCAATAAAAAACTAATATACATGGCAACATATACCTTCAAGAGAAGTTGGGAAATGTAGATTATTTGAAGCAGCTAAAATATGGGGGTTCTACCACTGAGGAAGAAAGAGAGAAAAGATATTGGGGAGCAACCATCGCTCACTGCCACACCCAGAGATGCTGGAATTTTAGCTGAATATACCAGTGGCAAAGCCTTTAGGTTTTCCTCCTTCGGCAGAGGTTTGTGTTCTGTGTTTGGGAAGGATATATGGGAATGTTTGAAATTGTTCTTCAATATTCATTAAAACCTTCCTCTACAATGAAAGAATGCCATGCTTTAGCTGGGCATGTGTCTGGTCAGAATGAGACTATATTTTGTAGCCTCCTGTAGCCATACGCCTAATTTGTAGTCAACCAGATGTAAGCAGAATATTGAGTGTCGGCTTCCAAGAACTTCCCACAAAGTGAACACAACCCCTTTGCTCCCTCCTCCTTTATCCCCGCTTCTTTCCTTCTAGTTACAATGAAGATCTAATGGCTGGAGCTGGAAAAGCCATCATGGACCATAAAATGACCCTGGGGATAGACGCCATGCATGGTGGGGCAACAGGGTAGAAAGAGTTAAGGACCCTGAGAATGTTTTGATGCAGAGCTGCTATACCAGCCATGCACTATCTCCAGATTTTTATGTGAGAGAAAAACAAATTTCTGTTTTAAGTCACTGTCATTAGGGGTCAATTACTCCCAATTCTAACTAATGCTCTCCCTTCCTTCCCTTTTAATTCTCTCATAGAATTTTTCACTTTACTTTGCACTGGTTTCTCTAGATACACACCCATGACATGTATGACAAAAGTCTGCCTTTAAAATATAACACTGGTGCAGTCATTTAAAGATGCATGTCTTGTGAACTATTATTTAAGAGATTTAGAAGGAATCTCATTAATTAAATATATGATGTCTAGATAAGTCTCATGAGCAACTGACATTAGGCTCAAAATTTCTAGGTAATTAGTAAGAATGCATCTTTATGTAGACAGCAAATACACTCTAAAATTATAGCCACGTGTAACTACATTACAGCCACATAAGACATAGCATACAAAAAATTCAGAAATACATTTAGGTCATTACTACTAATAGGTTTATATAAAGCATTCCTAATTCAAGTGTTCCTTTATCATTATGTAGTTTCATTTAAAAACAAATGACAAAATTGCATCTGATAGAGTTGATGTTTAGCACAGGCTCTCAAATTTTTGATTACAGCATTCTTTTATACTCTAAAAAATTATAAGACCCTCAAAGAGCTTTTGTTTATGTGTTTATATCTTTCAATATTTACTATATTAGAAATTAAAAGTATAAATGTTTAAAATATTTATTAATTTATTTTGAAATAGGAATAGCAAATCTGTTCCATGTTCACAGAAATTATACAATTTTATAAAACAGAACTATATTTCAAAAAGTAAAAAGAGTGGGATCATTTTACATGTTTGCAAATCTATTTAATTTCTGGCTTCGTAGAAGGCAAATTTTCACATTTGCTTATACAATCAATCTCTCACAAGTCATGAAGTCTCTGGAAAAGCTTCATGATATAAGAGAATGAGACTGAAAAAAATTAATAATGTTTAGTGTTATTATTAAAATTATTTTGGCATTGGGGATAACCTTAAAGGATTTCAAGCATCTACAGCAGTTCCTGGATTACACTTTAAGAACCACTATTGTACAGAATAGCTATAAAAAACAACCTCACAAAAGAGGACTTATTATAAGAAGGCCAGTCAAAATGTACAAAAATACTCATAATTGTAAGGGAATACAATTTGGGGATTATATCAAGGTGACAGAGTAGATTCTAAAAATAAATGTTTTCCACAATTTCTCTTGGGTCAAGAGAAAGGGAAGAAAAGGAAAAGAATACTTAGAAAATAATGAAAATGAGAGTATCTAAATGCATAAAGCAAACATTAACAAACATAAAGGGAGAAATTGACAGTAAAACAATAACATTAGGGGATTTTAACACCCTATTTACATCAATGGACAGATCATCCAGACAGAAAATCAATAAGGCAAGAATTGCTTTAAACAACACATTAGATCAATGGACTTCATGGATGTGTATGGAATATTCCATCCAAAAGCATCAGAATACACATTTTTTTCAGGTGAACAGGGAACATTCCCCAGGATAGATCACATTCTAGAATGCAAAACAAATCTCGATAATTTTGAGAGGATTGAAATCATATCAAGCATCTTTTCTGACCATAATGCTATGAGATTAGAAATCAACTACAAGAAAAAAGCTGCAAAAAAGACAGACACATGGAGACTAAACAATATTATCTAAACAACCAATGGGTTACTGAAGAAAGCAGAGGAAATAAAAAAATACCTGGAGAAAAATAAAAAAGGAAACATGAGGATCACAAATCTGTGGAACACAGCAAAAGCAGTTCTAACAAGGAAGTTTACAGCAATATAAGCTTACCTCAGGAAGCTATAAAAATCTTAAATAAACAATCTAAACCTACACCTAAAGGAACCAGATAGAGAAGAACAAAGCCCAGAGTTAGTAGAAGGAAAGAAGAAAATAAAGATCAGAACAGAAATAAATGAAAGAGAGACTAAAAAAATAGAAAAGATAAATGAAACTAAGAGCTGGTTCTTCGAAAAGATAAACAAAATTGATAAATCTTCAGTTAGACTCAACAACAAAAAAAAGAGAGGGAGGGTCCAAATAAATAAAATCAAAAATGAAAACAGAAGTTAAAACCTACACCACAGAAATACAAAGGATCACAAGATACTACTATGCACAATTATACACTAATAAAATGGACAACCGGGCTTCCCTGGTGGCGCAGTGGTTGGGAGTCTGCCTGCCAATGCAGGGGATGCGGGTTTGAGCCCTGGTCTGGGAGGATCCCACATGCCGCGGAGCAGCTGGGCCCGTGAGCCACAATTGCTGGGCCTGCGTGTCTGGAGCCTGTGCTCCGCAACAGGGGAGGCCGCGATAGTGAGAGGCCCGCGCACCGTGATGAAGAGTGGCCCCCACTTGCCGCAACTAGAGAAAGCCCTTGCACAGAAACGAAGACCCACCACAGCCATAAATAAATAAATAAAAATTAAAAAAAAAAAAACAAAGACTTTCTCTTTAAAAAAAAAAAAATGGGCAACCTATAAGAAATGTACCAATTCCTGGAAAAGTAGAAATACAAAGGATCACAAGATACAACTATGCACAATTATATACTAATAAAATGGACAACCTATAAGAAATGTACCAATTCCTGGAAAAGTAGAAATACAAAGGATCACAAGATACAACTATGCACAATTATATACTAATAAAATGGGCAACCTATAAGAAATGTACCAATTCCTGGAAAAGTAGAAATACAAAGGATCACAAGATACAACTATGCACAATTATATACTAATAAAATGGACAACCTATAAGAAATGTACCAATTCCTAGAAATGTACAATCTTCTAAGACTGAATCTATAAGAAATAGAAAACATGAATAAACCAATTATCAGTAATAAAATTGAATCAGTAATTAAAAAATCTCCCAACAAACAAAAGTCCAGAACCAAAAAGCTTCACAGCTGAATTCCACCGAACATTTAAAGAAGAGTTAACACCTATCCTTCTACAACTATTCCAAAATATTGTGGAGGAAGGAATGCTTCTGAACTCATTCTATGAGACCAGCATCATCCTGATACCAAAACCAGACAAATACTCCAAAAAAAAGTAAAGTAGAGGCCAATATCATTGATGAACAAAGATGGAAAAATCCTAAACAAAATGTTACCAAACTAAACTAAACAACGTTAAAAAGATTACAGACTATGATCAAGTGGGATTTATCCCAGGGTTGCAAGGATGACTCAATATTCACAAATCAGTCAATGTGATACACCACATTAACAAATTGAAGAATAAAAATCATATAATCATCTCAATCGATACAGAAAAAGCTTTTGACAAAATTCAATATCCATTTATGATAAAAACTTTCAATGAAGTGGGTATAAAGGAAACATTCCTCAACATAATAAAGGGCATATATGACAAGCCCACAGCTAACATCATACTCAACAGTGAAAAGCTGAAAGCATTTCCTCTAAAAAGAGGGAAAAGACAAGAATGCCCACTCCTATCACTTTTATTCAACATAGTATTTGAATAAGTATGAGTTATAGCAATCAGACAAGAAAAAAAATAAATCAAAGTAATCCAAATTGGAAAGGAATAAATAAAACAGTGGCTGTGTGCACATAACATGATACAGTATAGAGAAAATCCTAAAGATGCCACCAAAAAATCTATTAGAATTCATCAATGAATTAGTAAAGTTGAAGCATACATAATTAGTATACAGAAATCTGTTACGTTTCTATACACTAACAGTAATCTATCAGAAAGAGAAATTAAGAAAACAATCCCATTTCCAATTTCATCAAAAATGATAAAATACCTAGGAATAAATCTAAACAAACTTGATAAATTGTAAGACTGACGAAAGAAACTGAAGATAATACAAACAAATGAAAGATATACCTTGTTCATGGATCAGAAAAATTTATATTGTTAAAATGATCATACTACCCAAAGCAATCTACAGATTGAATGCAATTTCTATCAAAATATCCATGGCATTTTTCACTAAACTGAAAAAAAATTCTAAAATTTGTATGGAAATACAAAAGACCCTGGGTAGCCAAAACAATCTTGAGGAAGAAGATCAAAGCTGGAGGTGTCACACACACTGATTTCAACCTATACTACAAAGCTACAGTAATCAAAACAGTATGGTTCTGGCACAAAAAAAGACTTACAGGTCAATGGGACAGAATAGAGAGCTCTGAAATGAACCTACACTTTATGGTCAATTAACCTAAAACAAAGGAGGTAAGAATATACAATGGGGAAAAGTCAATCTCTTCAATGAATGGTGTTTGGAAAACTAGACAGTTACATGCAAAATAATCAAACTAGACTACTTTCTCAAACTATATACAAAAATAAAATCAAAATTGATTAAAGACTTAAATATAAGACCTGAAACCTTGTAGGAATAAAAATCCTACAAGAAATCATAATCAGTATGCTCTTTGACATTGGACTTAGGAATGTTTTTTTGGCTATGCCTCCTCAGGCAAGGGAAACAAAAGCAAAAATAAACAAATGGGACTACAGCAAACTAAAAAGCATTTGCCCAGCAAAGGAAACTGTTAATAAAATGAAAAGGCTGCCTACTAGATAGGAAAAATATTTGCAAATGATATATCTAATAAGGGATTAGTATCAAAAATATACAAAGAACTCATACAACTCAACATCAAAAAGCAAATAACCCATTTTAAAAATAGGTAGAGGACTTGAACAGACATTTTTTCCAAGAAAGATATACAGATGGCCAACAGACACATAAAAAGATGTTCAACATCACTAATCACCACAAAAATGCAAATCAAAACCACAATCAAATATCACCTTGCAGTTGTCTAAACAGCTATTGTCAAAAAGACAACAGATAACAAGTGTTGGTGAGAATGTGGAGAAAAGGGAACCCTGATACACTGTTGGTGGAAATGTAAATTGGTGCAGCTGTTATGGAAAAAGTATGGCGGTTCCTCAAAAAATTAAAAATAGAACTGCCATACAATCCAGCAATTCCTCTCCTGGATATTTAAGCAAAGAAAGCAAAAACACTAATTAGAAAAGATATATGCACCACTCTGTTCACTGCAGCATTATTTACAATAGCCAAGATATGGAAGAAACCTAAGTGTCCATTAATAGATGTATGGTTAAAGAAGATGTGATATCTATACATCTATATATAGATACACACACACAGAATGGATTATTACTCAGCCATAAAAAAGAAAGAAATCTTGACATTTGTGACATGGATGGACCTCTAGGGTTATATGCTAAGTGAAATAAATCAGACAGAGAAAGACAAGTACTGTATGATTTCACTGGTATGTGGAATCTAAAAAACAAAGTAAATGAACAAACACAACAAAACAGAAAAAGAGTCATAAGTACAGAAAACAGGCATTTGCCAGAGAGGAAAGGGATGTGAGGGGGAAAGAAAATAATGAAAATGAGACTACTATTCTCAAAACTATAGGATATAGTATTATCTGCACTGAGCGGTAAAAAAGGTATAATGTTGAATGTTCATTAGGAATCAGAAAAAAATTGACAAAATTATGTATTCAAATAAATAAGTGTGAAAAATATCTTAAAAGTATATCTATAAAAATGCTGGGAAGTCAGAAAGAGAAAATAAAGATAAAATAAACATGATACAAAGTAATAACTTCTAAAATATTTAGTTAAAAGAGACAATTTTAGTTACATTCAAAATTTGTTTACTAAGCTTACTTAAGAATTCCTAAAATCTGAATCATATAATAACAAGAAATGACCAAATTTGTTGTCAAAGATTTACAAGTCTTTGACAATTTAAAAAGTCATATGAACTTGACAATTGCATGGGCAAGTCTCCTTAGTAAATATTCAAAGGATACCTAATTCCTATATTCCTGAAATTGTTTCAAAGCATAGGAAAAAGGAAAGTGTCTTAAGACGAACCACTGTCCTGATATCAATACCTCAAAAAGCAGGCACCAAAAGAAAACAATACAACCTCACTCATTATTACAGAGGGTAAAATCTTAAAATAAGTATTAGCTATCCCAACTGAGTGATTCCCATTCAAACAAAAACACACAATGACTAAGGTCTGTTTTAAGAATGCAAGCATGGTTCGAAGTAACAAGATATATTGATTTAATTCATTACCTTAGTATACCAGAAAAAAAAATGAAGACTCTCAATAGAATCTGAAAAGGTATGTAATAATGTTCAACAAATACTTGTGCTTTATATTTAATCCAACATCTCAGTACTAAGATACTTTCTTAACATGATGAAGAGTACCTACCAGAAAGTTTGCAATATCATATTTCAAGATGAAATAATAGTGGTATTTGGATCAAAGTCAGAAATAATACAAGAATTACAAGAATACCCATTTACCACCAATATTATTCTCGAATTTGAAATCTACTCAAGAAAACAAGAAAAATAGGAAAAAGTATGATTGTTGAAAAGGAAAAGTGATCATTTTCTAAAGAATACTTTGACAATCTAACAGAATAAACTGAAAAATCATTTCAAATAACAAGATAGTGACTAAAAAAATCAACACACTCTTTTATAAAAATACTAGTCTGAAATTATAATTTAAAAAAATTTCAAGTCTCAACATAAAATAATTGTTTTTATGTTTTATATATTATTTTTGGAATAATCTTAAATGTGCAAGAGCTACGTGAATAATACTACACAACCTCAGTGAAAATCATAGAAATAACTGAATAAATAGAAATATATACAAAGGTCCTTAAGCAAATGACTCAACATTATAACATGTCTATTCTCCCATAATCACTTTCTAAATACAGTGCCATTAAAATAAATATCTTTTAATATACAAAATGATTTTAAACTTCATTTGAATAAATAAAACACAAAAATAGCCAATAATAATGAAAATTGGTTTGCCTTATCAAAAATCAACATCATATAGCTAAAATATTAAAATGATGTTGTTTTCGAATAAGTAGATACAAGGAGATTATCATACGAGATAAATGTACTATTTTAAATACCTGGTAGAATAATAATTAACAAATGGTGTTGGAATAATTTACTATATATAAAAATATAAAGTTTTTTTTCTTTTCCTCTAAAATTAATTATTTTTTTAAAAAAATTGAAGTACAGTTGATTTATAATATTATGTTAGTTTAAGGTGTAGATCATAGTGATTCAGTATTTTTGCAGATTATACTTCATTATAGGTTATTAGAAGATAATGGGTGTAATTCCCTGTGCTAAATAGTATATCTTTATTGCTTATCTATTTTATATATAGTAGTCTGTATCTGTTAATCCCATACCCCTAATTTGTCCCTCTCCCTTTCCCTCTCCCCTCTGGTAACCACAAATTTGTCTTTTATATGGTGAGTCTGTTTCTGTTTTCATATACTTCAATTTCTATTATTTTTCAGATTTCACATATAAGTGATATCATATAATATTTGTATTTCTCTGTCTGACTTAGTTCACTAAACATAATAGTCATTAGGTCCATCCACATTGCTGCAAATGGCAGTATTTCATTCAAATATGTAGTTTTATCCTTACTACAACCCCAAACTAAAATAATTTCCAAGTGGAATGATATTTAAAAGTAAAAATATAAAAACATAAAAATGTCAGAATAAAATGACTCATCTTTTTATAAGCCTAGAGTTGTAAAGAACATTTTTTAGCATCCTACAAAGAATAGACACCCCAAATACTCACTGGTTTGACCACATTAGAATTAAAGTTTTCTGAACAGCAAAAGACACTATAGATAAAACTAATACACAAATGATAAACTGGAAAAAACATATGATAAGAGAAAATTTCACTGAAATTGTCCCTTCCAAGTTAAATGGAGTAAAATTCTATATAGCAAGTCCATACCAATAGAACAATGAACAAAGAATATGAACAAATAAAGAAAAAGAAAATAAACAAAAGCAAGTACAGAATAAAAGTGGTCAACATAAAAAAGTTATCTTTTATTAATGATAAGTATGATGTAAATTAAATCTGCATGTTTCTTAATAAAACTATGTTAGCTTATTTGTTTAGACATTTCCAAAGGAGTTTAAGTTTTACAAATCAAAATCATTTAACTTTTACACATTTTTAAAATCCATTATCAAATTGTGACATGATAAGAGGGAAGAGCAAATGAACCATGCGATGTCATTTAGAAGGGAAAATTAATAACTTGGAGCATAATGGAAAGAGAAATTACAGTAATAGGTCAGGAGCTTACCAGGAAGGGGGCCTACAGCAAATTTATTTTATTTCTAGGCAAGGAGAAGGATAAGCAAAAGGACAGCTATCTGGAAATGTGCAATAGGGATATGGTTTCAGAAGCACAGAATGAAAACCATGATCATGCCAGAAAACCTGTCTTAAAAAAGAGTGGCAAAGTGCCTACAGTCTGGAAAATGAGGCAGGACAGAAGGACATAAATTTGGCCAGTTTTCTTCCTGTTATAAAATCAGTCTTCACCTCTTAGTCAGTTGCCCAAAAAGACTGAGAAACTTTGAATACCGAAGAGAACTAAGCTGAAGGGTATCAGGTAGATTTCCAGTCTCTGCATGAAATAATTCAGGCAGGAATACTCCTTGTAGTCCTTGGAAATGTAGACACAATATCTGTATACACAGAGTAGAAGGTAACTTCCACATTGTGTATTTTAACAAAAAAAGTTCTGTGGTTACAGTGCCAGTTGTCCTCTAACTGGTTCTAAAAGGTCAGGATAGCATGCAGATATATGAGTGTTCTGGGTGAACAGCTGAGATGGAACTATGATTACAAAAAACATATGTTTTGGGGCTTCCCTGGTGGCACAGTGGTTGAGAATCTGCCTGCCAATCCAGGGGACACGGGTTCGGGCCCTGGTCTGGGAAGATCCCACATGCCGCGGAGCAACTAGGCCCGTGAGCCACAACTACTGAGCCTGCGCGTCTGGAGCCTGTGCTCCGCAACAAGAGAGGCCGCGATAGTGAGAGGCCCGTGCACCGCGATGAAGAGTGGCCCCCGCTTGCCGCAACTAGAGAAAGCCCTCGCACAGAAACGAAGACCCAACATAGCAATCAATCAATCAATCAATCAATAAATCTTTAAAAAAAAAACAAAAAAAACCGAAAAAACATATGTTTCAATAAAGGAAAAATGGACACTTCATTGAATAATATTAAGAATAAAGGAATTTTTACTTACATTTGTATTTATATTTGTCTTGTGACCCCTAGGAGAGAGTCAGTGTATCGTATGTTACTGATATTACAGCTCTTAGGTATGTGCATGGGACCAACAGAATTGATTTTGCAAGATGTTAAAAGATGCCAGGAAAGTTACTATCTGGCATAATTTATAAGTATCTCCCTTATAATTTTTTCCTAATTTCTATCTATCTCAGGTTTAAGTTACGTAATTTTCCTTTATTCACCTCAATTCACAAAGTATTTGTTGAAAGGTACTATGAGCCCTTCATAGCTCCTGTCCCTGTGCCTTTCCCACATGTGTTATGCTATAAGATAAGCTGTCTGCTCAATTCTCTCATTTTCCTAGTGATCTCTCTGTTGACCTTGGCAACCCTCACAGTTTAACAACTCAGATTATGTATTAATCTAGCATCCACTTGCTGCTTTTTAAAAATAATTCTGAAAGTGCTTGGTTGTAAAAATTTTCTTATCCATATCTATGGAGTCAAGCATAATATATGGTGTCACAGGTTTTTCCAGAAAGGAGATACCAAGACAGTAAAGTGTGCAAAAGGTTTATTGGGAAGTAATACTCTTTAAAGGAAAACGGAGGAAGTGGATTAAGCAGGGAGAGTCAAAGTTTCTGCCAACCGACCAGGAGCTCTGAAGCAAAGTCTGTCTCTATCTGAAGGTCCAACAATGAGCAGTAATGGCCAGGCCCTTGTAACACTGCCTTACTCGGTAATTGCCTGAAGGCTGCCTAGAGAATAGTGTGACCTCGACTTGAAAGCAGAGGTGGACCCTGAACAATCTAACAGCCTGAGCTGTCAGCTAGCCGCACTCCTTGCATCTGAGCAGCCACAAATGGTGTCTAATATTACCCCTGCATGCCTCTGTCCTAATCTTATTCATTTAGCTCCAAGTTTTCTCCTTTCAGCCTCAGTAAAATTTTTGATTAAAGGGGACAGGCTTTACTTATTTTATTTTTACTGCCAGTGACAAGCAGGGGATGTGATATTTAGAAAGCACCTAGTAAATATCTGCAAAATTTTATTAAATGGATAAAGTTAGCCCATTATGTGTTGATTAAGTCAAAAAGCTACAGCTTCACTTCTAAGTCATCATTTTTGCTTCTTTGGACCCCAAAACATAGGTGAATTAAACTTAAATTAAATTACCCTTAGCCCCTGCTAGCCCTTAGAGACTCTTCTGATAAATATCTCATACTTCTACCTGACCCTAAAAGCCATTATTTCCCATAAGTCTTAATACTCAGGACAACTCCAACTTCTTTGATCAGACCCTTAGATGTAGGCAACTGACTAAACTGGATTTGAATTTGTATACTCCTTTCAATTCCATACTTTATATAATCAGTCCCTACCTAGTAAGTTATTCCTATTTCTTTCCCCTCTCCCTAGAAGTTCCGGCATAGGAATTGCTTTATGGCAATCTTTAAGGCCTTAGAATTTGTTAGTGCTAAGGACATTCTGAATATTCAAAAAGTACCCATTTGAAATGAACTGTATTGCTGATGGGGCCTGAAAATGACTGTTAGGCAATAACAAAGAGCATGTAAGAATGTCATTACAAAGCTTTTTTCTTAAGACTTTCATAAGTTAGTACAACATCCCAGAAACTCATTGATAATAAAGGTCAGTTTCCAGTGTAAGGAAAGACTCTTCACAAAACACTGAAATTTAAAAACTGAAATATCTATCCGTAAGTTTCTTTTTAACTCTCCACATAATAAAATAAGGTGACCCATTCCACATCTCCTGAATCTGATATGAGATCAACCCTCGCAATATTTTCTTAGTATCACCTACTGTTAAACTGAACAGAGAAGAGGGCAAAAGTCATTTCATTATTTTTTGGCTTCTAAAATTATGGAGCTGATTATTCTTTCTCCCTGCCCCCCTATTTACCTGAATTCAAAGTAGGCACAAAAAACCCCAAACTCAAATATAATAAGTTACTTGGATTTGTAAAATTAAAATTAGCACAACTTCACCCTGCCATGCAAGCTGTGCTCCACACAACTCCAAGGAATGTCATCCACACAGACTGTGATATAAATGCACTCATGCAACGTGCAAAGCAGCAGCCCTGAGTAAGGTAAAGTCGTCTCGTTCCTCTCTTACTCACATAGGCCATGTGATTATAAATCATTATATTTTTTTAATAGTAAAAAGAGCACTATACCCCACTAAAAGATATACGGATGGCAAGTAAACATCTGAAAAGATGTCATCACATGTCATTAAGGAATTGCAAATTAAAGCAACAATGAGATATTATTGCATACCTATTAAAATGGCCAAAACCTACTTACACTGACAATACCAAATGGTGAAAATGTGGAGCAACAAGAACCTCATTCATTGCTAGTGGGAATGCAAAATGGTACAACCACTTTGGAAGATAGTTTTGCAGGTTTTCTTCAAAACTAAGCATCCTCCTACCATAAAACCCAGCAATCAGGCATCCTTGTATTTATCCAAACAAGTTGAAAATTTATGTGCACACAAAAACCTGTACATGGCTGTTTATACCCACTTTGTTCATAATTGCTAAAATTTGTAAGTAACCAAGATGTCCTTCAATAGGTGAATGGATAAATAAATTGTTGTACCTCCAGACAATGGAATATTCTTTAGTTCTAAAAAGCAATGAGTTATTAAACCATGAAAAGACATGGAGGAAACTTAAATGCATATTACTAAGTGAAAGAAGCCAGTCTAAAAAGGCTACACATGCTACATACTATATTATTCCAACTATATGACATTCTGGAAAAGGAAAAACTATGGAGACAGTAAAAATATTATAGGTTGCCAAGGGTTAGGGGAAAATAAGGATGAATAGGCAGAACACAGAGGATTTTTAGGGCAGTGAAACTATTCTGTATAATATTGTAATGGTGGATATGTCATTACATATTTGTCAAAACCCATAGAAGGTACAACACCAAGAGTGAACCCTAATGTAAACTGGACTTTGGGTGATAAAGCTGTGTCAATGTAGGTTCATTGATTGTAATAAATATACCACTGTGGTACAGGATGTGGATAATGGATACTGTATATATGTGGGGACAGGGAGTAACATGGAGACTCTCTATACTTTCTGCTAATTTTGCTGTGAACCTAAAAGTGCTCTAAAAAGAATGTTTATTAACTAAGAAAAGAGAATTGTTAATGTGGAATATAACACAAAACAGAGGTTCCTGAAGGCAATATTTCTATATTTATGTTATAAAAAATGGAGATAAAATGTTTTTATCCACAATGAAAAATCTTTGTTTTTATTATATAAATAAAACATGATTTCTGATTAGAAAGAATATATAAAATTGTCAGAAAGAAAGGAATAATCACCTAACATTCTACCACTTAAATAACCACTATTAACAGATTGATGATTGTGATTTTCATGTATTTTTAATGCATATGTGGTACAATTAAAAAGTTACTTTATATTTTTTAACCCTTATTAAAAATTATAATATGTTAAAAGACAAATAGTTCCTCAGGTATGTATGTGTGTGTGTATATATATATATACACACCCACACCTTTAAGAAAATGTATTTAATACATTGGAAAGGGTTCACAGGAGGATTATCTTCGAGTATATTTTGATCTATTTTGTTTTACAAAAATGGTATTCAACATGGAATGTATATTGTTCCATCCATATTAGTTATGAGAAAAATGAATCTTTGGAACCAAAGGAAAATCAATAAAAATATCCTAGAATTCAACCAAATCATCAGTTCGAAAGCAAATCTTACTTTAGTATAGATGACTGCCATATTATATTATGTTTCCAGGAACTATAGAATGCCATAAAGGAGAAGAAGATGTGAACATTCAATGCACTAGAAGTGGTTCAATGTAAGAAATCTCTTCCAGAGAAATCGATTAGCTTGCCCTATGGATCTTTTTCCTCATTCTGTTGATAACTAGGGAGAACATATGCACCCTCTCCAGAAGATGAGTCAAGATAAAGGGTGTGAAATTCCAATATTAATGCTTCAAGGCAAGAGGGTGTTGCTCAAGTCCTAAGAAAAAATTAGATCATGATTCTAGGAGGTGAGCTGTCAAAGAAGACAGAGATCCACAACACATAGATTTGTTCTATCTTTCCATGAGGTTATAACAGTAAGGGTTCCTGGCCATCACTCTTTCTTACCTCTTAGGTGCTTTCTTTCCTTCCTAACAACATATGACTAAAGCAGCTTAAGGAAGTTTCAAATATGAGGGTGTGGAGGCAAGAGGAAAGAGGGCAACTAATCTTCTCTGAGATAAATATATGGTAAATTTCCTTCCCCTGCTCTTAATCTCTGTCCTTTTGGCTATAATGAGTGTGACTTTCTTTCATACTATATCCCTTCTAAAATTCATGTTTGCAATATAGGAAATAACTATTCCAGATAAAAAAGCATGGGTAACAAAGAATATATCATTGTCTAGCCCAGGTTACTAAAATATTGCAATGGAATTCTAGACCAAAGCCTCAGTTAGGAACTGCTTTGTTTGCTATTACTCCCAGTACATATATTTTCCTTGGTAACTTTTGAGTAAAAGGATTGACTGTGCAAAAGCAGATTTCAAATAGCCTTGGGTACCCCAGCAAAACCCATCATAAGAGTATCTAGATTTCCCTAAAATCCCACATAATAATATACAAATGTCCCTAAAGCTTGATCTAATTGACCACCATAATTCTGTATTTATGTCAGCCTATTCAATAACAGAAGAAAAACCACCCTCTGACCAATATATGTAAGCCATGGATAAATAATATCTCTAGCAATTGTTTTAGATCCTCAGTGTCTTCTACTCCAATCCAGTTTTTTATCAGATTCTTTCATCATGGCTTCTACCTTTTGGTTCTGTATATCATTTACAGTTTATTTTTGCACCATTAACTCTGGATGTTTATATGGACTTCTGGCTTTGCACCACAGCATTTCCTAAGTGAATGTGACTTGAACTCACACCTCTGGTTCTTTCCATTTTAGGTTACTATTAATATCGGAAATTTTAAGCCCTTGGGAGACCAAGCACGTTTCATCCCCAAACAGGAGCAGATTCAGACAATGATTGCTTTCTCTAATTACTGAAACTCGAATTCCATTCTTGATTAACGCTTTCCATTACTTTGCTCACAGTATCTTTTTCTAATGCACTCCCAGTATTAAATGCTGATATTTTCTCAACCCCTTCCCTTTCCCTACTCCCTAACTCTTTTAATGTTTTCTGGATCCTAGGTTCTCTTAGGTATTCTATGGTATTAACTGTTCTCACTATAGCTTCTAATAAACCAAGCTCCAAGTCACTAAAGACTAGACATGTGAGTAGTAAAAATAATAAAATAATAATATATCAACTGAGTGAGCTGAAGAGAAGACTAAAAATGAAGCTAGCAGAAGATGGAGTGACAATTATATATAGAAGAAATAGATTCAAAGATGAATCTTACAATGAAAAATTATTTCAGTTACTATAAGAAAGTAAGCTTTGAAGACAACTTCATAATGTTGTATGAATGGTAGTTATAAATAATGAAAAAAGCATAGGAAAATGTACATATTTATAGACTATGAAAGAATAGTTTTTAATAAATGACATTAGTAGTGATGTGGTTAGTAGAATTACTAATATCAAAGAGCTTTAGAAAACTCCTTATAATTAATATATTTTAGCAAAAGATTTATAACATTCAAAATACTTCCAAAGTCTTGAAATGGTATATTATATGTAACTTCATAAGTATTAAATAATATAATGTTTATAATATATATTATTCCTATCTATGTATATATAATATTCACTTGCCATAACACAACATATATACAAATATACATATATATGGATATGTATATATACATCTACATTTGTATATGGGTGTTGGCTATCAGTATATCCAAATTGGTTATCAGTATACAACATACCCATATCCAACTTGGATATCAGTATACATCAGTGAAAGTCTTCTCTATAGAAAGCATATAAAAAGCAGGTGACATGCCTGAAATCAACACGTTTATATTCTACAAAGAGGGCCAAAAGACACTTCACATAAACTTTATAGAGCATACTATCATCTGGAGCAAATTAATACAGTTGGCACTGCGTGCTAATGAGGAAAAAGTTTTGAATAGGATACATTTGCCTTGTAAACCTATGTTTTTATTCAATGGATAAACTTTGGTGGGATTTAAGGGCCTGAGGACATTACTGTACTATATCTAGGACACGTGTCCTCAATTACATTGAAATCAGACTAATGTCAGTTTGGACAGTTTGTATTCCCTTCTAATTATGTTAATGTAATGGAAACATTTGTAGCTCAGGCTATTCAGGTACAGGTGCAAATATGAAGGAGTTTACAGACAAACACAGTGCTTTATAAATTACAAAAAGTTCATTCCAGTTAATTATACTATAATGCCGAGTTTTCATTTTTACCATTACCTAATGGTAAAAGCAAAACAAAATTCTAAAAATAAAAAAGCACAAACTTTAGAGTCAGATGATCTCGAGTTAAGTCCTAGCAAAGTCATTTAACTGTTTGGCTTTTGGTAAGTTAATCAACCCCTATGAGCCTTAGTTTCCCTAATCATAAAAAAAGAGGTAAAAATACCTATCTTACAGTATTGTGAAGAATAAATTACATACCACATGCAAAATATCTGACACAGTGCCTGGTACATAGTATGTACTCAATAAATATAAATTTCTTTCTATTTTTATTGTGTCCTTAAAGCAATACATGATTTTGCACAAAATACTGAGTGAATATTATACTATATGTACAATTATCAGCCTTTAATAAACTAAATATTTATGTTTTCAGCTACTGAGAATATATTTTATATTACTATTAATAACTACTTCCAATAATTAATAAGAGAAAACACATATATAAAGCATAAATTATAAAATGGTTCTGTTAAGAGTGATTAATACACCACAAAAATTACATTTATACTATATTATATGAATTTTATCACATCAAGAAAATCTCAAGCATAATATTAACAAGATAATAGAAGATATTTAAAAGAGATTAAAGAAATTATTACTAATGCAATATAAACTATAACTATAGTGTCTTAAAAATATTTCAAAGAAAAGTAATAAAATAATTATACTTACATGTTTCCAATGTGCAAGCTTTTCTGTTATATTGGTTCCAGGCTGAAAAAAGAGATCCTTAAAGAGCTTATCTTCAAATCCTTTGCGTTTGTAAATCCATTTTTTTTCACTTTTACTAATAGTTTTTTCCTGATGTTTTTTATACAAGAACAAGTGGCTGAATATAAGGGGGGGGGGGAGGGAGGGAGAACTGTCGTTTAGTTTTTTTGCAAAAAAAAAAAAAGGAAGAAAACTACTTATGAGTTCACTTATATCTTAGAAAACATAGTGGTAAACTTAATGTAATATTTGTTTTCATATTATTACTATATAAAACGAGGCATTAGGGCTGGCTCATCAACACTCATCAAGGGATGAATGAGTGCTGAGAAATCTCTGGGAACACGAATGCACAAACAATTCTGTAACTACATCTGGCTATGCATTTTATAATATAATGTCAGAGAGAACATGACTAAATTATCTATAGAAATATGTTAACCAATATAAATTCTTTTTATCTTTCTTCTCCAGTGAAGAAATAACTTCTTATTTCCACCTAGGAAAACTACTTTACAGCAGTACTGTCCAAGAGAATATAATGTATGCCATAAAATAACTTAAAATTTTCTATTAGCCACACTAAAAAAAAGTAAAAAGAAATAGGTGAGATTAATTTTAATACATTTGACCCTTGAAAAACACAAGTGTGAACTGCATGAGTTCACTTATATATGAATTTTTTTCAATAAAAATAGTACTATACTATCTGTGGTTGGTTGAATCCACCACACTGTGAAACCCGCAAGTACACAGGGACAAGTATAAAGGACTAGAGCATCTACAGATTTTGGTATCTGCAGCAGGTCCTGGAACCAATCTCTTGCAGATAGCAAGCGATGACTGTATTATGTTTTATTTAACCTAATGTATTCAAAATATTACTAGATAAATGGCATCAACAAACTAATATCACAATAGTAAAATACTAAATGTTAGCTCTGTAAGATCAAAAACAAGGGAAGGATAACATCTCTCATCCAATCTATTCAACATTGTACTCGAAGTCCTACTCAGTCCAATAAGGCAATAAGAAGAAAATCATATACCAATATAATCTTTGAATACAGATGCAAAAATTCTAAATACTGATAAAAAGAATCCAGCAATGTAAGCAAAGAATAACAAGACTATGACCAAGTATTACAAAGCTCATTACATAAACAATTTAATGAACAGAAAAATGTAAGAGTATATAAATAGATGCAGAAAGGCATTGGATAAAATTCAGCAGCCAATCTTTATTTTAAACTTTTTGTAAGAGAGGATATCAAAGTAAACTAATTCAATATCATGGAGACAGATTACCAAAAACCAATAATATTCATTATATGTGATGAAAGAGCAAAATCATTTGAATTAAAACGATGAAACAGGTAGGAAGTTTACTGTTACCATTATTATTAAATAGCAAAAGAAAAACAAAATTGACCAAGGAAAGCAATTTTTCCATTTCTCAGATTTTTAAAGTGGGCTCCGTCTATTCATTCCTTCATTCAAATATTTTCACTGATGATCTACAAATTAGTTAGGGTGAAATATATTAAGAGAATAAAACTTATAATGGTTCAAATAAGACAGAATTTTACTTTTCTCACATGCAGTCTACACTGGTGGAGCAGCGCTGCTCCATAAAATAATTCAATCTTGCCTCACCATACTCAAAGACACTGTCGTTAACCCACAGGACTAATGCATTCCAGCCCATGGGAAGGGAAAGGCATGAAAACAAAGGGGGTACAATTACCATTTAAGTATTTGAAGCAGCAGTTGTGGTCATTAATTCTGTTCACTTACAAATCTAACAAAAATATAGTCAGATGAACATACTTAGCTGCAAGTAAAATTGGTTAACAAAATCTCTAGTAGTTACTCAACTGCGAAAAGAAAAGAGAAGAATGGATTTTCAAGGAAAAAGTAGTATTTTGAAAATGACCATTATGTGCTCTGTGAAGAGAAGAAAGTCTGTAATACCATGAAGGTTATATTCTCTAATAAGTAGAGTTAGATAATACAGAAATAAAACACTAAATATATAATAAGTGAATTGCTTTTCACATAGGCTGGATTGGGATAGTATTGTTAAGAGGAAACAAGTTATAGTGAGAATCTCAGAAAAACATTCTAGTAAAGCAAATGACAAGTACAAAAGGCCAGGTGGAAGTATGCTTAGTGAGGCAAGAACACACTTGGCATGTTTGAAGAACAGGAAGGTCACTGGGATGGACAGTCATTGCAGAGTTTTAAGCAGAAGAGTGGCTTTGAGATCAGAGAAGATCAAGATGGTGAAGTAGGAGGATGTGGAAATAACCTCCCCCTAACGAACACATCAAAAATACATCTACATGTGGAACAATCCTCACTGAAAAGTAAGCAGAGACTGGAAGAAATATTCCTGTACAACCAAAGCTGTGAGAAAGATCCCCACAGAATCAGGTAGGAAGGAAGAGATGTGATCAGGTCAGGACCTGTGCCCCTGGGAGGAGACTCAGAGGAAAAGAGATACTACACAGGTGGAGACCCCCCCTGGGGAATGAGCAGTTCGAGCCACATATTGAGCACCCCAGCCCTGGGGTCCAACACTGGGAAGGCAAGCCCACTTGTCTGGTTCCAGGGCCGGTGGGATTAACAGCAGGGCTGTGGGAAGCCTGCTTGTGAGGAGTATGCACAAACTCCCTTGCTCCTGAAACAGTGCAGAGGGGGTGGATTGAGACTGCAGGGTGGCTGGCTGATTTCCTGGAACCGCCCTGGCTTGTGTACCAACCTAAGGAGAGTGGTCACTCATGATGCAGCTCCACACTGGGGAGAGGGCTCTGTGGCTGAGGGACAAAGGACACTCAGACACAAAGCAGCAACTGAGCGGAGCAGGGGCAACCATTACTGGTGTTCACACAGGCAGTGCATTGGAAGCAGTCCAGGTCCCTGCCAAGGCCGGACCACCAGAGCTTGTGCCCCAACTCACACCAAGCCCACATGCTAGCCACTCTTGCCCCATCATTGCTTCCCTCTGGGGTGAGAGTGCCGGTGCTGGGAGTGGGAAGAGCAAACATTTAATGGGAACAGACAGAGCCGGCTTGAACATGACCCCCAGGGCTTCTGCTCCAGCAGCTTGGGACATGCCCCCTCCCCCAACAGGGTGGTGACAGCCACTGAGCAGAGGAAAAGCCCCAGCTCACACATGGCTCTGGACCTAGCCACTCCTTCTCCAGCCCCACCTCCTACTAAGGTGATAGCTGCAAGCACACCTTGAGGAAAGATGTGACTAATATTGTCAGATCTAGCTCTCCCATCAAGGCCATTGGGCACACACAGACTGTAGAGAAATGCTTCCACACAAGGACATTCTTTCAGGACTGCAATAAGTTACTGTTTCACCTAATTTCATAGAGACAGAGAAAGTTAAGCAAAATGAGAAGATAGAGGAATTTTGTTTCAATTGAGAAGGCAAGAGAAAACCCCTGAAAAACAACCAATGAAACAGAAAGAAATAATTTACCAGATAAAGAGTTCAAAGCATTAGTAATAAGAATGCTAAATGAATTAGAGAAAATTATAGATTAATAAAGTGTAAATTTTAACAAGGAACTAGAAATATAAAAAAGAACCAATCAGAACTGGAGAATACAGTAACTGAAATGAAAAACAAACTAAAAGAAAAACCAACATTTGCATTATAGGGATCTGAGAAAAAGAGAGAAGAGGGTTGAAAGTGTATTTGATGAAATTATGACTGAAAACTTCCCAAACATGAAGAAGGAAATAGATATCCAGGTACAATAAGCACAGAGGGTCCCAAACAAGATGAACCCAAACAGACCCACACCAGGACGTATTATAATTAAAATGACAAAAAGTAAAGAGAGAATTCTAAAGGTAGCAAGGCAAAAACAAAGCATCATATACAAGGGAACCCTCAAAAATCAGCTGGTAACCTCATAAGGCTATCAGCTGATTTTTATGCAGAAAAAGTACAGGCCAGAAGGGAGTAGCATGATATATTCAAAATGCTGAAAGGGAAAAACTGCAACCTAGGACACACTACCCAGCATGATTATCATTTAGAATTGGAATGATAACTTCTCAGACAAGCAAAAACAAAAAGAGTTCATTAATACTAAACCTACCCTAAAAGAAATGTTAAAGAATCTTTTCTAAGTGGAAAAGAAAAGGCTTTAACAAGAAGAAAGAATCTATAAAGGAAAAATCCCACTAGTTAAGGCAAATACATAGTAAAGGATGAAAATCAACCACTTAAATAAGCTAGTACAAATATTTAAAAACAAAAAATTGTAAAATCAACTATCACTACAATAATCAGTAAAGGATACACATGAAGATGTAATATATGACATCAAAAACAATATGTGTCGGAGGGGAGTAAAAAGTGTAGATATTTTAGAATGTGTTTGAATTTAAAGGACTACCCATTTAAAACAAATAGATATAGTTACAGGTCAACATATATGAACCCCATGGTAACCATAAATCAAAAACCTACAATAGATACACAAAAACTAGAAAGAAACACAGCATTCAATTAAAGAAAATCATCAATTCACAGGGAAGAAACTAATAGAAGAAGAAAACAACAGAGAAGAATTACAAAAGCAACCAGAAAATAAGTGATAAAATGGCAATAAGTACATACCTATCAATAGTTACTTTAGATGTCAATGGCCTAAATGCTGCAATCAAAAGACATAAGATAGCTGACTGAATTAAAAAACAAGTCCTATCTATAGAAAAAGTAGAACAAATTGAGACCAAAGTTAGCAGAAAAGTAGAAAAAGAAGAATAAAATGATCCCAAAGTTAGAAGAAGGAAGAAAATAATAAAGATTAGAGAGGAAATATATGAAATAGAGAACAGGAAAACAATAGAAAATGTAACCAACCTAAGAGTTGGTTCTTTGAAAAGATAAACAAAATTACAAAGCTTTAGCTAGACTAAGGAAAAAAAAAAAAAAGAGAAATGACCCAAATTGACAAAATTGTAAATGAAAAATGAGACATTACAATTTATACCACAGAGACATGACAGATCATAAGAGACCATTATGAACAACTATATGCCAACAAACTGGACAACTTAGAAGAAATTGAAAAATTATTAGAAACACAACTACTCGAAACAAATTAGGAATAAACAGAAAGTCTGAATAGACCAATTACCAATAAGATCAAATCAGTAATAAAAAGTCTCCCAATGAAGAGAAGCCCAGGACCAGATGGCGTCACTGGTGAATTTTACCAAGCATTTAAAGAATTAGCACCAATTATTCTTAAACTCTCCCAAAAAATCAAAGAGGAGGAAACACTCCCAGACTCATTTTATGAGGCCAGAATTACTCTGATACCAAAGCCAGATAAGGACACTAACAGAAAAGAAAACTACGATTCAATCCATGTTGAATATAGGTGCAAAAAGTCTCAATAAAACATTAGCAAACTGAATTTAGCAGCACAGTTAAAGATCCTTCACCATAATCAAGTGGGATTTATACATGGGATGCAAAGAAGGTTCAACATATGCAAATAAATGTGATCCATTACATAAATGGAAGAATGAAAGAAAAAAATCACATGATCATCTCAAGAGATGCAGAAAAAGCATTTGACAAAATTCAACTTCTGTTCATGATAAAAACTCTCAACAAATTAGGTATAGAAGGAATATAACACAATAAAGGCCATATATAATAAGCACTCAGCTATCATCATACTCAATCATGAAAAGCTGAAATATTTTCCTCTAGAATCAGGAGTAAGACAAGGGTGCCCACTCTCACCACTCCAATTCAATATAGAACTGGAAGTCCTTGCCAGAGCAATCAGGCAAGAAAATGAGAGAAAAGAAATAAAAGAAAACATAGGAAAATGTAGGAAAAGAAGTAAAATTATCTCTATTAGCAGATGACATGATTTTATATACAGAAAATCTTAAAGACTCCATTAAAAAAACTGTTAGATATAATTGAAAAAGTCAGTACAACTGTAGGATACAAAATTAACACTCAAAAATCAGTAATGTTTCTACCACTATCGATGATATGGAAAAGAAATGGAGAAAAAAGTCCCATTTAAAATAGCATCAAAAACAATAAAATATCAGGACTAAACTTAACTAAGGAGGTGAAAGATTTCTACTCTGAAAACAACAAAATATTAATGAAAGAAACTGAAGACACAAATAAATAGAAAAGTATCCTATGTTCATAGATTGGGAAAATGAATATTGTTAAAATGTCAATACATCCAGAAGCCATCTACAGGTTCAATGAAATCCCTATCAAGATTCCAATGGCATTTTTCATAGAAGTAGGAAAAAACCCTAATATTTATATGGAGCCACTATATACCCAAAATAGCCAAAGCAATCCTGAGAAAGAAGAACACTAGAGGCATTACACTCCCTGATTTCAAACTATACTACAAAGTTATAGTAATTAAAATAGTATTGTATTGACATAAAAACAAGCTCATATATCAACGAAACAGAATAAGGAGCACAGAAATAAAACTGTGCATATATGGGTCAATTAATTTATGACAAAGGAGCCAAGAATCAACAATAGGAAAAGGACAGTCTCTTCAATAAACAGCATTGAGAAAACCAAACAGCAACATGCAAAAGAATGAAATTGCTCCACTATCTTACAGCATACACAAAAATTAACTCAAAATGGATTAAAGACTCAAATGTAAGACATGAAGCCATGAAACTCCTTGGAAGTAGACATAGGAAAAATGTCATTGGCATGGTTCTTGGCAATGATTTTTTGGATATGACACCTGTAGTACAAGCAACAAAATCAAAAGTAAACAAGTGGAACTACATCAAATTAAAAAGCTTCTGCACAGCAAAAGAAATAAGCAACAAGATGAAAAGACAAGCTACAGAATGTGAAAAAATATCTGTAAGCCATATATCTGATAAGGGGTTAATATCCAAAATATATAAAGAACTCATAGAACTCAAAAACAAACAAAAAAATGAATAATCAAATTTAAAAATGGGTAAAAGACCTGAACAGATATTTTTCCAAAGAATTCCACATGGCCAACAGACACAAGAAAAGATGCTTAACATCACTAATCATCAGGGAAATGCAAATCAAAACCACAATGCCGTATCACCTCATACCTGTTACAATGGCCATCATCAGAAAGACAACAGACAACAAATGCTGCCAAGGATGCAGAAGGGAAGGAAGCCTTGTGCACTGTTGGTGGGATTGTAAACTGATATAGCCACTATAAGGAACAGTATGAAGAATCCTCAAAAAATTAAAAGCAGAACTACAACATGACTCAGCAATTTCACTTCTGAACATATATCCAAACCAACCCCCCACAAAAAAGCACCAACTCAAAATTATATCTAAACCCCAGACATGCCTTAAAAGAAATACTAAAGGAAGTTCTTCAGGTCGAAAGCAAGTGACCTCAAACAGTAATTTAAATCCACAAAAAAAAATAAAGAGTGCTGGTAAAAAATTGTGTAATTATAAAACAATATAAATTCAAATTTCTACTCATTTCTTCTCTTAACTAATTTAAAAAACAATTGCATAATATAATATTTAGATAATTGTATTTTTGTCTAAAACATGTATAAATGTAATGTATTTGACAATAATAGCACAAGACAGCAGGTGGAAGCAAAGCTGTTTTGGAGTAATAAAATAATACTAGATGGTAATTTAAATCCACAGGAAAAAATTAAAAGAACTAGAAATATGATAAATAGTACTCTCAATGTAACAAACTCAATGAATATATACTTGTTCTTCGTTTTTGCCTTAGCTCCTTTAAAGGACATAACACTTTATAAAGTGATAATTATAATAATATAGTTTTGGGTTTGTAACATATATATATGTAATATGTATAACATTAATAGCACAAAAAGTTGGAAGAGGTGATAAACATATACAGAAGTAACATTTTTATATCTCACTAGACTTGTCACTATATACCTGAAATAAATAAGTTCAGATGTATATTCTAAGCCCTAGAAAAAACACCAAGAAAATAACTAAAATTATACAATTAAAACATCATGAAAGAAATTTAAATGTTACACTATACAATATTTACTCAATACAACAAAAGTAGTATAGGAGTATGAAAGGAACAAAAAGATATGAGACACATCTGTGAATGATGTTAATATTTAGGTTTATCTTAAATTATCTTATGTTTTTGATCTCTTAGATTATTAAATTTACATGGCTCCTATTTTAAATATAATTTTACTTTTTAATACATTTTTCTTTTTAAAAAAAATTTCTTATTTAATGACTTATTTTTATAATGACATGAGGTAGATCCATAGATTGAGAAGAGGTAAAAATCATCTCCACAACCTGTTAATATTAAAACACAGTTCCCTTTTCATCAGAGTTATTTATTCATTTACTCTTTCATTTATGCTCAAACACTTATTCAAAATGCACTGCTCTAGACTCTGGGAATATGTTATAAAATTCCAGAGTTCCTGGTCTTATAGAACTTACACTGGAGGAAATTCTTGGCAGTAGATTCTCTTTTTCCTTATAATATGAATTATAAGGGAAAAATCTTAAAAAGTAAGTTTTAAAGAGATCACTTATTTCAGCTCAAAAACATTTGCTTAATATTTCTATTGCATTTTAATTTTACTTGAGGATCTCTAAGTAATTTTCCAATTAGGAACTGTCTTCTTATTGACTACTGGCCAGAGGACCTGAATCATCTGGTCTCCTTAAAAATTAAAAACTCTCATTAGAAAATAGAAAATAATTCATGTGTTTAAAAAAATGTGGGTTGGTTGTAAAACTTAGGTTTGCCTCTGACATATGGGTTCATTAATCCATCAAGATTCTTCTTGGACAGTGTGAGACAGTCTAGATCTTAAGAAGTCAAGGAAACTTGGGGTGGGTGGTTGTCCACAGAAGTATTCACATTGACTCTAATTTTCTAAGATTAAAGGCTAAAATGTGAAAATAAAAAAGTTATGGTATATGCCAGAGTTTAACTTGGAGGTCATGAACCCAGTGAAATTGTAGGCACATTTTATTTGAGTATGCATGTATAGATTACACTGGAAATAATGCCTATAACTTTCATCAGATTTTCAAAGGAATCTGTGACCCCCCCCCACCAAAATTTAAACCTTGGAACAGACATTAAAATAAATAAGAATGTTCTAAAAGAGTAGAGGAATCAAAGTAAATAACAATAAAAAGGATAAGAAAAAGCAAGTCTCAAACATTTAAAATGCCTAATGAGTCAGCAAGATGACAAGGAAGAAGCCCTGGGCCCCCACTTCCCCCCAACAAACACACAAATTCAGCAACAATTCAGGGACAAATTCCTATTGTGAGAAATCCACAAGCTGATTGAAAGGCTCATGCATCCTGGCGAACATGAAACTAGGCTCACCAAAGCAAGTAGGGAGATTCAGGACATCCTTTCTTCAGAATCCCTACCCCTGGCACTGCACAATATGATCAAGAAGAGAACTCCTAGCTCCCAGCTTCTTCGAGGGGAGGGAAAGAGCTAGTTCACATGTCCAGTGTCCCCAACTTTTCTGAGGGACCCCTTCAAAGGGTTGGCTTCTCTCTTGCCATTCTCAGAGCTTTGATAGTCTGACACAGTCTAGCCACCTGGAGGAGAATGGAGACAGATGCTTGGGTTGGTAGATGCCATAATTCCTTTCCCCTGGCTCACCACTGAGTAAGTCGACAGAAAGCACAGTTGCCTACAATGCCACAATTTTTCTTGGGGCTGCCCGAAGTACTGGCTTCTGACTTGCTAATAGTCAAGTGCTGATAGACCTGGCATAACCTAGCTTCCTGGGGACTAGTGAGAATAGAGATGGAGATCTGGGTTGGCAGTCACCATATCCCTTGCTCCCAGTTCAGCACAGAGCAAGTAGACAAAATGTCTAGCTCTCAGTGTCTCCCTGAGCAGGTGTGGAAACACTTAAATGCCCATCAACAGCAGAATGGATAAATAAAATGTGACATATGCCTAAAATAGAATATTATTTAGGCTTAAAAAAGAAGCAAATTTTGCAATATGCAGCAACATGGATGAATCTTGAGGGCATTATGTTAAGTAAATAAACTGGTCACAGAAAGACAAATACTGAATGATTGCACTTACATGATTCACTCTGTCCTTTTATAACTCTGGAAAACTGGAATCATACATCAAGGAATACTATAATGACTTGAAACCTGATGACTAGAAAGCTAACATAAGGCCCCATAAATAGTTTCTAAAATGAAGGCATATATTCACCAGATCCAATGCTCCTCCCCACTGAACAAAGATCCAGAAGAAATGTTAGGAAAAGAAATTGTGATTCTTTTCTATGGGATTAAATAACAACACAAATTATTAGATTAATTACTAATTTATAATTCAACACAGGTATTATTAATAATAAAATTATAGGATGATTGTTTAAAAGTTAAGTTTGACCTCTTATAGTTTGCTGTTAGTTACCTGGCTTCATCAGGTATATCAAATTATTAAAAAATAATCATTATAGTCAGTAAAACAAAAATAGTCATCATCTTTAGAACACTTATATCTCAAAAGATGATATTATAAAGAGAAGTTAATACAGGAGCAATGATAAATGATTATAATTTTCCAGATAACTTTTACAGTGGCTGAGAGAAAAAATATAGATAGATGTTAAAAGTATGCATAGAAATATTAGTAGTTGACACAGCCTTTAAATACTTCCTCCAACCACATTCACCCATGTGGCTCATTACATTAAATAAACTTTACTTAATGATAAGATTCTCATCTAGAAAGTATGAAGCAAATTTTAATAAGGTCTTCTTTATTATACTTATTAGCAATAGTCATATTACTAGCAGAAGTAATACAGTAACAGCTATTATAGTCATAATATTAATATTACATAGTATGACAATTACTACTACTAGTAATAAAATGATAAAAATAGAAATTTATATATCCATTTATATGCCAACTAAAATTCCAGAAATTGCTTCTAAGTACATAATAATGAATATGCATAAATATATGTTTATGGCTTTTTATCCCTATAATTTTTATAATTTGGAGAAAATAAAAACAACATTAATGTCCAACAGGAAAGCTCACCTAAGTAGAATATATCCATTTAAAAGAATACATCCAGCTATTAAAAACTCTTATACAATAACATTTAACACTACAGAAAATAAAAACAAGCATGTTAGATAATAAGAGGTAGAAATACAATCATTTTTGTAAAAATTATATACATATATATACATTTAAAGAAATACACAGATTATCAGTTTTTACCATTCCTTCTCCTTACGCACCATTGCCCAACACCCATCTAGACATTTGGTTGTACAATTTTCCCTTCCGCACATGGATACAAACTTTTGCCCTTGCTTTTTATAAACACTGGATTTTGCTACATATATTTCTTTGTAACTTGCTTTTCTCTTAATAATCACTGAAATCTCTGTTAAATAGATTTTAGAACTAATGTTATTTTTAACAACTGTAGAGTATTTTATACTATCTCTGAATCATAAACTTTCAGCAAAGGATACATAAGTTTTTCTAGGGTTTTTTTTTTACTACAAATAACACAATCTCTCTCCCAGCTTGCCCCTCACAACTCTCTCCTCTCCCATCTCCCTCCCTCTCTCTCTCTCACACACACACATATACACACACACTTTATCTTTCAAGTAGAAATTTCAAGAAGTGTTATTGCTGATGTGAGAGTGCATTAGTCAAAATTCAACAGAGAAACGGAACAAATATATGGCGAAGAGAGAGAGAGATTTTAAGGAATTGGTCCGTGCAATAATGGGAGCTGACAACTTTAAGATCTGTAAAGCAGGTCAATAGGCTGGAAATTCAGGGAAGAGCCGATGCTGCAGTCTTGAGTCCAGAATCTGCAGGCTGGAAACTCAGGCAGGGCTTCTACCTTGCAGTCTAGAAACAAAATGTTTCACCTGGAAATTGCAGTCTTTGTTCTTAAGGGCTTCAGCTAATGAGATGAAACCCATCCACAACATGAATGGTAATCATCACTCAAAGTCTACTGATTTAACTGTTAATCACATCTAAAAAATACCTTTACAGCAATATCTAGACCAGTGTTTAACCAAACAACTGGGCATCATAGTCTAGCCAAATTGAAACATAAAATTAACCATCATGGGGAAGGGGGCAGGGACAATGAATAGGCGGAACAGAGATGATTTTTAGGGCAGAGAAAATACTCTGTATGACACCATAATGATAGATACATGTTATTATACATTTGTCTAAACATATACAATGTACAACACCAAGTATGTACCATATGGACTTTGGGTGATTATGATCTGTCAATGTTAGGTTCATCCTTAAATCCTCATAAGAAACATTATCACAATTTTTAACCTTTGTCAATCTGTTAGGAAAAAAATGGTATCTCATTGCTTCTTTAATTTGCATATCTTTGACTATTAATGAGATTAATAATCTTTTCATATTTATGTTGGTAACTTACATTTCTTTTATGAGCTGTCTGTTCACATCTTCTGCCCATTTTTTTTAATATGAGTTGTTTTTCTTTGTCCTACTATTTATATAAGCTCTTTATATGTTAACATTTTCTGATTTATCCTGACACATTCTTTTTTGTTATTTTTTTTGTCTTTTTTTGGCTGTGTGGGGTCTTAGTTGCAGCACGCACGATCTTCGTTGAGGCATATGGGATCTTTCATTGTGGCACATGGGCTCTTCATTGCAGTGTGTGGGCTTCTCTCTAGTTGTGGCATGCAGGGTCCAAGAGCACATGGGCTCAGTAGTTGCGGTGCATGGGCTCTCTAGTTGTGGCACATGGGCTCTAGAGTGCGTGGGCACAGTAGTTGCGGTGCATGGGCTTAGTTGCTCCACAGCATGTGGGATCTTATTTCCCTGACCAGGGGTCAAACCCATGTCCCCTGCATTGGAAGGTGGATTCTTTAACCACTGGACCACCAGGGAAGTCCCTGGTGAATCCTTTTTAATGTAAACACTTCTCTGTTTACAGCTTGCCTCTCCCCCACCATAAGGTTACAAGAATATTCAACTGAATTGTCTTCTAAAGTTTTATATTTAATGCTTTAACCCATCTGAAATATATATATTTTAATATGGCATGCAACAGAGAAGCAATTATGGTTTTGTTCAGAAAGATAACCAATTTTGCCGTTACCAATTATTAAGTAAACCATCCTTTTCCCATCATATTAAAGTATTCCATTCTTTAAGATCTCTTTCATACACAGATCTTTTTAGGACCCTTTATTCTGTTCATCTCATTTCTCTATACCTGTGCCAATGACCAAATATTGACTATAATGGCTTGGAAAATTGTTCTTTTTCAGTTGTTTCTTGATTATTCTAAGACATTTATTAGCTCAGAAACTTTAAAAGCATATTTTCAAGTGTCTCTACAAAACCAGGATTCTAATTAAAATCACTGTAGTACTATAGTATTTACTATTGAAAAACATCCATGCGTAAGTGGACCTTCACAGTTCAAACCCATGTTGTTCTAGGGTCAACTGTACATATAGAATTATAAAAAAAAAAAAAAAAGTAAAAACGCATTTTCTTCTTAAAGATGTGTGTGTGTGTATGTATATATACATATGCTATATATAAAAACACAAAGGAGGGGGAAGAACATGATTGCTATTAAAAAGGTAGATAATAACTTCAACCTGCTAAGGAAGGAAGCAAGGGAAGGAAAAGGAAAGTGGAGGGAGAGAATGAGTAAGGTTTGGTTACTATTCATGTAATCCCTTAAACCAAAATCTTCAGTGACACCCACTGTGTACTAAATTTTTGTGTTAATTTTAAAAATTATTTCTAATGAATTTTACATTTTAGAGCAGTATTAGGTTCACAGCAAAACTGAGAGGAAGGTATAGAGAATTCCTATATAACCTTTGCTCCCACATATGCATAGCCTCCCTCATTGTTAACATCCCTCACCAGAACAGTATGTTACAATTGAAGAACGTACATTGACACATCACTATCATCCAAAGACCATAGTTTACATTAAGGTTCACTGTCGGTGGTATACATTCTGTGGATTTGGACAAATGTATAATGACAAGTAATCATCATTATGTGAGATACTGAGTATTTCACTGCCCTAAAAATCCTCTGTGCTCTGCCTATTCAGCCCTCCCTCACGTCAACCCTGGTAACCACTGATCTCTGTACTATCTTCATAGTTTTGCCTTTTCCAAAATGTCAGATAGTTTGAATCACAAAGTATGTAGCCTTTTCAATTCTTTCACTTAGTAATATACATTTAAGTTTCCTCCATGTCTTTTCATGGTTTCACAGCTCATTTTTTATCACTAAAATTATTCTATTGTCTGGATCCAACATGTTATTTATTCATCCAGTCACTTACTAAAGGATGTTTTGGTTGCTTCCAAATTTTTGCTATTAAGAATAAAACTGCTATAAACAACCATGTACAGGTTTTTGTGTAGGCATAAATTTACAACTGCTTTGGGTAAATACCAAGAAGCATATGGTAAGGATCATATGGCAAGAGTATGCTATTTTTTAATTTCATTGATTTCTGCTCTAATTATTTTGTTTCTGTGTACTTTAATTTGCTCTTCTTTTTTCTAGTTTCCTAAAGTGGAAACTTACATGACTGTTTTAGACATTTGTTCTTTTCTAATATATGCATTTAGTCCTATAAATGTCCCTCTAAGCACTACTTTCTCCGCATCCCACAAACTTTGATAAGTTCTGATTTAATTTTCATTTAGCCAAAAATGTTTTAAAATTTCTCCTGAGATTTCTTCTTTAAACTATGTGTTATTTGGAAGTGTTAGAAATATTTTTAGTCTCCAAGTAATTTGGAATTTTCCAGCTAAATTTCTGTTGTTGATGTCTTGTTTCATTCCACTGGGTCTGAGAACATACACTGCATGCTTCCTATTCTTTTAAAGTTGTGTTTTATGGCCCAGAATGTGGTCTATTTGGTTGAATGTTCCATGGAAGCTTGAGATGAATGTGGATTCTGCTGCTGTTGTTGCATGAAGTAATCTATAAATGTCCTTTTTATCCAGTTGACTGATGATGTTGTTGAGGTGAACTATGTTTTTCCTAATTTTCTGCCAGCTGGATCTGTCTATTTCTGATAGCCAGTGTTGATTTCTCCTACTATAATAATGGATTCATTTGTTTCTCACTTGTAATTGGTCTGTTCATATTTTCTATTTCTTCCTGGTTCAGTCCTGGGAGATTGTACCTTTCTAATAATTTGTCCATTTTTTCTAGGTTGTCCATTTTATTGGCATATAGTTGCCTGAAGTAGTCTCTTATGATCCTCTGTGTTTCTGTGGTGTTGGTTTTAACTTCTCCTTTTTCATTTCTGATTTTATTGATTTCAGCCCTCTCTTATTTTTTTCTTGATGAGTCTGGCTAAAAGTTGATCAATTTTGTTTATCTTTTCAAAGAACCAGCTCTTAGTTTCATTGATTTTTAAAATTGTTTTAATCTCTATTTTATGTATTTCTGCTCTGATCTTTATGCTTTCTTTCTTTCTACTAACTTAAGGTTCTATTGTTCTTCTTTTTCCAGTTCATTTAAGTGTAAGGTCAGGTTGTTATTTGAGATTTTTCTTGTTTTCTGAGGTAAGTTTGTATTGCTATAAACTTCCCTCTTACAACTACTTTTGCTGCATCCCATAGACTTTGGACAGTTGTGTTTTCATCTTCCTTTCTCTCCAGGTATTTTTTTATTTCCTCTTTGATTTCTTCAGTTATTCACTGATCGCTTAGAAGCATATTGTTTAGCCTCCATGTGTTTGTGTTTTTTGCTAGTCTCATAGCACTGGATGGAAAAGATGCTTGATATGATTTTAATTTTCTTAAATTTACCAAGGCTTGCTTTGCGGTTAGCATGTGACCTATCCTGGAGAATGTTCCATGTGCACTTGAAAAGAATGTGTATTCTGCTGTTTTTGGATTGAATAAAAAGAATCCCAATTGGAAAAGAAGAAGTAAAACTGTCACTGTTTGCAGATGACATGATACTATATACAAAAAAAACCCTAAAAATGCCGCCAAAAAACTACTAGAGTTCATCAGTGAATTTGGTAAAGCTGCAGGATACAAAATTAATATATAGAAATCAGTTGCATTTCTATACACTAACGACAAACTATCAAAAGGAGAAAGGAAACAATCTCACTTACAGTCATATCAAAACGAATAAAATACCTAGGGATAAACCTACCAAAAGAGGTAAAAGACCTGTACTCAGAAATCTATAAGACACTGATGAAAGAAATTAAAGATGGCAAAAACAGATGGAAAGGTATAACATAGTCATGGACTGGAAGAAGTAATATTGTTAAAATGACCATACTACCCAAGGCAATCTACAGATTCAATGCAATCCTTATCAAAATACCAATGGCTTTTTTCACAGAACGGGAACAGAAAAATTAAAAATTTGTGTGCAAACACAAAAGACCCCGAATACCAAAACAATCTTGAGAAAGAAGAGCGGATCTGGAGGAATCATGCTCCCTGACTTCAGACTATACTGCAGAACTACAGTAAACAAAACAGTTTGGTACTGGCCCAAAAACAGACATATAGATCAATGGAATAGGATAGAAAGCCCAGAAATAAACCCACATACCTATGGTCAATTAATCTATGACAAAGGAGGCAAGAATATGCAATGGGGAAAAGACCATCTCTTCAATAAATGGTGCTGGGAAAACTGGACAGCTACATGTAAAAGAATGAAATTAGAACATTCTCTAACATCCTATATAAAAATAAACTCAAAATGGACTAAAGACTTTAATATGAGACTGGAAACCATAAAACTCCTAGAAGAAAATATAGGCAGAACACTATTTAACATAAATCATAGCAATATCTTTTTGGATCTGTCTCCTAAGGCAAAGGAAACAAAAGCATAAATAAACAAATGAGACCTAATTAAACTTAAAACCTTTTGCACAGCAAAGGAAACCAACCATCAACAAAACAAAACAAAAACCTACTGAATGGGAGAAAACTTTTGCAAATGATATGATCAGTGAGGGGTTAACATCCAAAATATATGAACAGCTCATACAACTTAACATCAAAAATCAGACAACCCAATTAAAAATGGACAGAAGATCTGAATTGACATTTTTCCATAGGAGACATATAGATGGCCAACAGGCACATGAAAAGATGTTCAACATTGTTAATCACCAGAGAAGTGAAAATAAAAACCACAATGAGATATCACCTTACACTTGTCAGAATGGCTATCATCAAAAAGACCACAGATAACAAATATTGGCAAGGATGTGGAGAAAAAGTAACACTTGTACACTGTTGGTGGGAATTTATATTGGTGCATCCACTGTGGAAAACTGTACAGAGGTTTCTCAAAAAACTAAAAATAGAACTACCATATGATCCAGTAATTCCACTCCTGGTTATATAGCCGAACAAAAACGCTAATTCAGAAAGATACAGGCACCCCAATGTTCATAGTAGTATTATTTACAACAGCCAAGAGATGGAAGCAAACTAAGTTTCCATCAACAGATGAATGGATAAAGAAGAACGGATGACTGGTGTGTGTGTGTGTGTGTGTGTGTGTGTGTGTGTGTGTGTGTGTGTGTATAATGGAATGCTACTCAACTATAAAAAGGAATAAAATTTTGCCACTTGTAGCAACATAGATGGACTTGGAGGGTATCATGCTTAGTGAAATAAGTCAGACAGAGAAAAACAAATACTGTATGATATCACTTATACGTGGAATCTAAAAAAAATAAAACAAACTAATGAATATAACAAAAATGAAACAGACTCACAGATTTGGAGAACATACTAGTGGTTATCAGCCAGGAGAGGAAAGTGGGGAGGGGCAAGATAGGGGTAGGGGATTTAGAGGTACAAAATACTATACACAGAATAAATAAGCAACAGGGATACATTTTACAACAGTGGGAATATAGTCAATATTTTATAATAACTATAAATGGAGTATAACGTTTAAAAATTGTGAATCACTATGTTTTACACCTGAAACCTATATAATATTGCATATCAACTATACCTCAATTTAAAAAAATAAAAGTTATTTTACTTTCTCTTATTCTTTTTCAAATGTTCTTCCTTTCTTTATGTAGCTACGTTTCTGACCTAAACCATTTCTTTCTCTCTAAAAAACTTCTCATTTCTTGCAATTCAAGTCTACTGGTAACAAATTCTCTCAGTTTTTGTCTGAGA
This sequence comes from Balaenoptera musculus, assembly GCF_009873245.2. Lineage (NCBI taxonomy): Eukaryota > Metazoa > Chordata > Mammalia > Artiodactyla > Balaenopteridae > Balaenoptera > Balaenoptera musculus. The sequence continues at coordinate 64,308,471 of NC_045785.1, forward strand.
AAGTTTTTATTTTCCTTCACTTCTTAAGGGTAATTTTGCAGTGACCAGAATTCTAGGTTGATTTTTTTTTTCTCTCTCATTACTTTGAATATTTCACTCCACTCTCTTTTTGATTGCATGGTTTCCTAGGAAAAGTCAAATGTAATTTTTATCTTTGCACCTCTATAGTAAGATGTATTTATCCTCTGGGCTTTTTACGGATTTTTTTCTTTCTTTTGATTTTTCTTAGTTTGAATATGATATACCTAAGTGTAGGTTTTTTAGCATTTATCTTGCGTGGTGTCCTCTGATGTTCTTGGATCTGTGGTGTGGTGTTTGATAATAATTGGGGGAAATTCTCTATTGTTCTTGTTGCAAATATTACATCTGTTCCTTTCTTTCTTTCTTCTCCTTCTGGGATTCTTACTAGGTGTATGTTATACCTTTTGTAGTTGTCCCACAGTTCTCGTATAATCTGTTGTGGTTTTTTTCCAGTCTTATTTTGCTTTTCAGTTTTAGAGTTTTCTACTGAGACCAGAAATTCTTTCCTCAGCCATTTATAGTCTTAAACAAACAATACTAAGTTATTTTGGAAAATTTGGGCCACATTTTCTTGCTTTGTGAAAAATTTTCCTAGTCCACTATGGTTTTCATTATCAAATGTAACCAGTATATAAACTCAAAAGGAGTTTTATCATTTAATCCTGGAGAGAGTAAACTAAGAATAATTACTTTTTCCTCTAAAGCATTCTCATTCTACTCTATTAAAAAATACTGCTTCTCAAGTTCTTAGTTATCCTACTAAATGAAATAGGGAAATTCATATTCCTCAGAAATTATTAAAGCTTCAATTTAGGCATGATCTCCTACTGAAAGTATTCTCTGACTTTCTACAAGCAAAGTTAATCTATGCCCAGTCCACCCCAAGGAAATACTTCATTTTAATGAGACTGACTTTGTTTAATAGACTGTCCTCTGAAATAGATAGTCAAAGCCTATAGGTCACAGATACAAAGCTGGCTGTTAGAGTAGCTTAAATTTAAGTGCCATGTTCCCCGTGTGATTTATTTTGAATTATATATTTTTAAAGGATACTTGCTTCTCAAATGGCCACACACGTTTGCTTAAGAGAGTCAGAACTGTACTAATCTGAATCCACAAGAGGAAGCAGACAAAGGGGATCCTTCTATGATAGCTTGAATCATCAGGGCATGCACCAAGGTCATGCTGCTCTTATTACACCTCTTGAATTCTGCTGATTGATGTGTTGTTCCTTCCCCAAATGCAGAAAGACCCACTTGATGTTTGAATGAGTTTATCCACCTCCCTATGCCATTAGTCAGCTACTGAGTTTAATATGGACAAGGAGATGGCAATAAAGCTTGTTTGTATATCTATGTAGAAGTCTATTCATTTTGAAAGAAAAAAACACGCAAAATATTCTGATTCTTACATCACTTCGGAAAATGGAAAACTAGTTTCTAAGAAGACTAATAAAAAGTCTGTTTTTTATTCTGAGTTTCAATGGAATAAAAACATCTTGTAAAGTATTAGTACAATTAAAATTATTCTGCATAAACTTGAAATAAAAAGAGAAAATGATTCAGTCTAATTCTGACAACTTAAGTAGAGCCATTTTTCAACTTAGTAAGTTGAACATAAGACCTGACACAATCTATTTTATTGATATTAAATTATTAAAATTGTTTACTGAATCATAAAATGTTCTTGATATTACTAATATTTTAACAATGATGATTTTTGGTTTGCAAATAGTAGAAGAAAGCACATCTGTGTACCAAGATAGCATTAAACTAAGCTAATTTTATAGCTGAAAATTTTAGATAACATTGGCTTGAATATGACCTTGTATTTACAAATTATGATTAATGATACCCACCATATGCAAAGTTAGATATTATTTTAAATTGTCTACATCTGGCAAATTCACCTTACTAAACATTTTTCATAGGAATTTTCACTTAAATTTATCATTTAAAATAGAATTTTCTTTAAAAAGAAATAGTGCTACTACTATCTTCAATATACCTAGTTTTTAAGGTAGAAATTAACTTAATTATACATAAATAATTAGTCATTGTTAAATAAAATCAGTATTCAGAATTACATAATTTACTGTAACAAAATGATAGACTATTATAACTTTTCATCTTGTAATTCCAATATGAGGTCTCAAAAAGTACTCTTTAAATAGTGAAGGTAACTACCATCTGAATAATAGACATAGTACTTAAAAGTTGCATATAATGCTTTTATATTATGAAATCATGTTAAGTACCTTATAAATCCTTATACTTAAAGTAAATATTTTATGTGAATAATTTGAAAAGATATAATCATTTCCTGATTCCTATACATTGCAATATTACTATGTTGAATACTATTTGATAAATTTATCCCTTTACAACTAGTGAAGTGTTAATAATGTACATAAAAGGAATGCATTAATAGATGTTAATATTCAAATTTGGGATTCAGAATCAATTACGACCCATTTATTCCCTACCCTGTTTGTGGGCCTTCCAGTTAGTAAATCTTGTTTGTTCTCATTTCCCCCAACAAGGTGCCCTGAAGTTTGGTGGACCTAATGGCTACCCAGTCCTGACCTATGGTCTAATTCCCTAGATTATAACCAGCATCTCTTTCTTTCACAGGAAGTGTTATTTGCAACATATTTGGCATGATTCCAGAATATCCATATATCAAATACTTACTAATTAACAATATAGATTTCTAAATTATCAGATCAGAATTTACCTAGAACAAATTTCTGTAGTCCTGTTTAACATGACATACTTCTATGCTTTATATAGATTTTATAGTTCAGGAAAACTAAACTGATATTTTTCTACCAACTTAAAAATTAGGAAAAAATGTTTTGGCTTTCTTGAACACAGGTTCAAGCACACCTCAAATTCAACTCAGAGACCAGTAAAACAACAAAAACCAGCAACAAAATTATCCATCATATAATAAACTTAATTAAATTAGAAGTTTTCTCCTTATCTTCATCATAGCCTTCTATAACAGGGGTCAGAAATTTTCTGTAAAGAACCAGAGAGCAAATATTTTAGGCTTTGCAGTATACATTTGGTTTGTCCCATATTCTTCATTTTTTTCACAACTCTTTAAAAAGTAAAAAGCATTCTTCTTGGCTTATAAGCCATATTGGATTTTGCCTACCGGCTGTATTTCGCCAACCCCTGATCTATATCACATTCTGAAACATACATATATGTCCATACATATGTACACACACACATTTTCCTCCCATTTTGCCTTAGAGACTTCTAGGGGAGAATGGAAAACAAGTCATATATACATATTTTAATATAGATACATAAGTACATATACAAACTTACTGTAAATTAAAATTTTTTAAATATACATACATATTTATTTATTTATTTATAACTGTGTTGGGTCTTCGTTGTTGCACAGGGGCTTTCTCTAGTTGTGGTGAGCAGGGGTTACTCTTCATTGTGGTGCACGGGCTTTTCGTTGCAGTGGCTTCTCTTGTTGTGGAGCACGGGCTCTAGGCACATGGGCTTCAATAGTGTGGCTTGCGGGCTCTAGAGCGCAGGCTCAGTAGTTGTGGTGCACGGGCTTAGTTGCTCCACAGCATGTGGAATCTTCCCAGACCAGGGATCGAACCCGTGTCCCCTGCATTGGCAGGCGGATTCTTAACCACTGCACCACCAGGGAAGTCGCTGTAAATTAAACTACAGAAATGTTCTAGAGATCCCATATTAGTCTTGCCTATTATGATAATATAGCTATACAGGTAAAATGAATTTAGTGTACATTTAGTAGAGGTGCACAGCACCTGAAGAGCCTCCCATTCTGGCTTCCTATATTGATATATTGTTACCTTCAATGTATGGATGGCTTAATATAAAAGATAATAAAAGATATTCCCTTTTTCATTTTCCTAAGAGCTAAGACATAGTCATATTATCTAGCTTCAGACAATTTAATGTTTTCTCCCTGGATTTTCACTTTCCAGGGAATTATCCAAAAGCACAAGGACCATGAAAGTGTTGACAGCAGCTGCCACAGAATAACAGGGTGATGAGTAGCTAGTAATTACAGACAAATGGAAGCACTCTGAGTAAATTGTTTCTCTGGTGGAGTCTTGGCTCTGTCTTCTCATTGCTGCTCATTTTTCAAGTCCAGTTGTGTGGCTTCCTGAATATTCTGTGAGCTTCCTGGATAAACCTCCAACAAATTATATCATTGCCTAAGTGATTTAGAGTTACTTCTGTTATTTGCAAGAACTCTATGTGCTACATAATCTAATATTCCAAATTTTTATGAAGGATAAAAAAGTAATTGCTTCAATAATTTTATGAAAGAAGTAACAACTCATGAGCTACTCAGCATGATACAACCAGAAAGCCACCATAAACACATTACAACCTCTCTGAGAGTGATGCTACCTATATAAATTTGAAAAGAGTTTTGTGAGATATTATTCTACTACTAAAATATAATGGACTACTTAGTTTTCATCTTTTTAAATTTATAGCAAATATCTAAATGTGTACTTTCTTTTCTTTTTATATACTTTTTAAATGAATCCTCAATTGTCTCTATTATAATATCTATCAAGTAATTATATCTATGTCATGTAACTACTGTGAGGATTGAGTGAGCTAACAAATATAAAAGTAGACTTAAAACCTTAAACATAGATAAGGTATATTTCAGTAAAAATCTATTAACAATAAAGTCATTATAAGTTATTCTTGTAAAGTAATATATAGTTAATGTACCATTATATGACATGTTCCATTATATACAACTATATATGTGAAAATAAGAATTCCATTAGATTATAATCTCCATGAGAACAGTGATTTTTGAGTGTTTTGTTCACTGTTGTATCTTCAGGATCTAGAAAGTGCCTGGCCTATAGTAGGCACTCAATAAATATTTTTAGAACGAGCCAATCAATAAAAATTAATAATTGTATGTCCTACCTAATATCATGCCATGAGACAAATAAGGTACACTAGTATAATTCTATAATTTGTAAATGAAAATTTCATTAAAATATTACTTTCTAAGATCCTAGCAAGTGGTAGCAGAATAATAAAAATGCTTTATTTAGCTCTGATCTGTAAGAGTTAGAGTACTGTATCTATAACTTACTAGTTTTATAACCTCACACAAGTTATTTATAGGAATGTTTACAGGATTAAATGAAATAGATTACATAAAATGTCTGGCACAAAATGCCAAACCAGAACTTGAACACATGTCTGCTAACTGTAATCCATTGCCAACTTTGGATAATACCAAAAAATTCACTGTAGTTAAGGATATCTGGTTATGCCAAAACAATTTTACATTATTTTCTAATAACTGAAAAAAAGGGTAGGAGGTAGTCTTTATAAGAATCACCTATGACCAATAAAAATTAAAAACCAAATTCGATCTGGCATTTAATCTCTAAAGCTTTCTATGTTTCTCAATGTATAAATAAGGAGAAAATTTTTTTTAAGTTCTCTATATAAGAATTTTTCTCCTTTGATATACTCATTTCCTTTTATCAACCATCAAAAATTCTAAAATCACTGATGATTTTAAACCCAGATAATTTGATATTTGATAATAACATAAACTGCTACATAACCATCATAAGTAAAAATAATGTCATCAGAATGCTAGTCATTTCAAGAGAGCTTTCCAATATCCAACATGATATTCAGAAAATGAAGTAAAAGTATGAGAAATCCTAAAGATTTAATAAAAAATGTATGCATAATTGATACAAAAATAAAATATATGTGATACAGCTTTAACAAAATAAACACTTTACTTTCAAGTGAATTAAAGTAACAAAAATGCCTTTCTCAAGAAAAACTGAGGCAAAACTGGGCAACAGCAATTAACTTCATTTGATTTTTAGTGTTTCAGTAATTTCAGCATTGAAAATATGTGACAATGGTTATAATCACTAGTCAAGGTCTTTTATAAGTGGCAACAATTTATTCCACCTTACAATCTTTAAAAATTAAATAAAATTATAAGAGAGCTACACTTGACATATTTTGCTAATTTTACAGTAGTTATGAGTGAATTAAGCCCCTGCAGATAATTTGTATGCTCAAAAAATATATTTCTAATAAACGTACTTATCAATTAGCAGCTTTTGGTTGTAAGAAACAGAAAACTACAGTTAAGGTGGCTTAAACACAAATGAGAAGTTACTGGCTACCAAAACTGAAAAATCCAGGGGTAAGGCTCCAGGCTTGGTTTGTTTGGAGCTCAGCCCCATTCCTCTGAAGTTTTCTTGGCTCACCCTTCTTCCACGTGTCAATTCTTCCCCAAGCAGGTGTGTCTTACGTTGGAAAAAAAATAAGCACAGTAATAATCCAGGAGAAAGATAATAGATGATACATGATTACCAAAACCAAAAATAAAACAAAAAGCTTGTACCTCACGCTCATTTGGGTCAAACAGAAATTAATTCCCATGAGCAGGGAACTAGTATGGACTGGATAGTGTAAACTTACCAATCCCTGTGGCAAAAGACATAAATTTACTCTAACTGGCTCAGAACAATCTGGTCCCACCTCTACATCTGAGTGTTTGATTTATCCTACTCTTCACAATGGTGAGTCGTGGAGTAGATGTTAGGTATACAACAAGAAGGTCCATTAAAATCTACCTTTTTGGAAATCAATATCAATTTCCTTCTCATACACATACCTACCAAATCAGCAATGTCTAGATGAAGTATATGCACCCCTCCTTCAAAAGGAGAGAATCCAAAAACACACCTAACACTGAATCTAGGTCCAAGTTCCGGATCCTTGGTAATTCATGGTCCAACAACTCTGGATTAATACTCAATTATCCATCCCCAACCCACCTACCCAATATATAAATGTATATAAAAAATCACAATGACTACAGATGAATATAAAGTGGTCACTGGACCATAACATATATCATATCTTGCCAAACAAGAATAGGTAGGCCTTTTTGCCTGGGCAGTACAGTACATTCCCTGGTCAGTAAAGCTGAAAGCATTCCACTGGGCTTTCATCCAGGCACTCCCTTGAATACTGCCCTCTCCTTGAGATGAGCAATTATAAGGATGTCTGGAAGATGTTACTGTAGCAGAAGACTGTGTTGTAAGAACTGGAATACTGAATGTGCCAAAGGCCTTGAGAAAATCAACGTTTTTAGAAAAGTTTTACATTTACCTGGCCACTTAATTCCCCTAAACACTTAGTAAGCTGTTCATATTTTCGCTGCCCACCCCCGAAAACAAACAACTTTCTCAATGTAGAAAAATCTTTCTTCAGCATAAAAACATTATGCTCTGCCCTCCCCGCAGGACTAAGTTTAATGACTTGTATCTTCAACTGGGCTCTGCCTGGGGTTCCGCTAATATTTCTTTAAGGTTTTATCACCAAATCAAAGGCTCTATCTTCCTAGTGAGGCTTACTATTCTTTCAGTCAGGAAGAGACTGCTTTATAGCAGGTACTAATTTCTTCTAGTTTCTTACCTTTCCAAGTCTTAACTTTATCTTGGGGTAAGTACATCATCTTTTCTATTGACAGACTCTCAGATTAACAGACATTTCATCAAACTGAATTACAGATCATGGGCAAAAAAGACCCTTCTTAGCAAAGTCATATTTTCTTCCCGTACTGCTTTCATTTATATACATTTCAAGTTAATTATGTATCTTTCCTAAACTAATCTACTATTAGAGTTAAATATAGAGGAGACAAGCAAAATGCTGATGATACAGAGAACCACAGAAGTAATCAAAATATTTCAACATCTGGTACTTTTTCCTACTAATCCTCTCAACTTCATACCTTCTGTTGGCAAAAGTCAATGTATAATATAAATAAAAGTTTAACCAACTATTTCTTAACTACGCAAAAAGAATGACCAACTTGCCAGCTTAGGATAAATAATTTTTCCTCCTCATTCTCTTCCATGCCTCAATTTAGCCAATTTTACAGTTTGAAGTCTATTCCTTATAGTATCGACTTCTTTTTACACATAACAACAAGAAGCTCAAACTGGTATAAATATCAAAGGGTAATATCAGGGGTAGGGTAGGATTCAGGTTTTATTTGGGATTCCAAATCAATTTCTTAAGGACTGTTCAGTCATGGAAACCAATATATACCTTTATTGTTTACACTAGTTTGTCTTGGATATTTTTAAATTTCTTCTACTTCTTTTATTAAGATAATCAAACAATCCTAATAAAACAAACTGCCTTGTATCAGAAATTACTCATCTGGGTGTCAAGTGTATGGTCAAATCAGCCCAAATCACACTGTACATAATGGGGAACAGTTAAATATAGAGGAGACAAGTAAAATGCTGATGATACATAGGACCATTGGTTTTACTTATATAAATTTTTATTCCTTAAATCTTGTCAACTATAAAATATTTCACAATAGGTGGTTAACATTGCTGGAATTATCAATAATTGCTTATTTATGTGAGTTTATTTTTAATATTATTAAGAAACATAAATTAGATTTTAAGAATATAGAAAGGATGAGAATGGATGCTTGATAAGGGTCTTTTCATTGTAAGTAGAGTGTAGAGAGGTAAAATATGTGGCAATTATCTTTCTCATAATGCAGAAACCTAGATCAATTTCTTTTTTTTTAAATTTTATTTGTTTTTTAAAATTCTTATATTCCTTAGAATCTAAACACAAATTAAAGCAATAGTTCAAAGAAACAAGAAGTGGATCCGAACCCAGCTTTCAACCTCAGGACATTTACTTCACTCAGATAATCTTGACCTTTGGTATTATTGGTAGGCTTGAGTATTACAAGTAGAGAAGAGCTTAGGGTCTCATCAGGATGGAGATTATAATGAGAAATCTTTACAAAAATCTAGGATCACATGAAATGCACCTCCTGTGCACCAATATCATTATTCTCCTCACTCTACAAATTGCCAGAAGAAGAAAATTATCATCTTGGACCTACCTTGTCCCTGCATGAAAGAAAGAAAAACAATCTTCACTGAAAATTTTTAAAAGCAATCTATTCCTCACATGGGTTTTCATTCCAAATTCAGACTACCAGAGTAATCTGTAAAACTGGAGATGATCCTTTTAAGTTTCAGTAGACACTTAAAAGTAATCAAAACATCCTCTATGGGAAAACCAATCTTCATAACAGAGTGTCAAAGAATTTAGAAAAAGTTCCAAGGAATATGAGTTCACACTCAAAATCACAGAACGCAGAAGGGAATGACATACGGTAAGTGAAATCTGCAGTAAAAGCAGACAGTAAAATCAAATCTGCAAAGATAGCAACTACTGGAATTATAAGTTATTGAATGAAATAAGTATGTTTAATATGTTTTACAAAATAAAGGGAGATTAAAAATATGAGGAAAGAGCTATTAAGGAAACAATATGAAAATCTGAAAGAGAACCAAATAATACTTCTACCTATTAAAATTAAAATTTCAATGGCTAGATTAAGTAGCAGATTGATTATACATCACTGAGGAGAAAATTATTCAACTGGAAGATTAATCTAAGGATCCTCCTTATAGGATGTATAATAGAAATAATTATAAAAGAAAGGTTAACAGACATTGTAAATTTGTATTTGTTGCATGATTTGAGAGTATTCAATTATGTTTTAAAGGGAAAGAGAACAAGCAAGCAGAACAGGCAAAGCTTGTAAGATGCCAAGTATAGATACTGAACAAGCAAATGAGAGATACAGATAAGATTCATAAGATGTCTTGGGTATACATAATAAGTAAGGTAGTAACCTGTAAAACACATTATATAATAGATGAAACATAGGTCTGTGAAGAATACTGATATAAAGGAAGAAATAACGTATGGAAGGACTAAATAACATTTTAAAACATTCATAAGGCATTTATCACATCATCTTCAGATGGACAGCTGTGTCTCCCACCAAATCAATCACCCATCAGTAACCTAATATGACCTCATGCATGCTATGCTCAAAACATGAAAGTAAAATTCATCACTGCTTACTAGGTTATCAGTTACATAGTTTATAGCTAAGGTGAAGGACACTTGCTTGCTCCTACATCTCTCTAAGATGTCAAGAGTGTGTTGGCTCAAATCATCTTCTGGCTGTTGAAGACCCTCACTCATCCTCAACTCTGGTCCTTATAACCTAACCAGCAGGGAAAGCCTGAGGGAGCATAGTGAGAAACAGGACATATGAACATTGCATAATGCAGGATTCAGATAGTGTGGTCATTTCACCCCACTTGTACTCACATCTATTCCATTTTTCTCCCTTTCTTCTTGCTGTATGTTTAAAGTAGATTAAATAAACTAATTCAAGTATCTTAATTTGATCTCTGAGGCTTTTTACTCTGTGACATCTGAAATAGCCTGCCTGGTAACTTACTTGGAGGTTATAATAGCATCTAGGTAATTTTCCACCACTACAGCTGGCAATAAGAATGGGATGCAATTAAAAGGCATTCTAAGTAAATTATAAGAGAAATAAGATCATGTTTCACAAATGAACTTCACAGTCAAAGCAATATTTAAGAGCCCGTAATACAAAAGAACTACTAAAACTTACTCATAATACAGAATAGAGAAGAAACTAAGCTAGAGATTAGAAAATAAATCCAGAACAAAACTCAGTGGAGGCCTGATTACCCTCCCCAACAAGACCTTGGAATCAACAGGAAGAAACCCTAAGCCAAGGGTGTTACCAAATAGCAGCATATTAGTCTGTGAACATGACCTCTGCTGTAGTCTACCTGTTAATATACTTAGACACCACCACTGCAAAGAGGTAATTTCCCACCATAAGAAAAATGAGGAATATAGTAAAAATATTTTGAAGAGATTATCAATAAATAAAATGATGACTGGAAATTATCTAGAATTGATAAAGGAGAAACCAGTCCCTAGATGCACACAGCCCAGCAAATATCAAGTTGTAAAATAAAAATAAACTGATTCTTAGAATTGTCAAAGTAAATATCTTCAGAAAACCAACAGAAATATCTTAGATTTAAAAGTAGTAAGAGAGAAAAGGAAGATAACCTGTAAAGGAACAATTAGCCTAACAATTTTTCAACAGCAACAACGGAAGCCAAAAATAATGAAAATATATTCAATGAGCTAAAGGAAAATATCTATCAGCCTAAAATTAGAATTCCCAAAAAAGTATATATCAAGTTTGATAGAGGAAAAAAATCCCCTTAAACTCTTTTATCTCCATTCTTTTATTTCATTTGTTTTAGCCTATAATTTTAGAGGCATTATGGCTATACTTTCATCTCTAAAATAAAACACTAAATATCTCAGTTCAGCATGGAATAGGAGAGTTTAACTGATTCTAAAACAGAGATTCAATAAATGCTCCTATTTGCAGCAGCATTTACAAAAGGTTCCTAGAATCTTTAAATCCTAATCATTCCTGGGTTCTGCAGTATGAATCAGCCTTAATCTTTGGCTTCTGATACTTGCAGGACAGGCTATAGCAGAGGTTGGCAAACTTTTTCTTTAAAGAGCCAAATACAGACAGTACAAATTTTAGGTTTCTGGGTAGTACAATCTCTATCTCAACTACTCAGCTTTTCCATTGTAGCTTAAAAGCACATTGATAGACAATATATAAAAGAATGGGTGTGACGGTGTTCCAGTATAATTTATTTACAAAATCAGGTAGCCACCTTAAAGACCAGAGATTTCTGATCTCTAGCTACAGGTTCCTAAGATCTGCAAAGTCAGTTATACATATCTATCTGCTTCCTAGTTTGCAAAATTTTGTTGCTTTTTCTCTTTGCCCTTCTCTTGCTCTCTGCCTTTCTAAATCCTCATACTATCAGTTTAATGGGATTTAGAGAGTAAGTAGAGGCAAGCTGAAATGCCAACACAGTACTATTTTTCATAGTATGTGTTATTAAAGGAAAACTGCTAGAATTGTGTTTAGGAATGCACTGCACAGACAGATCAATTTAGAAAGAACAGACATCTTTATTACATTGATTCATCCAATATCATAAAAATGATATATTCTTATATTTATTTTCATCTTGTTCTATCAGTAATGTTTGGTAGCTTTCTTTTTAGAGGTAATTCACACCTTTCCTTTCATGTATCCTTAGTATGTGGTTTATGACAGCCATGGAAGTGCGCTGCTCAGATCTCCTTGAAGAGAACCCACTATGAGGAGCACAGCTGACTGACAGCCCCAGCTGCTGCCTCTTTAGATCCATCACTACATTTTTGCCAAGGCTATTCCTAGTCAATGACTGAGGTAATGTACTGCTGGCCCATTTCTGCCTGATGCAGGATTCCTCCAGTGTTCAAGTTTTGTTCAGGGATTCCCCAATGGTCTGGCCTAAATTTCTTCAGAATTGTGTTGCTGAGTCTCTTTCTGCCCAATCCATTGTCTCTCTCCCTTCACAGGTGTCAAATTATCATCAGAGTGTGAAGGTTTTTCCCTGCCTATTCCTACTCCTTCCTCTTTTGTTTGTCAAAGGTATTTCTCCCAATAAATTTCTTGTACACCTAATCTTGTTTTTGTGTCTGCCTCTGGAAGACCAATCCAACAGATGGTGAGGTTTTTATACTACTATAAATGGTAGCTTTTAATTTCATTTTCCAACTGGTGATTGTTACTATATATTTAAATACTATTGGGTTTTGTATTATTATTTTACTAGCTTGCACATTCAAAATCATGACATCTACAAGAAATTACAATTTTCTTACTTTCTAATCTTTTAAGTTCCTTTTTATTTTCCTTACTTTGTTCCACTGATCTATGTTCACCATTGCAATACTAAATAAAAATGCTAACAGTTGACACCCTTGTTTTGTTCCTGGCCTCAGGGGGAATAATTCCAATATTTCACTACTAAGTATTAATAAATGTGTTAAAATATACGTATTGTTAGATTAAGAAAGTTTCCTTCTAATCCTAGATTGCTAATATATATATATATATATATATTTTAACCTTAAATGACTTGAATTTTATGATTTTGGTGCAGACTTTGAGAGGACTGTATACAGGTAGACCTCACTTTACAAGGTACTGCATTAATGAAACCCTGCATATACCAGAACTATAACCTCACTTTGCACAACTCTATTATATATTATTTTTCTATTACTGAGTAACAAATTGCACAAACTTTGTGGCCGGTCTGGGTTCTTTCTTATCTGGAAGCTTAGGGGAAAAAATCTGCTTCTAAGCTCATTCAAGTAGTTGGTAGAATCCAGTTTCTTGCGTAGGACTAAAGTCTCCATTTTTTTGCTGGTTATTGGTGAAGGGTCACTCCTAGCTCATAAAGTCACTCTCACGTCATTTAAATGTGGTCCCCTTCACCTTTAAGACAGCAACAGTACATCAAATCCTTCTTGTGCTTCAACTTTCTCTGATATCCTGTTCCACCATCAGCCAGAGAACACTCTTTGTTTTTAAAGAGATCATTTGATTAGGTTAGACCCACTCAGATAATCTATCTTAAGGTAAACTGATTAGTAAGGAACCTTAATGACATCTGCAAAATACCATCTGCTGCATAATATAACATGATTGTGGGAGGAACACCAGGGAACAAAGGTCATGTGGGCCATCTTGAAATTCTGCCTATCACAAGTTAGATGAGATCAAATGAGATCAAGTCTCAGTTACTTTGGAACCTTGAAAAATGAGGACACATTCATTCAAAATATACACAAATTTTAGTTAACCTGATACTGGGCAAAGTGAGAAATACTGAGGTGTTTTCCCCCACTCATATTCTGTTATGTGATTTGTTTTCTAATGTTAAACTAATTTTTTATTCTTCGAATAAACCTATGTTGGCTATAGGGTATTAACCACTTTATATGTCACTAGATCTAATTTCCTAATATTTTATTTATAATTTTTACATGTGCATACATAAGACAGGCCTGCAATTTTCTTTCTTGTAAGGTCCTTTTCAGGTTTTGCTTTTAATGTTACGCTGACCTTTCAAAACATGAAAAGTATTCTTATTCACTCTTCGGAAATTTTGGTTAAGATGGTGTTATATGTTCCTTAGACGTGCAGGATAATTCACCAGCAAAGTCATCTAGACCTGAAGTCTCTTTGTGGGAAAGATTTTAATAATGGATTCAATTTCTTTAATGTATGAAGGACTATTCAGCATTTTTATTTCTTCTTCTGTCAGACTGAAAATTGTGTTTCTTGAAAGAATTTGTCCATTTCACACAAACTGTCAAATTATTTGGCATAAAGTTATTCATTGTATTCCCTTTAACTTCTGTGAAGCTGCAGCGATGTTCTTTATCATGGTAATTTGAATTTTTTCCTCTATCTCTTTGTTATAGCAGTCTTGCTAGAGTTTATCACTTTATTACTCTTTGAAAATAACCAATTCTTGGCTTTATTGATTTTTTTTAACATCTTTATTGGAGTATAATTGTTTTACCGTGGTGTGTTAGTTTCTTCTTTATAACAAAGTGAATCAGCTATAAATATACATATATCCCCATATCCCCTCCCTCTTACGTCTCCCTCCCACCCGCCCTATCCCACCCCTCTAGGTGGTCACAAAGCACCGAGCTGATCTCCCTGTGCTATGCGGCTGCTTCCCACTAGCTATCTATTTTACATTTGGTAGTGTATATATGTCCATTTGGCTTTATTGATTTTTATGCACATTTTCTCATGTTCATTGTATGCTTGTTTTATATTTCATCTATTTCTGACACTATTTTTATTATTCCTTTCCTTTTACTCTTTTTGGGTATAACTTCTGCTACTTTTCTATCTTCATGAGACAGATGCTTAGATCCTCGATATGCCAAACTTCTTCCTTTTTCATATATGCATTTAGATCTATTAGGCAATAATTATAATTTTGTCTTTTGCTTTCAAATATGCTGTGGTGGAAACTGCTAACTACCTTCCAATTCAAATCCTCCCTTCTAGCCTTTGTAACAGAAGCCAAATTTCATACAAGTAGCAAAATGGCCAGACAAAAGATCCTATTTCTTAGTATTCCTTGTTGCCAGTGTGCCCATATTACTAAATTCTGGCCAAGGAACTGTAAGAGGAAATGCTTTATTCCCAATTAGGCTGATTAAAGTTGCCGTTTTAGTGTGGTGATGTGCCCTTTCTGCCATTCAGTACTGCGTAAGCCTTCCAGCATGCAACCAGATATAACAATTGGAACTTTGGCAGCCATTCTGAAACACAAGTGAACTTAGGATAGAACACACAAGATAGGAAGATAGAATAAAAAGGACACTTGGGTCCTGATTTTGTGCAGAGTCACACTTGTACAAAGTACACTTTGTACTTCTTGGACTACAGACTCTTCTAATATAAAAAATAAAACTTTTGCCTAGTTTAAACCATTATTTTAGGAGGTCTCTGTTACACAGAACTGAATCCAATTATGACTAAAACATACAAATATATTGTTTCTTCTTTTTAAAAAAATATTATCAAATTAGATAAAGCTTTCAGTAATTTTAATATAATAGTGATGACTACGGGCCTCTGTATTTTGCTCCTGGTCTGAATAGGATCACATATTATTTTCCTATTTATATACATATCTGATGGAACTATGTTGGACTACAATATGGTGCACTTTCCTCCTCAGATTGCCGTGGGACATTTGGCTTAGCACTGAAAATTCTTGATAATAGTGGATGGACACCAACTCTACAGCATTACCTTTCATACACTGAAGAATCCCTTCTTGTTGTTATGCAACACCTGGCTAAGAACATAGTCATGCTGAATTGTGGGCTTATAAAGCACATGACTATCAAGAAGAAGTATATGATGTCTAAGCAGGCTAAGATCAGCTCTCTAGCACAGCTGAATTCTGCACTAGTTCAAGATTTATCCAAGGTTGTGGCAAAGGTGTAACTTGTGAACTTTGGAATGCTATAATATCTGCAAATAAAATTGGCACCATGTGCCATCTGTACATATAAAAAAAAGATGTTGGATGTTATACATATGTGACCTCTGCTAAAACCCAGTTTATTACAACCCTAGCATGCAGACAATTCCTACTTTAATACTATATGTCAAAAGAAATTTATAACCATACCATTCAATCATAATAGTTAGATATTATTCTTTAAAAAAAGCTGAAACCTGTCTTTCTGAAAGTCCCATCCCTATTCTTGATCCTTTTATCTATTCTATTATTTGTATATAGCATATATATCCTAACAGTATACTACACTAGTATATATTGTACATATACTATTTTATATGCAATATCATATACTATTCAGCTATTTTGAAATATCCTTAAGTAACTCTTTTGATATGTAAATATCCAAGTACCTCTAACCATTCTTTCTTGTAATTGTAGGATATTTGATTTCCGCAACCCTCTTATATTTTTAAGAAATAAATATAGCTAATACATATCATCTAAAATATGTAAGTCACAGAAATTTAGCTTATTAGAAATACCTGGTGAATGATGCTGGTCAACCAGCTTCATGTTTTATAAGGGCTCTCTGAAATAATAATCATGGCAGTCACATAGTTTTTAAATCTACCCATATTCCCATGTAAAAACAGATATAACAACTAGATAGCAAAATTTTTCATTACCTATAACAACATTATGTGAGAAGATATCCCCAGGAAATCCAAAATGCATAGGAATACGGAAAAATCACTGACATCATCAGACCACTGTGATATTAGCAATTATGCAGTAGGAAACAAATGAAAGCAATGCATGTGATGGATAGAAATAAAACAAAAAATCTAAAGACACTCCCTGGAAAGCTTGGAGAGACAATTTAAGAACAGAGTTATTTTTAGATTTTTAAGGAACCTCCATATTGTTCTCCATAGTTGCTGTACCAATTTACATTCCCACCAACAGTGTACGAGGGTTTCCTTTTCTCCACACCCTCTCCAGCATTTATTGTTTGTAGATTTTTTTGATGATGGCCAAAACCAACTATACTTCAAGAAAAATGTTTTAAAAACAACAGAAGCTAAATCCTAGTGGAATTTTGCATATTCCAATAGTGTGTGAATACAAGGGTTCAGTGGTAAGATCTGAAAGTCCTAGAGTATTCTGGGCCTACAAACCCACAAAACTAACTAGCCAGTGCTTTTCTCTAGGTCAAAGCCCAAAACTGAGAAGAAACTCCTGAAGACAGAATCAAAATTGAGCAGCACAGAAACAATGGAGAAAAACAGAGAGGAATAAAAAAGTCTGCATTAAAAAGGGAGTGCTGGGGACCAGAGAAAGAGAATTCAGAAAGTAAGCCATGATACTTTTGGAAACTACACACACACACACACACACACAAAACAAACAAACAAGAACAGAAGAACTTTAGAACCTGAAAAAAAGCTTCTTAAAGTTGATTAAAAACTAATTTCTCATAAAATGGGCAATACAATAGGATCACTATCTAAAGCCATAAAGATTTATTATAGAGTTATTATATAGCAAAAAGACAACAAGAAGCAAAGTAACATCACTACAGACAATAAAAGCAAGCCAGACAGTGAAGCTTGCAAAAAAGATAAACCTATAACCTATTATTTCAAAATAAACTAAGTCCAGTTCTGCATATTAGGAGCTTGGAAGCTGTGATTCTGTCCTAACAACAACTAAAAAGCTGAATAGATTGAAAAACCAATGACTTTTCTTGGATCTCTAAGACAGAGGAGAACACAGGGCACACTGTTGCCTTCAAGATTTGAGAGACAGGTGAATATAAATCATCACAGATTACCTGAGCAAACACTCATAAGAGGAAACTGCCACCAAAACCAGTGCCAAGGTAGGAAAATCTGAACTGTCATTGACAAATTACTGGAGGCTCAGTGTGGACAACACTGAGAGTTTAAAACTCCAGCGGTACTCAGTCATAAGGAGACTAGCACAGTACTATGAGATTTACCTCCAGGAGCTTGACCAGATTCCCACAGTAAATATCAGAGAAAAATCTCCTTGGGCTTCCAAAAGTGGGAGGGGAAAATGAAACAATTTGAAATATATCAGAGCACTCTGTTCTTTTTAAACAAGGCCTGCCCTCAGGTGAATGTAATTAACTACAGCTTAACCTGCTGGGGTATTATCAGAGCCTAACTGACCTGGGAGAAGGGAAAACCCATCTGCAACTGGCCCAAGCCTTCCACATGAGAGAAAGGAAATAGAGTTGAACCTTGAACAACATGGGGGTTAGAAGCATCAACCTCTCACACAGTCAAAAATCCACATATAACTTTATAAAGTCAACCCTCCATCTCCACGGTTCCACACCTACAGATTCAACAAATATTAGATCATGTAGTACTGTAGTATGTATTTATTGAAAGAAATCTGTGTATAAGTGGACCCATGCAGTTCAAACCCATGTTGTTCAAGGGTCAGCTGTACTAAACTCCAGCTCACTCTAGCAATCCAGTCACACCAAAGGAGGGAGAAAAAAAAATGAGAAGCTCTTGTCAGTTTATAGTTCACATGCACAGACTCACTAAAAGTCTAAGACTTAATCATAGGAGTATAGAATGCTACCCCTCCCCACACCTCAGCATCAATAACCAAGACCTATTTTAAAGTTCCTTTTACCTGGTACATAATGTCGAGCTATCAGAAAAAAAATGACAAGGCATACCAAAAGGGAAAAAAAAGCACAATTTAAAGAAACTGAACAATGATCAGAAACACATGGCAGGGAAGTTGGAATTATCAGACCAGAGCTTTTAAAACAACTATGAATAATATGCTAAAGGCTCTAATGGATAAACCACACAGCTTACAAGAATAGATGGGCAATGTAAGCAGAGAGAGAAAAAAACTAAGATAGAATCAAAAAGAAATGCTAGAGATCAAAACACTGCAACAGAAATGAATATGTCTACAATGGGCATATTACTAGATTGGATATGGCTAAGGAAAGAACATCAGTAGAGTACTTGAAAACAAAAAAGCAAAGAGAACAAAGACAAAAAAAGCAGGATAGGATATGCAAGGGCTGTGGAACTATAAAGGTGCAACATACCTGTGATGGAAATACCAGAAGGAGAAGAGGTAAATGAAAAGAAGAAATATTTGAAACTATAATGATGGAGAATTTCTCCAAATTAAAGCCAGACAACAAACCACAGATCCAGGAAGATCAGAGGTTACAAAGCAGGAAAAATGCCAAAAACTTTACATCATTTTCAAACTAAAGCATATCAGAAAGAAGTCAGAGGGAGAAAAATCTTACCTATAGAGTAATAAAGATAAGAAGTATATATGACTTCTCCACAGACATCATGCAAGCAAGAAGAAAATGGGGTGACATGTATAAAGTATTGAGAGAAAAAATCCGCTAACCTACAATTCTATTCCCTATGAAATTATCTTTCAAAGTGAAAAAGAAAGAAAGACAAAAACCTAGGGAATTTTTTTGCCAGTACTGCTGTATAAGAAATGTTAAAAGAAGTTCTTTAGAGAGAAAAAAAAATAAGTCATTATCTTGCACTTACAAAGGGTAAGGAGGAGAATCAAAGAAGGAATAAGTGAAGTTAAAATAAAATCTTTATTTTTCTTATACTTAAGAGATAACAGTTTGTACAAAACAATAGCATCAATATATTCAATTATGTATATATATAATATATACACATATACATACAACATACATACATATATATGCTAATGTATGTATCAGTGAAATAACTGAAGTCAGTGATACAAAGGACAGGAAGGAGGAATTAGGATTGTTTTGTTATTATATGATACTAATACTACCTGTGAAATGGTATAGTGTTTGAAACTGGGCTTGGATTAGCTATATACGTATATCGCAATCTCTAGGGCAAACACTAAAAAGGTGGTAACCAATATGCGAAGAAAGGAGAGAAAATGGAATCATATAAAATGCACAATTAAAACCAAAAAAGGAAGAAAAAAGTGGAATGTAAAATAGGAAAACAATGGCAACAAATAAAAAACAGTAATGGATATGACAGATATTAATCAAACTGTATCAATTATCACTAAAAAGTTAATAGTCTAAATGCACAAATTTAAAAACAGAGGTTGCAGTGTGTTGCCAAGATGGAGTAGGAAGACCCTAAGCTCACCTCTTCCCACAGGCACACCAAAATTACAACTATTGATAGAGCAATTATCTATAACAACAACCTAAAGACTAGCAGAAAAGATTTTCTACAACTAAAGATATAAAGAAGCAACCATAATGAGATGGGTAGGAGGGGCGGAGCTGTGATATAATCAAGACCCCCAACCCCAGTAGGTAACTGACAAATAGGAAGATAATAACAACTGCAGAGGTTGTCCCCAAGGAGCAAGGGGTCCAAGCTCCACATTGGACTCCCTAGCCCATGGGTCCTTCACTGGAAAGATGATTCCCCAGAATGTCTGGCTTTGAAGGCCAGTGGGGCTTGCATATGGGAGAGCTTGAAGGCTGTAGGAAACAGAGACTCTGCTCTTAAATAGTGTGTACAAAATTTCACATTGCTCTGAGTGCCAGTGCAAATGCAGTAATTTGAAAAGAGCTTGGTCAGACCCACTAACTGACCTTGGACATCCTCCCAGAGAGGCAGGAGGCAACTGGGATTCCTCATGGGGACAAAGACTCTGGCAGTAGCCATTTTGGGGAGGTCATTCTACCACAAGGACATTAACACTGGCAAGAGCCATTATGAAGTCCTCCCTCTAGCCTATTAGTATGGATGCCAGCCCCAACTGCCAGCACACCTATAGTAGTCAGCCCCACCACATTAGAAGGGCCCATGCAACCCACATAGGGGACATCCCCTAGAGCATATAGCTCAGGTGACCACAGGAGAGTACGCTGCTGGGCCCCATAGGATATCTCCCAAATAAGGCCACTTCTCCAAGATTGGGAAATGTAATCAACCTAATAAATAGAAATAAACACAGAGAATTAGGCAAAATGAGGAGACAAAAGAATATGTTCCAAACAAAGGAACAAGGCAGAACCTCAGAAAAAGAACTAAACGAAATGGAAATAAGCAATCTACCTTGAGGAGTTCAAGGTAATGATCATAATGATGCTCAACAAACTCGAGAAAAGAATGGATGAACACAGTGAGAATTTTAATGAGGAGTTGGAAAACATAAAGAACCAAACCTAGCTGGAGAATAAAATAACTAAAAGTAAAAATACACTAGAAGAAATCAACAGTAGATTAAGTGACAGAGGAACAGATCAGCAAACTGAAAGAGTAGTGGAAATCACCCAAGCTAAACAGAAAATAAGGGAAAAAAAGAAGTTTAAAAAATTAGGATAGTTATGAGAACTCTGGGAAAAATAAAGCATACTAACTTTCACATTATAAGGGTCCCAGAAGGCGAAGAGACAGAGAAAAGGGCAGAGAACTTATATGAAAAAAATAATTGTTGAAAACTTCCCTAACTTGGGAAAGAAAACAGACATCCAGGTCCAGGAAGCACACAGAGTCCCAAATAAGGTGAAACCAAGGAGGTCCACACCAAGACACATTATAGTTAAAATTGCTAAAATTAAAGACAAAGAGACAATCCTAAAAGCAGCAAGAGAAAAGCAACTAGTGAAGTAAAAGGGAACTCCCATTAAACTGTCAGCTGACTTTTCATCAAAAACTTTGCAGGGCAGAAGAGGGTAGCACAATATATTCAAAGTGATAAAAGGAAAACCCCTACAACCAAGAATACTCTACCTGTCAAGACTTTATTCAGATTTGAAGAAAAAATAAAAAGTTTTTGCAGACAAGCAAAAGCTAAAAAAGTTCAATATCACCAAACCAGTTTTAAAAGAAATGTTAAAGGATCTCTTCTAAGCAGAAAAGAAAAGACCAGGACTAGAAATATGAAAATTATGAAAGGAAACATGTTATTGGTAAAGGCAAACATGTAATAAAAGCAGTGAACCAAGCACTTATAAAGCTAGTAGGAAGGTTAAAAAAGTAGTAAATTTACCTATATCCACAATAAGGAGTTAAGGGATACAAAAACAAAAAGATATAAAATATGATGTAGAAAGAGGAGACCTTCGAGATGGTGGAAGAGTAAGACATGGAGATCACCTTCCTCCCCACAAATACATCAGAAATACATCTACATGTGGAACAACTCCTATAACACCTACTGAACACTGGCAGAAGAGCTCAGACCTCTCAAAAGCCAAGAAACTCCCCATGTACCTGGGTAGGGCAAAAGAAAAAAGGAAAAACAGAGACAAAAGAATAGGGATGGGACCTGCCCCTCTGGGAGGGAGCGGGGAAGGAGGAAAAGTTTCCACACACTATGAAGCCCCTTCACTGGCAGAGACAGTGGGTGGCAGGGGGAAGCCTCGGAGCCACAGTGGAGAGCACAGCAACAGGGGTGCAGAAGGCAAAGCAAAGAGATTCCCGCACAGAGGATCAGTGCTAACCAGCACTCACCAGCCTGAGAGGCTTTTCAGCTCACCCACTGGGGCAGGTGGGGGCTGGGAGCTGAGGCTCCAGCTTCGGAGGTCAGATCCCAGGGAGAGGACTGGGGTTGGCTGCATGAACACAGCCTGAAGGGGGCGAGTGCGCCACGGCTGCCCAGGATGGAGTCCAGGAAAAAGTCTGGAACTGCCGAAGAAGCAATAGACTTTTTCTTGCCCCTTTGTTTTGAGGTGCACGAGGAGAGGGGATTCAGAGCACTGCCTAAACGAGCTCCAGAGACGGGCGTGAGCCGTGGCTATCAGCGCAGACCCCAGAAACGGGCATGAGATGCCAAGGCTGCTACTGCAGCCAACAAGAAGCCTGTGTGCAAGCACAGGTCACTATCCACACCTCCCCTCCCGGGAGCCTGTGCAGCCCGCCACTGCCAGGGTCCCGTGATCCAGGGACAACTTCCCTGGGAGAACACATGGTGCACCTCAGGCTGTTGCAACGTCACGCTGGCCTCTCCCAACACAGGCTCGCCCCACATTCCTTACCCATCCCTTCCCCCAGCCTGAGTGCACCAGAACCACCTAATCAGCTGCTACTTTAACCCCGTCCTGTCTGAGCGAAGAACAGATGCCCTAAGGGGACTTACACATAGAGGTGGGGCCAAATCCAAAGCTGAACCCCAGGAACTGTGAGAAAGAAGAATAGAAAGGGAAATCTCTCCCAGCAGCCTCAGGAACAGTGGATTATATCTCCACAATCAACTTGATGTACCCTGCATCTGTGGAATACCTGAATAGACAACGAATCATCCCAAATTGAGGCAGTGGACTTTGGGAGCAACGATATATTTTTTTTTTTCCTTTTTCTCTTTTTCCATGTGGCTGACAGGGTCTTGGTGCTCCAGCTGGGTTTCAGACCTGTGCCTCTGAGGTGGGAGAGCCGAGTTCAGAACATTGGTTCACCCGAGACCTCCCACCTCCACCTAATATCAAACAGCAAAAATCTCCCAGAGATCTTCATCTCAACGCCAAGACCCAGCTCCACTCAATGACCAGTGAGCTACAGTGCTGAACACCTATGCCAAACAATTACCAGGATGGGAACACAACCCCACCCACTAGCAGAAGGTCTTCCTAAAATCATAATAAGGTCACAGATACCCCAAAACATACCACTGGACGTGGAACTGCCCACCAGAAAGACAAGATCCAGCCTCATCCACCAGAACACAGGTACTAGTGCCCTCCACCAGGAAGCCCACACAACCCACTGAACCAACCTTAGCCACTGGGGGCAGACACCAAAAACAACACAAACTACGAACCTGCAGCCTGCAAAAAGGAGACCCCAAACACATGAAGTTAAGCAAAATGAGAACACAGAGAAACACAGCAGATGAAGGATCAAGGCAAAAACCCACCAGACAAAACAAATGAAGAGGAAATAGTCAGTCTACCTGAAAACGAATTCAGAGTAATGATAGTAAACATGATCCAAAATCTTGGAAATAGAATGGAGAAAATACAAAAAACGTTTAACAAGGACCTAGAAGAACTAAAGAGCAAACAAACAATGATGAACAACACAATAAATGAAATTAAAAATTCTCTAGAAGGAATCAGTAGCAAAATAACTGAGACAGAAGAATGGATAAGTGACCTGGAAGATAAAACAGTGGAAATAACTACTGCAATACAGAACAAAGAAAAAAGAATGAAAAGAATTGAGGACAGTCTCAGAGACCTCAGGGACAACATTAAACACACCAACATTCGAATTATAGGGGTCCCAGAAGAAGAAGAAAAAAAGAAAGGGACTGAGAAACTATCTGAGGAGATTATAGTTGAAAACTTCCTGAATACAGGAAAGGAAATAGTTAATCAAGTCCAGGAAG
This sequence comes from Balaenoptera musculus, assembly GCF_009873245.2. Classification (NCBI taxonomy): domain Eukaryota; kingdom Metazoa; phylum Chordata; class Mammalia; order Artiodactyla; family Balaenopteridae; genus Balaenoptera; species Balaenoptera musculus. Next base: position 64,332,772 of record NC_045785.1, read on the forward strand.
GGCAGAGAGTCCCATACAGGATAAATCCAAGGAGAAACACAGAAAGACACATATTAATCAAACTATCAAAAATTAAATACAAAGAAAAAATATTAAAAGCAGAAAGGGAAAAACAACAAATAACATAAAAGGGAATCCCCATAAGGTTAACAGCTGATCTTTCAGCAGAAACTCTGCAAGCCAAAAGGGAGTGGCAGGACACATTTCAAGTGATGAAAGGGAAAAACCTACAACTAAGATTACTCTACCCAGCAAGGATCTCAATCAGATTCGACAGAGAAATCAAAACCTTTACAGACAAGCAAAAGCTAAGAGAATTCAGCACCACTAAACCAGCTTTACAACAAATGCTAAAGGAACTTCTCTAGGGAGGAAGCACAAGAGAAGCAAAAGACCTACAATAACAAACCCAAACCAATTAAGAAAATGGTAATAGGAACATACATATCAATAATTACCTTAAATGTAAATGGATTAAATGCCCCAACCAAAAGACACTGACTGGCTGAATGGATACAAAAGCAAGACCCATATACATGCTGTCTACAAGAGACCCACTTCAGACCTAGGGACACATACAGACTGAAAGTGAGGGGATGGAAAAAGATATTCCATGCAAATGGAAATCAAAAGAAAGCTGGAGTAGCAATTCTCATATCAGACAAAATAGACTTTGAAAAAAGACTATTACAAGAGGAAAAGAAAGACACTACATAATGATCAAGGGATCAATACAAGAAGAAGATATAACAATTGTAAATACTTATGCACCCAACATAAGAGCACCTCAATACATAAGGCAAATGCTAACAGCCATAAAAGGGGAAATCAACAGTAACACAATCATAGTAGGGGACTTTAACACCCCACTTTCACCAAAGGACAGATCATCCAAAATGAAAATAAATAAGGAAACACAAGCTTTAAATGATACATTAAACAAGGTGGACTTAATTGATATTAATAGGACATTCTATCCATAAACAACAGAATACACATTCTTCTCAAGTGCTCATGGAACATTCTCCAGGCTACATGATATCTTGGATCACAAATCAAGCCTTGGTAAATTTAAGAAAATTGAAATCATATCAAGTATCTATTCTGACCACAATGTTATGAGACTAGATATCAATTACAGGAAAAAATTCTGTAAAAAATATAAATACATGGAGGCTAAACAATACACTACTTAATAACCAAGTGATCACTGAAGAAATACAAGAGGAAATCAAAAACTACTTAGAAACAAATGGCAATGAAAACATGACGACCCAAACCCTATGGGATTCAGCAAAAGCAGTTCTAAGAGGGAAGTTTATAGTAATACAATCCTACCTCAAGAAACAAGAAACATCTCAAATAAACAACCTAACCTTAAACCAAAAGCAAATAGAGAAGAACAAAACAACCCCAAAGGTAGCAGAAGGAAAGAAATCATAAAGATCAGATCAGAAATAAATGAAAAAGAAATGAAGGAAATGACAGCAAACATCAATAAAACTAAAAGCTGGTTCTTTGAGAAGATAAACAAAATGGATAAACCATTAGCCAGACTCAACAAGAAAAAAAGGGAGAAGACTCAAATCAATAGAATTAGAAATGAAAAAGGAGAAGTAACAACTGACACTGCAGAAATACAAAGGATCATGAGAGATTACGACAAGCCACTGTATGCTAATAAGGTGGACAACCTGGAGAAATGTACAAATTCTTAGAAATGCACAACCTTCCGAGACTGAACCAGGAAGAAACAGAAAATATAAACAGACCAATCACAAGCACTGAAATTGAAACTGTGATTAAAAATCTTCCAACACACAAAAGCACAGGACCAGATGGCTTCACAGGCGAATTCTATCATTTAGAGAAGAGCTAATACCTATCGTTCTCAAACGCCTCTAAAAGACAGCAGAGGGAGGAACACTCCCAAACTCATTCTACAAGGTCACTATAACCCTGATAAAAAAACCAGACAAAGATGTCACAAAGAAAGAAAACTACAGGCCAATATCACTGCTGAACATAGATGCAAAAATCCTCAACAAAATCCCAGCAGACAGAATCCGACAGCACATTAAAAGGATCATACACCGTGATCAAGTGGGGTTTATCCCAGAAATGCAAGGATTCTTCAATATATGCACATCAGTCAATGTGATACACCATATAAACAAATTGAAGAATGAAAACCATATGATCATCTCAACAGATGCAGAAAAAGCTTTTGACAAAATTCAACACCCATTTATGATAAAAACCCTCCAGAAAGTAGGCACAGAGGGAACTTACCTCAACATAATAAAGGCCATATATGAGAAACCCGCAGCCAACATCATCCTCAATGGTGAAAAACTGAAACCATTTCCACTAAGATCAGGAACAAGACAAGGTTGCCCACTCTCACCACTATTATTCAACATAGTTTTGGAAGGTTTAGCCACAGCAATCAGAGAAGAAAAAGAAATAAAAGAAATCCAAATTGGAAAAGAAGTAAAGCTGTCACTGTTTGCAGATGACAGGATACTATTCATAGAGAATCCTAAAGATGCTACCAGAAAACTACTAGAGCTAATCAATGAATTTGGTAAAGTAGCAGGATACAAAATTAATGCACAGAAATCTCTTGCATTCCTATACACAAATGATGAAAAATCTGAAAGAGAAATTAAGGAAACACTCCCATTTACCATTGCAACAAAGAGAATAAAATACCTAGGAATAAACATATTTAAGGAGACAAAAGACTTGTATGCAGAAAACTATGACACTGATGAAAGAAATTAAAGATGATACAAACAATGGAGAGATATACCATGTTCCTGGATTGGAAGAATCAACATTGTGAAAATGACTATAGTACCCAAAGCAATCTACAGATTCAATGCAATCCCTATCAAATTACCAATGGCATTTTTCACAGAACTAGAACAAAAAAATTCACAATTTGTATGGAAACAGAAAAGACCCCAAATAGCCAAAGCAATCTTGGGAAAGAAAAATGGAGCTGGAGGAATCAGGCTCCCTGACTTCAGACACTACTACAAAGCTGCAGTAATCAAGACAGTACTGGTACAACAACAAAAATATAGATCAATGGAACAGGAGAGAAAGTCCAGAGATAAACCCATGCACATATGGTCACCTTGTCTTTGATAAAGGAGGCAAGAATATACAGTGGAGAAATGACAGCCTCTTCAATAAGTGGTGCTGGGAAAACTGGACAGCTACATGTAAAAGAATGAAATTAGAACACTCCCTAACACCGTACACAAAAATAAACTCAAAATGGATTAAAGACCTAAATGTAAAGCCAGACACTATAAAACCCTTAGAGCAAACCATAGGCAGAACACTCCATGACATAAATCACAGCAAGATCCTTTTTGACCCACCTCCTAGAGAAATGGAAGTATAAACAAAAGGGACCTAATGAAATTTAAAAGCTTTTGCACAGCAAAGGAAACCGTAAACAAGACAAAAAGACAACCCTCAGAATGGGAGAAAATCTTTGCAAATGAAGCAACTGACAAAGGATCAATCTCCAAAATTTACAAGCAGCTCATGCAGCTCAATACCAAAAAAACAAACAACCCAATCCAAAAATGGGCAGTAGACCTAAATAGACATTTCTCCAAAAAAGATATACAGATTGCCAACAAACACATGAAAGAATGCTCAACATCATTAATCATTAGAGAAATGCAAATCAAAACTATAATGAGACATCATCTCACAGCAGTCAGAATGGCCATCATCAAGAAATCTACAAACTATAAATGCTGGAGAGGGTGTGGAGAAAAGGGAACCCTCTTGCACTGTTGGTGGGAATGTAAATTGATACAGTCACTATGGAGAACAGTATGGAGGTTCCTTAAAAAACTAAAAATAGAACTACCATACAACCCAGCAATCCCACTACTGGGCATATATCCTGAGAAAACCATAATTGAAAAAGAGTCATGTACCAAAATGTTCATTGCAGCTCTATTTACAATAGCCAGGACATGGAAGCAACCTAAGTGTCCATCGACAGATGAATGGATAAAGAAGATGTGGCACATATATACAATGGAATATTACTCAGCCATAAAAAGGAATGAAACTGAGTTATTTGTAGTGAGGTGGATGGACCTAGAGACTGTCATACAGAGTGGAGTAAGTCAGAAAGAGAAAAACAAATACCGTATGCTAACACATATATATGGAATCTAAAAAAAAAAAAAAAGAAGGAAAATAGTCAGAAGAACCTAGGGGCAAGACAGGAATAAAGATGCAGACCTAGTACAGAATGGACTTGAGGATACAGGGAGGGGGAAGGGTAAGCTGGGACAAAGTGAGGGAGTGGCATGGACATATATACACTACCAAAATATATAGCTAGTGGGAAGCAGCCGCATAGCACAGGGAGATCAGCTTGGTGTTTTGTGACCACCTAGAGGGGTGGGATAGGGAGGGTGGGAGGGAGGGAGATGCAAGAGGGAAGAGATGTGGGAACATATGTATATGTATAACTGATTCACTTTGTTATAAAGCAGAAACTGACACACCATTGTAAAGCAATTATACTCTAATAAAGATGTTAAAAAAAAAGAAATTAACACACCATTGTAAAGCAATTATACTACAGTAAAGATGTTAAAAAATAATAAAAATGAAAAAAAAAGTCGTTATCACTGCATGATAAGGTAAGGGAAATTTTAATCTAACTTTGTAGCTTTCTATATTTTTGTAACTATCCACAATAAGATACATTATTTTCTTAGGCACAAGGAGAACTTTTTAAAAACTTTTCTATATGGGGATATATGTATATGTATAGCTGATTCACTGTGTTATAAAGCAGAAACTAACACACAATTGTAAAGCAATTATACTCCAATAGAGATGTTAAAAAAAAATCTGAGGAACAAAAGCAAATAACTAAATAAATAAGAGATATTCCATGTTCATGGATAGACAAGATGTCAGTTCTTCTCAACTTATCTATATATTCAATGCAATACCAATCAGAATATCAGCATGTTATTGTGTAGGTATTGACAAACTGATTCTAAAGTTTCTATTGAGAGGTACAAAATCCAGAATAGCTAAGACAATTGAAGGAAAAGAACAAATTAGAAGACTGAGATACCACCCAACTTCGAGATTACTATAAAACTACAGTAATCAAGACAATATGGTACTGGCAAAAGAATATATCAATGGAACAGAACAGAGAACTCAGAAATAGACAGAAATAAATATAGTCAACTGATCTTTGATGAAGGAACAAAGGCGATACAATGGAGCAAAGATAGTCTTTTCAACCAATGATGTTAAAATAGTCATGTGCAGAAAATGAACACACAAAAAAACTAGACCCAGAACTTACTCCTTTCATGAAAATTAACTTGAAAATGGATCTATTACATAAATGTAAAGTGCAAAATTATAAAATTCCTAGAAGATAACATAGGAGAAAACCTAGATGACCTTGGGTATGGCAATGACTTTTTAGATATAACACCAAAGATATAATCCATGAAAGAAAGAATTCACAAGCTTGGTTTCATTAAAATTAAAAAACTTCTGCTCCACAAAAGACAAAGTTAAGAGAATGAGAATATGAGCTATAGACTAGGAGCAAATTTTTGAAAAAGGCACCTAAAAAAGAACTGTTATTCAAAATATACAAAGAACTCTTAAAACTCAACAAGAAGTAAACAAAGAACTCATTTTTAAAAAGTCAAATACCTTAACAGACACCTCACCAAAAAGATATATAGATGACAAATAAGCATATGCAAAGATGCTCCACATTATATATCATCAGTGAAATACAAATTAAAACAACAATAAGATACCACCACACATGCCAAAATCCAGAACAATAACACCAAATGCTGGTGAAGATGTGGAGCAATAGGAACTCTCATTCATTGCTGGTGGGCATGCAAATAGTATAGACACTGGAAAAGAGTTTGGCAATTTCTTATAAAACTAAGTAAAATCTTACCATACAATCCAGCAATTGTGCTCCTTGGTATTTATCCAAAGATGTGAAAAACTGTCCACAAAAAAACCTGCACCTGGATGTTAATAGCAGGTTTATTCATAAATGCTAAAATGTAGAAGTAATCAACACATCCTTCAGTAGGTATATGAATAAAGAAACTGGTACATCCAGACAATGTAGTATTACTCAGCTCTAAAACGAAATTATCTTATCAAGCCATGAAAATACATAGAGGAATCTTAAATCCATGTACTAAATGAAAGAAGCCAATCTGAAAAGGCTATATACTATATGATTCTAACTATATGACATTCTGGAATAGGCAAAACTATGGAGACAATAAAAAGATGAGTGGTTGCCAGAGTTAGAGAGGGGGATAGGGGTGACTAGGCAGAGGACTGAGGATTTTAGGGGGCAGTAAAATTAAACAATGTGATTCCATAATGATGGATATATGTCATTGTACATTTGTCCAAACTCACAGAATGTTCAACACCAAGAGTTTACTGTAAACTCTAGACTTTGGGTGATTATGGTATGTCAGTGTAAGTTCATCAGTTAAAAAAAATGTACCACTCTGATAGGGAATGTTTATAATGGGGGAGACTATGCACTGGTAGGGGCTGGGAGTATAATGGAAATCTCTGTACCTCCTGCTTAATTTTTCTGTGTAACTGAAACTACTCTAAAATAAAATAGTCTTATTTTTAAAAATAAACTAAAAGGTATCAAGAAAATTATAAAAGACATACAAGACCACATAAACTAGAATTAGACTAACTTAGAAATGCAATGACAGGACTCAGAATAAGACATTTAAAACTCATTTTATAGATAAATACTAACCTAGGAGAAGGATAATTATAATGAACAGAACAGAAAATACCCTAAGAGAAATGGAAGATGAAAATAAGAAAGATTTTAAAAATTAAAAAGAAATAAAATCATTAGATAAGGAACTAATATACTATGATTATACTAAGTACCCATTCAACAATTATTTTTAAAAAAAACAATTATTTTAACTATATATCTCCAATCTAAAGACAAAAAAATCCTTTAACACGTTTTAACTTTATTAAATGTTTCTTGTTGATAGTAGTTTATGTATAGTAATCCTGAAACTATTTTGTGTTTATTAGGATTCAGCTAATGAGTAACATTACTGATAATGTTAGCAACCAGAATTCACAGGGTAGAAGAAGGGAAGTGTAATGTGGAAAGAAGTCAGTGAAGAATCTTCTGTGTTGGATTAGCATTAGAACTATGAATTTATGATTTAAAAAGTCCATTTTCTATTCTGTCTGCTGAAATAGCCTAAGAACCATGACACTCCAGTAGCAATGAACACATTTAGTGCCCAGACCTTGGTTCCTAAATACAATTCCCTACTAAAAATACTAGGGCTCTTTGGAAAATAGCTGTTTCCAGGTATTCAGAAATAAAAGTAAAAAGAGCACAGAATTTGGGCTATGTTAAACAAAAGAATGCAACACTTGTAGATTTAACATACACAGTTTCATCTCTTTATAACTGACCACAAATATCCAACACACCATAGCTGTCTGCCATTGGATACATATCCCAACCTTTCAACCAAGTTTAAATTCTTAATTCTTCATCCATAAGATAGAAAATACAGGACAAACTCAAAAGCTCTGCTGTATTAAATGATATAAAGTGGATTAAAATACCTAACATGGTACTTTGCATATACCACACATTCAATAAATGTTTGTTTCCATTCTTTTACCTTTTTACATCCCATTGACCCAACTAATAATCCTCCTTGTGACCTCAATGTAGTTACCCTTACTTAGGTTTAGGAGGCTGCCAATCTGATCACAATATTTCATTCTAAGAATAAAAGTATACCTCCCTTGTACCATATCATTTATGTTAGAATAATACCACTTCAAAAGATATAGCATTATGTATACATATATCCCCATATACATATAGCTGATTCACTTTGTGATATAGCAGAAGCTAACACAACATTTTAAAGCAATTATACTCCAATAAAGATGTTAAAAAAAAGATAACAGCATTAATCATAATAATTTTCTAAATTTAGACAGTACTTCAAGGATGTATATAAAATTTCAACCAGTTTAAGTGAACAAATTTCAAGCAGAGTACAAAATATTTGCACCTAGGGAGACACTTCTCATGGCTAGAAATAGACATATGAGAGGACTAATAACTGGGACCTTTAGATTGGAGGAATCCACAGGCACCTCTCAGGGCAGCTTTGCATGTTTCTCAGTTGTTTCTGTTTTTGCTTTTCCACAGATGAATCCAGAAATATTTTTTCTGATTCTAGCTTCCACAGTCTCTCTATTTATTAATATATTCATCAATTCAGCAAATATTTTTTGAGCATCTAACATGTGTCAAGCACTCCGTTATATACTATAGATACAGAGTATGTAGTACATTTGGAGATATAGATAATTATGCAGACAACTTCAATACAGTATTGTAAGTGTTGATAATGAAAGTATGTGATAAACATTGCAGGGGCAAATATCACAATAGTTTGCCCTAAGCAAATTGAGAGCAACTGGAGGATTTTAAGTTGGTGAATAAGATTAGGTTTATAATTTTGAAAGATTGCTCTGTGCATGCTGTGGTAAATGTAATTGGAAGGGAGCAAGAAATCCAAGGAAAGAGTAAGTTTCCCACAAAATCGTATAATGCAGAGAGCATAAGGTAGAAGAACAACAATAATAATATTTTTAAAAGAGCAGCTAATAAGAATGTAATATCCACATTTGCCAGATGCTATGTGCTTTATATTCATGATCTCAATTCTCATAAGCAAGCAGCGAACTAAGTACTGCTATTAGTCCCTGCTCTCTACCATTTAACATATGAGGATATTCAGGCCCAGAGTAGTTAAGTAATGTGCCTAATGGAACAGCATTTTAAAGAGAAAAAGAACTCAAGTCAGTCTGTATCGAACCACTGTGATATATTATTACTACTGACATTTCTCCCCACAAAGCTCATTCAAATTCTTTTCATGCATGCTGAATTTTCAGATATTGTTTCCATGTACAAGGTTTTTATCTCGTGTTACATGAATATCAAAGGTAATTTGATTCTAAGAGAGAAAAACTCAGTCCCAGGGGCATAAACTAAAGACAAATCCCTTTAATTAGATGTTTATTTCACAGAAAATGCATACTTAATTTAAATGGAACATATGAGATAGAAATAATATTTTAAATAAATATGTGCCTGTTAGCAATTGCCTGATTCTTTTCACATCTTTTATTCCAAATCTCTTTACTTTTCCCCCACTGATAAACCCACTCTCTCACACTTTGACCTTGGTTTGAAAAGTATATGGAACCTCACTCATCCTCAGAAGTTGCAGGCACTATATTATGTTCATTTTTTTCTCTCATACTATCTCTCTTAATCAGGGCTATTGCCATCTATGATTTAGCACATGCAGACTAACACATGAGAACATTCTCTCTGCCTTACCACAGAATGTTGAATATCATTTCAGTGAAATGTCCTAATCTTTCTGTCTCAGGGAATGTCTATTTCCCAACTCCAGATCTATTTAAGCCTACCTATACTTCAGGGCCATGTTCTATTTCTATCTTATGAATTCTCCCATTTAGCATCTGAGAATAAACTATAGGAGAACGTTCATTTCTTTTTTCATATGTTTGATGTTTGTCATGACTAAAATAAACTGATGACAGAGTATCCTATCTTATCTCCCCAAGTACAATGTTGAGAGATTCTTATAGGAAAAGTTTTCCTCTGTTTGTAAAATGTCAGCTACTGGAAAGGGATGTAAGGAACAAAGAGAGAGGAAAAAGCATTAATCAAAGGGTAATGTGGACTGATGTGGTACCAGATGTTTTGGCAAAACTATCTTCATATTCAGACAAAATGCAAAATCCTCATATATATACATATATGTGTGTGTATATATATATATATATATATATATATATATATATATATATGGTTTATATTTCTCTTATGTTATATTGTATATGGCTTATATTTCTATTATATCCCATTACACGAGAGAAATGTAATATATATTTTTCACTAATGTTTTTCAACGATTAGTTATTTATATGGTCAATTTAAAAGAAAAAATAAGAGAATCAAATTTTGATTATGCTCAATATTATATTACTATAGAATCTGTGGTGTTTTCCTAAAAATTAGGAAACTAAATAGTCTATAAAGTACCATTTTGATAGGGAATACAAGAAAGCATATATTAGAGAAATGTCTTTTTATCAATTATTTTATCATCTTTTAATATTCAAATAGCAAAGAAAATAAAACATACCTCACTTTTTTCCTAACTAAGAAACCACGTATCCATCTTTGAACAATCAAAACTGGCGAGTTATGAGCCAGAATTTCATTAACTTTTGAAATAATACATTTGATATTATCAATTTCATCCTCATAGGTTGATCCCTGTATAAAGAAAATATATTTAATATTTATAGTTCATGAAAGTATTTCCAAAAGATATTTTAACTTGGTAGTCTGATGGTATAAACTATTAAAACATTCACGGGTATCTTACTATACACATAACAGTTAAATAATAGATACATTTTCATATCTATTTTTATTAGATCAGAAGACCAAGAATTAGTAGCACCAAATAATTTTAATTCTCTACAAAAAAAATGCAAGATCAATGAGGATAACTTTCTCCATTCTAGATTCTTCTCACAATCTGCTATCATAGCTATAAAATTTTGCCCATAATCATGCTGATCTCTGAAAGATAATGGCATGAATAGACATCCAATGAAACTCTAAAAGATTTCTGTGGATCATCACAGAGGAAACTGATACATGATGGATTTATAAAACAACTTACAGTAGTTCAAAACTTCGTGGCATCTTAACTAGAATGTTGCACACTTTTACTGGAAGACAGCACATTCCCCTGGGGAAAGATATTCTATATTGCCTTTAAAGAAATTATCTCTAAGATTACTGTTCCGGCAAATTTTTTATTTGGGATCATAGACTCCCTATATCCTACTGATCATTTGACTGGTTAGAAAAAGCCACTCTAGTTATGTCTTGAATGTAAGAATTATGCATTAAAAACCTAACACATTTTTTTGTAAGGTACCTGTAAGGTTGAAAATTATCAACCCCATCATGTTAAAAAAAAAAAAAAAAAAAACCTTTACTACATATACACTTAATCAACTGCTAAAAAAAAAAAATCACAAAGGCTTGTAGATTAGTACTACTTCAGATTTATACTTACAAACATTCATTGCTAATTAGCAAATCCTTTACTTGGCCCTGGCTTGCTTCTGTTTCCAACAGGAGCTACTGTAAACCTTCAGTACTATTCTCTATATTCAAGCCTTTTCCCTAGCACTGCCTAAACATCTTGCTTCCTTCTCACAGAGAATATAGGACTATCAAGTCTGAACTCTATCAACTAACACTCCTCCCTTCCCTACAAATTTAACTATATTCCCACTTAACTCTTATCTATCTAAACTGAATAGAAGCAACTTCTACTTAATCTTAAAACGAGAAGTATCTCGCTTCCTGTCCAAGATTGGCCCTCCGTCATGGTTAAGTTTAATCTCCCTGTTTTCAATTACTTCCCTGCTACTGTCTCTATCCCTCACCTATAAATATGATGTAGTCTCACCCATCTGTAAAATGCACACACACAAATAATCATACACATCCCAACCCTCCATCCTTTGTATCAACTTTTATTAAGAGTCCTTGAAACAGAATTCAACATTTGCTGTCCCACCTTCTCTCTTCCTGTATCTCAATCCACTGACTTCTATCCCTATCATCCTATCTAATACTTTTACAAAATTATCATTGGACATTTCTCATTGAAACACTTCCCTTGGCTTCTATACACCACACAGTTGGTTTTCCTATAACTAATGTTTACTTCCGGACTTTTTTTTTTTTTTTTAAATGCATACTTTTTTTTTTTAAATTTATTTATTTATTTTTGGCTATGCTGGGTCTCCGTTTCTGTGCGAAGGCCTTCTCTACCTGTGGCAAGCGGGGGCCACTCCCCATCGCGGTGCGCGGGCCTCTCACCATAACGGCCTCTCCCGCTGCGGAGCACAGGCTCCAGACGCGCAGGCTCAGCAGTTGTGGCTCACGGGCCTAGTTGCTCCGCGGCATGTGGGATCTTCCCAGACCAGGGCTCGAACCCGTGTCCCCTGCATTAGCAGGCAGATTCTCAACCACTGCACCACCAGGGAAGCCCTACTTCCGGACTTTTTAAAGACCTATCCATACCCTACTTAATGTCACACTGAAAGGATTTTCTCCGTTTGTCTTTTTTCAATCTGAACACACTGTCCAGATGACTGCATCCAAATCCACAGCTCCAACATTCACCTATGTCCTGATGTCTCTCAGATTTCTCACTTTAAGCAGGAACTCTCTCTGGAGCTACAGAACAATATGGTCAAACTGATTATCCAATTACAGGCTTACCTTGGAGATACTGCACATTGAGTTCCAGACCAGCACAGAAAAGGGAATATTGAAATAAAGCAAGTCACATGAATTTTTTGGTTTCCCAGTTCATATAAAAATTATGTTTACACTATAATGTAGTCTATTAAGTGTGCAATAGCATTATGTCTAAAAAAACAATGTACACGCCTTAATTTAAAAAATACTTTATTGCTAATAAAGCTAACCATCATCAGAACCTTCAGCGACTTGTAATCTTTCTATGGTAGAAACATCAAAAATCACTAATCACAGATCCTCATAACAAATATAATAATAATGAAAACGTTTGAAATATTGTGAGAATTACCAAAATGTAACACAGAGACATGAAGTGAGTAAATGCTGTCAAAAAAAATGGCACTTATAAACTTGCTCCATGCAGGGTTGCCACAAACCTTCAATTTGTGATAAATGCATTATGTGTGAAGCACAATAAAGTGAAGTGCAATAAAACAAGATATTCCTGTAAACTCAACTTGCCCAAACATGAATCTTCTTCCTAACCTGCTTTCTCACATGCTCTTAGTGGATGGTGCTATTGCCCATATGAACCTAACCCAGAAACCCTAGAACCATCCCAGGCTCTCTTTCTCTTTCACTTCTTCATATCCAAACATTGCTAGATCCAATATATTCAACATTCTAAACATCCGATCTCTACATTTTCTTCTGTTCTCTACCATTGCTTTATTGCATGTCTTTATCACTTCTCTAACTTACTAAAAATGTCCTGATATCTGAAATAATCCATACTCCCTACTCCCTTCAAATCATAATATGCACTGTTGCTAGAATGAACTTTTCAAAATGCAATGATATGATATGATGATACGGCATTTTTGCTGGTATATGATTGAAAGATCTTGACTTGGCACACAAAATCTTTGATCTAGTCCCTTCTTACCTTCTCAATCTCATCTTCCTTCACCCTATATATAATACCTTCCATTCTGGCAATATTCAACCACTTGCATTCCTGAAAACTACCTGATAATCAAACCTCAATGCTTTTTGCATGCCATTCCAGTTTCTTGACTGCCCCTCTCAATTACTTGTCTCACTGTCTTAGTCTTTTGGAGACTCAGTTCTTTCCTCCAAGAAGCCTTTCTTGACATTGATCTGAGTTTAATATCCTTCTACAATATTATCCTGTGTTATAACTTATTTGTCACACTTGGCAATGAATTTTTTCTGAGCCCTGTGATCCTGGAAAACACTGAAGGTTAAGAAATCTCCTTATCCCTTTACTTCAGGAAATGGTTTTATACAAAGAAGAACGCTTCCACCATATTACTTAGATTGTACCCATGGACGTCCCTCTTGTTCATCTTTGACAAGGCCCTGACACAGACTCTCTAAATTCACATTCTTTGCCTATTAATGATTAGTTTAACTGCTTTGTCTATACTGAGCAGTCGGAATAAACGCTTGTTAACCAAATTTTGGTTAAGATTCTCTCCTTCCCCTAGTCCCTTGAACTTTGCCCCACCCTCAGCCTGAGCCGCATGCAACTCTTCCTCAACAGCCTATCTTGAAATAGACTACTCTCAGGGTAAAATATTATCTGATCTGTTGTCAGATTATGCCACTCCCCTTCATCCTACTTAGCCACATCATTTCTTTCTAGCCTTGTTTACTCCCTCCTATATAAGAAAAACCCTTTTTTGCCTAACCTTTAAGATGTTTGCAGACCTTAATGATCAGAGCATTCTCCCTATTGCAATAACATCCCTTTGCCTATTGCAATAGCCCCTTTCCCTCCCTTGCAATAATCCTTTTGAAAAAACTCTCTTCTTAAGTCTTGATTTGTTTTTTTATTTGACAAGGTTATGCTATAATGCAATTATTGGTCTGTCTTTCCCACTGCAACATAAACTCACCAAGTTTAACAACTCTTTTTTTTATCCTATATCTCTATGACTAAGTAAGCTATCTAGGCTATAACTGGCATTCAAATATCAGTTGACTATTAAATCACTAAGTAACAGTCACTTATACACTGTCATATTTGGTACTGTCATATTTGGTCTCCAAGCTTGATCTGGCAATGTCAATCTGTTCTTTGTAACTTAACTCTTACTTGGCTGTAGTAACATACTAATTTTTCTACCTTTTTGGTTTTTATTTCTCAGTCTGTTTTCCTGGTTCCTCTTCTTCTGCAAACCATTTAAATATAGTATAATTTAGGTTTGCTTCCTTTTTCACTTCTCTTTACTAAGTCTCCTCGAATGTTCGATCACCTTCCTTACTACATCTTACTATCTCACATATGCTGATTATCCTATATAGCTATATCTCCTGGCAAGAATTACCTCTTAGATTACAAACGTATAAAATGAACTTCCAATTCCATTTCTCTACTTACATGTCAAAAACTGAAATATTATTTCCCCCATTTGAAAACATCCCCAATCCATACTTCATACTGCATTACATCTACAGTCATTAAAATTATTCTCCACCTTGTCAACCAAATAAACACACATTCCTCTTTCTCTCTTCCCCTTTCCATCCCATAAATCACTAAATTCTATCAAATATGTCTCTCTTCAATCTGTTCCCTATAATCTATACCCTCTACCTATTTATTAAAACAGCTCTTACAACCTAGGGCCCAAACTACAGACTCTCCTCTAATTTCCCTACATTCGATTTCCCTCCACTCCAAAATTAAAGAATATAGGATTTTCTTCTACAATGAAAATCAGTTCATGTAAAATCCTTAAATATTTCCCCCAAATCTTACAAGATACAGTCCTATCTTTTTAGTATCACACATAACACCCTTTATTCTACTAATCCTGTTTTTGTCTCCAGCATCATCTGACATGCCCAAACATGTTTTCTGAACTCCAAGAACAATAAATTACTTGTTGTCACTTGACTGCACCAAGCATTACCTCTGTGCCTTTGCAAATGCTTTTCACTCTGCCTCACATACTCTACACTTGCCAACACCTCTGCCTGTCTGATTTCTTATATTCAAAAAACTCCTCTGAAGTACAAATATTTTTGATTTTGCTTTTTCTTCCATGACAAGAGATGTGAACTTCAAAGATTTTTAAAGAAAATATATGTAGTTCTTTCACAGATTTTGTCCTATACTCAGATCCATATTTTTTCTCATTATTTCTTTGATTATTGCTTCTCCTTAATTTGCTTTATTTTCTCTTCTATAATTCCTATTCATGTATATTAGACATACTGGAACTCACCTCCATGTCCTATATTTTTTTCTCATCATTTTCAGGTATTTTTTCCCAATTTGGTGAAGACATTCTGTCAAAGGTTAGCTTTCTCATATTGAGGTTTTTTATTAGCTTGTCAACTACTTCAGTTAAGTTATGTGGCTGAGACTAAGCTCCTTTCTGAAACTCCTTTCTGCCCTATCACAGATGAGTCCTGCCACATAATAGTTTGCTATTGTAACCCTGCCTGTATTAGGGCCTCTCCATGAAATTTATCCTGTGATCTGTAGCAACGGATCCTATCTGTCATCTGGTCCACTATTACCCTTGACAAATAGGGGGATTTGCAGAATCCCCTCTAGTTCTTGTCATTTTGTCTTACGTATCAGGAAGAACAGCTTAAAGTCAGGCTGAGCTAGTTCCTACCTTTGATTCAGTCTTATCTTCATTATATCAAAAAATCTTCATTATGTATAAAAGTACCTCTATGGTATAATCTTTTATTTAAATGTTATCCTTTACTGGTTTCTGGTATAAATGTGATTTCCTGTAATTTTATGGGGGTTTTTTGTTCATCACATTTGGTCTCATGGTGTGTGTGTGTGCATGTGTGTGTTTGTGTATGTTTGTGTTTAGGGTAACAAAATATTCCACCTCAAATATGCTCCTTCAGTATATTGACTATTTTGAGCTATAGGCACTTGAAAAACAGCAAATGCAGGGAGAGGCATTCTCTGAACCTCCTTTATCTGTCTAAAGACAGATCCCCCAAAAGGCATTCAATTGTCATAATTCCCCTCCCAGGAGTTTCAACAACCAGGGAAGAAGTCTTATCACAAGAAAGGAAATTAGAAGGTTATTAGAAGGGGAGGAAATTAGGAGAAGACACCACAACCAAATGAATTTTGTCACAAACTCCCATCTGTCCTTCTAAGGACCCATTCATCTTTCTTAAAAATAATTTACTCGCTCATAAGAGTTCTACACCCTCCCTCTCCTTTCCTTATTTAGATGGTATTTAAGCATGAATTCTCACCTTGGGGATTTACTCCTTTTTCCCTGGGTATCTTCTCAGTATACATGAGGTATAAATGTTAGTAAACTTCTGTTTGTTTTTCTCTTGTAATCTGTCTTATATTACAGAGGTCTCAGCCAAGAACTCAGAAGGGTAGAGGGAAAATTCTTGTTGCTCCCCTACAGTAGTTTGAGAGCAGGGAGGTTGATTGCATAAGTAAGAATGAGGGAGAAGAATACAGGAGGGAATTTAGATGACTAGGTTTAAGTGGTCCTGGTCAGATGCTGCAGTTCTCACCAGCAGAGAACCATTAAGCTCACACTGCAGTTTACAGCAGAGTCCTGCTTCCCACCAACGTATGAATAATTCATCTCTTTAAAGAGATAAACGGAATAATCATCAGCTGTGGGTGGAGTTAGTGTCCCTGCCAGAAAACAAGTGACCTCAAGACAATACTCAAGTTTTATGATGTCCTAAAACAATTATCTGGTAAAATGCCAATAAAGATATTACTGCAAACTTGAACAAATGGCATAACCATTTGATATCTGAGGACAAATGGATGTATCTTCTTTCTAAGGGAAAGTAATGCATTTCCTCCACTATGTGAGTGATGACTCTGGAGAAAAACTGCCTGGGTTTAAATTACAGTTCTACCACTTGCTAGCTATGTGATCTAGGGTAAGCAACCCATCTGTCCCCTATTCATCATCTGTAAAATAGAGATAACCTCACTGGGTTTTTCTGAGAAAATATTTGTAAAGCACTTAGAACGGTGCTAAAACATTTCAAGAATCCGAACAATGTTATCTGTCAACAGTTTAAGGACTTCTGTATATCTTATTTGATACTTAAAAAATTAGTAGAGGAATTTACTAAGCAATTTATCCAAACTAACATAATGTAAAATTTAAAAATTAATAAATTAACTATAAAAGATAATTAGTACTAATATTCTCAATCCAATAAAAGGAATTAAAGAATTGTAGTAAAAGCTTAACAAAGGACAACACATGCTTAGGCAAAATACTATCAAGAATCAACAAAACAGGGCTTCCCTGGTGGCGCAGTGGTTGAGAATCTGCCTGCCAATGCAGGCGACACGGGTTCAAGCCCTGGTCTGGGAAGATCCCACATGCCGTGGAGCAACTGGGCCCGTGAGCCACAAGTACTGAGCCTGCACGTCTGGAGCCTGTGCTCCGCAACAGGAGAGGCCACGACAGTGAGAGGCCCATGCACTGCGATGAAGGGTGGCCCCCGCTCGCCGCAACTAGAGAAAGCCCTCACACAGCAACGAAGACCCAACACAGCCAAAAATAAATAAATAAATAAATAAAAAAGAATCAACAAAACAGATGATAGAATAATGAAATATCTATACTCTACCACTTGCTATTGTAACCCTGGAATGAAAATAGGGCTACTGTTAACCCTGGTATAAAGCATAATGAGGCATTTCAAAAGAAAAGTAAAGACTTTTGTAAAAATGACTCAGATGGAAGAGAGTACTTTGTGTTCCAACAGGAAGAGTACTTTAAGAAAAAATCTAAAACTACATTCTATTCAGACTTCATGTAATTACATAAAGAGATTTCCAATTAATTTGATATTCTCAATACATTTGTACTTATTTAATTTTTCTTTATTTTTTCCATGTTTTTATTTCTTTTATATATATCTAGTCCCTAAAGTCTACCTTTTTCTATTCCATTTGTTTTTTTAATCAGAATTTCTTAATTTGACACAGATTTTCTCAGCATAATTGAAAAATGTAAATCATACTAATCCCACAAGTATTTATTTCAAATAGAATAAACACATGCAGTTTTCACCTTTTTATTCCATCTGTAATATATTCACTTTAATAGTCACATGAAATGGTGAGTATCTGTGTGAAACTCCCCACAAAAGCTAGGAAGATTTTTTTATTATTTTATAACAGTATTTCTAAGGATCACTGGTAAACACTTTGGGAACACACTATAGTCAATTCACAAATCAAAAAAAAAAAAAAATTCCCCTGAATCAAGCAACATTAGATAACAAAATAAAATTTAGAACCATAATAATAAAACACTATAAAATTTTTAGAAAAGAAGAAAAGCATAGACAAGAACAAAAACTTTACACAAATTTCCACCACTCGAAGTACCTATTATAATTTTAAAAATGTTCACTTCCAAATACTTTCCCCAACTCTGAGCTTATCTTTTCATTCACTTAACAGGGTCTTTTATGGAGCATATATATATTTTTTTAATTTGATGAAGTTCACTTTACCATTTTTTCTTTTTAAAGACTGTGCTTTTAGTATCACGTCTAAGTCTTTGCCTCGTCCTAGATCCCAAAGATTTCTTTCAGTTTTATTTTCCTAAAAGTTTTTTAATTTTAAGTTTTACATTTAACTCCAAGATCTATTTTGAGTTAATTTTTGTATGAGCTGTGAAACTTACATTGAGGCTCATTTGTGTGTGTGTGTGTGTGTGTGTGTGCGTGCAATTGTTCCAAGTAACATTTATTGAAAAGGCTATATTTTATCCATCAAGTTCTGTGCATATTTTGTTAGATTTACACCTAAGTATTTCATTTTTGAGTGATTATAAATGACATTATATATTTAATTTTGGTGACCATGTATTCAATTTTAGGACATAGAAATATGATTGATTTTTGTTTGTTTACCTGGAACCCTGCAGCCTTGCTAAGCTCACTTTTTACTTCTAAGAGATTTTTTTGGTAGATTCTGTGGTATTTTCCACATACGTGATCATTTCATCTGCAAATAGTTTTATTTCTTCTTTTCTCATCTGTATGTTTTTTATTTCCTTTTCTTAATTTATTGCACTAGCTAGACTTTCCAGCAGCATGTTGACAAGAGAAATGAGAACAGGTATCTTCACTTTGTTCCCAATCTTGGGGAGAAAACATTCAGTCTTTCACCATTAAGCATAATGTTGGTTGTAGGTCTTATCTTGATGTTCTTTATAGAGAAGAGGAAGATCCCTCTACACCTATTTTTCTGAGTTTTTTAACGATGAATGGATGTTGAATTTTGTCAAAGGGTTTTTTCCATGAATTGATATGATATTTGATATATATATATATATATTTAGTCTTTTGATATGGTGAATTATATTAATTGATTTTTCAAATATTGAACCAGCCTTGCATACCTGGAATAAGTCCCACTTGCTCATGGTATATACTTCTTTTTACATATTGCTAAATTGTATTTGTTAATATTTTGTTATAGATTTTTATGCTTACATTTGTTAGGGATATTTTTATCCCAGGGATAAATCCCACTTCATCATGGTGTATGACCTTTTAATGTACTGGTGAACTTGGTTTGCTAATATTTTGTTGAGGGTTTTTGCATCCATGTTCATCAGGGATATTGGTCTGTAATTTTCTTTTCTTGTAGTGTCCTCAACTGGTTTTGGCTTCAGAGTAATGTTGACCTTGTAAAATGAGTTTGGAAGTGTCTGCTTAGCTTCTATTTTTTTGAAAAGTGTGAGAAAAATTGGTATTAATTCTTCTTTAAATGTTTGGTAGAATTCACCAGTAAAGCCATCTGGTTCTAAACTTTTCTTTGTTGGGAGGTTTTTGATTACTGATTCAATCTCCCTACTAGTAATCAGTCTGTTAAAATTTTCTATTTCTTAATGATTCAGTCTTAGTAGGTTGTATGTTTCTAGGAATTTATCCATTTCTTCTAAGTTGTCCAATCTGTTAACATATAATTGTTCATAGCAGTCTCTTATAATCCTCTGTATTTGTGTGGTATCAATTTTGATGTCTCCATTTTCATTTCTAATTTTACTTACTTAGGTCCTGTCTCTTTTCTTAAGTCTAACAAAGGGTTTGTCTATTTTGTTTATCTTTCCCAAAAAAACAAAAAAACCTCTCAGTTTCGCTTATCTTTTCTGTTGTCTTTTTAGTCTCTATTCTGTTTATTTCCACTCTGATCTTTCTTTATTTCCTTCCTTCTACTAACTTTGGTTTAATTTGTTCTTCTTATTTCTAGCTCCCTGAGGTGTAAAGTTAGGTTGTTCATTTGAGTTCTTTCTTTTTTCTTAACGTAGGCATCTATCACTATAAACTTATCTCAAAACAACTTTTGCTGTATCCCATAAGTTATGTTGTCATTCCATTTTCATTTGTTTCAAGATATTTTTTTAAATTTCTTCTTCGATCCATTGGCTGTTGTATGTTGTTTAATTATGGGTATAGTCTTGTTATAGCTGAGCAACTGTGAAAGTCCTGATCTCCATTAGGACTCCTCTGACACCACCCCAGAAGGTGTTGGGTTGCCTCATTAGAGCCTCACAAGGATGGAAGTCCAGGATATCCATTCAGGCTTTACTGTGATGGGTGCAGGAAGGACCAGTTTTCTCTTTGTGGTTATTGCCTAAAAGTTATCTGTTTTACTAGATTGAATGTTTCTTGGTTGTTTGGATAGAAAGAATACTTCTATTTGTATTTTTGGTATTTTGTTTTTTTGTATGCACCCTTTGGCCTTTCTGGGTTACTGCCTTCTTCAGCTAAAATTTTAGGATATATAAAGGAAAAAAAAAAGAAAAACCCCAGCAAAACAGCAAACTCACTCCACCATTTTCATTCCTCAGGTTCTGATTGTCTTAGCCAGTCAGTTTCTGCTCTTCATTACTCATAGTCTTTTTATGTTTGTTCTGTATATAATGTCCAAGGAATTTCTATAATATATAACATTATATAATACCTTATATAATAAATAGTAATTATATAATGCATATAATGTCCAGGGAATTGAGCTGTACCTTACAAGAGGAACATCTACTCTATCTTCCCTGAAGTGAAATCCTGTACCCTTATTTTTTTTCCTCTATTTTATTGAGATATATTTGACATATAGCACTGCATAAGTTTAAGGTATACCGCACAATTATTTGACTTATGTACATCATAAAATGACTACCAAAATTAGGTTTGTGAACATTCATCATTTCATATAGATACAAAATAAAAGAAAAAGAAAAAAATATTTTTCCTTGTGATGAGAATTCTTGGGATTTACTCTCTTAACTTTTATAACATGTATAACATAAACAATGTCAATTATATTAACCATGTTGTACATTACATTCCTAGTACTTATTTATTTTATAAATGGAAGTTTGTACATTGTGACCACCTTCATCCAATTCCCTCTCCCCCAAGCCCCCTGCCTCTGGTAACCACAAATCTGATCTCTTTTTCTATGAGTTTGTTTGTTTTTTGAAGTATAACTGACCTACAACACTATATTAATTCCTGGTACACACGTAGTGATTCAATATTTCTCTACATTACAAAATGATCATAACAATTAGTCAAGTTATCATCTGTCACTACACAAAGGTATTATATTATTATTGACTATATTTCCCATGCTGTACATTTCATCCCCATGACAATATGATTATCTTTGAATACAATAATTTATTAAGATAAATATGTTATGTTGGCCCTATACTATTTTTTATCTATCTAGTCTTACATTTCCAAAAATATTTCTGTTATATATTTTGTATAATACAATTTTATATATTAATGCCCAAACAAAAATATCTTTATTGTAGCTGTTATTTTTTGTATCAATTGAAACAGTTCCTATTTACTCCACTTAATGTTTTGTGTACTGAATCCTACATTAAGATTAATGTTAAGATTTTTGCTTTATTCCAATTAATATATATTTGCTTAGCATTATACTTTTACTTTTATTGCATTACATTGGTTTTGGACATGATATTGCTAATAAACATCTTGATTTTGGTTTTCACATTTATTTATAATAAAATTATAATTGATGTACATTTACTTATATGTACATCACACTCATAAATGTAAATATGTAATTTTTACACCTACAGTATTACTTTTGATATGTTGTCTTACAATGTTTTTGTATTTCATATTGACTATATTTTCTCTTTTATCTTTATTTTTTGGAAAGCAAAAACATTTTAAATATTTACAAACATTATGTAATCTATATTACTCTATTAAGTCAGCATGAATTCATTTTAAAATATTAATTTGGTAATTATATATACTATATGTCTATATATGCAGTTTTATTTTTCTTTTGAAATTTACACTGGAATTAAGAACAAAGGGTCGTTAAGTGTTTGAGCTAAATATCTCTACCTTGGAATATCAATCCTGTACTGCATTTTCAATTTTTTCACCATGTGACAAAGTATTAACTGCCTTCCAAGAATCTATATTCCTTTCCTCCTTATTAATAGAATATTGATGGTCCTGGGACAAGATGGTGTAGTAAAAGGACACTGAGCTCACCTCCACTCAAAAGCACACCAAAATTACAAGTAACTGCTGACAACTATCAATAAAAAAGTCTGGAACCTACCAAAAAAAGATATTCTACATCCAATGATATAAAGGAGAAACCAAAAAGAGATGGTAGGAGGGGTGCACTTGCGATATAATCACATCTCATACCACCTAGGTGGCACCTACAAACTGGAGAATAATTATATTGCAGAAGTTCTCCCACAGGA
The DNA here is from genome assembly GCF_009873245.2 of Balaenoptera musculus. Lineage (NCBI taxonomy): Eukaryota > Metazoa > Chordata > Mammalia > Artiodactyla > Balaenopteridae > Balaenoptera > Balaenoptera musculus. The sequence continues at coordinate 64,356,046 of NC_045785.1, forward strand.
GTGAGAGCTCTGGTCCCCACGACAGGCTCCCCAGACTACAGGCCTGGCATCAGGAGGAGGAGCCCCAAGAGAATTTGGCTTTGAAGGCCAGCAGGGCTTGACTGCAGGGGCTCCACAGGACTAGGGGAAACAGAGACTCCACCCTTGGAGGGTGCACACAAGATCTTATGTGCACCAACACCTAGGGCAAAAGCAGTAACTCCATAGGAGCCTGGGACAGACCTACCTGCTTGTTTTGGATGGTCTCATGGGACAATGGGGGGCAGCTGTGGCTCTCTCTGGGGTCATAAAAGCTGGGGTGGACATATTGAGGCGTGTTCATCTGCATGAACTCTTGCTGGAGACAGACATTTTGCTTGAATCATTCACACAAACAGCCAGCCCCACCAAACAGACTATAGGCTCCCGTGTGGATATGCCTCAGGCCAAACAACCAACGGGGTGTGAACACAGCCCCACCCATCAATAGACAGGCTGCCTAAAGACTTCCTGAGCCCACAGCCACCTCTAGACATGCCCCTTTACATGGTCCTGCCCACCAGAGGGCCAAGACCCAGACTCATACACCAGTCAGCAGGCATGGGCCCCTCCTGCTAGGAAGCCTGCACATGGCTCTAGACCATACTCATCCTGGAGAGGTCAGACACCAGAAAGAAGAAAACTACAATCCCACAGCCTGTGGAACTGAGTCCGCAAACATAGATCAGACTCTAACATGGGACCAACTGGTCCCTGGCCCTTGGGTGACAAGAAGGGAGTGTACTGCTGGAACACATAGGACATCCCCTACAGAGGGCTACTTCTCCAAGGTTGAGAAACATAACCTACTACATAAATAAAAATAAAATTAGAAATTTAAACAAAATGAGACAGCAAAGGAATATGGTCCAGACTAAGCAACAAGAAGAAACAGCAAAAATACAGCTAAGTGAAGTGGAGACAGGCAATATACCTGAGAAAGATTTCAGAGTAATGATCATAAAGATGATCCAAGAACTATGGAAAAGAATGGAGGCACAAACTGAGAATATATGAGAAATGTTTAACAAAGAGCTAGAATACATAAAGAACAAACAAACAAAGGTGAACAAATGAATAACTGAAATGAAAAGTACACAGAAGGAATCAATAGCAGAATAAATGAGGCAGAGGAACAGATAAGTGAGCAGGAAGACAGAATGGTGGAAATCACTGCCATGGCACAGAAAAAAGAAAAAAAAAAGTGATAACATTAAACACAACAACACTCACATTATAGGGGACCTAGAAGGAGAAGAGAAAGGGCTTGAGAAAATATTTGAAGACATAATAGCTAAAAAATTCCCTACCATGGGAAAGGAAACAGTCACCCAAATCCAGGAAGTACATAGAGCCCCATACAGGATTAACCCAAGTAGGAAGACACCAAGACCCACAGTAATCAAACTGACAAAAATTAAAGACAAAGAGAAAATCTTAAAAGCAACAAGGGAAAAGCAACAAATAACATACAAGGGACTCTCCATAAGACTATCAGCTGATTTTTCAGTAGAAACTCTGCAGGCCATAAGGAAGTGGCATAATATATTTAAAGTGATGAAAGGGAAAAACCTACAACCAAGAATAGTCTACCCAGCAGGGCTCTCATTCAGATTTGACAGATAAATCAAAAGCTTTACAAAGAAGCAAAAGCTAAAAGAATTCAGCACTACCAAAGCAGCTTTACAACAAATGCTAAAGAAACTTCTCTAAGTGGAAAAGAAAAGGCCACAACTAGAAACAAGAAAATTATGACATGGGAAATCTCATGGTAAAGGCAAACATACAGCAAAGGTAGGAAATCATCCACACACATATATGATATCAAAACCAGTAAGCATGGGAGGACGAGAGTACAAATGCAGGATATTTAAAATACATTTGTAATTAAAAGATCAGCAACTTAAAACAATATATAGACTGCTATACCAAAACTTCATGGTAACTGCAAACCAAAAATCTATAATAGATATACACACAAAGAAGAAAAAGGAATCCAAACAAAACACTAAAGATCGTCATCAAATCACAAGAGAACAAAAGAGGAAGGAAAGGGAAAAAGAAGGCCTACAAAAGCAAATCCAAGAGAGTTAACAAAATGGAAATAAGAACATACATATAAATAATTACCTTAAATGGAAACGGATTAAATGCTCCAACCAAAAGACAAAGACTGGCTGAATGGATACAAAACAAGACCCACATATATGCTGTCTACAAGAAACCCACTTTAGATCTAGAGACACATACAGACTGAAAGTGCCGGGATGGAAAAAGGTATTCCACACAAATGGAAATCAAAAGAAAGCTGGTGTAGCAATACTCATATCAGACAAAATAGACTTTAAAATAAAGACTGTTACAAGAGACAAAAAAGGATACTACATAATGATCAAGGGATCAATCCAAGAAGAAGATATAACAATTGTAAATATATATGCATCCAATATAGGAGCACATCAATATATAAGGCAAATATTAACAAAACATAAAAGGAGAAAGCAGCAGAATACACATCCTTCTCAAGTGTACATGGAACAATGGAACATTCTCCAAGATAGATCACATGCTGGCCCACAAAGCAAGCCTCAGTAAATTTAAGAAAAGAGAAATTAGAAATCAACTACAAGAAAAAAAAACGGAAAAATAACCCATACAAACATGGAGGCTAAACAATATGCTACTAAACAACCAATGAATCACTGAAGAAATCAAAGAGGAAATCAAAAAATACCAAGAGACAAATGAAAATGAAAACAAGACAATTCAAAATCTGTGGAATGCAGCAAAAGCAGTTCTAAGAGAGAAGTTTATAGCAATACAATTGCATATCAGGTAACAAGAAAAATCTCAAATAAACAACCTAACCTTACACCTAAAGCAACTAGAGAAAGAAGAACCAACAAAACCCAAAATAAGTAGAAGGAAAGAAATCATAAAGATCAGAGCAGAAATAAATGAAATAGAGACTAAGGAAACAATAGAAAAGGTCAAAGAAACTAAAAGCTAGTTCTTTCAAAAGATAAAAAAGAATTGATAAACCTTTCACCAGACTCACCAAGAAAAAAAGGGACAGAGCCCAAATCAATAAAATCAGAAATGAAAAAGAAAAAGTTAAAACCAACACCACAGAAATACAAAGGATCATAAGAGACTACTACAAGCAATTATATGTCAATAAAATGGATAACTCGAAGAAATGGACAAATTCTTAGAAAGGCACAATCTCCCAAGACTGAACCAGGAAGAAGTAAAAAATATGAACAGACCAATTACAAGTACTAAAATTGAATCCGTGGTTAAAAAACTCCCAATAAACCAAAGTCCAGGACCAGATGACTTCACAGATGAATTCTACCAAACATTAAGAGAAGAGTTAATATCTATTCTTCTCAAACTATTCTAAAATATTGCAGAGAAAGGAACACTTCCAAACTCATTCTAAGGGGCCACCATCAACCTGATACCAAAAACAGACAAAGATATCACAAAAAAGAAAATTACAGGACAATTATCACTGATGAACATAGAAGCAAAAATCCTCAACAAAATACTAGCAAACAGAAGCCAACAATACAGTAAAAGAATCTTACACCAGGATCGAGTGGGATTTATCCGAGGGATGCAAGGATTTTTCAATATCCACAAATCAATCAGTGTGATATACCACATTAACAAATTGAAGAATAAAAACCATATGATCATCTCAATAGAAAATAAAAAACTTCTGACAAAATTCAACATCCATTTATGATAAAAAATCTCCAGAATGTGGGCAAAAAGAGAACGTGCCTGAACATAATAAAGGCCATATATGACAAACCCACAGCTAATATCATATTCAACAGGGAAAAGCTGATAGCATTTCCTTTAATATCAGGAACAAGACAAAGATGCTCACTCTTCCCACTTTCATTCAACATAGCTTTGGAAGTCCTAGCCAAGGCAATCAAAGAAAAAAAAGAAATAAAAGGAATCCAAACTGGAAAAGAAGAAGTAAAACTGTCACTCTTTGAAGATGAAATGACACTATACATAGAAAATCCTAAAGATGCTGTCAGAAAACTACTAGAGCTCATCAATGAATTTGGTAAAGTTGCAGGATACAAAATTAATACACAGAAATCTGTTGCATTTCTTTACACTAACAATGAAAGATCAGAAAGAGAAATAAAGGAAAGAATCCCATTTACCACTGCATCAAAAAGAATAAAATACCTAGGAATAAACCTACCTAAGGAAGCAAAAGACATGTACTCCAAAAACTATAAGACGCTGATGAAAGAAACTGAAAACGGCACAGACAGATGGAAACATATACCATGTTCTAGGATTGGAAGAATCAATATTGTTAAAATAACTATACTACCCAAGGCAATCTACAGATTCAATGTAATCCCTATTAAATTACCAAAGGCATTTTTCATAGAACTTTAATAAAAATTTTTAAAATTTGTATGGAAACACAAAAGACCCCGAATAGCCAAAACAATCTTGAGAAAAAAGAGCAGAGCTGGAGGAATCAGGCTCCGTGGCCTCAAACTCTACTACAAAGTTACAGTAATCAAAACAGTATGGTATGGACACAAAAACAGACATATAGATCAATGGAACAAGGTAGAAAGCCCAGAAATAAACCCAAGCACCTATGGTCAATTAATCTACAACAAAGAAGGCAAGAATATACAATGGAGAAAAGACAGTCTCTTCTATAAGTGATGCTGGGAAAACTGGACAGCTACATGTAAAAGAATGAAATTAGAACATTCTCTAACACCATATACAAAAATCAACTCAGAATGGATCAAAGACCTATGTGTAAAACCATAAAACTCCTAGAAGAAAACACAGGCAGAATATTCTTTGACATAAATCACAGCAATATCTTTTTAGATACATCTCCTAGAGTAATGGAGATAAAAACAAAAATAAACAAATGGGACCTAATGAAACTTAAGAGCTTGTGCACAGCATAGAAAACCATAAACAAAATGAAAAGACAACCTACAGAATGGGAGAAAATATTTGAAAATGATGTGACCGACAAGGGATTAATCTCCAAAATATACAAACAGCTCATATACCTTAATATCAAAAAAACAAACAACCCAATCAAAAAATGTGCAGAAGACCTAAACAGACATTTCTCCCAAGAAGACATACAGATGGCCAACAGGCACATGAAAAAATGCTCAACATCACTAATTATTAAAGAAATGCAGATCAAAACTACAATGAGGTATCATCTCACTCTGGTCAGAATGGCCATCATCAAAATGTCTACAAATAATAAATGCTAGAGATGGTGTGGAGGAAAAGGAACCCTCCTACACTGTTGATGGGAATATAAATTGGTACAGCCACTATGGAGAACAATATAGAGGTTCCTTAAAACACTAAAAATAGAGCTACCAAATGCTCCTGCAATCCCACTCCTGGGCATATATCTGGAGAAAACCATAATTTGAAAAGATACATGCACCCCAATGTTCACTGCAGGACTATTTTCAATAGCCAAGACATGGAAGCAACCTAAGTTTCCATTGACAGGTGAATGGATAAGATATGGTGTGTGTATGTATGTATATATATATATATATATATATATATATGCATACATACACACAGAATATTACTCAGCCATAAAAAAAAGAATGAAATCATGCCATTTGTAGCAATATGAATGGACCTACAAGTTATCATACTAAGTAAAGTAAGTAAAGCAAGCCACACAGAGTAAGCCAGAGAAAGACAAATATACTGCTTATGTGTGGAATCTTAAAAAAAAAACAACAAATGAACTTATTTACAAAACAGAAATACAAAAAGAAAACAAACAAAGAAAAGGAAACACCGACAAAGAAAACAAACTTATGGTTACCAATGGAGAAAGAGGGAGGATAGGAGGTTGGGATTAACATATACTCACTTCTATGTATAGAAGAGATAACCAACAAGGACCTACTGTATAGCACAGAGAACTATAATCAGCATTATGTAATAAGGAAAAAGAATCTGAAAAAGAATATATATTTATACATATGTATACATACTGTATACAGTATGTATAACTGTATCATTGTACTGTATACCTGAAACTAACATGACATTGTAAATCAGCTATACTTCAATAAAATTTAAAAAATAAAGTAAAACAAAACAACAAAAATAGAACATTGGTTTTGTTTAAGAATTAAATATGCCCAATTAAAAATACTCATCATAGCAGATTCTCCTCTCTCATGGTAGCCATGTGATCTAGCTCTGGCGGTAGAAGTCTTTCAGGTGGAATTCCTAGAGGAGCTACTCTTTTCCTAATACAAAAAGGTAGTGTTAGCTAACATGTGCTTTGTTTTCCTACCAATCCCCTTCCTCCTGATGTAAGCACATGCCTGGACATGAAAAAGCTCACTTCCTATGAGGGAAAATGTTCATTTGTTAAAGATACATGGCAGGAAGTTAGAATAAAGCTTGGTCCTTCACAACTTCCTTGAGAAGCTACACAGAAGGACTGACTACCTCTAAATTCTTTGTTTCATAACAAAAATAAAATCCATTTACCTTTCTTTCTATTACATGCAGTCAAAACACAATCCCAATTGATAGCACTGATTCCTCGCCCAGATCACTCCTATCTTAAAATTATAAATATATATCCCCTACTATATGTTTTTAGATTTTTAGGTTAAAAAGCACTTCAAATTTCTAGTTACTTTGGTTTCATATAGTGAAGAAGCACTTGTGTTTTCCCCTGTCTTCAAGATATAAGTAATTTCCAACTAGACACCAAAAAACTAAAGTCTATAAATTATATGTCACAGTTAAGAATAAACAGGTTCCTTCTAGACAGCTTCATTGTGTTATAGGGCACAAGTTTTTCTGTTTTGTTTTGTTTTTTTAACAATTTAATGGAGAATAATTACTTTACAACGGTGTGTTAGTTTCTGCTTTATAACAAAGTGAATCAGTTATACATATACATATGTCCCCATATCTCTTCCCTCTTGCATCTCTCTCCCTCCCACCCTCCCTACCCCACCCCTCTAGGTGGTCACAAAGCAGCAAGCTGATCTCCCTGTGCTATGCGGCTGCTTCCCACTAGCTATCTATTTTAAGTTTGGTAGTGTATATATGTCCATGCCACTCTCTCACTTTGTCCCACCTTATGCTTCCCCCTCTCCATATCCTCAAGTCCATTCTCTACTAGTCCAGACCAGGGCTCGAACCCCTGTCCCCTGCATTGGCAGGCAGACTCTCAACCACTGCGCCACCAGGGAAGCCCTAGGTTTGCATCTTTATTAGCGTCTTGCCCCTAGGTTCTTCATGACCATTTTTTTTTTCTTTTTTCCTTTTTTTTTTTTAGATTCCATATATATGTGTTAGCATACGGTATTTGTTTCTCTCTTTCTGACTTATTTCACTCTGTATGACAGTCTCTAGGTCCATCCACCTCACTACAAATAACTCAGTTTCATTCCTTTTTATGGCTGAGTAATATTCCATTGTATCTATGTGCCACTTCTTCTTTATCCTTTCATCTCTTGATGGGCACTTAGGCCGTTTCCATGTTCTGGCTATTGTAAATAGAGCTGCAATGAACATTTTGGTACATGACTCTTTTTCAATTATGTTTTTCTCAGGGCATATGCCCAGTAGTGGGATTGCTGGGTCATATGGTAATTCTATTTTTAGTTTTTTAAGGAACCTCCATACTGTTCTCCATAGTGGCTGTATCAATATACATTCCCACCAACAGTGCAAGAGAGTTCCCTTTTCTCCACACCCTCTCCAGCATTCATTGTTTGTAGATTTTTTGATGATAGCCATTCTGACTGGTGTGAGATGATATCTCATTGTAGTTTTGATTTGCATTTCTCTAATGATTAATGATGTTGAGCATTCTTTCATGTGTCTGTTGGCAATCTGTATATCTTCTTTGGAGAAATGTCTATTTAGGTCTTTTGCCCATTTTTGGATTGGGTTGTTTGTTTTTTTGATATTGAGCTGCTTGTAAATTTTGGAGATTAATCCTTTGTCACTTGCTGCATTTGCAAAGATTTTCTCCCATTCTGAGGGTTGTCTTTTCATTTTGTTTATGGTTTCCTTTGCTGTGCAAAAGCTTTTAAGTTTCATTAGGTCCCTTTTGTTTATTTTTGTTTTTATTTCCATTTCTCTAGGAGGTGGGTCAAAAAGGATCTTGCTGTGATTTATGTCATAGAGTGTTCTGCCTACATTTCCCTCTAAAAGTTTGATGGTGTCTGGCCTTACATTTAGGTCTTTAATCCATTTTGAGTTTATTTTTGTGTATGGTGTTAGGGAGTGTTCTAATTTCATTCTTTTACATGTAGCTGTCCAGTTTTCCCAGCACCACTTATTGAAGAGGCTGTCATTTCTCCACTGTATATTCCTGCCTCCTTTATCAAAGATAAGGTACCCATATGTGCATGGGTTTATCTCTGGGCTTTCTATCCTGTCCCATTGATCTATATTTCTATTTCTGTGCCAGTACCATACTGTCTTGATTACTGTAACTTTGTAGTATAGTCTGAAGTCAGGGGGTCTGATTCCTCCAGCTCTGTTTTTCTTTCTCAAGATTGCTTTGGCTATTCGGGGTCTTTTGTGTTTCCATACAAATTGTAAAATTTTTTGTTCTAGTTCTGTGAAAAATGTCAGTGGTAGTTTCATAAGGATGGCATTGAATCTGTAGATTGCTTTGGGTAGTAGAGTCATTTTCACAATGTTGATTCTTCCAATCCAAGAACATGGTATATCTCTCCATCTGTTTGTAACGTCTTTAATTTCTTTCATCAGTGTGTTATAGTTTTCTGCATACAGGTCTTTGGTCTCCTTAGGTAGGTTTATTCCTGGGTATTTTATTCTTTTTTGTTTCAATGGTAAATGGGAGTGTTTCCTTAATTTCTCTTTCAGATATTTCATCCTTAGTGTATAGGAATGCAAGAGATTTCTGTGAATCAATTTTGTATCCTGCTACTTTACCAAATTCATTGATTAGCTCTAGTAGTTTTCTGGTAGCATCTTTAGGATTCTCTATTTATAATATCATGTCATCTGCAAACAGTGACAGCTTTACTTCTTCTTTTCTGATTTGGAATCCTTGTATTTCTTTTTCTTCTCTGATTGCTATGGCTAAACCTTCCAAAACTATGTTGAATAATAGTGGTGAGAGTGGGCAACCTTGTGTTGTTCCAGATCTTAGAGGAAATGGTTTCAGTTGTTCACCATTAAGAACAATGTTGGCTGTGGGTTTGTCATATATGGCCTTTATTATGTTGAGGTAAGTTCCTTCTATGCCTATTTTCTGGAGTGTTTTTTATCATAAATGGGTGTTGAATTTTGTTGAAAGCTTTCTCTGTGTCTATTGAGATGATCATATGGTTTTTATTCTTCAATTTGTTAATATGCTTTATCACACTGATTGATTTGCGTATATTGAAGAATCCTTGCATTCCTGGGATAAACCCTACTTGATCATAGTGCATGATTCTTTTAACCTGCTGTTGGATTCTGTTTGCTAGTATTTTGTTGAGGATTTTTGCATCTATGTTCATCAGTGATATTGGTCTGTAGTTTTCTTTCTTTGTGACATCTTTGGTTTTGGTATGAGAGTGATGGTGGCCTCGTAGAATGAGTTTGGGAGTGTTTCTCCCTCTGCAATATTTTGGAAGAGTTTGAGAAGGATAGCTGTTAGCTCTTCTCTAAATGTTTAATAGAATTCGCCTGTGAAGCCATCTGGTCGTGGGCTTTTGTTTGTTGGAAGATTTTTAATCACAGTTTCAATTTCAGTGCTTGTGATTGCTCTGTTCATATTTTCTATTCCTTCCTGGTTTAGTCTCGGAAGGTTGGGCATTTCTAAGAATTTGCCCATTTCTTCCAGGTTGTCCACTTTACTGGCATATAGTTACTGTAGTAATCTCTCATGATCCTTTGTATTTCTGCAGTGTCAGTTGTTACTTCTCCTTTTTCATTTCTAATTCTATTGATTTGAGTCTTCTCCCTTTTTTTCTTGATGAGTCTGGCTAATGGTTTATCAATTTTGTTTATCTTCTCAAAGCACCAGCTTTTACTTTTATTGATCTTTGCTATCGTTTCCTTCATTTTCTTTTTCATTTATTTCTGATCTGATCTTTATGATTTCCTTCCTTCTGCTAACTTTGGGGTTTTTTTTGTTCTTCTTTCTCTAACTGCTTTAGGTGCAAGGTTAGGTTGTTTATTTGAGAGGTTTCTTGTTTCTTAAGGGAGGATTTATTGCTATAAACTTCCCTCTTAGAACTGCTTTTGCTGCATCCCATAGGTTTTGGGTCGTCGTGTTTTCACTGTCATTTGTTTCTAGGTATTTTTTGACTTCCTCTTTGAGTTCTTCAGTGATCTCTTGGTTATTAAGTAGTGTGTTTGCTTAGCCTCCATGTGTCTGTATTTCTTACAGATTTTTTCCTGTAATTGATATCTAGTCTCATAGCGTTGTGAGACGCAATTTTCCTAAATTTACCAAGGCTTGATTTGTGACCCAAATATGATCTATCCTGGAGAATGTTCCATGAGCACTTGAGAAGAATGTGTATTCTGTTGTTTTTGGATGGAAGGTCCTATAAATATCAATTTAGTCCATCTTGTTTAATGTATCATTTAAAGCTTGTGTTTCCTTATTTATTTTCATTTTGGATGATCTGTCCATTGGTGAAAGTGGGGTGTTAAAATCCCCTACTATGATTGTGTTACTGTCGATTTCCCCTTTTATGGCTGTTAGTATTTGCCTTATGTATTGAGGTGCCCCTATGTTGGATGCATAAATATTTACAATTGTTATATCTTCTTCTTGGATTGATCCCTTGATCATTATGTAGTGTCCTTCTTTGTCTCTTGTAATAGTCTTTGTTTTCAAGTCTATTTTGTCTGATATGAGAATTGCTACTCCAGCTTTCTTTTGATTTCCATTTGCATGGAATATCTTTTTCCATCCCCTCACTTTCAGTCTGTATGTGTCCCTAGGTCTGAAGTGGGTCTCTTGTAGACAGCATATATATGGGTCTTGTTTTTTTATTCATTCAGCCAATCTATATCTTTTGGTTGGAGCATTTAATCCATTTACATTTAAGGTAATTATCGATATGTATGTTCCAATTACCATTTTCTTAATTGTTCTGGGTTTGTTATTGTAGGTCTTTTGCTTCTCTTCTGTTTCCTGCCTAGAGAATTTCCTTTAGTATTTGTTGTAAAGCTGGTTTGGTGGTGCTGAATTCTCTTAGCTTTTGCTTGTCTGTAAAGGTTTTAATTTCTCCATCACATCTGAATGAGATCCTTGCTGGGTAGAGTAATCTTGGTTGTAGGATTTTTCCTTCATCACTTTAAATATGTCCTGCCACTCCCTTCTGGCTTGCAGAATTTCTGCTGAAAGATGAGCTGTTAACCTTATGGGGATTCCCTTATGTTTTATTTGTTGTTTTCCCCTTACTGCTTTTAATATTTTTTCTTTGTATTTAATTTTTGATAGTTTGATTAATATGTGTTTTGGCATGTTTCTCCTTGGATTTATCCTGTATGAGACTCTCTGCACTTCCTGGACTTGATTAACTATTTTCTTTCCCATATTGGGGAAGTTTTCAACTATAATCTCTTCAAATATTTTCTCAGTCCCTTTCTTTTTTTCTTCTTCTTCTGGGACCCCTATAATTCGGATGTTGGTGCATTTATTATTGTCCCAGACGTCTCTGAGACTGTCCTCAATTCTTTTCATTCTTTTTTCTTTATTCTGCTCTGCAGTAGTTATTTCCACTATTTTATCTTCCAGGTCAATTAGCCGTTCTTCTGCCTCAGTTGTTCTGCTATTGATCCCTTCTAGAGAATTTTCAATTTGTATTGTTCATAACTGTTTCTTTGCTCTTTAGTTCTTCTAGGTCCTTGTTAAACGTTTCTTGTTTTTTCTCCATTGTATTTCCAAGATTTTGGATCATCTTTACTATCATTACTCTGAATTCTTTTTCAGGTAGACTGCTTATTTCCTCTTCATTTGTTTTGTCTGCTGGGTTTTTGCCTTGCTCCTTCATCTGGTGTCTGTTTCTCTGTCTTCTCATTTTGCTTATCTTACTGTGTTTGCAGTCTCCTTTTCGCAGGCTGCAGGTTCGTAGTTTGCATTGTTTTTGCTGTCTGTCGCCAGTGGCTAAGGTTGGTTCAGTGTGTTGTGTAGGCTTCCTGGTGGAGGGGACTAGTACCTGTGTTCTGGTGGATGAGGCTGGATCTTGTCTTTGTGGTGGGCAGGTCCACGTCTGGTGGTGTGTTTTTGGGTGTCTGTGGCCTTATTATGATTTTAAGCAGCCTCTGTGCTAATGGATGTGGTTGTGTTCCTAGGTGTTTGGCATAGGGTGTCCAGCACTGTAGCTTGCTGGTCATTGAGTGGAGCTGGGTCTTGGCGTTGAGATGGAGATCTCTGGGAGGTTTTTGCCATTTGATATTATGTGGAGCTTGGAGGTGTCTTGTGGACCAGTAGCCTGAACTTGGCTCTCCCACCTCAGTGGCACAGCCCTGACGCCTGGCTGGAGCACCAAGAGCCTGTCCTCCACACGGCTCAGAATAAAAGGGAGAAAAAAAAAAAAAGAAAGAAAGAAGAAGGTAAAATAAAATAAAATAAAGTAAAATTAAAAAAGTTATTAAAATAAAAAAATAATTATTATTTAAAAAAAAATTTTAATAAAAAAAAACAAAAAAACAAACAAAAACACCAGACATACAGAACCCTAGGACAAATGGTAAAAGCAAAGTTTTACAGACAAAATCACACACAGAAGCATACACATACACACTCACAAAACGAGCAGAAGGGAAAAAAATATGTATCTCTTTGCTCCCAAAGTCCACCTTCTCAATTTGGGACGATTCGTTGTCTATTCAGGTATTCCATAGATGCAGGGTACATCAAGTTGATTGTAGAGATTTAATCCGCTGTTCCTGAGGCTGCTGGGCGAAATTTCCCTTTCCCTTCTTTCTTCGCACAGCTCCTGGGGTTCAGCTTTGGATTTGGACCTGCCTCTGCGTGTAGGTCGCCTGAGGGCATCTGTTCTTTGCTCAGACAGGATGGGGTTAAAGGACCAGCGGCTTCAGGGGCTCTGGTTCACTCAGGCCGGGGAGAGGGAGGGGTACAGAGTGCGGGGCGAGCTTGTGGCGGCAGAGACCGGCGTGACATTGCACCAGCCTGAGGCGTGCTGTGCGTTCTCCAGGGGAAGCTGTCCCTGGATCACGGGACCCTGGCAGTGGCAGGCTGCACAGGCTTTTGGGAGGGATGGTTTGGATAGCGACCTGTACTTGCACACAGGCTTCTTGGTGGCTGCAGCAGCAGCCTTAGCGTCTCATGCCCGTCTCTGGGGTCCTCGTTGATATCCACAGCTCGTGCCCGTCTCTGGAGCTCCATAAGCGGCACTCTTAATTCCCTCTCCTGCACACCAGGAAACAACGAGGCAAGAAAATGTCTCTTGTCTCTTCGGCAGCTCCAGACTTTTTCCCGGACTCCCTCCTGGCTAGCTGTGGTGCACTAGCTGGTCAGCACTGATCCTCTGTGTGGGAATCTCTCCACTTTGCCCTCCGCACCCTTGTTGCTGCACTCTCCTCCGTGGCTCCGAAGCTTCCCCTCTCCGCCACCCGCAGTCTCCGCCCGTGAAGGGCCATCCTAGTGTGTGGAAACCTTTCCACCTTCACAGCTCCCGCCCACTGGTGTGGGTCCTGTCCCTTTTCTTTTGTCTCTGTTTTTCTTTTTTATTTTGCCCTACCCAGGTACATGGGGAGTTTTTTGCCTTTTGGGAGGTCTGAGGTCTTCTCCCAGCATTCAGTAGGTGTTCTGTAGGAGTTGTTCCACATGTAGATGTATTTCTGATGTATTTGTGGGGAGGAAGGTCATCTCCACATCTTACTCTTCCGCCATCTTGAAGCTCCTCCTCTGGGCACAAGTTTTAATCACATTAATTTGTTCGTTTAGAATGAACATAGATTTCTTAAATTTCTACATCCATGCCCTTCTGATAAAAGAATAATACTTACTGAAAAAATTGTGTGAAATATTATGAGGTTCATTATAATTTTTCAGTTTTCATAATGTTCTTATACTCAATAAGTGCAACTAAATGTTTTGAAAATGTATTTCAAACACTACTAAATAAATAAATAACCCCACAGGTTGTCATTTATTCCTTTCTCAAGTGTTCATTTATACTGCTATAAATTAAATAAAATCTTTCAATAATCAACGAATAACCAAAAGAACATTGCTTCTAGCAAAAATAATGAATAAAAATTTATACATAAACTGAAAAACTTTTATTCAAATAGATTTCTTTAAAGCTCTACAACTTACAAAAATTCTGCTGGAATTTGGTGTACCTATATCTCTTTCAGGCTTACTCCGGTTGCGATGCTTTCTATTAATGCTTTCTCCACAACATTTTTCTTCAATTATTCCCTTTTTTTTTTGACATTTTCAACCTCTTTTTTAAAAATTAAAACTAATTTCCCTCAGCTTAAAAATACATTATAGGGCTTCCCTGGTGGCGCAGTGGTTGAGAATCTGCCTGCCAATCCAGGGGACACGGGTTCGAGCCCTGGTCTGGGAAGATCCCACATGCCATGGAGCAACTAGGCCCGTGAGCCACACCTACTGAGCCTGCGCGTCTGGAGCCTGTGCTCCGCAACAAGAGAGGCTGCGATAGTGAGAGGCCCGCGCACCGCGATGAAGAGTGGCCCCCACTTGCCGCAACTAGAGAGAAAAGCCCTCACACAGAAACAAAGACCCAACACAGCCATAAATAAATAAATAAATAAATAAATAAATAAATAAAATTTTAAAAAAATACATTATAGTATCATATCACTTTTTTTTTTAAGGCTTTCCATTAACCTTATTGTCTACAGTTAAGGCATTATGCTTCCTTTGTCCAAAATTTTCTCCGAAAAGTTTCTATACTTGGCAATCACGTATTAACCATTACAGTTTCATATACACCCCTACAAGTTAGTGAAATTTCAAAGATGTAATAACCTCTTCACTATCAAAAAGCCTTTCAAAATAGTTTTGTATCAGTGCTAACTTTTATTGGCTCTTTAAAAACATTCATTTTTAAATCACTCTTTTCTCTTAAGTGGTAATAAGCCATGTCTCTGTTTTTCCTTCTATGTCATTGGATCAATCTCTGTTTTCCTCATTGTTTCCACTGCTTTCTATGCACAAAATGAGACTGCGCTCTAAGGCTCTGTCCTTAGCTCTTAGACTTTATTGATCCCTACATTTTCCTGTGACAGCTTGGCTTCAACTATGAGCTCGAGCAAATGACTACTGGATTTACATCTTAGACCTAGAACACTATTTCTGAATTTTAGTTCTTCATTTCCAATGCCTGGCTGATATCTCAATATCAATATCCTGCCTCAAATAAACATGACCAAACTTAACTTTCTACCAAAACTCTTCAAATGCCACCATTTCTGTTAACTAGGTTATTTATTTCTCTGATTACTGATTCCCAAAGTTCAAAATACCAGAGGAGTCTTTCTTCACTTATTCTTCTCCTATTGCATTCAATCAATTTTTTAAAAAATCTTGCCAAATCTTTGTACTGGTCCTTTGCGATGTAATGTTGATTGTAGGACTAAGACCAAGACAGACGTGAAATCTCAGCTTCATGACTGTCTAGATGTCTTATATTAGATAAGTTCCTAAACCTCAGTATATTTCATTTTCTTCCATAAAATAAGAGTAATACCTTTCCAAATCAAAGGATATGATAAATAGATAAAACACTTTTCAGAAAGTCCTTCCCCATCCACCCTAACTAAAGTATTTGCCTAAATCTCTACCCCTTTCATCCTATGTTACCATTTTATTTTATTTTATTTTATTTAGAAATTAACACTATCTGACATTCTATGGTTGACTGATTGACTGATTGACTGTTTTTTGCTTACAAGTTTATTCCCTATGTCTTTCCACTGGAGTTCATGAGAGCAGGACCTTTGTCAGTATTATTTACCACAGAATCCAAAATAATCCCTTTCACATATTAGGTGCTCAATACATATTTGGCAAAGGAATGAAGGAATAAAATACATGAAGTGCCTGCCACAATGGCTTTTAGAGTGTCTTTCCTCTACTTTATGCTATCTTCTTTCTTCTTTGCCACTGCTATCTTCCTGTATCAACCCTAATTACATCATTTCTGGCCTACAATAATTGGTCTCTCTGCCCTCATCTGTCTCCTAATCCCCATTAATCTGTTAGTAAAATACTGGATTAATCTCCTTTAAAAAAACTTTTTATTTATAAAAACTAGTTATTCATAGACACCAACTATGACAGAATGTCTTTTAATTTCCTACTCAAACTACTTCAGTAGATCTTCATAACATTTATTAAGAAGTCTAAACTCCTTAGTATATCATCCAAGATTCTTTTCAGTACTCCCCCTGCCTCTAAATTCCAACAAATTCCTTATACAAACCTCAGTCATTTTGATTGTCCTTAAAAGGGTCATGTCTGTTCCTACCTTTGATTACACCATACCACACAACTAGAATACCTAAATGAAATTCTTCCTTTAGAGCCCTGGTTAAGATACCAGACTTAAATACTGCCTTGTTTTATATTTCCCCACGTTTTCTAAACTATTATTATAAAATCATTAATATACTCATAATTTTTAAAGAATCATATGCAGCTATAAAAAGTCTTTCAACCTTCTAATCTCTAGGCTTCCCATGTATAATCACTGTTTATTGTTTATATATCCTTTCAGATGTGATTACTATTCAAATGTTTTTAGATTTTTCATCAATATTCAATGTGTATATATGTATATATGCAGAATTATATATACTTACAACACATTACACTGTTCTGAAACATACATCTTTACTTTCTATATCATGTACCTGACTTGTCTAACACCTGCAGAATTAACCACTTATTTTGAACACTGACATGACTTATTTGCTCTAATATTCATATGACATGAAGCATGTTTTCTACTATTTTTGTCTATCCATTTAAGTATTTTGTAACCTACAACTAGATATCAAGTCTCCCAAGTACTTCTTTCAACATTTTAAAAGTCAACATACAATGGTGATTTGAACATGTAATGTCACCATATTAACTATTTAGAAATTGAATATTTTATCCTCTTCCATTAAAAATCCAGATAATAATCAAATGCCTGGAATTAAACATTGAAACAAATAAACTATTTCCTAATGGAATCATTCAAATATGGAAAAAAAAATCCACTTTCAATCAAAAAACAAATATTCTGAGTCAACCAAAAACTTCTAGAACTAAGAAATGAGAATAGCAAAGTGGCAGAATATCAGATTAAATAAAATTTTAATTGTATTTCTATATACTAATAAAAAACAATACAAAATGAAATTAATAAATGATTCCATTCACAATATCACAAAAATAAATAAAATGCATAAAAATAAATTTTCAAAAATTAAGTGAAAGACTTGTACACTGAAAACAACAAAACTGAGAGAATTAAAGAGTACTTAAATAAAATGACAGTTCATGTTCAAGGACAAGAATACTATTATAAAGATGGTAATTCTCCACAAATTGATCTATAAATTCAATGGAATCCTTATCACTATCCCAGCAGGAATCACTGTAGAAACTGACAAGCTGATCCTAAAATTCATTTGTAAATGCAAGGAACCCTGAATAGCCAAAGCAATATTGAAAAAGAAGAGCAAAGTTGGAGAACTCATACTTCCCTATTTTGAAACTTAACTACAAAGCTATAGTAATCAAGACTGTGTAGTACTGCTGTAAGGACAGCTATATAGACCACTGGAATATAATTGAGAGTCTAGAAATAAATGCTTACATTTATGGCCAACTGATTTTTAACAAAAAATATCAAGGCAATTCACTGGGGGAATGGGACTGGTATAATTGAATATCCACATGCAAAAAATAAACTTAGACTCTTACTTCACACCATGTAAAAATATTCATTCAAGATAAAACATAGATCTAAATTTCAGAGATATAATTATTAAAATTTTAGAATAAAACATAAAAGAAAAAATTTTTGGCCTTGAATTAGGCAGAGTTCTTAGATATAACACCAAAAGCATGATCCATACACAAAAAATTCTAAATTGGACTTCATAAAACTCAAAACTTTTTGCTTCAAAAAGACCATTAAGAAAATGAAAAGACAAGCTACAGGCTAGGAGAAAATATTTGCAATTCTTCTATCTGATAGAGGACTTATACCCAGATATCTACTGTTATAAATCAATAATGAGACAAACACCCACTTTAAAAATGGGCAAAAAATTTGTATAGACATTGGACCAAAGAAGATATATGCATAGTTAATAAGCAGATGAAAAGATGCTTATCATCATCATCATTACTTTTTAGAGATATAAAAATTAAAACCATTGTGAAATACCCTTCACACCTACTAGAATGTCTATAGTGCAAAAGATAGAAAATACTAAGTGTTTGAAAGGACATACAGAAAATGGAACCTTCATGCATCAGCAGTTTCCACTTTTTAGAAAACAATTCAGTTTCTTAAAAAGTTAAAAATAAACTTACCACACCTCTCAGCAAATGCACTCCTAAGTATCTACCCAAAGAAAATGAAAATATATGTCTACACAAAGACATGTAAGTAGGTGTTTACAGCAGCATTTTTATAATAACAAAAACTAGAAATAATCCAAATGTCCATTGGTGAATGAACAAAGGAAATGTAATATATTCACATAATGGAATAATACCCAGCAATCAAAAGGAACAAACTACTGATACATGCTACAACATGAATAAGGCTCAAACACATCACCCTAGGTGAAAGAAGGCAGGTGAAAAAGACTACATATTCTATAATTCCATTTTTATAAAATGTTTAGAAAAACAAATTAATAGAGACAGAAAACAGATCAATGGTTACCTAGGACCAAGTTGGGAGTGGGGATTAACTGCAGATGGGAAAGAAGGAAACTGGTGGAGTGGTGGAAATTTCTAACACTGGATTGTGAAGACAGTTATACAGCACTGTTAATTTACCAAAATTATGGAATCATACATGTAAGATGGGTGAAGTTTACAGTAAGTAAGCTATACCTCCTTAAAGCTATTGAAACATAATGGAGACCCAAAAAAGTCAAATATTTGTTTCTCTACAATTTGATAATCCTATGTTCAATAATTTTTAGCAGTAGGCATATAGGATTTTATAGATTTTTAGTTATAAGACATTACTAATATATTCATTAGTTTACTATATTTTATGTAAATAATACAAAATACTGGTTTATATAATTTAGGTGAAGAATTTAGAAGCTAAAATTTTACTTCTATACATTTATTTAAAATGAAACCCTAATGAAGCTAATTACCTTTTTCAAAGCAGGGCAGAAATTAAAGAAAAGTCGGTGGTTATGTTTTGAATCTTTCAGGAAGATGCCAGTTCTGAATTATTTCTTCATCAGAAATCACATGATGATCCAGTGCTTTGAGAGACCATATACTGTTGACAAGAACATGTCTATATCCTTTTATAAGGCTTACGGGACAATCAAACATAGTGAGGGCAATGAGGCTTGGACAAGCAGATAACATACATACATTCTTTAACTTTGCAAACCCATTGTCATGTAGATAGAGAAGTCTTAGGTTCTTCAATCCACTCCAAAATCTGGTATCTGGTAGACTCTTTATCTGAAATATCATTAATAATAATATGTTAAATACAAATATAAATTTTCCATGAATTACATTGAAAAAGGAAAAATATTAAACATCTTCTATAATTCAATGTTTTCCCAAATAGCAAATTTCTCATTAGTAAGCAAAAACAGAATTTCTAATTACCCAAATGATGACTGAAGTAAACCAAAATACACTAGGTGTCTGTAATTAATAGTGTAATTAAATAAACAAACATATATACTCCATTCAATAAAAGTCCCTTTGTAATAAGCAGACTCTTTAAACTTTTATAAAATACTTCCCTTACATGAAAAACTTAAGGGGTCAAATCAATCAATGTGATAGTGATACTCCACATTAACAAAATGAAGGATAAATATCATACGATCATCACAACAGATATAGAAAAAGTATTTGACAAAATTCAACATCCATTTATGATTAAAACTCAAGAAGCTGGGTATAGAGGGAATGTACCTCAACATAATAAAGCCCATATCTGACAAGCTCACAGCTAACATCAGTCTCAGTGGTGAAAAGATAAAATATTTTCCTCTAAGAGCAAGAATAAGACAAGGACGCCCACTCTCACTACTTTTATTCAGCATAGCACTGGAAGCTAGAAGTCCTAGACAGAGCAATTAGGCAAGAAGAAGGAACAAAAGGCAACCAAATTGGAAATGAAAAAGTAAAACTGTAACTTTTTGCAGATTACATGATATTATACAGGCATACCTCAGAGATTTTGTGTGTTGAGCTCCAGGCCATTGCAATAAAGCAAATATTGCAATAAAGCAAGTCACAAAAATTTTTTGGTTTCCCAGTGCATATTAAAGTTGTTTACACTATACGGTAATCTATTAAGTGTGCAATAGCATTATGTCTAAAAAACCAATGTACATACCTTAAGTAAAAAATACTTTATTGCTAAAAAATGCTAACCATCATCTGATAATGTAAGATTGCCACAAATCTTCAATTTGTAAAAAATGCAGTATCTGTGAAGTGCAATAAAGTGATGCCCAATAAAATGCAGTATGCCTGTATATGGAAAACCCTAAATACTCCATAAAAAACTGTTAGAACTAATAAATAAAATCAGTAACATTTCAGAATACAAAATCAATACACAAAATTATGTTGACTTTCTACACATTAAGTATTAACTATCAGAAAGAGAAATTAATAAAACAATCCCACTCACAACTTCATCAAAAAGAATAAAATGCCTAGGAATATATTTAACCAAGGATGTGAAAGATATGTACACTGAAAACTATAAGACATACTGAAAAGAAATTGAAGAAGACATAAATAAACTGAAAGATACTCTGTGCTTGTGAATTGCAAGAACTAATATTGTTAAAACGTTCATACTACCCAAAGCAATCTACAGATTCAACACAAGCCATACCAAAATTTCAGTGGCATTTTTCACATAAATAGAACAAATAATCCTAACATTTGTATGAAACTACAAAAAACCTCAAATAGGCAAAATGATCTTGAGAAAGAACAAAGCTGGAGCCCTCACACTTCCTGAATTCAAGAATATTACAAAGCTACAGTAAAAAAAAACAGTATGGTACTGGCATTTAAAAACAAACAAACACATAGGTCAATGGAACAGAAAGATAGCCCAGAAATAAACCCACACATATATGTTCAATTGATTTACAAAAAAGGAGCCAAGAATATACAATGGGAAAAGAAGAGTCTCGTCAATAAATTGTGTTGGGAAAACTGGACAGGCACTTGTGAAAGAATGAAACTTGACCACTATCTTATGCTATACACAAAAATTAACTCGAAATGGATTAAAGACTTGAACACAAAATCTGAAACCATAAAACTCCTAGAAGAAAACATTGGTGGTAAGCTCCTTGACATGGGTCTTGGCAATATATTTTTTTAATTTGACACCAGAAGCAAAGGCTAAAAAAACCAAAACTGAGCAAGTGAGATGATGTCAAACTAAAAAGCTTCTGCATAGTAAAGGAAACCATCAGTGAAATGAAAAGGCAACTGGGACTTCCCTGGTGGTCCAGTGCTAAAGAATCTGCCTTACAATGCAGGGGACGCAGGTTCGATCCCTGGCCAGGGATCTAAGATCCCACATGCCACGGGGCAACTAAACCTGCGTGCCACAACTACTGAGCTCGCGCACCTCAACTAGAGAGCTTGCGTGCCACAAACTACAGAGCCCACGTGCTCTGGAGCCCAGGTACCACAACGAAAGATCCCACATGCTCAACAAAGATCTCGTGTGCTGCAACCAAAGACCCGACGCAGCCAAAAATAAATAAATAATAAATAAATCTTACCAAAAAAAAAAAGAAAAGAAAAGGCAACCTACTGAATGGGGGAAAATATTTCCAAATCATATCTGAGAAGGGGCTAATATCCAAAATACATAAAGAATTCATACAACAATAGCAAAAACCCAAACGATCCAACTAAAAAATGGGAAGAGGATCTAAGTTAATGTTTTTCCAAAGAAGACATCCAATGGCCAACAGGTACATGAAAAGATACTCAACATCACCAATCATCAGGGAAATGCATATTAAAGCCACGAATTCAATCACTTCACACCTATTAGAATGGCTATTATCAAAAAGACAAGAAATAAGTTGGCAAGGATGAGGAGAAAAGGGAACCATGTGCAGTGTTTGTACAATTGTAAGTTGGTGCAGCCACTATGAAAACAGCAAGGAGGTTCCTCAAAAAATTCAAAATAAAGCTTCCATATGAGCCAGCAATTCTACCTCCAGGAATTTATTTCAAGGAAATGAAAACACTAGCTCAAAAAGACACATACATCCCCATGTTCACTGCAGCTTT
This sequence comes from Balaenoptera musculus, assembly GCF_009873245.2. Taxonomy (NCBI): domain Eukaryota; kingdom Metazoa; phylum Chordata; class Mammalia; order Artiodactyla; family Balaenopteridae; genus Balaenoptera; species Balaenoptera musculus. The sequence goes on from NC_045785.1 coordinate 64,378,631, forward strand.
ATAATAGCCAAGACATGAAAGCAACCTAAGTGTCTATCTATAGATGAATAAGTAAAGAAAATGTTGTGTGTATACACAGTGGAGTATTACTGACTCAAAAAAGAATGAAATCATGCCATTTGCAACAAAATGGTGGATGCTGAGAGCATTACGCAAAATGAAATAAGTCAGACAGAAAAAGACAAGTACCATATGATCTAACTCATGTGGAATTTAAAAAAGCAAAAAACAAACAAAAAGCAAACTCTTAGATACAGAGAACTCATTGGTGATTCAGAGACAGAGGGGGTGGGTGAAATGGTGAAGTTGCTGAAAAGATACAAATTTTCAGTTATGAAATAAATGAGTCCTGGGGATATAATATACAGCAGGGTGAGTACAGTTAATAATACTGGATTATATATTTGAAAGTTGCTAAGAGAGCAGATATTAAAAGTTCTCAACACAAGGGAAAAATTGTAACTCTTTGGTGATGGATGTTAACTTGACTTATTGTGATCATTTTGCAATATACACAAATATTGAACCATTATGTTTTATACCTGAAATTAATGTAATACTAAATGTCAATTATAGGTCATTAAAAAATTAAGAAGTCAAGAAGTAGTCTTAAGACTATGGATTTAAGAAGTAAACCAAATCACACACTGTTGGTCTAGATAATTTAAATTAAAAATGTTTGCTTATACTTAAAATTTTTGTGTTTATATATATTTTTTATTTAATTTTGAATTGTTTATATTTCACATATAAGACTACCTGGGAGAAATACTGTACATAGATAACATAAGTGCTTATTAAATATCAACTTCATTTATATGCAGATAACTGAAATGGCTATTGCTTACCTGATTTCCATGGAGATCAAGTTTGACTAATTTTATACAACTCTGAAGTGGATGAATATCTGTAATAAAATTGTTTGAGAAGATGCACACTCTAAGAGAGATACAAGATTGAAAACTTTCCATAGATTTTAAATGAAGGCCACTGAACTTCACAAAAACAAAATCTTTTTGATCTTCTATTACATTTTCATTATAGTGACTCCATTCTCTATGATTGGTTAGCTCTTCTGTGATTGTTCCATGAAACATCTAGGAAAAATGGGAAATTTTGAACGTTTTTTTCAACTTTCAAAAATAAATCTATATGAAAAAAATACTTTCTAATAGACAGTGAGAATAAAATGGGTAGAAAAGTTAAAATTTTTAAGAATATAATTTCCATAAAACCTTCTATTCCAAAGCATTTTAAATATATAACATGTATATAATTACAACTCAAAAATGTATCATTTCTCTCACCACTGAAATAATCAGTAAGAGGAAGAAATACTTTCTTTTTCCTGAAATACTTAAAGAACATGAAATTCAGTGAAATAGCTGGGATAAAAACATCACCTCTAGGCAATACAACTAAAACAAACAGAAAACTATACCCCTCAGACTTCCCTGGTGGTGCAGTGGTTAAGAATCTGCCTGCCAATGCAGTGGACACAGGTTCGAACCCTGGTCTGGGAGGATCCCACATGCCACGGAGCAACTAGGCCCATGTGCCACAACTACTGAGCCTGCGTACTGCAACTACAGAAGCCCATGCTCCGCAACAAGAGAAGCCACCACAATGAGAAGACCGTGCACCACACGGAGTAACCCCTGCTTGCCGCAACTAGAGAAAGCCCACACACAGCAACAAAGACCCAACATAGCCAAAAATAAATAAATAAATAAATAAATTTATTTTTAAAAAAAGAGGAAACTATACCCTAACATGCCTTGTATAATAAGTTTGGTGAAAAGATATTGTTAAATAACGAAGAGCATTGAATGATGAATCCCCAAGTTAGGAAAGTGATAATCTTTGTTGGAAAGGCTGATAAATGCAGCTAAATGAAATTAAGGGGCAATACAGGGCTACAAGGATGATTCAACAATGTAAATTAATCATTGTGATAAACCTCATGAATGGAATGAAGGATAAAAATCATATGATCATATCAATAGATGCAGAAAAATCATTTGAAAAAATTTAACATCTTTAAATAATAAAAACTCTAAACAAAGTGGGTACAGAAGCACTGCAATTCAGCATAACAGAGGTCATAAATTATAAGCCTGCAGCTAACATCATACTCAGTGATGAAAGGTTGAAAGCTTTCCTCTAAAATCAGGGAAAAGAAAGTGCCCACTCTCACCAGTCCTATTCTATACAATACTGGATATCCTAGCTGGAGTAATCAGGCAAGAAAAAGAAATAAAATCAGAAAGGAAGAAGTAAAATTGTCTTTGTTTGCAGATGACTTGATGTTATATACAGAAAATCCTAAAGACTCCATCAAAAAACTGTTAGAACTAACTTAAAAATTCAATAAAGTTGAAGGGCACAAAATCAACATGCAAAACTCAATTGCATTTTATATTTGTTAACAATGAACTATGTGAAAAAAATAAAGAAGACAATCCCATTATAATAGCATCAAAAATAATCAAATGCTTAGGAATGCATTTAATCAAGGAGGTGAAAGATCTGTACACTGAAAACTGTAAGATATTAATGAAAGGAATTGAAGAAAACAAAAATGATTGGAAAGCTATCTTGTGTTCATGGATAGGAATAGCTAATATTCTTAAAATGTCCATACTACTACCCAAGTCATCTATAGATTCAGTACAATCCCTATCAAAATTTCAATGACATTTGTCACAGAAATAGGAAAAGCAATTCTAAAATTCATATGGGACCACAAAAAAAAAATAGGAAAAACAATCTTGTGAAAGAACAAAACTGGAGGCCTCATACCTTCTGAATTCAAAACAACATATTACAAAGCTACAGTAATCAAAATAGTATGGTACTAGCATAAAAACTGGCACATAGATCAAGGTAAAAGAATTGAGAGCCCAGAAATAAACCCATAAATATGCAACAATATTTGACAAAAGAACCAAGAATACTCAATAATGAAAGGACAGTATCTTCAATAAATGGTGTTGAAAAAACTGCCTAAGAATGAAATATTCATATGCAAAAGAATAAAATTGGACCCCTGTCTTACACCACTCACAAAAATTACTGGAAATGGGTTAAAGACTTAAATGTAAGACCAGAAACCATAAAACTTCTAGAAGAAAGCTTAGGGGAAAAAAGTTCCTTTTACATTCGTTCATCCTGGTAATGACTTTTTGGATATGACATCAAAAGCAAAGGCAACAAAAGCAAATACCAACAACTGTGGCAACAAACTAAAAAGCATCTGCACAGCAAAAAAAAAAAAAAAAAAAATCAAACAAACAATCAACAGAATAAAGAGGAACCTATGGAATGGGAGAAAATACTTTCAAATCATAGATCTGATAAATGGCTAATTTCCAAAATATAAAAGGAACTCATACAACTCAGTAGAAAGTGATAATAACAATAACAACCTGATTAAAAACTAGGCTAAGGACCTGAATAGATATTTTTCCAAAGAAGACATATAAATGGCCAACACATACATTAAAAAGCTGCTCAACACTAATCATTAGGAAAATGAAAATCAAAACCACAATGAGCTATCACCTCACACCTTTTAAAATGACTATATTCAAAAAGACAAGATTAAGTGTTGACAAAGATGTGGAGAAAAGGGAACCCTTATACACTGTTGGCTGTACCAACATAAACAGTATAGAGGTACCTTGAAAAATTAAAAATGAAGCTACCATATGACATAGTAATCCCATTTCTGGGTATATATCCCCCCAAAATGAAGTAATTATCTTGAAGAGATATGTGCATCCCCATGTTCTTTAGTCCTAATGGCTAAGACATGGAAGGAACCTAAGTGTCCACTGACAGAAGAATGGCTAAAGGAAATGTGATATCTATTTTATATACACACACATACACACACACACACTGGAATATTATTCAGCCACGAAGAAGAAGGAAACTGCCATTTTCTACAATATAAATGCCACTGGTGGCCAAAATGTGGTGCAAGAAATGGGGAAATGTTGGTTAAAGGGAACAAACTTCCAGTTATAAGATGAACAAGTTCTGGGAATATAATGTAGAGCATGGTGACTGTAGTTAAAAATACTGTATTGTATACTTAAAAGTTACTAAGAGAGTAGATCCTAAAGGTCCTCACACACATCAAAAAAAACCCAAAACAAAACAGGTAATTATATGTGGTGATAGATGTATTATGAACCTTACCATGGTAATCATTTTGCAATGTATACATGTATCAAAGTATCATATTGTACATATTAAACTTACATAATGTTATATGTTAATTATATCACAATAAACCTGGAAGAAAAGATTTCTAAGTACAAATAATTAAGTATGTCTCATTTACATTTATATTTGTTGTTAATTCCTTGAAATCCTTCAACTTGAATTCTCTATAACCAATATCCAATGTCCTGCAAAAAAGAATGCACATTCTTTGTTCATTTATTTACGCTGTGTAACAAAGCACCCCTAAACCTACTGCCTTAATAAAAACACCATTGATTATTTCTCAGGTCTGTGGCCTAACTTAGTTCAAGTGGGCAGTTCTTTTTCAAGGGATGTTGACTTAAGATTCAGTCTTGTGGGGCTCATCCAAACTAACACCTCCAAGGTCACTAATTTACATATGTGAAACACTGGCAAGGACAGCAGGAAGGTAGGTTCAGCTGGAATGCTGGGATACATGGGTCTCTCTCACCATACTATCCCAAGGTCTCTCCATCTACACCAGTACTAACGATGTCATCCTCTCACAGGTCTATTCATATGTCTCTGTAATAGGGAAGCAAGACTTTCTACATGGTTGACTCAGGGCTCCAAAAAGTATAAACACAGAACCTGTCAGGGCTTCTGAAGATTTTGGCCCATCTGGCAGAGCTTTACCTCAACCACATTCTATTACTTAAAGGAAGTTATTCTGATGATTTGAACCAGTTTATAACGTAGTTAGAGTAAAAAGAAAATAAAATATAAGTTGTTCTGAGCTTGGTGACCTCAAGCAAGTGATGTATATCCTCAATTTGTTATGTATCCAAATTATGTGCCTCAGTTTCCTCATCCATAAAACATGGATAGTAATAGTATTTATGGAAATAATTGTTATGAGGACTAAATGAGTTGGCCTGAAGGCTTTAGAACAGTGTCTGGCACATAGCAAGCATTGTAAAATGAGTATTACTTAATAAGGCAAATACCTAGCTCAATTAGCAACTCAAAATAGACTGCCCCTTCAAAAAGTAAGTTAGAGCACTTCTGGTTTCCAGTCCAACATGTAAGGAGCTTAGAAGTTGTCACACCATCCTAAAAAGTAAAAGCTGAACAAAATGAAAAAAATCAACACATATTCTTGGATTCCTCAGAAAAGGGAGGTCACACAGAGAACCAATACCCCCAAAATCAGAGACAGGTAGTGGATACAGAGCTTCAGAACTTACAGGAGCAGAAACTCACCAGCAGAGATCTCTGGAGGAACCAGTGCCTCCCGGGTAGGAAATCCTAAACTATAACTGACAAGTTACTGCAGGCACAGTGTTGACAACTCTGAGATTAAAAATTCCAGGAGGGCCTAGTCAATGAAGGGACCACCTTGCTTTTGTAAGATTAACATCCAGGAGCTCTAACAAGTCCTCAGGGTGAATACTGGACAAAAATCCACTCATGCTTCCATAGGGGAGAGGAAATAAATAATTTTGAAATACACCAGAGAATTCTGTTCTTCTTAATAAGGCCTGCCCTCAAGAGAAACTATTTAATGGACACTAAACAATTGAGGTTTTATCAGAGCTTAACTGACGTGGGAGAAGAGAAATACTCAACTCCGTCTCCCTCTAGCCTTCCATTTGGAGGAAGGGAAACACCCAACTCCAGCCCACTCCTGCTATCTTGCCCACCTAAGAGTAAGGAAAACTAAGAAGCACTTGTGAAATCCACAGCCCAGGGCCATAGGCTCATTAAAAGACTAAGACCTTAACATATAACCGTAGAATACTTCTTTTCTACCCACACCTTACCACCACACCACACCAGTATTTTATAAGAGTTCCTTTTACCAGTACATAATTTCTGGCTTTCAACAAAAATTACAAGGCATACTAAAAGACAAAAAACACAGAGTAAGCATAAGACCCAGTATCAGCTATGGCAAAGATGTTGGAAATATCAGACTGGGAATTTAAAACATTTATGATTAACATGCTAAGCACTTGAATGAAAAAAAGTAGACAACAAACAAGAACAGATGGACAGTGTAAGGTAAAGAGATAGAAATAAAAAAGAATAAAAAAGTAATGCTAGAGATCAAAAATACTATAACAGAAATGATGAATGCCTTTGATGAGCTAATTTAGTAGATTGGACGTGGCTGAGGAATCTCTGAGTTTGAGAATATGTCAATAGAAACTTCAAAAACTGAAAAGTAAACAGAACAAAGACCGAAAAAAGCAGAACAGAATATCCCAGAACTGTGGGATAACTACAAAAAGTGTTCAATATGCATAATGGAAATAACAGAATGAGAAGAAAGTGATAAAGGAACAAAGGAGCATAAAAAATATTTGAAACAGTAATGATGGTGAAATTCTGCAAATTAATGTTAGATACAACCCACTGATGAAAGAAGCAGAAAACACCAAGCAGGAAAAAGGCCAAAAAAATACATCTAAACATATCATTTTCAAATTTCAGAAAATTAAGGATAAAGGAAGAAATCTGAAAGATGACATAGGAAGAAAACCCCTTATCCACAGAAAGGGAAAAATAAGAATTATGTCTAACTTCCCCTAAGAAACTATGCTAGCAAGAGGAGAATGGAGTAAAGTATTTAAAGTGTTGAGAGGAAAAACCTGCCAACAAAAAAATCTACACCTTGTGAAATTATTCCTCAAAATTGAATGAGAAAAAAAGACTCTCAGACCAACAAAACTTGAGGAAATTTCTTGTCAGTAGACCAGCCTTAAAAGAAATGTTTAAAGTAGTCCTTTAGAGACAAGGAAAATAGTATAGTTCAGAAACTCAGATCTACATAAGAAAAAGGAAGAACACTGGGGCAGGCACAAGGGAAAGTAAAATACAAATCTTTTATTTTTCTTATTCTTAGTTGATATAACAGGTAAAAGTTTGTTCAAACATTAATAGCAAAAATTTATTTGATTATATATGCATACATATGTTCAGTTGACACTTGAAAAACATGGCTGTGGGTAGGGGTGAAGACCCTCACACAGTTAAAAATCATTTGTCTCTCAGTATCTACAGGGGATTGGTTCCAGGATCCACCACAGATACCAAAATCCATGGATGCTCAAGTCCCATAGTGATCCCTCCACAAAACTATCCGAGGTTCTGCATCTGTGGCTTCAACCAGCACAGATTGTGTAGTACTGTATTTACTGAAAAAAAGAAAAACATAGAAGTAGACCCAACAGTTCATACCCATGTTGTTTAGAAGTCAACTATATATTTTTGTATAAGTAACTATGCTATGTATAAATGAAATGAATGAGAGCAAGGATACAAGGAACAGGAAGGAAGAATCCAGAATATTTTTTATTATAAGATATTTATACTTCATACGAAGTAGTATAGTGTTATTTGAGAGTGGATTTGGATTATTGCAATCTCTAGGGAAATGGCTTAAAAAGTAAAATAGATATGCTAAGAAAAGATAGAAAATAGAATCATATACAATGCTTAATTAAAATCACAAAAGGCAGAAAAAAATGGAAGGCTAAAACTGGTACAAAGAACAAGAGCAATAAATAGAAAAGATTAACAAATACAGATATTAATCCAACTATATAATCACTTTACAGTAAGTCCCCTACATATGAACGAGTTCAGTTCCGAGAATGCATTTGTAAGTCCAATTTGTTCATAAGTCCAACAAAGCTAGCCTAATTACCCAACTAACACAATTGGCTATATAGTACTGTACTGTAATAGGTTTTTAATACTTTTCACACAAATAATACATAAAAAACAAACAAACTCAAAAAATAAAGAAAACATTTTTAACCTTACAGTACAGTACCTTGAAAAGTACAGTAGTACAGTACAACAGCTGGCATACAGGGGCTGGCATCGAGTGAACAGGCAAGAAGAGTTACTGACTGGAGGAGTGAGAGGAGGTGGGAGATGGTAGAGCTGAAGGATCGTCAGCAGTAGGAGATGGAGGGCAAGCTGCAATTTCACTCACGCCTGATGTTGATGGCTCAGGTTCTGGTTCCTTGCTGGATTCAATTCTATCTACCCATTGAAAAAAATGATCCAGTGATGTCTGGGTAGTAGCTCTTTTTTTCTCATCATAGATGACACAGTAGCAATGGATTGCATTCTGAACGGCTGCTGCAACCTTCATGTACCATTCTATGTTCAGGTCATGTGCCCCAAAAACTAACAGTGCCTCCTCAAACAAAGAAAATCCCTTTGCCATTTCATCATCGTGAATCTCTTCAGTGCTTTAGCTACTTCTTCCTCTTGTCTCTCTTTGTCCTTTCTCTGGGCCTCCAGTTCCATCAGGTCTTCACTAGTAAGCTCCTCGTGTTGCACAGCAAGGAGTTCAATGAAGTCGTTTTCTTGCAGATCTAGCTTGAAATAAAGATACTGTACTACTGTACTCTATACAGCACTGTAAAGTACACAAAAGCACTACCACTTGTAGAGGATGCATGCACGTGACAGTGTATGCCAGACACACAAACTAACTTAGGTGATTGGACATGTGAACACACGTTTGCACCTATGAAAGTTCGCAACTTGAAGGTTCGTATGTAGGGGACTTACTGTAAATATATCAATAGTCTAAGCATCAAAACAAAGACAGAGTGGATCAAAGTTAGAGTGGATCAAAAACTAGCCCAACCATATGTTGTCTACAGGAAAGCCACTTTATACATAAAGATACATAAAAAATAAATGTAAAGTGATTGAGGTGAATCCTAAAACATTCAAAGAAGAATTAATATGAATTCTTCTCAAATTCTTCCAAAATATAGAAGATGAGGGAACATTCTGAAACTCATTTTATGAGGCCAGAATCACCCAAACATCTAAACAAAACAAAGACATCACAAAAAAAGAAAATTACAGGTCAATTTCCTTGATGAACATAGATGCAAAAATCCTCAACAAAATATTAGCAAACAGAATTGAACAATACCTTAAAAGGATCATACACCATAATTAGGTGAGATTTATTCCAGAGAAGCAGGAATGGTTCAACACATCCACAAATCAGTCGATGTGATATACCACATTAACAAAATGAACAACAAAAATCATATGATCATCTCAATAGATGCAGAAAAAGCATTTGACAAAATTCAACATCTGTTTATGATAAAAACTCAACAAACTAGGTATAGAGGGAACACGCCTCAACATAATAAAGTTCATATGTAACAAGCCCACAGCTAACCTCATACTCAAAGGTGAAAAGCTGAAAGCTTTCCCTCTAAGATTAGAAACAAGACAAGAATGCCCAGTCTCACCACTTTTATTCGTCATAGTACTGGAAGTCTTAATCAGAACAATAAGGCAGGAATAGGAGATAAAAGGCATTAAAATTGGAAAGGAAGAAGTACAACTGTCACCATTTGCAAATGACAACATATTACATACAGAAAACCGTAAGGACTTCACACACACAAAAAAACCTGTTAGAACTAATAAACAAAACCAACATTACAGAATACAGAATCAATACACAAAAATCTGATGCATTTTTACACATTAATAATGACTTATAAGAAACAGAATTAAGAAAACAATCCCATTTACAATTGCATCAAAAAAGAAAAAGATACCTCAGAATAAATTTAACCAAGGAGGTAAAAACACCTGTACACTGAAAACTACAACACACTAATGAAAGAAATTGAAGAAGGTGCAAATAAATTGAAAGATATGTGTTCATGGAGTGCAAGAATTAACATTGTTAAAATGTCCACACTGCTCAAAGTAATCTACAGATTCAATGCAAACCCTATCAAAATTCCAATGGCATTTTTCACAAAAATAGAACAAACAATCCTAATATTTGTATGAAACCATGGAAGACCCCAAAAGCCAAAAAAATTCTTGAGAAAAAAGAACAAAGCTGGAGCCACCACATGCCCTGATTTCAAACTATATTACAAAGCTATAGTAATCAAAACAGTATGGTGTCAGCATTAAAAACAAACATATAGATCAATGGAACAGAGTAGACAGCCCAGAAATAAAACCACACATATATGGTTAATTGATTTACAAGAAAGGACCAAATAATATATAATGAGGAAAAAAAAAAAGTCTCTTCAATAAATGGTGATGAGAAAACTGCACAGACACATGGCAAAGAATGAAACTTGACCGCTATCTTAAATCATACAAAAATTAACTCAAAATGGATTAAAGACTTGAAAGTAAAACCTGAAATCATGTAAATCCTTGAAGAACATATAGGTGGTAGACTCCTTGACATTGGTCTTGGTGACGGTATTTGGATCTGACACCAAAAGCAAAGACAACAAAAGCAAACATAAACAAGTGGAAATACATCAAACTAAAAAGATTCTGTACATCAAAGGAAATCATCAATAAAATAAAAAGGCAACCTACTGGATATTTGCAAATCATATATCTGATGAGGGATTAATAGTCAAAATATATAATCACACAACTCAACAGCAAAAAAGATAATCCAACTAAAAAATGGGCAGAGGATTTGAATAGACATATTTCCAAAGAAGACATAGAGTTGGCTAACAGGTACATGAAAAGATACTCAACACCACCAATCACCAGGGAAATGTAAATCAAAACCACAATGAAGTATCACCTCACACTCATTAGAATAGCTATCATCAAAAAGGAAATAACAAGTACTGGCAAGGATGTGGAGAAAAGGGAACCCTTGTGCACTGTAGGGAGAAATGTAAATTGGTACAACCACTATGGAAAACAGTATGGAGTGTCCTCAAAAAACTAAAAATAGAACTACCATATGATCTAGCAATTCTACTTCTGGGTACTTATATGGAGAAAACATAAACACTAACTTGAAAAGGTATCTGGACCCCCATGTTCATTGTAGCATTATTTACAATAGCCAAGACATGGAAATAGCCTATGTGTTTTGTGATGAATGAATGGATAAAGAAGATGTGATATGTGTGTGTGTGTGTGTATATACACACACAATGGAATATTATTCAACCATAAAAATGAATGAAATTTGTCATTTGTGAGAACATTAAAGGACCTTGAGGGCATTATGCTAAGTGAAATAAGTCAGAGAAAGACAAATACTGTATGATCTCAGTTATGCATGGAATCTTAAAAAAAAAAAAAGAAAGAAAGAAAAGGAAGCCCATAAAAACAGATAACAGATTGGTGGTTCCCATAGGTGGGTAGTGGGGGTTTGGCAAATTGGGTGAAGGGTTCAAAAGGTACTAATTTCCAATTATAAAATAAATAAGTCATAGGGAGGTAATGTACAGCATGGTGACTATAGTTAATAATACTCTATTTCATATTTGAAAGTGGTTAATAGAGTAGATCTTAAAAGTTCTCTTCAAAAGCAAAAAATATTTTGCATGGTATGGTGACAGATGTTAACTAAACTTATTGTGGTGATCCTTTCTCAATATATACAAATATTGAATCATTACGTATTACATCTGAAACTAATATGTTATATGTCAATTGTACCTCAATTGATACTACAATTGATAGCTCCTCCTCTACCTACCTAAAAGCCTGCTTGTCGAGTGCTGCCAATTTTAAATATGACCATTAAAGAGGAATCCTTCTGTTCCTTTTAGACTCCGATAATTTTACAATTACTTTGTGAAATGTACATAAAAGTATATTATTAAGTTCAAATAATAATATAAAGTTCAAAAGGCAAATTTAGTTTAAGTACAGCAACACATTAGAGAAAGCATCAGGGCTCCAATTACAGTTTCAAAGAAGTTCTGGGCTTAAAAAGAAATCAGTATCAAATGAACTTATTTACAAAACAGAAATAGACCCACAGACATAGAAAACAAACTTATGGTTACCAAAGGGGGAAGGGGTGGGGGAGGGATAAATTGGGAGGTTGGAATTAACATATACACACTACTATATATAAAATAGATAATCAACAAGGACCTGCTATATAGCACAGGGAACTAGACTCAATATTTTGTAATCACCTATAAGGGGGAAAAGAATCTGAAAAAGAATATATCTGAATCACCGTGCTGTACACCTGAAACTAACACAATATTGTAAATCAAATATATTTCAATAAAAAAAATGTGTGTATGTGTGTATATATATATATATCAGTAAATCTTTCATTAGTTTGTATTGACTGTAATACTAATTTTAAAATTATCATACATTATTAATCATATTATAAAAACCATGTTTTTATAAAATACAATGCCCATCAATTATAAATCTCATCTTTGTTCCCAAATTTTTCCATTTAAAAAACTGGTGGTAAATACACATAGGAACTGTAAGTGTTTATGATGAATGAATATCTAAGTTAAATGTTGAAAAGTAAAAACTCTTTATTCTGTGTTTTTAATTTCAAATGAATATATAAAAAATATTTAAGATATTTTTCAAAGAAATGCTTTGTAACTGTGTCAACGACCTTTAGATATCACACCCATCCACTGGAATTTTATATACTAATAATACAGGTACATTATTTTAAGTTAAAAGTGTATTAAAGTATAATATTAGTTTTGATGACCTATGTTGCAGTACCTTATTTTGTAAACATTAGTTATGACATTATAAATAAGTGGAATGCTGGATAATGGACTCTAGAATTATCGTATAAGCTGATAAGATTCTGTATATAAAATAAAATCATTTAAAAGGAAAAAAAAATTTTTTGAAAGCAAACTGTAAGGATTATAATTAGTAATATTTTATATCTATTGTGGTTGCAAACTACTTTTAGTTTAAAATGTGTGCAATAGGGCTTCCCTGGTGGCGCAGTGGTTGAGAGTCTGCCTGCCAATGCAGGGGACACGGGTTCGAGCCCTGGTCTAGGAAGATCCCACATGCCACGGAGCGACTAGGTCGGCCGCGATAGTGAGAGGCCCGTGCACCACGATGAAGAGTGACCCCCACTTGCCGCAACTGGAGAAAGCCCTCGCACAGAAATGAAGACCCAACACAGCCAAAGGTAAACAAATAAATAAAAATTAAAAAAAAAAAACATAAAATGTGTGCAATAGACTGAAATCCATAATATATATAGTAATTATAATTTTAAAATACTTTTTTTATTTAGCCAATAAATTTATTAAATAAATCCTGTTTTGATGAAGACTTGCTATGATTTTACATCACAGACAAAATGCTCTTTAAAAACTAAAGAGAGGGGTTTTAGTAGAACAGTCAGAACAGTATATGTCTCCTGGAAAATAAAAATGGAATTTAGTTGGTTTATAAATTAATGTAAATAAGCTTGCTTCTTTGAAACATTACATGTTCATTTCAAATGACATAAAATATCATTTGGAGCAAGAAATCAAGACTCACTTGTAATCAAGATATCTTATTTTTTCCCCTATAAATATATTTGCTTTCTAAAATTTAGACAGCTACATGTATTTCTGTTATTAAAAAAAAGCTCTTGTGAAAATGCCAGTTTTCAATTTCTGTTTCTATTCCACACTCATTGATTCTAAAGTCATAAACCTGAAAAAACTAAAGGGTGATAAGCCAGAAGATAGATATAAAACAACCAACACTAATTAAAACAGCCAGAAAAATACATGGACAGAAATAAGAAATTAATAAGAAAAATTTAACATAGCAAATATTTGTTTCTTCTAGCTTAAAAACCTTGGTTAGCATTCATAAAACAGAGTTTGAATATTTTAAAGTTGGGTCATTAATATACTTCTAGTAAGAGTAATAAATAGTGTACTTACTAATTGAAATTTAGTTATTTACTCTCCTAATTTATATTCTTCACCACTTGCCCTCTCTATGCCCTGGAAAAAAAACTCATGCTAATATTGGGACAGGTATATTATGATTTTATTACCTGACAGTCATTTGAAATATTCTACAAAAAAACTAAGAGAGCTACAGAAAATCAAAGATAAATTCCTGAAAGAGGCCAGAAGATAAAACATCTCTCTAACATAAGAACAAAGAATTATATCTGAATCTCCTCAGAAACCATGCAAGCAAGAAGACTGCGGAGTACAATATTTAAAGTGTTGCTAGAAAAAAACTCACCAACCTAGAATTCTGTACCCTCTGAAATTATCCTTCAAAGTGAAGGAGAAATAATGACTTTCTCAGACAAACAAATATTGAGGGAATTTGCTGCCAGTAGACTTACCTGGCAATAAATGTTAAAAGAAGTTCTTTAAAGAAAAGGAATATACTGTAGTTCAGAAACTCAGTTCTACATAAAGTAAGGAAGAGCACTGGGAAAGAAAAATGTGTAGGTAAAATAAAAATCTTTTATTTTTCTTATTCTTAATTGATCTATCAGATAACAATTTGTCAAAATACTAATAGCAAACAATGTATGAAATTATCTATGCTTAATTATATATCATATATGTATGAATACTTATACATAAGTGAAATTAAAGACAGCAGTAATAAGGGATAGAGGAAGGAATTAGGTTTATTTTCTTATTATAAGGTAGGGTACTTACACTACCTGGGAAAAGGTATAATGTTACTTGAAAATGGAATTGGATTAGTTATAAATGTGATTGCAAACTTTAGGGTAACCATTAAAAAAAGTAAAATAAGAACTATAACCAATATGCTAAGAAGGGAGAGAAAACAGAATCATATACAATGCTCAATTAAAACCACAAAAGCCAGAAAAAGTATGGAAGGCAAAAATAGGAACAAAAAACAATGGCAATAAATAGAAAACAGTAATGAATATGGCAGATATTAATCCAACTATACCAATAATCATTATGAACATCAACAGTCAAAATGCACCAATCAAAAGAGATTGTCAGAGGAGATTAAAAAAAATAAAAAAACAAGACCCACCTATACGTTGTCTACAATAAAGCCCACTTTAAATATAAAGACATATAGATTAAAGTGTTGGAGAAAGATATACAATGCTAATACTAATCAAAAGAAAGCAGGAGTGGCTATATCAACTTCAGACAGAGCAGACTTCAAAGCAAGAAAAGTTATCAGAGATAATGAGAGCATTACATAATGATAACAGGGTCATTTCTCCAAAAAGACATACCAACTGATAAGGTTTATGCTCCTAACAACAGAGGGTAAAACTATGTGATGCAAAATTAAAAGAACTGCAAGAAGAAACAGAAGAACTCACTATCACGGTTGGAGACTTCAATACCTTTTTATCAGAAATGGGCTGATCCAGCAGACAGAAAATCAGTAAGGACATAGTTGAACTCAACAACGCTATCAATCAACTGGATATAATTGATACATACAGACTTCTTCATCCAACAACAGCTGAATACACATTCATCAAAAGCTCACATGGGGGCTTCCCTGGTGGCGCAGTGGTTGAGAGTCTGCCTGCCAATGCAGGGGACACGGGTTCGAGCCCTGGTCTGGGAGGATCCCACATGCCGTGGAGCAACTAAGCCAGTGAGCCACAACTACTGAGCCTGCGCATCTGGAGCCTGTGCTCTGCAACAGGAGAGGCCGTGACAGTGAGAGGCCCGCACACCGCGATGAAGAGTGGCCCCCGCTTGCTGCAACTAGAGGAAGTCCTCACACACAAACGAAGACCCAACACAGCCAAAAATAAATAAATTAATTAAAAAAAAAAAAAAAAGCTCACATGAACCATTTGCCAAGATAGAACACATTCTGGATCATAAAATACACTTTAGCAAACTTAAAAGAACAGAAACCATACAATATCTGCCTCAGATCACAATGAAATTAAACTAGACATCAATAGCAGAAAGATAGCTAGGAAATCCCCAAACAGATGGAGATTAACAACACATTTCTAAGTAACACATATTTCTAAATAACACATAGGCCAAAAAAGATTACAAGATAAATTGTTTAATATTTTTAACCAAATGAAAATAAAAATACAACTTACAAAATGTGTGGGATGCACCAAAGCAGTGCTTAGAGGGTAGTTTATAGCACTGAATGCAGATGTTACAAAAGAAGAAAGATCTAAAAGTAACAATCTAAACTTCCATCTTAGTAAACTAGAAAAAGAAGAGAAAATTAAATCCAAAGAAAGGAGAATAAAACTAATATGAATTAGAGCAGAAATCAATGAAATTGAAAACAGGAAATCAACAGAGAAAATCTATTAAACCAAGAACTGGTTCTTTGAAGAGATCAATAAAACTGATAAACCTCTAGCCAAGCCAAAGAGAGAGAGAGAGAAAGAGAGGACAGAAATTACTAATATCAGAAATGAAAAAGGGGACAATACTACAGATCCTGTGGACATTGGAAGGATAGTAAAGAAATACTATGAAGAACTCCGTGCACACAAATTTAATAACCTAGATGAAATGAACTGTTCTTAAAAGAAATAATCTGCCAAAACTCGCACAAGAATAAATAGGCAATCTGAATAGGTGTATACCTATGAGAAATCGAGTCAATAATTAATAACCTTCAAAAACAAAAGCACCAAGCCCAGATGGGTTCATTGGGAAATACTACCAAAATTTAAGGGAGAAGTTACATGAATTCTCTACAATCTCTTTAAGAAGATAGAAGCGAAGGGAATACTTTGTAATTCATTCTACGAGGCCAGCATTATCCTAATACTAAGGCCAGTAAAAGACATTACAAAACTACAGACCAGTATTTCTCATGAAAACAGATGCAAAAATACTAAAAAAAAATTAGTAAATCGAATCCAACAATATATAAAAAGAATCATACACCTACCACCAAGCTGGATTTATCCCAGGTATACAAGACTGGTTCAACATTCAAAAACCAGTTAATGTAATCCATCACATTAACAGGCTAAAAAGAAGAATCACAGATGCAGGAAAAGCATTTGATGCAATCCAACACCTATTCATGATAAAACTCTCAGTCAACTCAGAATAGAAAAGAACTTCCTCAACTTGATAAAGACTATTTACAAAAAATCTACAGCTAACATTGCGCTTAATGGTGAGAAATTAGAAGCTTTTCCACTAAGATGAAGTCCAAGGCTAGGATGTCCCTTCTCACCATTACTTCCCAACATTGTACTGAAAGTCCTAGCTAATGCAATGAGACAAAAAAAAAAAAAAAGGAAATAAAAATGTATAGATGACATCTCTGTTCACAGATGACATGATTGTCAGTGTAGAAAATTCAAAAGAACAGACAAATACCCTTGGAACTACTAAGTGATTATAGCAAAGTTGTAGATTCAGGGTTAATACACAAAAGTCAATCACTTCCCTATATACCAGCAATGAATAAGTTAAAAACACAATACCATTTCCATTACCACTACCATAAATGAAATATTTACATATAAATAGAACAAAATATGTACAAGATCTATAAGAGGAAAACAAACAAACAAACGCTGGTGAGCAAATTCAAAGAATAAATGAATGGAGAAAGACAATGTTCATGGATAGAATGACTCAAAATTATCAAGATGTCTGTTCTTCCCAACTTATCTATAGATTCAGTACAACCCCAGTCAAAATCTCAGTAAGTTATTTTATCACTATTGACAAACTGATTCTAAAGTTTATATATAGAGGTAAGAGACCTCCCAGTATCTAACACAATACTTCAGAAGTACAAAGTTGGAAAAATGATACCACCTGACTTCAAGACTTACTATAAAGCTAGATAGAAAGATAGATCAGTGGAACAGAATAGAGAGCCTAGAAACAGACAGACATGAATACAGTCAACTGATCTTTGACAAAGGAGAAAAAGCACTACAGTGGAGCAAAGACAAACTTTCAACAAATGGTGATGAAACAGCTGGACAGCCACATGAAAAAGAAAATGAATCTGGACACAGACTTTACACCTCCAGAAAGAATAATTCAAATTGGATATATGACCTAAATGTAAAACATAAAACAATAAAACTCTTAGAGGATAACTTAGGAGAAAACCTAGATGACATTAGGATGATGATGACTTTGTTAGATACAACGTCAAAAACATAATAAAAAAATAGTTTATAATCTATAGTTCATTACTATTAAAGACACGATCTGCAAAAGGTAATGCCAAATGAATCAGAAGACAAGTCACAGACTGGGAGAAAATCTTTTGCAAAAGACACACCTGATAAAGGACTCTTATACAAAATATACAAAGAACTCTTAAAATTCAACAATAAGAAAATATACAACCAGATTAAAAAATAAGCCAAAAACCTTAACAGACACTTCAGCAAAGAAGATACATAGGTGGCAAATAAGCATATGAAAGTCTCTCCTCAATACATGTCATCAGGAAAATGCAAATTAAGAAAACAATGAGATGCCATAACACACCAATTAGAATGGCCAAAAGTCTAACACTGATAACACAAACTGATGACAAGGATGTGGAAAAACAGGAACTTTCTTTCATTCTGGTAGGAGTGCAAAATGGTATAGCCACTCTGGAAGACAGTTTGGGGGTTTCTCAAAAAACTAAATACACTCTTACCATAAGATCCAGTAATTGCATTCTTTGGTATTTACCCAAAGGAGTTGAATACTTATTTTCACACAAAACCCTGCACATGGATATTTATAGCAGCTTTACTCACAATCACCAAAATTGGGAGGAATCAAGAAGTCCTTCGGTAGGTGAAGGGATAAATAACCTGTGGTACATCCTTACAATGGACTGTTTACTCAGCACTAAAAATAAATTAGCTATCAAGCAATGAAAAGACATGGTATAACCTTAAATGCATATTATTAAGTGAAATAAGCCAATCTAAAAAGACTCATACTGTAGGATTCCACCCATATGACATTCTGGAAAAAGCAAAACATGGAAACAGTAAAAAAATCAGTGGTTGAAGGATTTGCAGGATTTGGGGAATGAGGGATGAATAGGCAGAGCACAGAGGATTTTTAGGATAGTGAAACTACTCTGAATAGTATTATAACAATGTATACATGTCTTTATACTGTGTCCAAACCCATAGAATATAAAACACCAAGAGTGAATCCTAAGGGAAACTACAGACTTTGAGTGATTGTGATGTGTCATTGTAGGTTCATCAGTTTTAACTAATGTACCACTCTGGTGAGGTATGTTGATAATGGGGGAAGCTATGCATGTGTGGGTATCTATGAGGGTATACTGGAAACTTCTGTATCTTCTTCTCAATTTTGCTGTGAACCTAAATCTGCTCTGAAAATAAAGTCTTTAAAAAAACTAAGAGAGAAAGTAAAATAGAAGTTTAGGGGAAAAAAGTTTTCCTTTGCCCTTGAGAAAGGTGGTGAGGGTTCCTTCAATAGGCGACAGTGGGAAAAATCAGTGAAGAAATAGTCTGAGACCAGGCTAGCTGAGTAATTAAATTCAAAGAAAGGAAACAGTAAAAAAGAGATTTTTGCTTTACACTTCACATCAGGAAGAGTAAGAGGAGGAAGACTGGTTAAACAGAGATGATGCACAAGTAACGGAAAAGATGAGAGCCCCAGCATGAACTGGCCAAGCCATGTACCTGAGCTCCATGGTCCGTAATCAAGGACCTGCTCCATTTGGCTTAAGCTTCTTTTTATAAAGGAGAAGAAAAAATTTAACGTGCTTCTCTACAACTTTCACACAACAGTCATATCCATGCCTATAGTAATAAAAATAACCTAACAGGCATTAATTGTAGATAAGCACAAGGCATCTTACTGGGGTGATGGAAATGCTCTATACCTAGCTTGTGATCACGGTTGCACAACTCAGTACATTTCCTAAATATCATTAAACTGCTCACTTACAATAGGTTAATGATATGTAAAGTATACCTCGGTAACGTTCTTAAAAAGTCTATCTCACTTCTTTTCATGCCACTTCTTCAGATACTCTCCTCCAATAGAAAAAAATAAAAATAAAAAAGCCCAAATGCCTCCAAAGAACATCTTTTTTCAACTTATTATAGTTTGGTTTGTCTGATGTCCCCCTTTTTTTTTAATCAACAAGTCTTTGAAATCTTTATTTTAAATCATATTTGTTATGATTTTGATGTCCCTTTTGAAATGTGGAATTCAAAATCAAACACATCATTTCCATTCTATACAGAATAATGGCCTATTGACCTATGTTGACATATTTTATTCTGGTCACTGTAGCTTATGACTGTTTAAACAACCATTATCACACTGTCTGATTATATAAAACCTAAACTTAAATAAAATTCCTTGACTTTTTTACCCACTACAATCAACTGCCAGAGATTTACTCCCACTCACATAGTATACAATTTTTTCATTTTTTATTTAAAAACTAATATTAGTGAAAATTTGAAGAAAACAGAAAAGACAGAAGAAGGACAAAAAACATAGCTGATATAGTATATTTACGTCCAGCACATTTTATGTGAGTAATATAATCATATCAGCAAAAAAGTAGCATCCATTTCTATGGCCATTCTTCCCAGGTCCAAGAAATGCTCTAACGTACATTTAACACTCTGTTATAGAGTCTATCACATCACCCTGTTTTAGTCCCCTCACAGTTATCATTTCTGAAGTTTTCTTATTTAGTTACCTTTTTCAGCGTTTACCTCATTAGTATGTACAATCCCTCAGCTTATAGGCTCTATTGACCTTTCTTTCCTTAGGACCTCATCTAGTTCTGTAGTTTAAAAATTAACTCCATCTATATGCTGACAACTCCCAAGATTATATCTCTAAGTCCAGATCTGTCTTGCAAACTCCAGACTCATGTATAATGCAAACACATATACATACAAACTCCCATTACATATGCACTGCACACATATACATCTGTTTACTTTCCGCATCCAAAACCAAATTCTGGACTCTCCCTACTACCCCAATAACTGTCCCTACTTCCCCATCCATATCCTTTCCCATTTCAACTGATGGTCGCTCCAGCCTTCAGGCAGTTATCCTTTACTCCTCTCTTTCTTTCACATTCCACAGCCATTCCTTTAGCAAATTGTATTAATTATGCCTTCAAACATATATCCAGAATCTAACCAACTTCTCATCACCCCCACTGTTACCATCCTGGCCAAGCCTTCACCAACTCTCACCTGTCTTGCTGCAGTAGCCTCCAAACAAGTCTCCCTGCTTCTATTATTGCCCCGTTCTCCGCTAGAGTCTATTTTCACATTTCCGTGAAATGCTCCTTTTATACATAATGGAAGTCACATAAAAACCTTGCAATGGCTTTGTTTCACTCAGTTAAAAAAAAAAAATCCTTTATTTAAGCCATTGTTATCTGACTTTCTCTCTTGCTACTTTCCCTTTTGTTCACTCTCACCTCACTTAAGTCTTTTGTATTTTCTAAATGTTCTTAATAAGAATGTTTTGTTTTTATTAACAAAAAAGAAAGCTTTTAAACAATAAAACTATGAGAGCGTAATCTCCCTTTTCACTCAAATTCTTTCTAAGTACAGAATTAAATAACAGGGTCAATTCTGTAGAAGAAAAACTAAGTTAAGTTCATGGTAAGAACTTGTAAGGCCTTGAATGCCTATGTTCCTGATGAAACTTTAATGAAGACAGGCTTCTCAACTAAATTAAACTGTACGGTGCGGTAGAATGATGTCGGAGTTTGGGATTGAAATATCTTGCTTAAATCTTCTCTCTACTACTTACTAATTGTGAGAGCCTAAGTCACTATTCTCTCTCATTCATAGCTTTCTCACGTGTAAAGATAAATAGAAGAATCTGTAAAACTCATCATAAACTTGTTTTACAAGAGAAGAAACTTATCTATCGATACCTACCAACAACACATCCAATAAGGCCAACTTATTCCCAGGAATGCTATTGAAAGTTCTAGATTAATCTGCATACACAAAAGGTTGCCAAGAGAAACAGCCAAAAAGCCCCAAACGTTAAGGGCCTCATTGCAGAATTTTATACAACTTCCAAAAGCCTATTAAGTGATCTCAAAACTGAGAGGTGTGGAGAGGCTCACTCTATAGTAACTGCAAGGGCAAAGAAGCCACAAAGCTTCCTGAAGAGAGTACAGATTTTAAAAGTTCAGACTGTGTATGTATCTGGACCTGGGGTTGGGGGAGATGGCTTCAGACAACGACCCAAGGGGAGGAATTAACTCTCAAGAGGTCCTTGGGAACTGCCCCTGGCGAAAACAAACCACGAGTTAGAAAGGACGAATAGCCTCTGAGAGAAAGCTAGAAGCTAGGTTGTAGTTTGGACTTCTCCTAAAGCGGGCCAGTTCTCGAAATTTCGTCGCCCAAGCTGGACCACTCACCGGGTCTACCGAGCTGCAAGGCTTTATGAGTTGGGAACAAGCGGCGCAGACCCGGCACAGTCCGACAAATCACTAGGTGGCCATTTATCCGTTCCGGAGACCGTTGCTAGGGAAACGGAGCAAAGCCCTGGGCTCACCCCGTCGCGGTTTTCCTTAGGCAAACCAAAGAGCTTCGGGGGCGTAGTTACGTGAGTGACGCACGTAGGGGGCGGGACAGAGACGAAACCGGACCAAAGAACGGGTTACGTCCCAGGGCGCATGCGTGCGGTGCTGGGCTGCGAGATAGCTGGAAGTCCCGGGCGGTGTTGGGGAAAGTGAGCTATGGCAGCCACGAGTGCCCTTCCAGGCGTATCTTTGCGAGAAGCCACCCAGCGAAGGTTGCGGAGGTTTGCAGAGCTTAGAGGTACCAAAGGACGAACCCTGGCTCTCCCCGGCAATGGACAGGGAGGGCGCTTTACGTGCTGGGATATTTGCTGGACTACCACTTCCTTTTACTAATCACTTACGGGCCTAGGACGCTGCCCAGGCGCAGTTAATGTTCCTCTTGAGTTTTTTATTCTTCTGTCACTCTCCTTGCTTTACGTTATGCTTGTTACTTTCTTTCTTTAAGTTTATTCCCAGTTGCGTGTGTGTGTGTATATATATATATAGGGAGGAATGAGAAGACAGACAATTATTAGCCTGACTAGTGAAGCTATAAATCCAAGTTATTTGGTTAGCTCATTAGCAAAAATTATTTTAAATAAACCTAGAAGATCTAAAGCATAGTGATTTGACTCTTACAAATCCAATTTTAGCTTTCTTCCACTCCCTACCTACTTCACCAGTTTGTTCCATGATGTGAACGCTTACTAAGTGAAAAGCGAAACAACACGGTGGAATTATGGATTAAAAATTAAAAGGGGTAACTTTGTATCAAAATGTTTTTTTAAAGGACTATGCCACTTGTCATTTCCTGTACAACTATCTAATTGTTCATATTTTTGTTGACGTTACTGCTTGAAAAATACAGAAAATAATACTTGGATTACAGTAAAATGTTCAGGACTATTAGATTCTAGCTGACTAGAATTTGTTAACTAATAAAAACCCTTATTCGTCTTGTTTATCAATAAAGAAGAGCTTCCAGCTGTCAGCCAAAAGTTCAGTCTCTTATTGAGTTCATCAGGGAGCTGGGAACTTTTCTGTTATCCAGAATTTGGTGTCATTCTCCAGTAACCTTTGTAAACTTGCACGGCTCATTTTAAGGCAATTAAAAAGTAAAGTGTCCACATTTATGAACACCAACATTGTAGCAATGGGTCGTTGCGTTTAATCTTTCTTAGCCAACAAACATTAAGTGATCACTGTATGTGAAAATTGACTTTCAAAGCTGGAGATTAATTTATTCCTTTGTCTCCTCTCTTTATTTACGAATTGAGCTCATCTTTAGCAAGTCAAAAGTAGTTCTCTTAATCAAGAAACGTTACAACTCTCAGAAAATCTAAATAAATGGGACTGTAGACCATAAAAGGAGCAAGTAATCTAAAAGGAAAAAAAAGTAGAATTTGTGAACAATCCTCATTAGAACTATTTTGAATCCTACTAGCTGACCACTCATTATTCCCTAATTCTCAAAAGCAGAAGATAAATTTTTGGAGATAATATTACCTCTTTTTCCCTTCTTTCCAAATAGGTAAACCTGTAACAGCTAGAGAATTCTGATAATATTTATCACTTTCTTGCTTCTTCCACATAGGCAAACCTGTGGCAGCTGGAGAATTCTGGGACATTGTTGCAATAACAGCAGCTGATGATAAACAGGAACTTGCTTATAAGCAACAGCTGTCAGAAAAGCTGAAAAAAAAGGAGTTACCACTTGGAGTTCAATATCATGTTTTTGTTGATCCTGCTGGAGCCAAAATTGGTACACATTTATGGTCAGATTTATATCATAAATTGTGGGCAGAATAATCATTGAAGAAAAGCTTTCCTGTGGCTTACAGTTTATAAACTGTGTGTCTTACCACCTATAGTCTTTACAAACTTTAAAATTTTTATGTAAATTCACTATTTTTTAAGAAAGATAAAAGGCATGGCAACTGTTTTTACACATTGTGGACTTACCATGAAAATCTTCCAGAATGTTATGTTACTTAAAAGAGACTTTTATTAGTTTTAATAAAATTTACTCAGATGGTGAATATTCTTTTGGACCTTATCAGTAGGGCTCTTAAGGTCCCTCCAAACTACACAGTTTGTTCAGAAACTTACATGAAGAGATCAAATCAGGAAAAATAAATATTTGGCCTCTTGGGACCACATTGCAGAATGTGAAAGAGCACAGTCTAATGGCATAATTATAGATGTTTACTTTTAAAAACCAGTTTGTGTACTTTGCCTTTTGACCTTACCTTGCAAATAAAAATACATGCTATTTTCCTGGGGGCCATTTTCCATGTGATACTTAAAGCTGAAGCTCGTTGATACCAGAGTTAGGGTATCTGTATCTGATACTGGCATGTCCTAATTAGCCAGTGTTTTAATCCTCATAAATATGTGGTCAGTACTTTTCTGATTCCCATGTTTGAATGAGATTCAGGCACAAAATGTTAAATAACTTGCCCATGGTAACTAGTAAGTGGAAGTTACATTTAAGATGTTTTTTAGGAAAACAGGTTCTAAAAAACTTTTTAGAAAGTAAATCTAACACATATATTTGATCATATGGGAGAATTATTTTAATAGGTTTTACAGTTCATAACTCCAAGTGAATGTGTAAACTTACAGTCTTATAGTGTTGCAGATTGCTTAATTTATCATTTCTTTCTTTTTACTACTATTTTCAGGAGAAGATTAACTCAACTTTTATTACCAAGGGCTCATCTCTGGGTTTTATTACTAATTATTTAATTGCTAGGAAATGTGTATTTAATTTGATTCTTTTGCCTGTACCTTTGCTCTCTGCCTGGTTAATTGTAGCCAAAGGTCATATCCTCAAAGTTATAACACCTAAATTTACTGTAATAGCAAGGTTTTTGTAACTTCCTGTGAAATAAATTGAGCTTTTTAACTTTATTTTTAAGGAAATGGAGGATCTACGCTTTGTGCCCTTCGATGTTTGGAAAAGCTTTATGGAGATGAATGGAATTCTTTTACCATCCTATTAATTCACTCTGGTAATGTTACACTGTACTAATTTACATTGTCTTTTAGTATATTACCTTTTATATCGAAGGGACTTTTTTCTCCCTTACTAATACTATCCCCTCTTTCTTTTTTTTTTTTTTTCTTTTGTCTTTGAAGTTATTCTGCTTTGGAAACAAATATTTTATGCTTTCCTTGATATTTTTAGGTTGTAAGTAGCATAATATTTTTCACAAAATTTAACCTTAAAATTGTAGATCACATAAATCATCAACTTTTCATGTATTGTTTTTGGTATACATATCGAAAATTATTTTCCTAAGATAGAACTCATCAAAATATGAACGTTTCTTGACAGTGCTTTAGAAAGGATTCTTGCTGTAGGGGAGAGGCTGGTTTAGTACTGTGATTACCAGACTTTACACAAAATCTTCTGTTAACACATTTTTATCTAGTTACTGGTGGCCAAAGTCCATAATCCTTAGGAGTTTAAAAACAAAAAGAAAAGGTGGTGACAGAACATGGAGTTGACAAGAAAGTATAAAAGAGGGAAAATCACACACCAAAAAAGGGAACAGAAAGGTAGGAAAGAAGTAATCTCAGAATATAATTTTTTAAATTGGACAAATTTGGTTGTATGAAAATTTTGGTTATATGAAAAAAACCTCTGTTATTTTTCCTCTATGTACTGGAGGCTGGCGAAACTTTGTCATGGACTTGTACCAGTTCAGGAACAGATATTTTAGAGCCACTCATCCACATGGTTACCAAGGCACTTTTTATTTTTTAGGATTCATATACGGAACAATGATTCTTTTTAAAGATGATACCGAGTAAAGCATCCAAGTTCTGATTTTAAGACTAACTGAAAAAGTAAAAGAAAAATTCAAATTTACAGTTTTATTCCAGAACAAGTATTATTATTATTATTACTAATTTAGTAAAAATTAAGTTAGACACCAGAAAATATATATTAATACAATTGATCCTTGAAAATATATAATAAGGCATTGATCTGTGAGTGGTGCTGACCCTCACACAGTCTAATATCTGCATGTAACTTCATAGTTGGTCTTCTGTGTAGGCAGTTCCACTTTCCATATCCAGTTTTTCATCAGGGATTCAACTAACCTCGGGTCATATAGTCTTACAGTATTTATTGAAAAAAATCCTCATATAAGTGGACTGGTAGAGTTCAAACCCTTATTGTTCAAGGATCAAGTGTAATTAAAAGTAGGTAATTCTTACAATGCTGAACTTTACTGTTGGTTAGTATTTGGAAAATGAAAAAGAAAGTATTAGCTCTCATTGGTTGAATGATGTACTGTGTAGTAAGTGCTTTACATGTATTGTTGATCTCATAAAACATGATAAAGCAAGTATTTACATCTGCTGATTTAGTGTTAAGTCCAAAGATAAACAATTAAAAAGTGGTGAACCAGAATTTGAACCCATTTTTGTATGACTCTACTATGCCTCTCACTATAATTAGTTACGTAAAAATGATGTAAGCTATTTAATGTACCTAAGAGAACACACTTTTAAAGGAATTAAGTCATAAGGCTCATCTTAGAGGGAAAAGCCTTTTAAAATTAAAAACAAATATACATTGTAAAATGCTTTTAAATAAATGCACCTTTACTTCCTTTAAGTGTATGTAATTGAGGAAAAACATTCCATCTGGAAATTACTCTTTAACAGATAATTATGTATATTAGTTTTTTGTGACATTTTTTTTCCCCATGAAGTGGATTTTTAATGTAGGCATTTAAACATGGTTGAAATTTATTGTGTAAAATGTAGATATAAGGTCATATTTTAGCTCATTGTCCTTTTTACTTGTTATCTAGTTGAGTTAGAACAATTCATAGTCTGTAAAGCATATTACAATTCTTTCCTAATCTAGAACTGCATTATAGCAAATCTCTACAGAATTGCTCTGTGAATTTGTAATCTGGAATTTATTATTCTTTCCTGGGATACAGTAATATACTGTATATTTTAAATATCTTTAGAGATATTTTGAGTTGTAACTGATGCTCCTGGGTTTTTAAATCTTATAAACAATCTTATAAACATTTTAAAACAGTTATTTTGTTTAATTTTATATAGGTGGCTACAGTCAACGCCTTCCAAACGCAAGTGCTCTGGGGAAAATTTTCACTGCTTTACCTTTTGGTAGCCCCATTTATCAGATGTTGGAATTAAAACTAGCCATGTACATTGATTTCCCCTCACATATGAATCCTGGGATTCTGGTTACCTGTGCAGATGATATTGAACTTTATAGTATTGGAGAATCTGAGTATATTAGGTTTGACAAACCTGGCTTTACTGCTTTAGCTCATCCTTCTAGTTTGACTGTAGGTACAACACATGGAGTATTTGTCTTAGAACCTTTTAACTATTTAGAACATAGAGACCTCGAGTATAGAAGTTGCCATCGTTTCCTTCATAAGCCCAGCATAGAAAAGATGTATCAGTTTGATGCTGTGTGTAGACCTAGAAATTTTTTTCAACAAAACTTTGCTGAGGGTTACATACCCTCTCTTAAATTAGACCCTGAGTATGTCTACACAGACAGCCTATTTTACATGGATCATAAAACAGCAAAAAAGTTACTTGCTTTTTATGAAAAAATAGGTACACTAAACTGTGAAATAGATGCCTATGGAGACTTTCTGCAGGCTTTAGGACCTGGAGCAACTGTGGAATATACCAGAAACACATCAAATGTTACTAAAGAAGAGTCGGAGTTGGTAGACATGAGGCAGAGAATATTTCATCTTCTTCAAGGAACATCACTAAATGTTGTTGTTCTTAATAACTCCAAATTTTATCACATTGGAACAACTGAAGAATATTTGTTTCATTTTACTTCTGATAGCAATTTGAAGTCAGAGCTTGGCTTACAGTCCATAGCTTTTAGTATCTTTCCAGCAATACCAGAATGCTCTAGTAACAAATCCTGCATCATTCAAAGTATATTGGATTCAAGATGTTCTGTGGCACCTGGCTCAGTTGTAGAGTATTCCAGATTGGGGCCTGATGTTTCAGTTGGGGAAAATTGCATTATTAGTGGTTCTTATATCATAACAACAGCCGTCCTGTCTGCACATTCTTTTGTGTGTTCCTTAAGCTTGAAGATGAATAGACACTTAAAGTATTCAACTATGGCATGTGGAGTGCAAGACAACTTGAAAAAGAATGTTAAAACATTGTCAGATATAAAGTTACTTCAATTCTTTGGAGTCTGTTTCCTGTCATGCTTAGACATTTGGAATCTCAAAGTTACAGAGGAACTGTTCTCTGGAAACAAGACATGTTTGAGTTTGTGGAATGCTCGTATTTTCCCAGTTTGTTCTTCTCTGAGTGATTCAGTTACAACATCCCTAAAGATGTTAAATGCTGTACAGAACAAGTCTGCATTCAGCCTGAATAAATATAAGCTGTTGTCCATTGAAGAAATGCTTTTCTACAAAGATGTGGAAGACATGATAACTTATAGGGAGCAAATTTTTCTAGAAATTACTTTGAATAGAAAACAGTCTGATTTAGAGACATCTTAAATAGTGTATACTCTGCCTTTCTTGACTGAGCAAGATTGCAGATGCAGGAGTTTTCTGTAGACTTGTTTTTTAATTGAAGTGAATTAATGAAAATTATATTAACATGATTGCTGTAGCATAAAATTAATAACAAAAATACAAATAAACCATTTTTTGATGAAAGAATTAATAGTTTAAGGATGTAAGTTCAGAAAAGTGATTTTTTTATATTTATCACTATTTAAATTTTTCTTTTATAAAGATGGACTTGTGGAACATTATTTTGTTCACAAAATACTATAATTGTTTTAAAGGTAATTTTCTAAATATACCTTCAGAATTTTTTCATCTTCTTTTGGGCTTTGGTTCCAATGAAGTTCTAAGTGTTCATTGGCAGTTCTCAAGTGCATTAGACCTATTCTGATGAACTAATAAAAATGTCATACTGTAGGGTCTTCAAAGCACTGTAGGAATACTGTAGAAGTACTTTTTCAGAAACAAATCCATGGCTGACAGAGTCAAATTAAATGAATGCTTAAAATATTGTGATAGTCTGAATTAATAAATAAGTATTAATAGATACAAACCATTCTGAAATTGATAAAAATCTATGTGACTTATCAGCAACCCTCAGTTATGATATTTATGTGTATATTTTTTCAAGTTTCTTCCCAAGGAGTAAATAAAGATATATGGTAGCCATTGTTTAGCATTTACTGATTTACTTGCAGAGATTTCAGAGGATGTTATGTGTTTGTCACTCATTAAAAGTTCAGTGCTGTATTTCTAATCTAATTGATCTAAGGTACCATCAGTTATTAAGAATCACCATTATTTTATGTTCCACTGAAAAAGAGAAAACACGACCAATAAAATATGCAATGCTTTTCTTGTTACTTGAAGTTTTTATTTATTGGAAATCTTTTTTTAAAGCACTTAAATATAGATTTGTGTCATTTAACCCTTTTGCAAGTACATGTAGAGGAACAAAAAAAAGTGAAATATTAAGATACAGTCAAGACTTTTCTAAAGCTTCACATCTAGAGTCAAACTTTTCTAAAGCAATTTTCAACTCAAGAGTGGTTGATGTCCATGTGCTATCTTCTAATACCATCTAGTACCATCTTCTGTGCTATCAAAGGTATTGATAAAGCTGCATATTCTACAAGTGGCACCACCACACTGATGCCTGGATTTACCTTCAAGCTGTGGACACCAGATACCTTTTCTACAAGTTGGATGCTGATGCTTTATTACTTTACAGAGTTGTTTCACTTTTACTTTAGTTTAATCACATGTCTCTAGAATGTAGTTCTATTTAAATCAGTGGGAGGTTTCTGACAAGTTGGTGGTCACCACGTTAATCATATTCCTGCACAATGTATGGATTCTAGTTGCTTTGAAATGTTATCTGTTCCAAAGAATTTGGCAGTGTCTCTTTCCTTGATATGCATCACTTGGTGTGTAGTACCACACATGTACCACCAGCAGTGTATCTAACTCAACCAATGTGATAATCACATGCATGAATAAGTAATAAATTGGACATTATCTCTTGATTTATCATTTTTATTTTGTAAAATCATAGCCCTTAAATCATATACTTTCAAGGTTTGTGAAGGACAGCTACAATTTGTAACTAAATATATTCTGTAAACTTACTGATGAGTTAATAATTAACAATGACCAAGAGGGCATGGAAAAAAATGCAACTTTTGATATTAATCTCCCTTGGGCATTTGTCTTGCAAACTAAACAAAACAGAAATAAAGAGTGTTCATTAATGCATACTAAGTGGAAATAAAGCTTTGAAAATCCAAGTTATATGCTGCTGAAAATCACAAAAATTTGATGGAATGAATCCAGAATCAATTCTCACAAGCTGTGATGATCCACTCATCTTCTGAGGCTAAGCAATACTACCTATGTTATATAAAGATTACCAGATTTAGCACAGAGCCAAAATCAAAACTTGCCTGCTGCAAAATATATGTATAGCTATCACAGCTGGTAACTGGTGTGCTACACATGCCATTCACATACACCATAATGCCCTTTGGACTTGAGCAACCTGGAGACCCAGAATTTAGGAAACTTGTAGTCTAGCAGAATTAACATAGAAATAACTAAGGAAAAAAATATTAATTTGTTCAAAATTGTCTAAGGGATTTCAGGTGCTCTTTTTGTTGTTTAGCTGAATGAAACACAAGTCTTCATCTATGTCTATAACTATTATTAATAAAGAAAAGACCTTTTTAAAGATACTTGAAAGTTACCTTTATAAATTCACTTAGTGCAGGAGAAATAATTCAAGCTACCATTAGCTGCCTAGTTTAACTTGAATCCTTTGTGCCTATAAAATATGTTTAGACAAAGCTGATTTCTATTGTGGTTGAGGAACACAACTTTAGTTGTTTATACTTACTGAAATTGTATTATTAATACTCTTTGTACTGAACTTTGTCACAAGTCACTACACA
The DNA here is from genome assembly GCF_009873245.2 of Balaenoptera musculus. NCBI lineage: Eukaryota > Metazoa > Chordata > Mammalia > Artiodactyla > Balaenopteridae > Balaenoptera > Balaenoptera musculus. The sequence goes on from NC_045785.1 coordinate 64,410,171, forward strand.
TTCTCCTTCCCTTCAATACCGGTGTGCTAAGCTCCAACATGCTAGTGTTCGTGTTCCCATTTGTCTGTATTCATTAAAATTTTGGACTAGTTTGTTTATTTGTTTTTAAAGTGACATATCATTCAGACTTGCCAGTTTGGCTGTTCTCTAATAGACCACAATTTGGAATCAGGTTGAAAATCGGAATAAAGGATCTAACTAAAAAATGGGCAGAGGATTTGAATAGACATTTTTCTTTGCTTCTGGAGCTTTGGCCTGAGGGACAGGCTTCAGGTTTATCACACATCTAGTGGCCTACCAAGCTGCTCTCAAGGAGCATAGGCTATGGACACCATCTTGGTGCTCTCCCACTGCCTCGCCCCAGCTCATTGGTATCACCCACAGAAGAGCTCATTCACTTGTCTGGAGCCCTGATTTTTGCAACTGCTTCATAGGGGACACCTCCAGATTACCTGGCTCTGGTGGCCAGTAGGGCTTGGGCTTGTGGTCCCACAGGACAGTATATATTTGCATACTCTTGAAAGCTGCTGCATGAAGGTCTGGCTTCCAGTCAGCCTGAATCTAGGTACTGATATCCTCCCCTTTGGAACATTGACAGGTTTGGAGCATCCTTATCTACTAGGAGCTATTAAAAATATAATAGCTGCTTGGACAAGCACAAAGGTTTGAGGGACAATCAAGAGCTGGGGTGGGTTGAATGACAAGGTTCACCTCCTACATGAGATCACTCCTTCAAGACAGAGTGAGGTGGTTGTTTCATCTACTGTATAGAAACCAAAACCAACAGAGTGTTAAGCAAAATGAGAAGAAAAAAACAAAGACAAAGAATATACTCCAAATGAAAGAATAAGATAAAATCTCATGAAATAACCTTTAAACAGAGATAAGTAATTTACCTGATAAAGGGTTCAAAGCAATGATCACAAAGATGCTCACTGAATTTGGGAGATATAATGACATATACATATCAGTGTAACAAAGAGCTGGTTCTTTAAAAAAAATAAAGCTAACAAATATTTAGCTAGACTCACCAAGAAAAAAAGACAAAGGGCTTAAATAAGTACAATTAGAAATGAAAGAGGAGATATTACAACTGATGCCACAAAAATACAAAGGATTATAAAAGACTACGGTGAACAATTAAACATCCACAAATTGGACAAGCCAGAAGAAATGGATAAACTCCTAGAAACACAACTTTCCACAACTGAATCATGAAGAAATAGAAAATCTGAAGAGACCAATTACTAGTAAGGAGATTGAGTCAGTAATTTCAAAACTCTCTACAAACAAAAGTCCAGAGCCAGACTGTTCCACTGGTGAATTCAACCAAACGTTCAACAAAATTAATACAAGAGCTTCTCAAACTCTACCAAAAAGTAGAAGGGGAAAGAACACTTCCAAATTCATTTTATGAGGCCAATATTAAGCTGATACCAAAACCAGTCAAAGACACCATAAAAAAAGGAAAATTACAGGCTAATATCCCTGATAAACATAGATGTAAAAATCCTCAACAAAATATTAGCAAACTGAATTCAACAATATATTAAAAGGATCCTACACCATGATCAAGTGAGATTTATTCCAGGGATGCAAGGATGGATTTACATCTGCAAATCAGTCAACATGATATACCACATTAACAAAAATGAAGGATGAAAATCATATGATTATCTCCATAGATGTAGAAAAATCACTTGACAAAATTCAACATCCATTTATGGTAAAAACTCCCAGTGAAATGGCTATAGAGGAACTGCACCTCCATATAATAGAGGCCATGTATGAAAAGCCAACAGCTAACATCAAATTCAGAGGTTAAAAGCTGAAAACCTTTTCTCTAACTTCAACGAGAAGACAAGGATACCCACTCTTGTCACTTTTATTCAACATAGTTTTGGAAGTCCTAACAAGAGCAGTTAAGCAAGAAAAAGAAATAAAAGACATACAAATTGGAAAGGAAGAAGTAAAATTATCACTATTGCAGGTGGCATGATACTATATATAGAAAACCCTAAAGACTCCACAAAATAAACTGTTACAACTAATAAAAAAAATTAGTAAAGTTGCAGGATACAAAATCAGTACACAAAAATACATTGCCTTTCTATATACTAATGAGAAACTATCAGAGAAATTAAGAAAACAATTTCACTTACAGTTGCATCAAAAAGAATAAAATATCTAGGATTAAATTTAACAAAGGAGATGAAAGATCTGTATATTGAAAATTATAAGATATTAATGAAAAAACTTTAAGAAGACACAAATAAATGGAAAGATTCTATGCTCATGGACTGGAAGAATTAATATTGTTAAATGCCCATCCTACCTAAAGCAGTCTACAGATTCAGTGCACTCCCTGTCAAAACTCCAATGGCGGGGCTTCCCTGGTAGCACAGTGGTTGAGAATCTGCCTGCCAATGCAGGGGACACGAGTTCGAGCCCTGATCTGGGAAGATCCCACATGCCGTGGAGCAACTGGGCCCGTGAGCCACAATTACTGAGCCTGCGCGTCTGGAGCCTGTTCTCCGCAACAAGAGAGGCCGCGATAGTGAGAGGCCCATGCACTGCGATGAAGAGTGGCCCCCGCTTGCCGCAGCTGGAGAAAGCTCTCGCACAGAAACGAAGACCCAACACATTCATAAATAAATAAATAAATAAATAAAATTAAAAAAAAACTCCAATGGCATTTTTCACAGAAATAGAACAATCCTAAAATTTGCATGGAACCACAGAAGATCCCTAATAACCAAAGCAATCTTGAGAAAAAAGAACAAAGCTGGAGGCATCACACTCCCTGATTTAAAACTGTATTATAAAGCTATAGTAATTCAAACAGCATTTATTGGCATAAAACCCACCACATAAATATACAATAGAGAGCCCAGAAATAAAACCACACGTGTATGTTTGATTAATTTATGATAATGGAACCAAGAGTATACAGTGGGAAAAGAACCACCTCTTCAATAAACGGTGTTGGAAAAACTAGACAGCAACATGCAAAAGAATGAAACTTCTCCATTATCCTGCACCATACACAAAAATTAACTCAAAATGGATTAAAGACTTGAAGTATTGGGTTGGCCAAAACGTTCGTTCAGGTTTTTCCATAAGATGGCTCTAGTAGTGCTTAGCTGTCTTTAACTTCATTCGAAACAATTTTGTTAGATTGTATTGTGACAGCTCTTATATCAGCATGCATTAAAAAAAAAAAAACTTATCAAAATTGGTGAATTTTTGTGTAGCCATTTTAATATTGAAAGAAAAAAAGCAACATTTTTGGCATATGATGCTTTATTATGTCAAGAAAGGTAAAAGTGCAACTGAAACACAAAAAAAGACTTTTGCAGTGTATGGAGAAGGTGCTGTAACTGATCAAACAAGTCAGAAGTGGTTTGTGAAGTTTTGTGCTGGAGATTTCTCGCTGGATGATGCTCATGGTCGGGTAGACCAGTTGAAGTTGATAGCGATCAAATTGAGACATTAAGAACAATCAACATTGTACCACACAGGAGATAGCTGGCATACTCAAAATATCCAAATCAAGTGCTAAAAATCATTTGCACCAGCTTGGTTATGTGAATTGCTTTGATGTTTGGGTTCCATATAAGTTAAGCAACAAAACCTTCTTGACCATATTCTGCATGTGATTCTCTACTTAAATATAATGAAAATGTTCTGTTTTTAAAACAAATTGTTATGGGAGATGAAAAGTGGATACTGTACAATAATGTGGAATGGAAGAGATCGTGGGGCAAGCAAAATGAACCACCACCAACCACACCAAAGCCCGGTCTGCATCCAAAGAAGGTGATGTTGTGTATATCGTGGGATTGGGAGTCCTCTATTATGAGCTCCATCTGGAAAACCAAACGATTAATTCCAACAAATACTGCTCCCAATTAGACCAACTGAAAGCAGTACTCGATGAAAAGCATCCAGAATTAGTCAACAAAAAACTCATAATCTTCCATCAGGATAACGCAAGACCACATGTTTCTTTAATGACCAGGCAAAAACTTTTACAACTTGGCTGGGAAGTTCTGATTCATCTGCCATATTCACCAGACATTACACTTTCAGATTTCCATTTATTTCGGTCTTTACAAAATTCTCTTAATGGAAAAATTTTCAATTCCCTGGAAGACTGTAGAAGGCACCTGGAACAGTTCTTTGCTCAAAAAGATAAAATGTTTTGGGAAGATGGAATTATGAAGCTGCCTGAAAAGTGGCAGAAGGTAGTGGAACAAAACAGTGAATATGTTGTTTATTAAAGTTCTTGGTGAAAATGAAAAATGTGTCTTTTATTTTTACTTAATCGAAGGAAAGTTTTGGCCAACCCAATAATACCTGAAACCTTAAAACTTCTAGAAGAAAACATAGGCAGTAAGCTTCTTGACATAGGTCTTGGTGATGATTTTTTGAATCTGACACCAAAACAAAAGCAGCAAAAGCAAAAATGAACAAGTGGGACTACATTAAACTGAAAAGCTTCTGCACAGCAAAGGCAACCATAAACAAAATGAAAAGGCAACTTACTGAACAGGAGAAAATATATGCAAATCATATATCTGATGAGGGCTAATATCCAAAAATATATGAAGAACTCATAAAACTCTATACCAAAGAAACAAATGATTTGATTAAAAAATGGCCAGAAGATCTGAATGGATATTTTTCCAAATAAGACATACAGATGGCCAAAAGGTACATGAAAAGATGTTCAACATCATTAATCATCAGAGAAATGCAAATCAAAAGCACAATGAGATATCACCTCATACCTGTTAGAATGGATATATTTTAAAAGACAAGAAATAACATGTTGGAAAAGATGTGGAGAAAAAGGAACCCTTGTGCATCGGGAGGAATGTAAATCAGTACAGCCACTATGGAAAACAGTATGAAGATTCCTCAAAAAATTAAAAATAGAATTACCACATGATCCAGCAATTCCTCTTCTGAGTATTTATCCAAAAAAGTGAAAACATGAATTCAAAGAGATATATGTACTCCCTTATACATTTCAGTATTATTTATAATAGCCAAGATTTGGAAACAACCTAAGTCTTCATTCATGGATGAATGGATAAAGAAGTGGGATATATATATCTACACACACACACATATGCACACACACACGCACACAAACACATATATATAATGGAATACAAAGTGGAGTATTGTGGAATAAAAAAACCCAAAAAACAAAAAGTAAAGAGCATCAAACAGCAAAAAAATTAAAATTAAAATTAAAACTAACCTCATAGATATGGAGAACATATTGGTAGTTGCCAGAGGTGGAGAATGAGGGGTGGGCCACATGGATGACTAGAGTCAAAAGGTAGAAACTTCCAGTTGTAAAATAAATAAGTCGTGGGGATGTAATGTACATTATGGTGACTGTAATTAATAATACTATATTGCATATTAGAAAGTTGCTAATAAAGTAGATCTTAAAAAGTTCTCATCAGAAGAAAAATAGTCTATATACATGGTGATGTATATTAACTAGACTTATTGTAGTGATCATTTCACAGTATACACAAAATTTAAATCATCATGTTGTCTACCTGAAACTAATATAATGTTGTATGTCTATTATACCTCAGTTAAAAATACCCCCAAAATGGAATAAAGGGATAATAAATGCTGCTGATTCCCTACTGCATTGATATTTGCAAAAACAGGAGGTTAAGGGGGAAACTACCTGTGAATTAGTCACTGCCATCATCTACCTGTGCCACAGCTTGGTTAATGACATTTGTGTCTAAAGATGTTAACCCCAGGGGCATTATTACCCATGTAAGTAAATGATTTGAAACTAACAGACTTAATGTTTCCTTCTGGGCTGGTTGGACAAATAGTCTTTTTTTTTTTTTTTTTTTTTTTTTATGGCTGTGTTGGGTCTTCGTTTCTGTGCAAGGGCTTTCTCTAGTTGTGGCAAGTGGGGGCCACTCTTCATCGTGGTGCACCTCTCACTATCGCGGCCTCTCTTGTTGCGGAGCACAGGCTCCAGACGCGCAGGCTCAGTAATTGTGGCTCACGGACCCAGTTGCTCCGCGGCATGTGGGATCTTCCCAGACCAGGGCTTGAACCCGTGTCCCCTGCATTGGCAGGCAGATTCTCAACCACTGCGCCACCAGGGAAGCCCCAAATAGTCTATCTTTTGAAGCCTCTGGCTATAGGAATCTAGTAGCCTTCCAAAGTATAAAATCCAATCATTCAAACAGAGCAATTCATCCCTGATTGTTGCAGGTTGGTGCAATCCATCTGCTACTGTCATTTCCTAGCTCTCTATGCCAGAATTAAATTTCTTCAATTGTGCTTCAGTGAGTTGCTGAGACAATCAAAACTCTAATGTCTATATTCTTTGGGCACTCTCTTATGGTGTGTTACCAATCTGCTTGTTGAATCTCCAGCCTCCTTAAAGGCTCTCAAAATCTTTGCTACAGCCAACACTTTGTGTCTAAGTAATGTGAATGATTTTTAGAATTTCTTTTCTTCACTAGTATCAGCTCTTTTCTCTCTGCAGATCATTCAGATGGTTCAAGTTAGTTTTCATTTACCACTTCATTGTAGGAGAGTATCACGTTGCCCTGAAAAGAATTAAAGCATTTACATCTTGAGGCAAAAATCTTTTAAAACACAACTCTGGAAATCAGGTAAGTATTTGTTTCATTTGCAGGTTGAGAAATGCTGCGCTACTCAATGAAGTTTTACATGATTGGTTTCTTTCCTATCATGTTTAGCCTTGGGGTTTGAGAAAGTAAATTATATTCACCAATATGCTGTTCTTCAGAGAAATTTCAAACACTTTTAATAAAGTCTAGAACTAAAAAACTTTTACTACACAAAGAAATAATTGTGAGTATAGCAGGTGGTCCAAGTACAGTTTTAAATGTACAGGTGCACTGACAGGATCATAAATTAACTTATGAAATTCACTGCTTATGTATCAGTGAGATCAATTTTTAATGAAATTTAATAATAAAGATCATCACTCATTATAACTGGTTAAAGTTAATAGAGTTTCTAATTAACCATTATCCAGTCGAATCAGAAACTGTCTGTGGAAGCTAGTCTATGAGAAGGGAGGGAGAAAGTGTAGAAATTCTCTTTTTACCTGTTACAACTGCTGGTGTTTAAATACAAAATAAGTATTTGCCATGAGTTTAGTAGAAAAAGTAGATTTTTTTGTTCCCTGAAAAATCCCTTTCCCCTCACTATATATGTACATAAATCACGTAGATTATCTCTGGGAAGTTTAATCCTTCTCATTCTGATAGGTTGCCCAGTTCTGCTCTCTCCAGACCATATTCCAAACACTAGGCTGATCTGCACATATTCAGACACATCAGGGTACTTAACAGAACCTGAGGGCTTTTCATTACCAAGATACACTTTCATTAGAAGCCTTTACAGATATAAATAGACATTTCCCCCTGTTATAAAGGTGCTTTCTTTAACTTTGAAAATTGAGCATAAGGTAAACTAGTGCAGCCAAAATGTGTGCCTGTTATTAACTGACTGACTGGGCACATGTCCTTACTATAACCCTTTTCTAAGTAATAGCCTCTGCTACATATTTTTGGATGATGATTTACTGTGATTATGGGAGGAAGCTGAACTTAAAGGATTCTATGAATAGTATTGTATAAAGAGAATTTTTGTCTATAAAAACTAATATATCTTACTCTTACCAACTGAGCTTGAAGCATTTTATTTTCTACTCTCATGAAATCAGAATGCCCTGTAAGACTCTGTAATCTTGTCTGTGTCTTTGCTGCAGTATTCTAGTGACTCCAAAGAAGATACAACTTCTGAAATGGGTTCTAGGAATATAGTATATTATTCCTGAAGTTGCCTATCCGCAAATGAACATATATAGTATTTTGAGTTTTCTAAACGACCATCATTTAGCAATAAGATCATTAAAATGGATTTTCTTTGTAATTTTACATTCTTTTGAACAGGGATACTACTCCAACAATTCTCTCTTCTATCAACAGTTTTCCCTCTCTACTGGGTCATTCTCATCAGTACATAAATATATTGTTATTTTTCTAATTAAAAAAAAAGAATTCTTTCTTGACTCCACTTCCTTCAGCTATTACTTCATTTCTCTGCTCCCTTAACACTAAAATTCCTAGAATAAATTATCTGAACTTCCATTCTGCAATATCTTTTATTCCATTCACTCTCCAACCTAGTTCAGTCTTTATGTCTTTACTTCTACTCCACTGAACTTGCTCCTCTGAGGATTTCCGGGGCTCTCTGTTTTGATAAATCCAGTAATATCTTTGCAACAGATAGTAACTAGACTTATTATTGTGTTCATCATTTTGTAATGTATAGAAATATTGAATCTCTATATTGTACACCAGGAACTAACATAGTGTTAAAAGTCCATAATACTTGAAAAAAGAAGCAAACAAACAAGCTGATAGGAAAAGAGATCAGATCTGTGATCACCAAGGGCAAGAGGTGGGGGGAGAGGGAATAGGATGATGGTGGTCAAAAAGTACAAACTTTCAATTATAAATAAGTACTAGGGATGTGATATACCACATGAATAATATAATTAACACTCTATATGTTATATATGAAAGTTTTAAGATAGTAAATACTGAGCTCTCATCAGAAGGAAGAATACTTTTCCCTTTTTTTTTGTATCTATATGAAATGATGGATGTTTACTAAACTTACTGTAATCATCATTTCATGATGTATTTAAGTCAAATCATTATGCTGTCCACCTTAAAGTTATACAGTGATGTAGGTCCATTATGTCTCAATAAAACTGGAAGAAAAACAATTCAGTATTCTATCTAGTTCTCATCTTCAATCCAGTTCAGCAGCATTTGTCTCAAGTAATCACTCCTTCTTTGAAATGCATTCCTCATTTGGCTTCAAGGAACCCCACACTGCTAGTTCTTTTCCTAACTCATTCATCCCTCTTTTGAAGTCTCCTTAACTTGTTCCTCATCATCATTCTTACCTCATATCACTGGAAGGTCACAGGTCTTTGTGTTTAGGTTTCTCTACCCACATTTACTCCTTTGGGATATCATTCATTCTCATATCATCTGTGTGCTATCAACTCTCAAACCTATATTTGTAATTATGAAAGTATAATTCTCAAAGATGTTAAAAATGTAATTCTATAAATTGTGGGCATTCATAAGAATGCCATTTAATTCATTAATGATTAAATCAGTAGGATGATGAAGTTGGTTTCATATTGTTTCAGATGTTACAAGGAAGAAAGTGTTTATACAATATCAGAAATAACTTTGCTCAATAATAGAGTGAATTGTCTTATGAGGTACTAAGCTTCCTAATGCCAGAAGTATTGAAGCAAAGTGATTGGGAGACAATTTACACAAGAGTTTTCCCAAGAAGTACTTGTTTTAGGTAAGAGGTAGGATTAGATAATGGCTGCTGGTTGAGTGTCCTGGAAAGCAGGGTCTGAAATGGAGTTTAGAGTGCTGTACATTTCTTAATAAGTGCTCTTGAGACTAATAATTGTTCAAGGAAGGGAACAGAAGCAGGATTGAGAAGAAGGGAGAAGTCAAGCTGTGATGCAGGCCCAATGACAGTCTTGATTGGCTAATCTCGTGAGGAGTTCTGGTGCCAGAATGGCACTTTAGTGCTGTCCTGAGTTGGACCAGAGTGGCCACAATTTATAGCACAAATCAATCATCACTGGATATGGCCATCTTGGGAAGGAGTATCTTGGGCAAGATAGCTCTCTGTGGCTGAGGCAGTCTGTGAATGGGGCTGACAGCTGAAACGTGTCTACTGACAGCACTCCTGGTAGCTAAAGTAATATGGTAATAAGCCCTTCATTGAAGAAAAAATGTGGGTGCCACGTCACAGTGTCCCCTATAGTAACCTATAAAGTCCAACCCAATGCCGAGATTCTCTTTTTATATGCAACTATTTTAATAAAGCATTGCATGTTGTAATTCAAGTTGCATTATGATGACTTCAAAACTAAGCATGCCATATTATACATAGTTTAAGTGGACTCAATCAATGATGAAAGAAAGAAACTATGCTTTAGTAGATACGTCAATCATTGATTTATAGAAGCAAATTTTTTATAATATATGTCACAAATCTACATGATAATCCCAAGTGCCAGATTTTACTTTTGACTAGCTGAGCAAGCTAAAATATTCATAAATTCACACGGAGCCAGATGGCTTCCCACTGAATATGCATTTGAATGATTCCTGTACATTATTTATTCCAAGAAGTGCCCAGAATACACCATCATCATAGCAGGGACTCCTAATAATTTTGTTTCAGACAGGAATCAAGGAATAACAGGTGTCCAGTGCTTACCATATTTTGGGTTGAGCTTTGAGTCCATGTGTGTTTAAGAATTACTAAGAGCTAAATAAATATAGTTACTTCCCAGTGGTCTTTGAAATATCAGGAATCTGAAATAAGGGAGTTTCAGCAATAATGGCTAACATTAGGTAAAGGAGAGAGTTAAACTTTACAAGATCTTTTAAAAGTAATTTGGGGCTCTAAAAATTCAAATGTATAACAATAAAATTGTTAACCATTTTTTATTAAGTTGATCAATATTTTTTAGAGGGTGTATATTTTTTTCTTTTCGGTTTGAAATTCCAGATGTGAACTTAAAATTAAAACATAATTTAGTTGGTTTCTTGACAATATTTGGGAAAAAATGAGATGAAAAATTTCTGATTTTTAATTTTTTTTTACTTCATAGGATTTCCTTTTCATTGAAGTCTGCTTTTCCCTTTTTAGAGTTTCCTCTTCTCTAGAGATATGTTTATCATTGTCATCTCTCTTGTGCTTACCCTTTCTTTTTTCCTTTAAATATGGTAAGCAAGCACAGTTGTTTTATAAACTGTATTTGATAATTCCACTAGCTGAAGTCAGTGGGGATCTGCTTCTGATTCTTGTTTTTCAGCTCACGTTGCCATGCTTTCCTGTATGTCAGATTAATTTTGTTTGCTGCTCATTGTCCTTGGTAAAGTATCTGTAGAAATTCCCCATGGCCCAAGATGAATGGACCCTGCTCCTGGGGCTTTGCATTTGCTTCTGTCAGGAGACTGGAGAGGCGTTACCAATTGGTAACAATCTTAAACTATGTTCAGCTGAGGTTCTCTAGCCCACCAGGCTGTGCACATCCACAGGACATACCCATACTGAGCCCATTTAGGGCCATAATTTCTCAGGGACCTTATTTTACTTTCTTTTTAATTTATCCTGTTTTGCTCAGTGCCAAAGCAGCCTTTCCACAATTCTTTTGGTCTGGAGTATAGTATGACAGATGTACTTCTAGTTGATCCTTAATCTGAAGGCATATTTTGGGGGGAGTTACAGCTTAATATATCAAAAATCCCCTCTAAGAATTTCCAACATGTGGGAGCCCTGGGCCACCCTCTGATTATTTGGAACCTAAGACCAAATGTGTGTTTTTAGCAAATTCCTCAAGGCAAAAACGTACTCCATTTTCCATTTATATTTCTTTGTTCAAGCTTTTCTCTAAAATAGTCTGTAAATACTCTGTTATTATCTTTATTTCTTCATTATTTTTGTGATTATTTTATATTTTGTTTAGAATTTAAAAATCAGTCATCTATTCTCATTTATATGAAGCATAAATTATAATTCTTTAATTGACTTATTATTCAATATTTTCCCTAGTGATGGTATATTTTTAATAGTAGAGGGCATGGTATATTAGTGGAGGGGATGGCACCAGTAGATAGTATATTTTTGTAATGGATGTCATGGTCGTGGACTGTAATGATCATGGAAATGCTAAATTTAGGAAGGGATAAAAAGGAAAAAATGGGATAAGGTAAACATCTGGAAACTCATCCCTTTTAGTCCATATTAAAGAAACCATATAATGAGGTAGACAGCCCAGCACCTAGCATAATGCCTGTTATAGAGATGATAAACTGTTTTACAGAGGAAGTCAGGGAATGCCTAAGCAGACAAAAGCCATGTTCAATGTATGTGCTTTGTAGTAGGAAATGAATCTACATAGTTCCTTCAAAAATAAGATTATAGTTTCAAACAGATAAATAATATAGACCACTGTTATGCCCTCTCTGACTTCAAATTATCAAACGTATATTGAATGTTAACTATGTGTCAGGGCCTTTGCTACACACTAGGGCTATTTTTCCTTGCTCTCAGGGTTTTCCAGTCTAGCAAATGATAAAACAGGGGAAAAAAAGCCATTGCAGTAACTTGTGATTAGAGCTACAGTAAGCAAACTACAGGATGTTATGGGAGCTTCCAGGATAAGGGACTAACAAAACTACCTGATCAGGAAAGGCCTCTCAGGGGAAGTGACATTTATACTGAGACCTAAGAGGAGAATAAGATTGGCCTGTTTCTATTTCTTTGATTGTTTTTGTGGCGGGTAGGAGGAGGGAGAATGAGCAAGGGAATGTATATTAGCAGTGAGAACAGTGTTTGTGAAGATTGGGAGGAAAGAGTGCCTGGTCATAGGAGGGTCTAAAAGAGGCCCAGTCTGAAGTGTAATGTGTGAGAATGAGTGGCTTGGGGAAATGTCTACACTTTAGGTTAACTTAGGGTCTTTTATAGAAATGTCTAGGTACCTTATTAGAAATTAAAATGCTGACCAAAAATAAGATTGATAATCTTTTTCAGAGAAGAAGGGAGGAAGTGATGTAGTTGTAGCAGTGGTGGTAGTAGTAGTAGTAATAGTAGTACTAGTACTAGTAGTAGTGTGTGTGATGGGTGAGGGTAATCGTTCTAGTATTTGACTACCAAGTGACAAAGTTGACACTAGACTCTGTTGAACAGTAAGAAATAGGGAAGTAAAAAAAAAAATCCAGTGTATCCCCACAGATCACTTCCTAGTAAAACTATAAATTAAGGGAAAGTGGTGATTCATGTCATAAGTTTGCTTAACCATAAGTAGTACATGCTGAACTGTATAGAACTGAACCAAGAAAAAGCTGGGAAAAAGAAAGTTCACAAGCAGGTTAACATAATATAATATTTCACAGAGGCTTATTTACTTTGAACCTGAAAAAAAAAAAAAAGCTGATTGATCTCAACACTTTAGTGTTTAATCCTGTATTTATATTCTCTTTAAACACGTATTTCTGGGGAATGTTTTTGTTTAGGTATGAAGAGCTACCTTTTGTCTTTGTAAGATTTTATCATCATCTGTGCTGAACTAAAAATTCAGTATGCAGGTGACTTTTATTAATATATAAATGATACCACATATAATGTTATTATATCAATCTGATTTAAAGAGCAGAAAGAATGTCTTTCTGTAGTAAGATACATAGTAGACAGCTACACAGTAGAAAAATAACATCAGTAATAACCAAAATACTTACATAAATACATATTTTATAGCCCATAATCAGATATTAGCAAAAGCAATGAAACCATCTTCAAAGTTTTCCAGTGAGTCAAAATAGAATAAAATCTTCTAGTTAAGCAGAAAGCTCAACATAAAGCAAAGTATAAAAATTGGACAGTGTTTTAGATTGGTTCCTAGCTTACCATTAACTCCCTGTGATCTGCATTAAGCCATAAGTTAAGCTATATGAACACCAAAGGCCACTGGGCAATGTAAGTTTGTAATGGTTTGATAGAACTTACTAGAAAGCCTTCTGCAAACTTAAATTTAAAACAAAACACCTTCTAAATGGGTAAAAATGTGCAGCCCATTCAATTATGATATCTAGGAAAATTTAGTAGAATTGTTAAAGGAGCATTTAGAGAATATGTACAATTACTGTCTTTAGCCAGAACCAATATATTTCATAACCCATTTCTGCATTTCCAAGAAAAGTTTTCTTTCTTTGATTGTTCTTTCTTTCATGATAATGAGGTAGGTGTCCAGCATTGAACACTACATTTCAAATGTAATCTCAAGAGACTTACAACAAGCAAAATTTTTATTATCCTCTCTATGAAATGATGTCTCTCTTTACACCACTCAGTTTCCTCAATGTTTCTTGCCGTAATGTACCAGGAATTCATATACAGTTTGCATAGTCCTCTCACTGATAGACACTGGCTTATGCTACTCCCCAGGTGCTTCTCTCCTCTGATAATTTAAGGTTTTCTTATTTTTCTAAACCCTCCTGGTTTGACTTTTTTTTCCTTTTGAAACTCTTATTATCATTCCTGTTCCTATATTCCACCATTGCTACCACTTTATGTACTGTTATGTGATATTTATGACTTTGCCCAACTTAATCTCATCAATTGTATAGTCTCAAAAAAATCAAAATTAAGTTTAAATTACTTTGATCCCATCAGTTTTGTTTAGTTTGTTTTACTGTATAGAACAATAATAGGGATTTTAATGAACATCATCTTAATAATTTCTCTGAACTCTCTAATGATATAATGATTTAAATTGTGTCCAAGCTCTCAATTTATCATATGCTCAAGCTTAGTTATTTCTGTTCCAAGATTTTTAAAACCCCACAAGAAGTAAGACCTATTTAAGTAATGCTATGTTCAAAAAGCTTTCTTTAGCCAGTCCTTTCCTCTTCTTAAATTATATAGCATGCGGTTTTGTTTTGTTTTGGTTTGGTTTTGGTTTTTTTGCATCATTCATTGACACTCATCCAAAGATACTTTGTAGGGTAAGTGATACTTTTGAATATAAAATTAGGTTATATTCAGCAGGCATGTAAAATTAGCTTATATTCAGCAGGCATATATATAGGCAAGGACCCTGCTGTATACTTATTTTATGGGCAAGCTGTGGAGTTTTGGGCAAATCACTTTTGGAGTTTTGATTTTTTCTAATTCAAGGGCCTAACCCCAATGGATTCTGATTTAGTTGATCATGAATAGGTCCTGGTATTTGTAGTGTTTAAAAAATCTCCCTGAAGTCTGATTTGTAAACTATTGCTGGAGCATCATATATCTTGTATAAGTGATTAATGCTAGTAACTCCAAGTAATGCAAAAACCTCTTAAGATATAGATAAAGTTTTAAAGGGAAGATGAGGAAAATAAAGGGATTAAAAATTATTTATCTTTGCATGGAATTTCAAAATGCTGCAGAATTTTGTCTACAGAATTGATGATGGCTTCACCTGTATTCACTTTACCTCTGTTCCAGAACTGAGAGGGGAAATATTCAGTAATATTTCCCTTACTGAAGGGATTGATTCTACTCAGTTCAACTGATTCAATCCAATTCAGTTTGATTCAGTTTAGTTCAATTCAATTCAATCCAAAACAATTAAATTTATATCTATATCCATCAGGCACTGTGCTAGGCTGTTGGGAATGCAAAAATGAGTAAGACATAATTTCTGCTATTAAGTCGCTCACAGCCTAACAGGAGAGATGAATGCATTAATTCTATCTTCCGTAATGGGTGCTTTAATAGAAGTAAGTGTTGCCCTCATATAGGCTTAACTCAGAGTAGGACTTTACAATGTCAGTTTGTTTTATTGTTGCTCTTGTAAAAAGTATAAATATATATATATATATACACACTGTATATGTATATAATGTATGCATATTTATGTATATATAATCTGTATGCACACACATATATAATTGTAGTGCATACTTGCCGAATATAAATATGTTTGACCATCAAAAAGGAACAGGTATAACAACCATCCTTAATAACGTCAAAGGATGCTGCCCTGATAGATCATCTTAAGCTGATTTTGTGAATTAGTACATGTCCAGATTCAATAGAAAAAATGAGAATTATGGAATAGTTCAAAGAGAGGAAATGTGGTGTTTAGAGGATCCATAGATAACTATTGTGATTAGTTAATAAGTTAACCATTATGTAGCTAAATGAAATGGATGCCTTTCAGCATTATGAGAAGTGAAAGTTTCAGAAAGATGACCATAGAATTAATTTGTTAAACCCCAATTGATGACAAACATTCATCTCTCACTCTGATATACCTAAGCCCTCACAAGTTCCAAATCCTTCATAGCCCTTCACCAAAGCCTCCATCATTGTTTCCATGGCTGCACATATGAAGAAGGAAAATATGGGGACAATTTTAAGTTAACTGTGTAATCAGACCTAGACCTCAACTCAGAAAACTCTGGGCAACAATTAGGAAATGTTATTACATAGTAAGCCAACTTAAACAATTAGAATTAAGACTTGGAATTTAAGTCTAGTATATTCCACCATGGCTTAGCATACCTAGCCATGTGAGACACCCAAGTTGCATTATTTGCTTTAGATCTCAGGGGAGATTGTGATCTTAAAAAGTAAGGTTTGTATTATGGTAACAGCGGGGATCCTCGGGCAGGATGGAGGTGCTTCTAATAGTTTCTACCACTCTGTAATTCAGAGAAAGCATCACTAGTATGGTTGATAATTTTTAAAAGTTTTTAGGCTGAGATAAATCTACTAATTCACATCTCCCTTCCCCACATTAGTATGAAGCTCAAGTGGCCACAATTATGGGTTCCAGAGACAAAGCAGAGTCTAGATACAGCAAGAAGAAGGTGGCATAAATAGTTTATGAAGTTGTAAACACCCCTCCAAGGTGCTGACACCTAAACTGAGTCCTGAAGTAGGAATACTACTTTTCATGGGAGACACGGGCAGGAATAGTAAAGGCAGTCACTCTCCAGGTTACCAAACTGGGAAAGTACAATACACACTTCAAATGCAGTGTTAACTTCTAAATATGGCTTTACATTAAAACAAATTGTCTTGAAGTTCACAACAATTATAGTCTACTCTTGATAATCCATGTTAAAGAAGGGGGTAAAATTGTGAAGAAAACATAAGTAACTTGTTCACAAATTCTAATTGAAAACATAAATTTTTTATATGTACTTAGATTATTAAACTTGAATTCTGAACAGGAAGGATATATTATTTGGATGCCAATAAAATCAGATGTAAATATATTAGGGTATATATTGACTATATAAAATTGGAAGCACTTGGGTTTATTATCAAAAGTCTGCCTGGTATTAAGGATATTCTGAAACATTACTTGCTATAACAAGTCCCCTAATAACTGGCTTCAGAGACAATAGCCCCTGCAGGAAGAAATCAGATATTGTGTGGACCTATAAACTGTCCCAACCAAATACTTTCACCCAACCAAAAGTATTGATCTGTTAATGAAGCTGTGGGTAAAAATTGACTTTTTTGTACCCCCAACAACTTTACACTAATTTAACCATAGCACTCCTTTTAATTTATATTCAGGACATTCAAGATTATATGTTATAAAATTTCAGCTGTGAAGGGAGCCAACTCAGTTCCACAATTATAGTATAACATGGATAGAATACATTTTGCTATTCAGTCATTGTCAGTTCTGATTGGTGGTATACTGAGCTGGACAATGTAAACTGAAGGGAAATCAAGAACTTTTGAGTACATGCCAAAGGCTGATGCCATTTCTGACATTGACATGATATCAAATGGGAAGAAGGGGGGCATGAAAGTGTATAACATGATAACCATTATCACTATTCTTCCAGTAAGAAGACATAGGAGGAGATGTAACAAAAATAATGATAACTATGCTTACACAGACTACTTACCGAGATCGTTTCTGCTTGGAGGGACTAAGCAAAGAACTGTTCATATAGAATCACTCAACAAGCCCTCTAACAACCACATGTTATATAGATCCATTTTTGAAACTTTAAGTAATTTGTCCTACCTGCATCAAATTAGCTTTCACTTTGAGGAACAGCCACAAGTGGCTAATTGATAAGTAAAAAGAAAAAATTAAGTAGAACTAATTTTTTTCCCTTCTCCACCTTTTTTTCCTTTGTTTGTAAATGACAAACCTCAAGACATGGAAATAAGGTATTTGCCCAAAGACAGTAACTAGTTATTAATTGAACTATAATTACAACACAATGTTATTTCCTTAGCAGGCCAGCTGACTCTTAGGAGGAGGAAAAGGATGAAGAAGGAATGGAAGTGGCCTGAGTCATGAAGTTTAGATTGTTCTGGTGGTTTCAATGCCTCAAAGAAATATTTTCCAATTGAAAGGTAGGCTTTATTAAATGTATCTTCTCATTACGAGTCATGTATGTCTCTATCATAATACAGATGCTTTATTACAATTGCCTATTTACATGTCTATCCCTGGCCCCGTGAGCTCTTTGGAGTGCTTGGTACAGTGCATGCTTATTGAATGAATAATGAATCAATCAACGAATAAAGAGCTAAGCTGACAATTGAAAGAAATCCTATCAATTTGGGAAAGAAAGTTTTAGCCAATGACAGAGATATTACTGTTTAATTTAGATTCTTTAATAAACTTTACTTCATGTTCACCCAGCAACAGAGGAAGGCACAAGAAAGATTAAAATCTTTTCATTTTCAGTTGTAGTATATTGGAAACAAAAAGAGTAATATTTTTTCTTTCTTTAATATACTCTTACAGTTAGAGATATTGAGAACACCTGTTTAAATGACTATGATATTGATTTTTTCACATTTACTTTCATTATTATATAATAGTTACTTTCAATATTATATAACAAGTCCTCTTCATTTTTGAGGATTAATCTGAATATTACCTCAACAATGTTCAGATTCATAATGGTGATTTACAGTTCCATCCAACATACCATAAATTTAGATACTCTAGTGGAAAAGAAAGGAAATTTGTTTGACAAATAAGAATCTTACAAATTATGCTTGTCTAATGCAAAAATATATTGTTTAGAAAGAAATTAAAGAATGATTTTAATTGAATAGGTATAGACATCTTAGTGCTCAATTTTTCTTTTAGATAACTTTGTTTCAATATGAGTAATTTAATGTTTACTAAAAGAAGGAAAAAACCTAAATATATACCAATTAGTAATTCTAATTACTGGTAAGAGTGGGGATCCTGGCTTACTGTATTTAAAGCAATGATTCTTTTAATTGCTTGTCAACCAGATGCAACACATCAAAAATTTAAACTTTCCTAAAGCTTGGGCACATCTTAACAAGAACTCATATACAGTGGAAGAATGATCTAGCTTTTAGGTGTAAATGAATTCACCATCCTAAATGTGATAATAATTGTTCTAAGTGTATCCGTTTGATTTCATGGAATACATGTTCTTTATAATTTCTCTGTTAGAATCATAAAAGTAGGAGAAGTGTCAAGGTCAAATTTGTATTTTTCATCTTAAACGCATCCTTTTAAATATTCATGAAGAGACTAGTATAAAATATAAATAGCAGATGCACAAGTGTAGATTGGGATAAGTAAATCATATAACCAAAACTAAAGAAATTCAGAAAGAATGTACATAGGCTTATTGAAGGAGTATTAGAACATATCTATGTATGTGCTGAAGTGTTCTGATAAATCAGTTGAAAAGATGAAGGCATTAACATTAGGCAATTCAGTAGAACACAAAGGTTGGTCAAAAAGGAATAGCTGAAGAAATAAGGTATTTACTAAATCTACCCTGACATTCTGACTGAAAAAAAAAAAAAAACACAAGCAAGTGTAAAAGATAAAGGAATGCTATTAGTTATGTATTCCTTAGAGAAGGCTTTTCCTCATAAGTTATAAACAAACATTCCTGGAAAAACTCAAATGGTCTTGTTAAAGAATTACTGTTTTTTTGGTCTTATTTATTTATTGTTTTATATTTTCCTTAATTAAAAAAAATTAATAAACCTTTTTGTTAAAACAGTTTTTAGATTTACAGAAAAACGGAGCAGAAAGTACAGAGTTTCCATACTCCTTCCCTTCCCCTCTCCCAGCCCCCCACAGTTTCCCCTATTATTAACATCTTAAGTTGGTTTGGTACATTTGTTACCATCGATGAGCCAATATTGATACATTATTTTTAGCTAAAGTCCATAGTTTATATTCGTGTTTTACAGTTCTGTGGTTTCTTCCAAATGTATAATGGCATATATCCACCCTTAGAATATCATACAGGAGAATTTCATGACCCTGAAGATTTCCTGTGCTCCACCTATTCCTCCCTCCCGTTTTCCCTGCTCCCCCCACAACCACTCATCTTTTCACTGTCTCCAAAGTTTTGCCTTTCCCAAAATGTCGTGTAGTTAGAATCATATAGTATACAGCCTTATCTGACTGGCTCTTTCAATTAGCAATATTCATTTAAGGTTCTTCCATGATTTTTCTTGGCTTGGTACCTCCTTTCTTTTATTGCTGAATAAATTTCCACTGTATGAATGTACATGCACGTTCGTTTATCTATTCACCTGTGAAAAGGCATCTTGGTTGCTTCCACTTTTGTGATTCAGCTTTACAATATGACACTATATATGCACAGCCAAATCATCTATTGCCTCACTGATTACCATAGTATAGAACCCATTGAGAATGTGAAACAATCTTATTTTTCTCTTTATTTCAGTTTTCTCTCCTCTTTTCTCTTACGTGGAATTCAAAGGCTCAAAAACCTTCCAGTGAGTATGCATCTCACTTTAAGCCATTTTAAAATAGTGCTCCTCGAAGTAAGCTACAAGTAGCATCTACGTTAGAATCACTAGGGGTGCCTGTTAAAATTCATATTCTAGGCCCTACTCCTGATCTACTGAATCAGAATTTCTGGGTATGGAGACCCGGTTTCTATTTTTTTTTTACAAAGCTCCTCAGATAGTGTCTACTCTCACTAAAGTTTGAGAAGGTGACCATTTTTGTAATTAGGTTGTGTTTTTGATAATATATGACATTCTGCACTTCTGGAAATCTCAGAACTGGTAGAGTAGTATTCAATTTAGAGCATGTTATCAATCCATGGTAAAAAGAATTTTTATAGAAATGTACAGAGAAGTGGAGAAAATATTTTCTGCTTCCATGTGGATGCCCTCCAGGATTCTTTAGGAAAGAAAAGCAGGATTGTTATCCTGGATCATTTACTTATTCCAGCCTTTTCTTCACTGCCCTGAAGGCATCTCCATTGCCCTCAATCCATGACCTAGACTCACAGTCATAAAAGGGCTAATAGATAGTGTTCCTTTGGAAGTAGGAAATTCAATAACATTTAATATTTTAGGTATTGAGATTATCATTTTTACCATTCTTTAGCAAAATTTATTGCCTCAGGGTGTAGAAAAATTCAATTGAGTTGCTGATTGGATTTTCAGACTCAGCAAAAATTGTAGCTTTGAAAGTCTAAGCTTTCATTTGTAAGAGCCAACCTTTCTGAGAGAACAAAAATATTTTCAAAAATTAAAAGGAAAAGTTCTAAAAATCAGTGCATTAAATTTATGTACCAAAGAGGAAATTGGAAAGACAACATAAGATGATATAAGAACTAGCTTTTCTTTCATCGGTAGAGGCAACACACAAACACACACACACACACACACACACAGGTATAAGATTGGAAGTAGTGAAGAGAGAAATAAGAAAGAAAATCGGCAAAAATAGACAGATTTAGATGTCCTCAAGAAGGTCAAGAGCCCTGGCTCCCATCCCTATCCCTCTGGATTCAAGGTATGAAAACCATGGAAATCTGAGAGAAGGAAGCTTGTGCATTACTTCCCAAGGTATAGCCCTGGGAGATTGCAAGCCTCTTAAAGAAGACTATCCAGTTTGGTCTTTAGGACTGTACTGAATGCTTGGTCTCCAGTACCAAGCATTTAGGAAGTCAGGTGCCTAGGCTGATTCGCCTGAGGGCAGCATGTCTGGGGAAAGCAAAGCCCTTCTGACCTGAAGGGATGGGGGTCACACAAGTGCTGAGAGAAAGCTGGTGTAACCGAAGATGTCTGGCCTTCAAACAAGGAAAATGCAGAGTGCATGGATCAAGTAACCAAAGGCCACCACAGTGTAACAGACATCAACGGCCATGGCAGCATATACTGAGGAGGAGGGATAAGGAAAGTTATATCCAGGGGAGGACAGAGATGTCCATAACCCCAGATCCCTGCTTCTCCAACTATATCTGATCAGTATGAAGACCATCCATCTGGAACTTAAATTGCTTTTGCTGAGAAAAAGTTGTTGGGAATAATAAATTTGTCTAAGCATTTGCTTCAAAAGGAAAGAGTTGTTTGAACATTCAACTATAATGAATATAAAATTCATACCTATTACATTGAAACTATAGCCTCTGGAGATGAATTTCAAGATTGAAATGTATATATTCTAGGTATAATTACATTATCCAAAAGAAATATGTAGTTAAAAATTAGATAACTTTTCTTTCCGGGTTTTCCATTTATTCTCCGTCTTACCCTGAGTTCATTTATATCAATAGAAATATGCACGTACAAAGAGAAATGCCCCCATGAAGTAAATGGAAGGTGAATTAAAGAGGAATTATGGGAGGCATCAATAATAATATCTAACTTGGACTTTAGAGTCATATAGATTTAGAATTGATTCCAGATTCCTCCACCTGCTAGCAAATATGGATTTTTCTCATCTATAACCTGAGAATAATATATACCTTGCAGGATTGTATGAGGTATAAATGACAAAATGTATATAAAGCATTTAGACTAGTGTCTGGCACACTGTAAGCATTCCATCTTATTATTTGTGATATTATTGTTCTTGTTATTTTATGAATTGCTATTTGTAGAACTCAGTGTCATATTCTTATCTATGACTCTTATGGTCAATATAATCAACAAGTGCTGTAAATTAATCATGGTCTATGTTGAGAATTTCTTCCTACAAAAATAATTTTATAGCTCTACTCTAGGCCAAATTTACATTCATTTCTATTAGTAGCATGCCATAAGATGTGGGTTTCCATTATATATATACTATAGAGACAAATTCTATCACCAGTCACTCTTTTCCAACTGCCATTACTTTGGCTTAGGAGAAAATGATCCTGAAAGATCTAGGTAGTTTTAATGGCTCTTTGTGAACCTCAGATGTAACTGAATCATTTTCTAGATTAAAGAAATGCCGATCAAGGTATATACGGGTAGATAATCAATTGATGAAGGCAAGTAATCTTATGGAAGCATTTACTATTTATCTTTGATACAGCTCTTTTAAACAGACTGATTAATTCCCTTCATGATTTCACCCTGGAAAGCACAAACTATTTTGTTCTTTGTCATTGTTGTATGACATTCCATTTGGCGGTCAGCTTATTTTTAGCCAGACTATCAAAGTATTTTTCAACTGGACTGCCACTGCACTTGAACTTGGAATCTTGCAGCCTGAGGAACTGCACTGGGGAAAAGAAGAATCTTCTAACAAATGGGAAATTATAAATCCAGACCAACCCAAACTTGTACTGGTAATTATTCTTACATCTTTAAATGTAATATAGTTCAATAGTTTTTCTATATAGTTAACATTTCACTGGAGTATCTGCTAATTTTTACAAGAGGATAAGACAACATATTATATGAAAGTGTTAAGAAGATTATCTGAACTCAAATTACTTTTCTCTGAAAGATCTTTAGAAAAAGACAGAAAATTTCTTATAATTTTCTGTTTCTACTAGTTCCTAGGTATAATGTTATAGAAAAAAATTTGGAATACTGTTGAGTATAGGGATTTTAGGATTACATCTTAAGTATCTAGTATTTAAAACCTAAAAACTCTTGTCTAGCAACTAGAGATTGCTATAATTATAATGCAATAAAATCAAATTAAATAAGTCAAATATATTCTCTATGTAAATATATTATCCAATATCAAATGGGTTCTTAATTACTGCGATTCAATATGATTGCATTTTAAATATAAACATCTGCATTTTAAACTCACAATCAGTAATTTAAATTAAGTATTGTATAATTCAGAGTAAAAAACAGAGTTTTAATCGCTTGTATGTTATGATCTGTGTCTACATTTTGCAAAGCAGAGCTATGAATCCATCCCTTTTGTTTTTCTTTACTAGATGAATGGAAGAAGAAAGTCAGTGAATCTTATGTTATTGTAATAGAAAGATTAGAAGATGACCTGCGGATCAAAGAAAAAGAACTTACAGAACTAAGGCATATATTTGGGTAAAGTTGTCAAGAGTTATTATTTCTCTGTATAAGTGTCTTCATTGTTGATCTAGTTTTTAGCTGTATCTGTGTTTAAAAACACAACCCATATAACTGCCTATGTTAACCTTAGAATATAAGGTTATCTCTTCCTGCCCGTTCATATAGCCCCTAAAATGCAAATATCTTATCTCCTTAAAATATGCCTTGCCTGTTCCCATCACTAAAGTTTAAAGAGAAAGGAACCTAAAGGCTAGCCTTTGAATACAAACTGTTGCTGATCTGAATAATCTTCTCTAGAATTAGATCATTCTCGTGAGCCATGCCAGCAACAAACAGTAAGACTTCTCTTCCCAAATGGTGGTAGAATATTGGCCACATTTTTCTTTTTGGACTACTAGAGAACTCCAATTTTAACAAACCCTTCAGTCTCTTGACATTGAAACGCTGTCCGTTAATGAAACTGTGTATCATTCTGCCCCTGAACAATCATATACCAATGTGTAATATTGGCTTCAGGCTTTCAGTGGGTTTTGTTCCATGATAACAAGATAAAAATAATCTGGCATATTGTCACAACCTTGTAAGACACAAAATGTTCAAAAAAGAGAGACAGAGCCCTTATATACACAAGCAACCTTTTGGAGAAATTGAATCTTGGCATTGAGAAACAATGTATTTTGGGGTGTCAATTTAATTTAGCTGCCTGACTGAGGAAAAGTTCCACGAAGGCCAATTAGCCATGCTCACTTACAGCTGCGTTATTCATATAATGCACTGATAACAAAGAACTCTAACCATTTTACTTGGAAAATAAGTGTAAAGCAATGACCACATGACATATTTTTCAAAAGAAATTTCAGATATAGTAAACATACAAAGCTCACATAACTGGTAAATAAAGTTACCCATGTATAATATAGTTTATATAAAATTTGTCAGTGGGTTAATAAGGCCTTCATAAGTGTTCAATTTGTGGTTTGGGAAGTAGTTAATTTTCCCTGTTATTTAGCCCAAAATGATTAACTCAGCTTTGACACTCATGATGAGATACACTGGGATGACTTTTGCAAGTATTATCATATGCTCTCTTATGGAAAAACATTTGAAAGTCCTGTAGAGATGTGACTGGCACTTTGGTATAATAGATTTATACATGCATATTAATTTTGTTGGAAAAGAGCTATGAATGTAGAACTTAATCATAAACCCTCTAGCTCTTATTGACAGATAAATATGCTGAATGAAATGTGATTAAATTGGAGATTTTCCTCAACTTTATAAAGTTAAAATCTCATGTATTTGTTGTTATTTTTTAAATTTGGGAAGTATTATGCAAATATGTCAAGGCTAATTTAAACAGACATATCCTTTTAAGGATTAAGCTTGAAATGTACTTTTTTCTCTTACCACATCAACAACAAGCAGCTGTTTCTGCAGGTCCTACTGTAGCTGGATTTATTGTGCCAGCTATATTCAGGGTGTTATTCCAGACACATCAAATATAAACCATTATTTAATCCTCACCATGACCCTGTGTGATAGATAATATTACTCCTGGTGGATAATAAAGTAAGGAGCAGAGACGTTGGATCTTGTCAAGGTCATATGGTCAGTAAGCACTGGAACTGTGAATTTTAGCAAGGTCTCCCCAGCTTCCTACTACACGCTGATTCTTGCTCCCAGAGTTTCACAATCTGGTTGAAGGGAAAGGCATATATAAATAACTCACAGAAGACAGCCTATGACAAGTGCTAAGTGGAAGAAAAAACAAGATGGCTTTCAAATACAAAAAAAGAAGGTTTGTTGTCTTGATTTATTCATTGGTTTTGTAAAGCATTCCAGATAAAAGGCATAGTTGAGTAAAGATATATAGGCAAGAATGGATGAGTTCCATGGAAAGTCTACTGGTAGCAAGAAAACTTAATGTCTTGACCATTTTACCTAAGCTGAGTAAGAAAGCTGTGTCAGTCAGCATAAGGATTTTGCAAACATAGTTTTAAATCCAGTTTCTTTTATTTACAAGCAATGTATCTTTGGGTATATTACTTAATCTCCTTGAGGCTCATTTTCATCTGTAAAATGAGGTTAATAATAACGACCTTACAGGACATTTGAAAAATGATGTCAAATGCTGAGTACAGGGCCTAATGCACAGTAAACATTGAATAACTGGAGGTTTCTATTATCATGATTGATCAGGTAAATAAGGGCAGTTTGAAAGACTGAAGACTTTATTACCAAGTGGGAGTAACAAATAGTTTATTCAAAGTTAAGAAGTGAGAAAGTTAGGATAAAGTGTTTTTATGTCAAGAGGATGTTTTCAAAAATAAAAATGTAAAATGCTAGAACAATTCAAAATGGTGCCAAAATCTGAAATATAACTTTTAAAGATTGTGATCAAGAGGGATTTGAAGAATTTTCAGACTAGAGTATTAGAAGGCTCATCAAAATTGATGTCAAATTCCCTGAGAATAATGGTAGGGCATATTGAGGAGACGAAGACTGGTAGCCTGGTGCTGAAGCCATCAAAGAACCTACACAAATGTCCCATTAGCCAGAAGTGATAATAATGTGGCTGAGGAGAGGATTACCCACAGCCTAGAATCATGTTTCTCCAAGGGCTAAGGACCTCCTGCAGTAAAATAGCCAGCAGTTCTTGCAAAAATTT
This sequence comes from Balaenoptera musculus, assembly GCF_009873245.2. NCBI lineage: Eukaryota > Metazoa > Chordata > Mammalia > Artiodactyla > Balaenopteridae > Balaenoptera > Balaenoptera musculus. The sequence goes on from NC_045785.1 coordinate 64,436,767, forward strand.
TAGATTCCATGATTCTACCCCATATCAAATGAATTAGAATCTCTGGGGATGATTTCCAGAGACCTGAATTTTTAACAAGCTCCCCAGGTAATACTTTTGCATGCTAAAAATGATCCTTCAGCTAAAGTTAGAAAACTACACTTCTAGAAAGATACCTAAGTTGCACTGAGAACTCTGTCTGCGGTGGTATGGGTGAAGCGATGAGGAATATGAAAACAGAAAGCAGGCAACTAGTATGGTCTACAGAGAGTCAAGGGAGCAAACAAACAAACAAACAGAACCGGAGTACTCTGCTTTGTCTGCTTCCATCAAGGCAGATAGCATCGTGGGAAAGAAAGTCAATCCTGCCTAGGGTAGAGTTCTCAGGATTTTCTTTTCTCTAGAATAAAATGATGGATGACAAGGAAAGAAAAGAATGGAGTATTGAGAATATAAATTGTCTTATTCATTGGCTTACACACCAAAATTTTAAGAGTAGTTGGGAAGTTTAAACATAATATTGTATGAGATCACATTTAATCGAGTATCTAGGACATTTTAGGTGTTAAATCTTAGAATCTTTCTTTCTCATCTTTATTCATGCTGTATGCGATGTAAGAAATACTTCTGTGAAGGACAACTGTGTAATGCTGCTTGACATCAGGCTTCCTCTAAACATGTAGATAAAAGGAAAACTGTATAAGGTGCCTAAAAAGAAGCATTTAATACTAGAGTCATAGATCACTAGTGTAAACATAGATTTGCCTGGGTTTTTATTTTTTTGCAGCTTTTTTGGTTGTTTTCATTTGTTGACAAGTTTCTTTATAGCATTCATGGTAGATACTAATTCCATTCATTAAAAGAGATTTTCTACATCATAAAGCAAGACTTATGTCACCTCAAATACACAATCTCCTGATATAGCTTTCACCCACAATATAGTACAGAGCAATATAAATACTAAACTTAAAAAAGACAGGGGCTTCCCTGGTGGCGCAGTGGTTGGGAGTCTGCCTGCTAATGCAGGGGACACGCGTTCGAGCCCTGGTCTGGGAAGATCCCACATGCCACGGAGCGGCTGGGCCCGTGAGCCACAACTGCTGAGCCTGCGCGTCTGGAGCCTGTGCCCCGCAACGGGAGGGGCCGCGATAGTGAAAGGCCCGCGCACCGCGATGAAGAGCGGTCCCCGCACCGCGACGAAGAGTGGCCCCCACTTGCCGCAACTAGAGAAAGCCCTCGCACGAACCGAAGACCCAGCACAGCCAAAAATAAATAAATAAAATTAAATAGCCTACTTTATAAAAAAACAAAAAAACAAACAAACAAAAAAAAAACTACCAGTTGGCATAGCAAAAATTCTAAAAAAAAAAAAGACAAAAAGAACTAAACCATTATCTTGCTTATGCCAATTTATAGCAGCTTTGAAAAAAGAGCTTGCTATGGGAAAGAAGAGGAATGGAAATTGAATGTTCCCTCATCTTCCACAATAAAGTTGAATTCACTCATAATTTTGAACATTTGTTGAGATAATAGAGGAGAGACTGGAAAAAAATGAGGAAATAGAGAAGGCAGAAGAAGGAAAGACAGAAGTGGTACACTGGAGTACATTGTGTGGTTATTTCCTCCTCTTTGCTCTCTCTGATGTTTATGTTTATCAGTATAATAGCACTTACTACCTGGTGTTGTCTTTATTCATTTTACAGGTCTGTCTAACCACTAGTATATGTGCTCACTAAAGGCAGCTTCTTTGTCTACTTAGCTTTATTTATATTTGTATGTATTTGTAATAGCTATTTGGATAGCACTTGAAAGGAAAACAAATTAACAACTTAGTGCTTACCATATGCCAGGCATGCTACTAGGTATTTTAATATGCATTAGCTCATGTAATTGTAAATGTATATATGTAAGGTGCTTTGAGCTCGGTGACTGGCACATGGTAAACACTCAAAAATGTTAGCTAAAAACTAATCGTCATTGTTTATGTTCACATCCTTCTGGAGTAGGTATTGGGCTTGCCATTTTATACCTGAAGAAAATAAGGCTAATCAAATTAAACTGGCTTGAGCCAGGTTACACAACTTGTACAGTTGTACAGGGATTCCACCCATCTGTACTTCACTTCAAAATGTATGATCTTCATGATCTTAGTTCTCAAACTAGGAAGGGGAAAGAAGTATGGATAAGAATTATCTTTGAAAACTTTTCACCTACCCCATGCCACTCTACAAGTTTGCTATGTCCTGTGTACTAGAACTGTCCCTGCATGTGGGAGTGGAAGAATACATTTTACACTCCCACTCCCACACCTTGGTGATACACGGACCCTTACATGATCTTTGAAAACCACTTACATGATGGGTCTCCACGTGCAACTTTTAAAAGGCTTCCAATTAAATTATTTTGTTTCAATGTTTTTAAATCTTTAGAAATTTCAGAACTATGTTTTTCTGATTTCATTGTCGAGCCTACTTTTAATCTGCTTAATCTGTAATATGTCTATGAAGAGATTCCAAAGAAGTTATAATTTTTCAGTGCTATGACTTTTCAACATAATCAGAAAAACCCTATTTTTTCTCATTTTTAATCTCATTTTGGCATTGAGTAGATATACCTTGGTCAATAATGCTAATATCTCACTTTGAAATTGATTAGGTTTAATAAATAAGCATAGTCAAGAGGATGCTCTGTTCCATGGGAAAGCAGTTGCAATATTTAGAAGAATTGAAAAAGAAAAAAAACGAAGGAGGTTTTCTGAGATGTACCTTCCTGCTTATTTTCTCCCTGAAAAGTTCCTCTGGGCCCAGCTGCAGTCCACCATACTTATGCTCCAAATGAAATATCTTCCAAAAACCTACTTTTTCAGAACTATAACCAATTATGAAAATTAGCTATTATAAAATAAATAGCTCCAGAAACATCACAGACTGACCTTACCAAAGGAGAGTGAAATTCTCTATCAAGGTGCTAAGTAGAGTATTGAGGGAGTAAATTCCATCTTAAAAAAAATAAAATTGAGTGAAAGGATTATTTGGTATGTTTGATAAGTGCATTGTGTTAATTAGCAATGAAACAGAAAACAACAACAAAAAGACCTCAAACCAAAAAGCAGAGAATTCACATTGTCCCAAGACTGTCTACCTCTCTATTTCTTTTCTTGCTTGTCTAGGTAAAACTAGCTAAGTAATAGTTTTACAGGAATATCTTGTAAAAAACCTTGAAGCAGCCTGATCTCAAACACTCTTTCTGTCCCTGTCTCTGTCTCTTTCTCTCTAGCTTAGTACATCACTTGTTCTCACTATCTCTCCCCCTTTTATCCTTCCTCTATTCTTCCCTCCTATCCCATACTGCCTCCATCTTCCCTTTCACTTTCCTATCCCCCTTCTCAAATGCAAAGCAAAACAATAAAAAAGTTAAAATAATATCAGTGCTTTAGTAAAAATAGTTATTATAGCAGCTAGTATTTATAAAAGTCTTACAAGATCTCCCCCATTTAAACCTCACAATAACGCTATGATATAATAATTATTATTGTACCAGTTTTATCATCCTTAATTATTCTTACCCTGCCACTGTATCTCAATAATTGTTTATTGTATGAATGAAAGAATGAATATGCTTCATATTGTTAGTTTGCAGATTTGATCTGGAAGATACTGGACAAATATGTTTCTGGATATTTCTTGGAGATATATCTTGGGAACAGATCTTATTGATGATTCTTCTGTTTTTATTGTTTGGGGGGAAATCTGCAGCAGCCATCAAGAACTGCACAAGAAGTTACAACCAACCATTTGAAACCTAAATTATCAATTTTGGAAACTAGATGATCCATAACAAATTTTTTACCTCCTTTCTACTTTCTTGGCCTTTACCTGTATTTCAGCCAATGAATTAATTCAAGAAATGTATCTACCTATCTGAATATTTTGGCTTTGGCCAAGTGTTCAAATGTTACATTTTAATAAGTTTCCATTTGTGAACATGTCAGATATCTTCTTGAAAGGATGAGGTCATGAGAAGTTTAATTGGATCACAAAACTGCATACTTTTCTGGATAAAAGGTAAAGGCTAAGAAAAGGGTTCATTATGCTACAAGAAAGAAAGTAAACTTTGTGCCCAAAACTACCATTTTTAATGATGAAGAACAGAATTTACTATTAGAAATATATTCATATAGTGACTTCATTTTAATTAGGAACTTCATTCATGCACCAGCAAGCACTGTGAACTCATTAGGATATGTTAAGTTACAGTATGGCATGGCAGGTGATAAAAAATGTAAGGGAAAATTAAAAAATCAATTGAGCTTAGGATATTAGAATACATAAGTGATGCTCAATTGGCAGTGAATTTGACACATACAGTCCCTTTAGAAGAGGCAAAAGAAGAGAAAATACCTCCCCTAGGAATGATTGCTTTAAAATCTTGAATATTTTAATTGCATGTATCAAACATTTGACAGGAACATTTGACTAGAAGTTAACAGGAAGTTAGAATTAGGATTCAAGTATAGCCCCAAAGTAACTCTCATTAAAAAAAAATTACATTCCAGTTATTAAAGTTAAGATAAAAATTTTACTGTTAAAATTGCACTTAACTGCCAAACACTGTGGGAGTCTATTCTCTGTTTATTCATTTTGTTGGCATTAATAGAAGTTGCATGAGTTCAGGGAAAATAGAATTCAAGAGGAAAATAAAAGAGACTACAGCTCAGTTTTGACAAGGAGCTATTTAGGACTGTATACTGATTTACTTATGAATGGTCAAATCTAGTGTAAAATTCAGTAAGTTAAAGAATGATTGTTGAACAAAAAGTCTCTAATATAATTCATACTTTCAGTCTTATTTATGTAAACAATATACATTCATTTAGTGTTTTTTTTTTTTAAAATAAAGCAATGGACTTTATCACCTTATTTTTCTGTTTATTCAGTGTTTACTTTCTTTGCAAAGCTGCTTGGAGCATTAGAGATCAGGACTAATGCTAAGGTCAATTGCAGGATTCTCTCTATTGTGTGTGTTCCCAAGACTGACGCACTTAAACGATCCAGGAATTAGTGAATAGTTCCTATCAAGTAGACTGTTGAAAACAACCTGAAATGAGCATTAAGAACACAGGTGGTGCACACAGTTGGGTGTTCAGTAGGTGTTGTGCCAGACTGATTGAATATATCATCAAAGTTAGAACTTGGAAAAAGAAAGCAATTGAGTCTACCTTCTCAATAAAATGATTTTCAGCACAACCTTTTTTTCCTTTGATTTTGTTGTTCTTTTAATATCTCCAGTGCTGAAAATGCCTTCCCCATAGTAATGATGCTGCTGGACTTGTATTACAAAACTGTGATTCTAGTAGTTGCTCTGAATCACTGATAGGTGCTAGGTGTCACCACAGTGAACTTGGTCAAAATAGGGAAATTTTACAGGTTGTGAAATGTGAGAGGTCAAAGAAGGTCAAACTTGGTTTGAAAATTGTGCTAAAGTTATCTCAAGACAGACTACAAAAGGAAAGTTGTACATTCACAGTAAACTTGCTAAAAATAGTAATGATAATGTATCATGTACCAAGTACTATAGTAAGCACTTGATTTCATTTTTCTTCACAACACAATGTCATATGAATCATTTTAATAATTTTATAACTGAAGAAAGTGAAACTTGAGGAGGTTAAATAACTTGCCCAAATTGGAGAAAAAGAAAAAAAAAAAAGCACTACTTAAAGACAGGAACAGGATAGGATTTCAGTCCTGGTGTGAATACAAGGCCCAAGATTTAAGAAGTACCTACACTGCTGAAATGATTTTTTCCACTTTTAAAACATCAAAACATGGTAGGTATTGCTGTATAATATTAAAGATACACATTGAAAAACTAATTTTTCTCAAGGGTTTATTGCTACAGAGGAGCTCTCAAGCTTTATCTTCTTTCAGTATTTGCCATTCAGTTTGTTATAGTTAGCTCAAAAGAAAGTGTCAATACTTCCTTCTCTCTTTATCTCTTAGGCTGAAGGTTGTATAGTTCTTTACATCTAACAGAAAGCTTCCCTCTCCTGCCCCACTCCAATACTTTGTTTTCTGTCTTGTGTTCTTATTGTGTGTTTCATTTGCTAGATAATGGAAGGACCAAGGAAGAAAAGCCAAAGCAGCTCAGAGCTTCTGAATCACTGTCAATCAACATCTTCAATTGCTAGTTTTCTAGTAAAGAAACAGTTTTCTTTTCCTTTTTATTTATGGACACTAATTTCCTATAAACTTTAAGAGAGAAATCCAATCTACCTAGCTTTAAAAGCAGAGTTCAGCTCTTCAGAAAACCTGTGCTATTTGAAATCATAACCATGGCGAAGACCTCTGTGAATGCATTTCCAAGTTGGGCTGCTGAGTGCACTTTGTTTAGTAGTACCTATCAGTTGAATTTCTCCAAGACATCTATAATACACCTGGCTTTGAGAATTTAGATGTCTGGCTCAGGCAAAGGCCACATATTTCCAAGAACCATATTATTTGGTAAAGTTTCTGTTCATACCATGAAATAGCTATACCATTTACAATTAGGCTCCTTTGGTAGACATTTTAAATAGTGGTATTTTCATCAGATTTTTTGGTTTGTTTGCACTGTTCATTGAGCTGAGGAAGGTGCAGATAGAAGTGAGTTAAACTCTTAACTATTTTTCCTGAAATCCTGGGCTCCTTGCTATATTATATTAGCAACATTTGTAAAAATGATTTGGTGTTCATTGTACTTCAACGTGTGGCATTCCAAAGCAAGTTGAGGTATATTTCTCAATGTGAGTAACCATGTCTGTGGACTTTGCTACTGGGAAGTTGAACATGGAAAGCAAGAAAGTGAAGAGGGTGAGAAAGTTCTGCAATATTCCCATGTCTGTGAAAACAAACCACTGGACTTGCCATTTCTAATTAAAGCATTTCACTGAAATCCTTCAAAATCCCTGGAATTAGAGGCTTCTCTTTTTAGCAGCACCCTGGAGAATAGCACCTTTTCTTTTTCTGTTTTAAAATTTCAGTAGCTTTTGAAGTTCTTAACTAGGTGCCTTGATGATAATGTTCTGAATTTATAGTACCTTTCAAGTGTAAGTACTTTACAAATGATATGGAAGGCTCATTCACCAAAGACTTTGCTATCTCACTAAAGCTGCTGAAGATTTAAATAGGCAGGAGGCAGCTTGAAATTAACCTGGGAGGCCAAAGATATGATCTCATTTCTACTGCAAAATGTCCTGGGAGTACCAGTGACCTCAAGAGGTCGAGAATTTTAGCTTTACATTTTTTTCAAAGGCTACCTAGGGCTCTCTACGGCCCTCCTGGGGCAATGGTCTTTGTTCAAAGGCAAGGATTTCATTAATTGAATCACTAACACTACTTCTCTTCTCACCTGGGACTGTATCATAGTACCTTATCAGAGTTTAGACCTTCTTTATCTGTGAAATCTGACCCAGCCAGAGTACAAGGAAACTTTGCTTCAGGCAGAATTTGTAATACATTGGGACTGTATTCCTTTCTCCAGTCTCTTATCAAATGCTACCTTTTTGTTTTTTTTTCTTTTTGGAGAGAATTTCTTGAACTTCTCCCTAAATATTATATAAGGTTTTGATTGTGAGAGAAATGGGTTTATTTTCAAATACCTGTGTTTTCTACTTGTACACAAATTTTAATTCATTAAGGTGCCCTGAAAAGTTCAAATTATATATAGAACATAGAACTTGTATGATAGTCTTTAATTTAAACTTGGTCTCTCAAACTTTTAATATTATTTTCTCACAATTTTAGTTATTATTCATCTAGAGGTATACTCAAAATTCTTTTCTCTAGGTACAAAAGAATCCTAGAAAAGATATATTTCTGAATTTGTAGTAACAGGATTCCCTATTATAATTTTTCAAATGAAAAATGATAAACTAAAAGCTGAAATTTGTAATCATCTGTAAAATATTTTTTTTCAGTTCTGATGATGCCTTCAGTAAAGTCAATTTAAATTACCGCACAGAAAATGGTCTGTCTCTACTTCATTTATGTTGCATTTGTGGAGGTGAGTGCTTGGAACTCAATACTTTATAAGCTGGCTATATGTATATATGGTCAGTGATTTGAACTGCTTAATAGTCAGCAAGAGAATTCTATTCATGCCCAATTTTCTCTTTCGCTTTGCCCCTAGAACCCTGATAACCTTTAGCTGAAGAAGTAACTAACTACCAGGCAGATATTACAATTGATTTAGCTCTGAATTTAAGTTTTATTGTGCTCCTACCTTGAATCAAGTTTGCTTGGGGGAAAAAAAAAGTATGTTTCAGTATCGGGCACGCCAGTCACGGATTAGGTTAAATTCAGAAGCACTTAAAGCATTTCCCAAAATATCATCAAGCAATTGCTTCACAGTCTGTAGTAAGATATGTGGAAGGTAATAAATGCCAAAGATAAAATCCCAAAGTGAAGATTGATCAAAGTGAAGACTAAGAGTTTAATTTCGCTCATATCTTGTTATGTTTGGTTCATTAATATACCCCAAGCACCTAGGATGGTGCCTGGCTTATAGTAGGTACTCAGTAAATTTACTGAATTAGTGAATGAATAGTTTTTTGTTAATCCAAACTAGTATCCTTTGAACTCAGTTTTTAAAAGAACACTAATGTATAGTATTGACACTAAACATATCCCTTAACCACTCCTCCCAAACAGACCCTACTTAACAGATCTTCTTCCCAAATTTAAACACACCTTCCCAACCTTAGTCATTTTCTCCAGATTTCTCTGATCTAAATAATCTCCATTGCTAATGATGTTCTGACGAATCCTGCACAGCTAGATTTCTATCTAAGCTTTTTCACAAATAGTTTACTAGGGTGAATTTTTTCATGTTTTAATGTTTTAAAACATGATGAGAGCACCAGATAAAAAATGTAACCCAAATGCATTAAAATATACAGCACTGATACAAAGTTTTATAAATGTAGTAGAAATGTTCACTACTAAGTAAGGCTGTCAATTAACAGAAAACTTTAAAAATGGCCTCCAGAACAGCAGTCTGACATTTTCATACATCAGTGTGATATTTATCATTAAGTTAAAGAGAGATTTTTAAGTCACTTAGTCTATCCCCACAGTTTAACTTTTTTCATTTTTTCTCTAAGGCAACAAGTCACATATTAGAACGCTTATGTTAAAAGGTCTCCGCCCATCTCGACTGACAAGAAATGGATTTACAGCCTTGCATTTGGCAGTTTATAAGGTACAAAAGTTTTGTATTAGAACCAAGGATGATGTATATCTGTAGGCTTTTTTTTTTTTTGCAAATTAATGATCATGGGAAATATGCAGTGTGACCACAGAATTACATTACTGGATAAACTTCTAGTTAACTCTTTGTTGAGCAGATATCATCAAAACACATTCTTTTTTTATTGCTTTCCATGTTTACCTCATTTAATTTTCACAAGAACCCTGAGAATGAATACTATTATTATCTCCAGGGTTACATGGTTAGCTAGTGGTTAGCCAGAATTTAAGACCTGGCAATCTGGTTCTCTTGCCAGAGCTCCTTACAAGGAGACCAAGCTGCCTCTGTGCAGAAGATGAGGTTGCATTTGAGGATGAAAGAAGCACATTGAAGCTGCATTTTTCTGCATGTTTTCCTTAATAAAAATATACCTCTAGGGTTCTCTTTAGTTTCTTTCTTTTATTTCTCCTACTTTTGCTTCAGTTGTTTTTTTCCTTACATTAATCCTTGGTTCCAACATAATCTCAGTACCTGATCATAAAGTAAATACAAAAGTGGATGGGAAAGGCTGGGATACTCAGTGTTGGGGCAGATCCTTGAGATTGTCATAAATATGAATTTATGTAACATATAAATTAAATATAAATGTTCATTTTCTGATTGTAGTAAGTTTCAACTTACTCTGTACTTATTACGAGCTAAATATCACACTAGGTTTTATATACATTATTTCTTCTATCATTAAAATAACTTGGTGAGTTTCATATTAGTCCTTATTTTACTGAAAAGAAAATTAAAGATTAAAGTTGGTTATCCAGTAAATGTTAGGATAATGATTAGAATCAAGTACAGTTGAGTCTTACTGTTATATTGGAAAATATTTTGTTCTTTCTCAATGTCATGTGAGTCTGTGACAGGATTTTATTTCAGTTTTGTATGTGCAGGTGTGGTGGTGGCAGAGGCGGGGGCTGAGGACAGCCATTTGCTCGTATCTGGATCACTTTCACTTTGCTCTGCAACCCTCCCCCAACCTTTAGAGAGTTTATCACTGTGGGGGAAGAGAGCCATATTTTCCCATAATTCACATTCACATATTCCTGTGATTCGTCATGCAAATGCTCTAATACTCATCATTTTTCAGGCCCCATCAATGCCTAGTCAATTTGTCCGATTCCTTCTGGGAAAAAGTGTCAGTAAGTGCTAAACTGTCTTTAATACCTACTAATCATCCTACAAAACTTGAATGGAGACTGAGTTCAGGGTGTAGGAAATAGAGTCTGACGCCGGCTTTTCTGCTAAATGGCAGGAGGTGAAAGTAGAAGAGCTTCAAGGAATAGGAAGCTGGTGGTGGATGGTCAAGGCAGTATTGTGAAACCATGAATTCTGAATTTGACTGTCGGGGAGACTCTTTCTGTATTAGTTCATTTTCCCAAGACTTAGCATGACACAGCCACACAAATGGGTTCTGAATGATCTAGGGCTACAATCTTAAGAAAATACAGTTCTTCCACCTCTGTTTATCAAACCTAAATTTCCATTTTTAGAGTTCTCTTTGCTCTAGTTATTCTGTTTTCTTATATTTTACAGAAGTATATATGCACTATAACTTTTTTATAACAAATTTAAACAAATTTAGAATCTTAGGACACAAGGTAGGCAAAGATTCTTAAGAGGCCATAACAGAATGCATGATTACTTATTTCTTAACAAAGATAAAAACAAATTAAATTTACCATTCCACTTTAAACACAGAAACAATATAAAGTAGCCATTCATACTACTATTGTATTTTTTTTTTCATACTACTATTGTATTAAATCTAGTTCTAATTATACCTTCCCTGGACTACTGCAGTAGGCATCTGATTCATTTTGGGCTGTGATTCTCTTCCCCATATATTTTAATTCTTATTTTAGTATTATTTTAAACAAAATAATTTCCAGACTATTACAAGAAACTCCTATATACACTTTATCCAGATTTATTAATTGTTTATATTTTGTCCCATCTCCATCATCACTCTATTTTTTTTCAGAATCATTTGAAAGGAAATTAAAGACAACATTCCCTATAGCTACTAAATACTTCTATCTTTATTTCCTAAGAAAAAGGAAATTCACTTACATAATCACAGTACAATTATCAAAATCAGAAAATGTGACATTGATACTATGCTCCTTATCTAATCTATACTCAAAATGCAAATGTGGACAGTTATCCCAATACTGTCATTTATAGCTATTTATTTTTGTGTTGTTTAGCATTCAATCCAGAATCATATATTTTTAGTTTTCTTGTGTCTGTAGTCTCCTTTAAACTGAAGGAGTTTCTCTGCCTTTCCTTGCCTTTCTTGATCTTAGTATTTTTGATGCATACAGAACAATTATTTTTATACAGTTCTTTGGATTTTTAGAAATATTGCAATTGAACTTTATTTTATTATTAATACTCACAAAATGAATAATGTGATTTTCAAATCGTTTTATTGGCCACATTCAATTACACACCCCCGAATGCTGGGCCTGCCTCAGACCTGAGTATTTTTCACAAATGAGGGCATCTCTGCTTTCATTAGTAAAAACAGAGCAGAAGTTTAGCTTTTAAATTCCATGTAGATAGTTAGGTCTCATACTTTTGTTGTTGTTGTTGTTGTTTTGCTTTGTTTTTGTTTGTTTGGTTGGGTTTTTTTAAGGGTCAGATTTATTGAGGTATAATTATACACAATAAAATTCACAATTTTTTTTTTAAATTTTATTTATTTATTTATATTTATTTTTGGCTGTGTTGGGTCTTCGTTTCTGTGCGAGGGCTTTCTCTAGTCGTGGCAAGCAGGAGCCACTCTTCATCGCGGTGCGCGGGCCTCTCACTGTCGCGGCCTCTCTTGTTGTGGAGCACAGGCTCCAGACGCGCAGGCTCAGTAGTTGTGGCTCACGGGTCCAGTTGCTCCGCGGCATGTGGGATCTTCCCAGACCAGGGCTCGAATCCGTGTCCCCTGCATTGGCAGGCAGATTCTCAACCACTGCGCCACCAGGGAAGCGCAAAATTCACAATTTTAAGTGTACAAGTTGATGACTTTTGAAAATGTATATATTCATGTACCATCATTGTTATCATGATATAACACTTTTCTATCATACACAAAAGTTCATACCTTTATGCAATCGGTTCTCTCCTCCATGTCACCTGACCTCTGGAAACCACTGATGTCTTTTCTATCCCTATAGTTTTCCCCTTTCTAGAATTTTATATGAATGCAATCTATTCAGTTTGTTTTCTTTTATATATGGTTTCTCCCACTTATCATAATGCTGTTGTTGTGTGTTTAGTAATTCATTTCTTTTATTGGAAAGTTGTATTCCCTTATAAGGATATACCACAGTTTATTTAACTATCCATCTGTTGAAGGATTTGTTGATGGTTGTTTTTAGATTTTGACTATTATAAATAAATTTGTTATTAACATTCTTGTACAAATCTTTGAACTGTTTTTATTTCTCTTGGACAATATCTAGGAGTGAAATTGCTGGGTCATATCATAAGTGCATTTTTAATTTTAATAAGAAAATGCCAAACTCCTTACCGAACTAGCTACATCATTTTCCATCCCATCAGTAATGTATTAGAATTGTAGTTGTTCCACATCTTTGCCAACACTTCGTATGGTCAGTATATTTTATCTTAGCCATTCTATTAGATGTGTATTCGTATCTCATTATGAATATTTTGAATTTCCCCAGTGACTAATGAAATTGAATAGATTTTCATTTGCTTGTCACTAAATTTTTTTTGGTATAGTGTCTGTTGAACCCTTTTTCCCATTTTTAAATTTGGTTTATTGTTTTCCTGAATTGTAACAGACTTTTATATATTCTGCATACAGATTCTTCATTGGATATATATTTTGGAAAAAATTTCTCCCATTCTATGGCTTGCCTTTTCATTTTCTTAACAATGTCATTTAAAGAGAAAAAAAGTACTATGCATTATTTTTTAACTGATGACTCTAGTGATTACACTATGGATCCTTAACATATCACAGGTACTTTCTGTTAATATTGGCCTACTTCACTTTAAATGTAAGACCCTTCCAGTGGTATAGTTCCACTCAATCTTTATTCTTTATACTGTTGTTACCGTATACCTTACATCTATACATGTATAATCTCCAATACTTTGTTAGAATTTTTCTGTTAAGCATTAATATCTTTTAAAGAAAATAAGAGAAGATAAAATATCCTTGGTTTTCAGCAGATTGGTTATAATAATCCTGTGTATGATTTCCTGTGCACAATGCTTTTTGAACATTGAGTTTCTTAAATCTGTAAATTTGTTTTCATCAAATTCAGAAATTTTGACCATTATTTTTTCAAATATGTATGTTAGATTGTTTGATAATCTTCCAAAGATTACCAAGTCTCTGTTCAGTTTTTTCTATCCCCTTTCTGTTTTCAAAATTTTATTATTTCTGTTTATTTGAATTCAGTTTCAACACCATTTCTCTGCCATCTCCCATCTGATTCTAATCTGCTAAGACTTATTCATTTCAAATGTATTTTTCAGTTCCAGAATTTCCACTTAGTGTTAAAATATAATTTCAAATTCTCTGCTCTGATTACTCATCTGTTCATTTATTTTTCCATATTTTCATTTAAATTCTTGAACCTATCATTAGTGACTGCTTTAAGTGCCTTATCTGTTGTTTCTAACATCTGGATTACCTTAGTGTTTGTTCTACTGAATGCTTTTCCTTTTGACTACATGTTACATTTTCTGGTTTCTTTACTTATCAATTTTTATTGCATGTTAGACATTATGTATTATTTGTTACAGGAAATCTTCATTATGTCATCTTCCCTTAAAGGTGTTGAGTTTGTTTTCTCAGGCAGAAGGCTAGGGCAATCATGGAATACTGTGGGGGCTTACTTTGTATCTTTCCCTTCTCCCAAGATCACAGTTCTTTCTTCATGTTCTTCATTGACTGAGAACAGTTGGTTAATATATTTTGTTCCACTTTATAGATTTTACTTGTCAGTGGGGAAAATCCATACAAGTTATCCTGTCATGATCCCATATATTTTTAGATTGCTTCTAAAGTGATCTGCATAAGACACAAATCTACAATGTCAATGTTCATTTAAAACTTTCTATGGTCACCCATTGCCTGTCTAATAAAATTCAAACTCCTAAATTAGATATTCAAGATCCCTTAGTTCACAGTTTTGCTGAATTTACTTTCCAGACTCTTTTTGTGCAGTCTCTGAACTTCCAAACCTAATGGTTTTCAAATTTAATGTGCATGAGAATCATATGGTAACTACAGGTTTAAAATGAATATTTCCCTCTCCATCTCACACCAGTCTAATTTGATACATCTAGGATAGGCTGAGAATATAAATATTTTAGTAAATAGTCAAGGCAGTTTTGATGCAAGCAGTCTAAGGCTCCATGTTGAGGATCACAGTTCAAGTCTTGCAACTCAAATTGTGGCCAGAGAATCAGCTGCATCTGCCTCAAATGAGAGATTTTTAGGAATGAAGAATCTCACTCCCTATTCAACCAGAATGTGCTTTTTTTTTAAATCCCAGAAAGCAGGTTTGCGGGCTAAAGTTTGAAAAGCACTATTCTAGATTACTCCATTCTTTAGATTAAGCACTTTCATACTTCAGTGTTTTTATTCTTGTTATTTCTTCTGCTTAAATACCTTTTAATTTATTTTCCTGATAGGAAAATATTATTTATTTAAAACCAAGGTAAATTGAGCCTTCTTGAGCTTTCTTGAACTCTCAGATTTTACTGTACTATCTTTTGGGTTTCAGTTACACATTCACATTCTTTTTTAGTACAGCACTTGTAATTATTTGTTTATTTCTATATTTCACATGTTGGACTGTAAAATTCAAATTTGATAGTGAGTCTTTTTCATTCTGATTCCTCAGTGTATAGGACCTGTAAAAGATCCTTGTTAAATACTCTTGAGAAATTAATGAGTACCCAAACATTAGTACAAATAATACTTGATATTGATATAATAATGTACCTTAATAAATACTGTTAGCTTAAAAGCTACACTATTCATGTTCATATCTCAGTTCTGAGACTTAATAGTGTTCATCTTTAGGCAAGTTACTCTCTCCCACTGTCTCTCTGAAATGGAGCAAATAGAATTACCTATTTCATTGGGTGGTTTACAGTTTTAAAAAGGACAAACCATATGCAGTATGACATGCAGCAAAATATTAGCACATAGTAAATACTTAATAAAAGCTAATTATTGTTGTTGAACTTCTATTTCAACAAACATTTAATAGAGACCTAATGTGTCAGCCATTTTACACAGAAAAATAAAAAGAAAAGAACCATGTCCTCTGGATTATTGCATTCTGAAGAGATGAGAATACCTAATACTAGATATTAAAGAAATGAAGTCTATCTTAGATCAATGGGCTCCAAACATTTTTTATCATATGCCATATAAAATTAGTACCTCAAAATGCATATAATTGTTCATAAGTTATAATCATGAATAAAAATCACCAGTAAATAGCTCAAGGCAAAGTAAACTCTTTGGCAGACAGTGTTAAAATTTGTGGATGTAAATTCATACTTCAAATATCATTTTTGATAATATCAAAATATTTTGACAAATTTATATTCAAAGATAATTAGACTGCCATTAATTTTACCTGGAAATTTAGCTTATACAAAGCTCAGGTAAGTAGCATGAAAAACGCAGCTCTGCCATTTTCCTTTTCTTCTTATGTTAATAATATGTATTTGATCTACAGTTTCATCACAGGAATTTTTTGAAGATAATATGCCATTTTTTTAAGGATCAATTCAGTTAAAATAAGATATTAAAATCTATAAATCCACTGAATTTGGCTCAAATAGCTATAATGCATCCTCATATACTAAATGCTAAAACTCATATATTAAATGCAGGCAACTCTCAACTTCTCTCTATTTGGAATTCCAAGTATTTATTTCTTATACTTTGGGTACTGTATGTAACACATGACAAACTGATATATGAACTGAGACCACCAGTGTAAATTTTCATGTTAAATATTAGTAAAATTTTATTATCTTTATATATAAATAAACATAAGCAGAATTTCTAGTATTTTCTTCTTGCACTTTAACGAATATTTCCTTACAAGACTTCTGTCATATTTTCATTCCACTTTGGGGCATACTTCTTTAGATGGTATCTAAATTGTACTCCTAAAATGAAATGCAAGATTTTGGGGAAAAAATTGAGATTTATATAGTTTCAAAGATTTTAAATAAGAATGTTAATGAATAAAAGTTTATTAGACCATCTAATTTAACCTCACATACACAGACAAACCACTTGATGAAATTTCTTTGTGAATAAAAAGTAGCATTTTGATTAGTCAAATTCTTTTTAGCATTTCACAGGATAAAAGCAGATATTGAATGGTCACTTATTCCATCCTGTAGATTTCTAGCAAGATCTCATTCCAGTCATTCAGAAGAATTATTTTATATATTTATTACAAAGGGGAAGGACAAGGAAGGAGGGAAAAATTTAATTCAAGCCTATTTCTGTCTGGGTCACTAGACCTAGGTTCTCATTGCTACACAACCATGCCTATCAGAAAACTCTGTTTTCTAGTCCTGATGATTCATAGACTGGAAACCACTGTATCTTTTGTCCTCATATATTTTTTTTTCCATAGCATATGTGTTTGATTGCAAAGTTGAGAGATTTTTTTAAACTGTCCTAAATACAGGACCCAAAGCACTTTTTGCATACTTAACTTCCAGTTAAATTGCTACTTTTAAACACTGACTTGATCCATACTTTAAGGAACTAGGGAACATTTATACCCACAAATTAAAGCAATCTTTAAGATGGATTTTTTTTTTTATACTCACATTTCTTCTTAGTAACCAAATACTTCATAATCTTCTAAATGAACATGTTCTCAATGAAAAGATAGTGGGATGATAACTAAAAATGTTAATGTATCCTTCAGTTCTTATTTTGGACAGCACTGTTTCTTGAAGAGGATTCCCTGACCCCACCCCCCAGGTTTGGATTACATACCATGTACTCTCTTAGCACCTTATCACACTGTGAATAATGCTATATTTCATTTCCTGGTTACTTCTCTTCATCTTCTTCTAGATTAGGGGGTCACAATCTCACATGCTTTCAGGAATGAGGCAGTTAACATAAATAAATGAAGGTGTTAGATAATACAGCAAAGTTAAATGGGAACTAATAGACTCAATGTTTCTGAGATACAAAAAGCGGTGGACACTATGGCAAGTTAGAGAATTTATGCCCTATGTGAAGGGAGCAGTCAACATTCAGGTCCAGTTCATCGTTGCCATATAGGAATGTAAGCCCAGTATTGTCCCAAATTTCAGAGAATCAGAAATTATATCAAGTTTCCTGATACTTGTTTGTTGGCCATTAATTCACAAATTTTAGTTTTAAATACATGTACACATATACAGTACAAACCATGTACATCATTTCCCTTTGAGGCCTGTTTGTAACCTCTGATAGGAATTATGAGCGCTACCAAGGCAGGGACTGGATCTAAATTGCTTATTATCTTATTTGAGCACTTAGAACAATTCCTGGTATATATTCATCAATATATGTGTTGCATAAATAAAGTTATAATTCTGTGGTGACTGGGAAAAAGAAAAGTACTTCAAAGGAGGAAGAATTATGTTGACATTGAACAAAATAGTGTCCTATTTTGGTCATTAGAATTGGAAATTAGGAAATTGTCAGATATCTCTGTAAGGGATATTTTAGTGGATTTGTGGGAGTAGAAAGTATGAAAATGGATTGAAAATAAATGGCATTAGGAAAAAGGAGGCAATGAATATTGATTGCTCCTTCAAAAGGCAAGATTGGGCAGTGTCTTGATAAGTGGTAGGATCATGGAAAGATTTCTCCGATAGTGTTTTTGAGTCTTTTTAAGGTCTTGACTCTTTGGATAAACATAAAAATTCACAGTCTGTTAAAATTTTTTTAATTAAAAAATAAAATATAAGTGAAAGCAAATTAAAGCAATTATAATATTCAATTTGCTTTTTCAAACAGCATGTATTTGCATTCTCCCAAACTCCCAGAGATTCTGATTAGCTCCTCCCTGTTAAATCATATCTATATTATTGAAAGAGAA
The DNA here is from genome assembly GCF_009873245.2 of Balaenoptera musculus. Lineage (NCBI taxonomy): Eukaryota > Metazoa > Chordata > Mammalia > Artiodactyla > Balaenopteridae > Balaenoptera > Balaenoptera musculus. The sequence continues at coordinate 64,455,147 of NC_045785.1, forward strand.
GACAAGCACACTCAAAGGCTAATTGGAAGCAGCCCACAGGAAGAAAGTGATTATGGGAAACTGGAAAAGGGTCAGCAGAGGTGATGAGAAAAAAATAGGGCAAAAGCAAATTTGGAGATATTACCCTAGTAAGAGTACATGTACTCAGTCTAAGAGTGTGTTCCTTCTCTTTTTTCTTTCTTTTTTTCAAAATTTCAAGCAAAGTCAAGTATTTCCACCACACTGAAGTTTTTAATCATTGATATCTTTTGTGAAGATAAATTCAGAATTATTTCAACAAGAGGCATGTAGGTGTGAGCAGTTATTTTTACACTGATTAATGGATCCTTTCATTGGCAATGTCTATGACACATGAAGCAACTTTAGTCCATTAAATTTTTATACCTGGAACTAAATATATTTCATACTGAAGCCCTGCATAGTTCTTTGTCCTAGAAGAAACCTTAATGTTCTTGAAGACTACAAAACTGCTTATGTTACTTTTTTCTTTACAAGCACAAACAGGCTATAACAATTGCTATGTTGGGTTAATTAGGTTTATGAAGAAAAAACTGCTTAGGTAGGAACATTATTAAAATATTTATTTATATGTTTCTATTTTCACACTCAGAAACTCAGTCTTCTTTCCAAAGCAAGTTTGGTTCTGCCTTGCAGCTTGATGGGACACTTCAGGGAGCATTAAAATATCAGAGTTGGATAAGATATTACAAAAAACAATTTAGTCCAATTCAGAAATACGTCCAATCCGAGAAATACTGGGAAACGTCCAGTATAGGTAAATCTATAGAAAAAGAAAGTAGATTAGTCGTTGCCTACAGCTGAGGAGGATCAAGACGCAGTAGCTAAAGGTACACCGTTCCTTTCGGGGTTGATGAAAATGTCCTAAAATTCATTATTGTGGTGATGGCTGCATAACTCTGTGAATATACTAAAAAACCATTGAATCGTACATTTTAAAGGGGGTAATTGTGTCTGTGTGTTATATCTCATTAAAGCTGTTACCAAAAAAAAAAAAAAATAAAGAAATTGACATATTGCATTTTTTTTTAAATGTAACCTCTTTTCTTTTTTTTTTAGAAATTCACGTTCTTTTATTTATTTATTTATTTATTTATGACTGTGTTGAGTCTTCGTTTCTGTGCGAGGGCTTTCTCTAGTTGCGGCAAGTGGGGAACACTCTTCATCGCGGTGCGCGGGCCCCTCACCATCGCGGCCTCTCTTGTTGCAGAGCACAGGCTCCAGACGCACAGGCTCAGTAATTGTGGCTCACGGACCCAGCCGCTCCGTGGCATGCGGGATCCTCCCAGACCAGGGCTCAAACCCGTGTCCCCCGCACCGGCAGGCAGACTCTCAACCACTGCGCCACCAGGGAAGCCCTGCATTTTTAATTTTTTAAAATTTTTTTAATATCTTTATTGGAGTATAATTGCTTTACAAAGGTGTGTTAGTTTCTGCTTTATAACAAAGTGAAACAGCTATACATATACATATATCCCCATATCTCCTCCCTCTTGCGTCTCCCTCCCACCCTCCCTATCCCACTCCTCTAGGATATCACAAAGCACTGAGCTGATCTCCCTATGCTATGTGGCTGCTTCCCACTAGCTATCTATTTTACATTTGGTAGTGTATATATGTCCATGTCAGTCTCTCACTTCATCCCAGCTTACCGTTTCCCCTTGTGTGTCCTCAAGTCCATTCTCTACATCTGCGGCTTTACTCCTGTCCTGCCCCTAGGTTCTTCAGAACCATTTTTTTTTTTAGATTCCATATATAGGTGTTAGCATATGGTATTTGTTTCTCTTTCTGATTTGCTTCACTCTGTATGGCAGACTCTAGGTCCATCCACCACACCACAAATAACTCAGTTTCATTTCTTTTTATGGCTGAGTAATATTCCATTGTATATATGTGCCACATCTTCTTTATCCATTCATCTGTCGATGGACACTTAGGTTGCTTCCATGTCCTAGCTATTGTAGATTGTGCTGCAAATAACATTGGGGTGCATGTGTCTTTTTGAATTATGGTTTTCTCAGCAATCCCCAGTAGTGGGATTGCTGGGTCATAGGGTAGTTCTATTTTTAGTTTTTAACGGAACCTCCATAATGTTCTCCATAGTGGCTGTATCAATTTACATTCCCACCAACAGTGCAAGAGGGTTCCCTTTTCTCCACACCCTCTCCAGCATTTATTGTTTCTAGATATTTTGATGATGGCCATTCTGACTGGTGTGAGGTGATACCTCATTGTAGTTTTGATTTGCATTTCTCTAATGATTAGTGATGTTGAGCATTCTTTCATGTGTTTGTTGGCAATCTCTATATCTTCTTTGGAGAAATGTCTATTTAGGTCTTCTGCCCATTTTTGGATTGGGTTGTTTGTTTTTTTGATATTGAGCTGCATGAGCTGCTTGTAAATTTTGGAGATTAATCCTTTGTCAGTTGCTTCATTTACAAATACTGTCTCCCATTCTGAGGGTTGTCTTTTCGTCTTGTTTATGGTTTCCTTTGCTGTGCAAAAGCTTTTAAGTTTCATTAGGTCCCATTTGTTTATTTTTGTTTGTTTTTATTTCCATTTCTCTAGGAGGTGGGTCAAAAGGATCTTGCTGTGATTTACGTCATGGAGTGTTCTGCCTATGATTTCCTTTAAGGGTTTTATAGTGTCTGGCCTTACATTTAGGTCTTTAATCCATTCTGAGTTTATTTTTGTGTATGGTGTTAGGGAGTGTTCTAATTTCATTCTTTTACATGTAGCTGTCCAGTTTTCCCAACACCACTTATTGAAGAGGCTGTCTTTTTTCCATTGTATATTCTTGCCTGGTTTATCAAAGATAAGGTGACCATATGTGCATGGGTTTATCTCTGGGCTTTCTATCCTATTCCATTGATCTATATTTCTGTTTCTGTGTCAGTACCATACTGTCTTGATTACTGTATCTTTGTAGTATAGTCTGAAGTTAGGGAGCCTGATTCCTCCAGCTCCATTTTTCTTTCTCAAGATTGCTTTGGCTATTCGGGGTCTTTTGTATTTCCATACAAATTGTGACATTTTTTGTTCTACTTCTGTGAAAAATGCCAGTGGTAGTTTGATAGGGATTGCAATGAATCTGTAGATTGCTTTGGTTAGTATAGTCATTTTCACAATGTTGATTCTTCCAATCCAAGAACATGGTATATCTCTCCATCTGTTTGTATCATCTTTAATTTCTTTCATCAGAGTCTTATAGTTTTCTGGAAACAGGTCTTGTGTCTCCCTAGGTAGGTTTATGCCTAGGTATTTTATTCTTCTTGTTGCAGTGGTAAATGAGAGTGTTTCCTTAATTTCTCTTTCAGATTTTTCATCATTAGTATATAGGAATGCAAGAGATTTCTGTGCATTAATTTTGTATCCTGCTACTTTACAAAATTCATTGATTTGCTCTAGTAGTTTTCTGGTAGCATCCTTAGGATTCTCTATGTATAGTATCATGTCATCTGCAAACAGTGACAGTTTTACTTCTTCTTTTCCGATTTGGATTCCGTTTATTTCTTTATCTTCTCTGATTGCTGTGGCTAAAACTTCCAAAACTATGTTGAATAATAGTGGTAAGAGTGGACAACCTTGTCTTGTTCCTGATCTTAGAGGAAATGGTTTCAGTTTTTCACAATTGAGAACGATGTTGGCTGTAGGTTTGTCATATATGACCTTTATTATGTTGAGGTAAGTTCCCTCTATGCCTACTTTCTAGAAGGTTTTTATCATAAATGGGTGTTGAATTTTGTCGAAAGCTTTTTCTGCATCTACTGATATTATCTTATGGTTTTTATCCTTCAATTTGTTAATATGGTGTATCACATTGATTGATTTGCATATATTGAAGAATCCTTGCATTCCTGGGATAAACCCCACTTGATTATTGTGTATGATCCTTTTAATGTGCTGTTGGATTCTGTTTGCTAGTATTTTGTTGGGGATTTTTGCATCTGTGTTCATCAGTGATACTGGCCTGTAGTATTCTATCTTTGTAGCATCTTTGTCTTGTTTTAGTATCAGGGTGATTGTGGCCTCATAGAATGAGTTTGGGAGTGTTCCTCCCTCTGCTGTATTTTGGAAGAGTGTGAGAAGGATAGGTGTTAGCTCTTCTCTAAATGTTTGATAGAATTCGCCTGTGAAGCCATCTGGTCCTGGGCTTTTGTTTGTTGGAAGATTTTTAATCACAGTCTCAATTTCAGTGCTTGTAATTGGTCTGTTTCTATTTTCTATTTCTTCCTGGTTCAGTCTTGGAACATTGTGCTTTTTAAAGAATTTGTCCATTTCTTCCAGGTTGTCCATTTTATTGGCATATAGTTGTTTGTAGTAATCTCTCATGATCTTTTGTATTTCTGCAGTGTCAGTGGTTACTTCTCCTTTTTCATTTCTAATTCTATTGATTTGAGCCTTCTCCCTTTTTTTCTTGATGAGTCTGGCTAATGGTTTATCAAGTTTGTTTATATTCTCAAAGAACCAGTGCTTAGTTTTATTGATTTTTGCTCTCGTTTTCTTCATTTCTTTTTCATTTATTTCTGATCTGATCTTTATGACTTCTTTCCTTCTGCTAACTTTGGGGTTGTTTTGTTTTTCTTTCTCTAATTTCTTTAGGTGTAAGATTAGGTTGTTTATTTGAAATGCATCTTGCTTCTTGAGGTAGGATTGTATTGCTATAAACTTCCCTCTTAGAACTGCTTTTCTGCATCCCATAGGTTTTGGGTCATCATGTTTTCACTGTCAGTTGTTTCTGTTTCTTTTTATTTCCTCTTTGATTTCTTCAGTGATCTCTTGGTTATTTAGTAGTGTATTGTTTAGCCTCCATGTGTTTGTATTTTTTACAGATTTTTTTCCTATAATTGATTTCTAGTCTCATAGCATTGTGGTTGGAAAAGATACTTGATATGATTTCAATTTTCTTAAATTTACCAAGGCTTGATTTGTGACCCAAGATATGATCTATCCTGGAGAATGTTCCATGAGCACTTGAGAAGAAAGTGTGTTCTGTTGTTTTTGGATGGAATCTGCTGTAAATATCAATGAAGTCCATCTTGTTTAATGTATGATTTAAAGCTTGTGTTTCCTTATTTATTTTCATTTTCGATGATCTGTCCATTGGTGAAAGTGGGGTGTTAAAGTCCCCTACTATGATTATGTTACTGTCTATTTCCCCTTTTATGGCTGTTAACATTTGCCTTATGTATTGAGGTGCTCCTATGTTGGGTGCATAAATATTTACAATTGTTATATCTTCTTCTTGGATTGATCCTTTGATCATTGCATAGTGTCCTTCTTTGTCTTTTGTAATAGTCTTTAACGTCTATTTTGTCTGATATGAGAACTGCTACTCCAGCTTTCTTTTGATTTCCATTTGCATGGAGTACCTTTTTCCATCCCATCACTTTCAGTCGTATGTGTCCCCGGTCTGAAGTGGGTCTCTTCTAAACAGCATATATATGGGTCTTGTTTTTGTATCCATTCAGCCAGTCTATGTCTTTTGGCTGGAGCATTTAATCCATTTACATTTATGGTAGTTATCGATATGTATGTTCATATTACCATTTTCTAAATTGTTTTGGGTTTGTTATTGTAGGTCTTTTCCTTCTCTTGTGTTTCTTGCATAGAGAAGTTCCTTTAGCATTTGTTGTAAAGCTGGTTTGGTGGTGCTGAATTCTCTTAACTTTTGCTTGTCTGTAAAGGTTTTGATTTCTCCTTCAAATCTGAATGAGATCCTTGCTGGGTAGAGTAATCTTGGTTGTAGGTTTTTCCCTTTCATCACTTTAAATATGTCCTGCCAGTCCCTTCTGGCTTGCAGAGTTTCTGCTGAAAGATCAGCTGTTAACCGTATGGAGATTCCCTTGTATGTTATTTGTTGTTTTTCCTTTGCTGCTTTTAATATTTTTTCTTTGTATTTACTTTTTGATAGCTTGATTAATATGTGTCTTGGCATGTTTCTTCTTGGGTTTATCCTGTATGGGACTCTCTGGGCTTCCTGGACTTGATTGACTATTTTTTCCAATATTAGGGAAGTTTTCAAGTATAATCTCTTCAAATATTTTCTCAGTCCCTTTCTTTTTCTCTTCTTCTTCTGGTACCCCTATAATTCGAATGTTGGTGCATTTATTGTTGTCCCAGAGGTCTCTGAGACTGTCCTCAATTCTTTTCCTTCTTTTTTCTTTATTCTGCTCTGCAGTAGTTTCCATTATTTTATCTTCCAGGTCACTTATCCGTTCTTCTGCCTCAGTTATTCTGCTACTGATTCCTTGTAGAAATTTTTTAATTTCATTTATTGTGTTGTTCATCATTGTTTGTTTGCTCTTTAGTTCTTCTAAGCCCTTGTTAAACGTTTCTTGTATTTTCTCCCTTCTATTTCCAGATTTTGGATCATCTTTACTGTCATTACTCTGAATTCTTTTTCAGGTAGATTGCCTATTTCCTCTTCATTTGTTTTGTCTGGTGGGTTTTTGCCATGCTTCTTCATCTGCTGTGTGTTTCTCTGTCTTCTCATTTTGCTTAACTTACTGTGTTTGTGGTCTCCTTTTCGCATGCTGCAGGTTTGTAGTTCCTGTTGTTTTTGGCGTCTGCCCCCAGTCACTAAGGTTGGTTCAGTGGGTTGTGTAGGCTTCCTGGTGGAGGGGACTGGTGCCTGTGTTCTGGTGGATGAGGCTGGATCTTGTCTTTCTGGTGGGCAGGACCGCATCCAGTGGTATGTTTTGGAGTGTCTGTGACCTTATTATGATTTTAAGCAGCCTCTCTGCTAATGGGTGTGGTGGTGTTCCTGTGTTGCTAGTTGTTTGGTATAGGGGTTCTAGCACTGTAGCTTGCTGGTCATTGAGTGGAGCTGGGTCTTAGCATTGAGATGGAGATCTCTGGGAGAACTTTCACCGTTTGATATTATGTGGACCTGGGTGGTCTCTGGTGGACAAATGTACTGAACTTGGCTCTTCCACCTCAGAGGCATAGGTCTGACAGCCGGCCGGAGCACCAAAACCCTGTCAGCCACACGGCTCAGAAGAAAAGGGAGAAAAAAAGAAAAGAAGAAAGAAAAAAATAATATAAAATAAAGTTATTAAAGTAAAAAATTAAGATATTATTAAAAGTAAAAAAAATTGAAAAGTAATAAAAAAAAAAGAAAGAAAGAAGAGAGCAACAAAACCAAAAAACAATTCCACCAATGATAACAAGCACTAAAAAACTATACTTAAAAAAAAACAAACAAAAAAACACAGACAGACAGAACCCTAGGACAAATGGTAAAAGCAAAGCTATACAGACAAAGTCACACAAAGTCCATTGCCTCAATTTTAGGATGATTCGTTGTCTGTTCAGGTATTCCACAGGTACAGGGTACATCAAGTTGATTGTGGAAATTTAATCCGCTGCTCCTGAGGCTGCTGGGAGAAATTTCCCTTTCTCTTCTTTGTTCACACAGTTCCTGGGGTTCAGCCTTGGATTTGAACCCACCTCTGTGTGTAGGTGGCCTGAGGGCATCTGTTCCCACTCAGACAGGATGGGGTTAAAGGAGCAGCTGATTAGGGGGCTCTGGGTCACTCAGGCCGGGGGGAGGGTGGGGTACAGAGTGCAGGGTGAGCCTGTGGTGGCAGAGGCTGGTGTGACGTTGCACCAGCTTGAGGTGCACCATGCATTCTCCCTGGGAAGTTGTCCCTGGATCAAGGGACCCTGGCAGTGGCGGGCTGCATAGGATCCCAGGAGGGGAGGTGTGGATAGTGACCTGTGCTTGCACACAGGCATCTTGGTGGCTGCAGCAGCAGCCTAAGCATCTCATGCCCGTCTCTGGGGTCTGCACTGATAGCCGATGCTTCTGCCCATCTCTAGAGCTCCTTTAAGCGGTGCTCTTAATCCCCTCTCCTCGCACACCCTGAAACAAAGAGGCAAGAAAAAGTCTATTGCTTATTCGGCAGTTCCAGACTTTTTCCCAGCCACACTACCAGCTAGCTGTGACGCACTAGCCCCTTCAGGCTGTGTTCATGCAGCCAACCCCAGTCCTCTCCCTGGAATCTGACCTCCGAAGCCCGAGCCTCAGCTCCCAGCCCCCGCCTGCCCCAGCGGGTGAGCAGACAAGCCTCTCGGGCTGGTGAGTGCTACTTGGCACAGATCCTCTATGCAGGAATCTGACCTCTTTGCCCTCCGCACCCCTGTTGCTGCACTCTCCTCCATGGCTCCGAAGCTTCCCCCCTGCCACCCCCGTCTCCGCCCGTGAAGGGCCTTCCTATTGTGTGGAAGCTTTTCCTCCTTCACAGCTCCCTCCCACTGGTTCAGGTCCCATCCCTATCCCTTTGTCTCTGTTTTTTCTTTTTTCTTTTGCCCTACCCAGGTACATGGGGAGTTTCTTGCCTTTTGGGAGGTCTGAGGTCTTCTGCCAGTGTTCAGTCGGTGTTCTGTAGGAGTTGTTCCACATGTAGATGTATTTCTGATGTACTTGTGGGGAGGAAGGTGATCTCCACGTCTTACTCCTCCATCATCTTGAAGGTCTCCCATATTGCATGACTAAACATCTTAGAGACAGAGTGGACTGAGACATAAGGTGAATAGTCTCATGGAATTAGGTCAGTCTTGGGGACAATACATTTAATAGAAATGTATAAACTTATACTTGTAAGGATATGGGGTTTACTAACATTTCCACATACGTTATTCCATTTTGTCCTCATTGCAGTTATGGAAGATGGATTAGATCCAGCAGGTATTAGACCCCATTTCTGTGAAGAGCACATGGTCAGGGCTTGCACCTGAAAGGCAAACATTTTGGAGTAGAAGGGTGGTTGGGGGTGGAAGGTAACATATCATTGAGAAAAGCATAGGATTCAGTCAGAAGACCTAAGTTTAAATTCCAGGTCAGTTTTTATTTAAATGCACATTAAAAGAAAACATTTTATGATATGGTATGCCAGTTTAGTTCTTGAATAGCAAACTCTGAAAGGGATTTAGGAGTGCAAGAGATTTATGTGGAAGTGACACCTGTGAAAGGAAAAGGAAGGAAGAAAGAAAGATTGGTCAGCAGGAGCTGTCAGACCACAATGCAGACTTGCTAAAATCTCTGCCAGCCCAATGGGAGCTCCAGAGCACACATTGCCTTTTAGAGGGGTGTCACATTGAGTGGAAATGGCTAGGTCTTTTTACCACCATCTTTCTCAGTCACTGACTGGGGGCCACACTGAAAAAATTGTAATCTCAGCTCTAATGCTGCAGTGAATCCTGAATGAGCTAGCTGAGGGAAGCTGCCAGCTAACCATCCTCCTGGCACACTTTCTTGAAGGGAGATCTGAGTGGCACATCTCTACATCTTCCAGACATGGGGAAATTCCATGATTTTATAGTAAATGAAAAAGGGAGATTACCTACCTCTATGTGTAGTATGAGCTCAATTGTGTACCTAATAATTGATGATAAAAATTATGTTTCAAACATTGTGATAAATGCATTACATTATTTGATTTAATCCTCACCACTCTATGAGATTTATACTATTATGAACTTCATTTTACAGAAAATAAAAGAACCCACAGCTCAAGAGGTTAAGAAATGAGTTCCAAATGTAGGAAGTGGCCATCAGTATGCAAATACAGGTTTGCTTTGCTGTGCTAATCTGTGCTCTATGTAGTTTTATGAAGGTACATACCTAGGAAAAAGAATGAAAGAAAATAAACACACACATAAATGATAATAGTGATTAATGGTAGGACTACAGGTTATTAAATTGTTATTTATTCCTTTATTTTCTATATTTTCTTCTACGAGATATTTTGGTTTTCGTTGAGGCAAAACCAACTACCCCAAACTTAGTCCTATAATACAACAATCATTTTATTATTCTCATGGATTCTCATTTCAGAAATTCAGAAAAGACATAGTGGGGATGGCTTGATTCTGCTCTACTGTATTTAGGACCTTAGCTGAGAAGACATGAATGACTGGGAGATACTCCATCAGCTGGGGAATTAGAATCTTCTGGAGGCTTCACATGTCTGGTGCCTGGGCTGGGATGACTATAAGGCTGGTCTTAGGTGGGTCATTTGATTGGAGAATCTTTATGTGCTATGTACATTCTCCATATGGCCTAAGCTTCCTTACAGCATGGCTTCCTCAAGTTAGTCAAACTTCTTACATGGTAGCTCAGAGCTTCAAGAGCAAGTTTTCCAGAAAACAAGGAGGAAGCTATGTGACTTTCTATGGCCTAGCCTTGGAAGAAACATAGCTCACTTCTGCCATAGTCTTTTTTTTTTTTAAATAGATTTTATTTATTTATTTATTTATTTATTTATTTATTTATTGGCTGTGTTGGGTCTTCGTTGCTACACGCAGGCTTTCTCTAGCTGCGGCGAGTGGGGCTTCTCTTCGCTGCGGTGCACGGGCTACTCATTGTGGTGGCTTCTCTTGTTGCGGAGCATGGGCTCTAGTCGCATGGGCTCAGTAGCTGTGACTCATGGGCTCTAGAGCGCAGTCTCAGTAGTTGTGACACATGGGCTTAGTTGCTCCACGGCATGTGGGATCTTCCCAGACCAGGGTTCGAACCCGTGCCCCCTGCATTGGCAGGTGGATTCTTAATCACTGCGCCACCAGGGAAGCCCTGCCATGTTCTTTTGGTCACAATCCACCCAGATGCAAGGAGAAGGAACATAGATTTCACATCTAAATCATAAGACTGTAAATGAATGCTTGCCATATTTTAAAACTTCCAGAGGACTTATTTCCATAAACAGAAGAAAGTAAAATTTAGACATTAAATAGTCCCAGTTTAATTTTCATTCTGGAATAGAATTAGCAAAAACCTTTGTGTGTGTGTGTGTGTGTGTGTGTGTGTTTTTAATTTATGTGATTTGGTAGTAGAGAATCTGAGCTCTCTGACACTAATAGCTACTTTTCCTGGATTTATAGTAACAATTACAGAGTTAACAATTACAGAGTTAACAAGAAGCAAGAGAGTAGATTCTGTATTAGAGTTTTATGCGTAGGACAAAGTTGGAGTTGCTACCATTACAAAAAATTTTCATCCATTTACATAAATCTTCAGAGGTCTATTGTACCCCCAATTCTATTTTTCAAGGAGATAGTTGGACTGATTTTTTTGTCCAAGCTTCACCTTTCCACATAAGGATTTTCCTTTGTTTAAAAATAATAAGTATCATACATGTGAATACATTACAGAGGCTTATTTATCCCCACAATTTAGAATGCTTCTGTGTGGCCCACTGAATAATAATAATGTAAATTTGGCTAGAGAAGGAAAAACCTAAGGGGAAACCTGTCAGTTCCCCAGAATAGTATTCCTAATGCAAATCTTAAGAGTCTTTCTTTTAAAAAACTTGCCCTCAGATACTTCTTGTATATTGCAGAGTATAAGCAATAAGTAAGGTCAGCTTTATAATATTTAAAATTTGCCTGATGTTTTTATTTTCTATGAATTTCCTTTCCAGGAGATGTGCACCAGATTGCTGAATTTTAAAATTATTCCATCAGGAAACAATATTTCTGTAGAGTAGGGGAGAAATATTTGGGACTTGTCAGTTAAATACAACAAAATACAATAAAATTGTATCCTCTCAACTGTTTCCTTGAGCTTGGCACCAAGGAAAGACCAGTGAAAGCACTATGGAAAGTCAAAAATGAAGTATGGACTTTGGAATCATACAGACCTGAGTTTGTATCTAGCTCCAAACTTTGGAATCATACAGACCTGAGTTTGTATCTAGCTCCAACACTTACAAACTACTTAAGGTTCTGCAAGTACTTTAAATTCTTGAACCTGACTTTCATCAACTATAAAATAGGGTTTATAATATTTTTCTCATAGGTAAATTGTGAAGTTGGAAAGAGATGATTTTACTTGGTACTTAACCCATAGTAAATGATTTATAAGTAGCAGTGATTGTTTTGTTACATTTTAGCATAGCTTGGTAAAATTAGAGTTCTATTTTTATAGTACTTAATAAAAAGATATATTTAGATCAATCAGAGGTCAGCTTGAGAAATCCAACCAAGATACGAAAGGGTAATTCATTACTTTTAACTTTTGACCACACTATTTGCCTATTCTGAAGGAATCATAACATGCTTTCTCTTAAAATCCACAGATTCCAGCTAAATAAAATACAAAGACAGTTGAGGAAAAGATGAATGTGTGTTTACAAGAATCTGCCTGATAGATAAATATTTCATATGCTCCGTGATTTTCATATAATTTATTTTAATTTAGCCTAGTATGGTACTTGTCATAAGGTAGATGTTCGTTAATAAATATTTATTGAATTAAAGAATATCCATCTTTTTAATGATTTGTATGAGTTCTTCATATATTAAATATACAAACCACTTGTCAGTTTTATATGTTGTGTATATTTCTCCAATTTGTCATTTATCTTATAATATTGTGTTTTTCTAATACTTTTATTTGCTCATATTTCCCTCTATTAAAAAAATGATTTTATGCTTAAAAATACCATCTTCACTTCCCTGCATTTAAATGTCTGTTCATCTGCAAGGAAAAATGTTTTAAGGTGATGTCTTTCCCATTTATTTAGAGACTATTCATGTCTTTAGCCCTCACCATTCAAAATTAAAGGTTATTGGTGAGGTGGGAGTGAATTTCTGTGAATTTTTTTTTTTGGAGGAGGCAGAACTAGTAGACGTTTCCTAATTTCCAGTACTGGTTCAGAGCTTTTTTATGTTTTCTTCTTTTGATTATTTCCATGAGTAACTAGTGAAGCAGAAGTGAAGTGTAGGGAGGAAGTAAAACGAAAGGAGAAAGAGGAGCTAGGTGATGGAGTCAAATCGATATCTTTTTTGGAAGCTATGCTGAGTCCGAGACTTCCATGTCTAATGGTAATGAATTTACTTAGTATCGTTTTGCCAGGTACCATTTCAGTGCTTTAGTGTATATGCGTCATCACATCAATTGTGGGTATACAGTTTATATGTGTATCAAATCAGGTGGACACGGTTATTGTCCCCTTGTTTTACAACTGAGGAAATTAGTGTAAATGTGTGATGTAACTTGCCTTAGATTACATAGTCGTTAGCAGAGCTGGGATTCTAACTAGGGAGGCTAATTCTAGTCCCCACAATCTTAACCCTGCATTGTTAGTATACCAAATTTAACATGTGAAGAACAAAACATTTTATTTCTGCCTCAGAAACTACCTTTTCCTGTTCTTCCCTATCTCTGTGTCATGTCATTCTACTGCTATTTATTGCTCTTGGAAAAAATTTGAATACCCAATACAGTGGCCTGCAAAGTCCTACAAGATCAGATGTCTTTTGACCTTATCTTGCACAATACTTTTTCCTTCTTTTATTTTTTAACCTTATACTCAACACTGGCCTTAAACACACTAAGCTTACTTCCATCTTAGGACTGTTGCACTAGCTACTCCCTGTCATTTAATGGCCATCCTCGAAATTGTGACTTAGATTTCCCCTTTTGGGAATTTACCATTTATCTCAAAGTTTACCTCCTCAGTGAAGCTTTCCCTGACTACTTAATTTAAAGTAGCCATTTAATAATTTGCCTCTTTCCTCTTACAGCCATTGGTACTTTATGACACTGTATATAATATTTTTTTATTTGTTTATTTTCTCTGTCTCCTCTCACATATATACACAGTAAAAATATAAGCTCCATGAAAGCAGGGATTTAACTATCTCACTCACCTCAGTGTTCCCACTGCTCAAACAGTGTTTCCACATATGATGTGAGCATATTTATATATTAAAGAAGTATTTGTTGAGTGTATGGAAGGTTTATTGAAAAGGAGAATGATGTGGTCAAAACTGTGTGTAAGAAAATTTATCTTCTAATAGTGTAGATGATGGACTGCAATGAAAAAAGGCTTAGTCAAGGAGACCAGTCAGGAGGCTATGGAGGGTGATGTTGGAAATAAGGAGAAGAAATGTGAGAGGTCCTAGTGAGTCAAAACCAGCAGAATTCTGAAACTGATTGAGTTGAAGGGACTCAAGGTCATTTGGAATAAGAAAGTGCCATTAATGTGAATAAGGAATGCTAGGAGATGATAGGTCACACTTGGGAAATTATGAATGGTATTCACAAGAGCACTTTTGAATTTTTAATTTGAGATGCCATTGGTAGGCAGGATATATGGAATTTAGACTTAACAGAGAAGTCAGGACCAAAAATGAAGTTATCAGATTGTATAAGAATTACCAAAGGTGGCAATTAGAATGAGAAAATAGCTTAGGGCTAAGCTCCTAAATCAGTCAATTTTTGGAGACAGAAAAGATATAGATAAAATTAGCTTACCTCAGTGGAAAAATTGCTGTTTTTTTTTTTTTTTTTTAGAATGGAGAAAACGTAAGTCTGTAAACTGGGCAGAAGGAGGCAATGGAATAGTAAAGGAAGATGAAATCTTTAACTTTCTTGCTAGAGCAGGTATAGAGTGGAAGATTTGGAAACTATAACATTAATTTTGTTATTTGAAGTTCTTTGCCAAAGTTTTTTCAATTTTTATAACTTCTCAACCTTCACTTACGTGTGACAGCATTAAGAAATCAAACTTTTTTTTTTTTAATGGAAGAGTTTTCTTAACTGACAGTATTTGAAATTTTATGTATATGCATAAATGCAATGCCTATCCCATGAAGACTTGACTTTCTTGCCACTGGGTGTGTTTGAGATATTGATGGGCCAAGTATTATAGAAGTTGTGGTTTGAATTCTCACTTTGAGGGAGAGAGTTAAACATGAAGAGCTTTCTTTGCATTCCCTTCCAGATCTGGAGTTCTGTGAATATGTGACCCTCCACATTACTCTTCTGAGTGTTCTGACTTATAAAATGAGGTTTATAGTAGTAATTTTTCATAGGATTACTTAGAGAGATATTTAATTCGTTTTTTATCAGCAACTAGTTTTGAAGTCTCCATGTGCCAGGTTTAAATAAGTTAATGCGTATGAAAGGTTAATTACATAATAAAAATTCAATGAATGTTAATTTCTATTAATATTATTAAAAAGCACCATGTCTCTCCAAAGACAGAAATACAATGCAAATAATAGTGTGAAGAAAGTAAGGATTATTTTGGTCATTGCATAAAGTATTCTAACTTAAATGCTCAAGCAATGTTTCAAACATTTTCACTGAGTGAAAACATTTTAATGAGTCAAGTT
The DNA here is from genome assembly GCF_009873245.2 of Balaenoptera musculus. Taxonomy (NCBI): domain Eukaryota; kingdom Metazoa; phylum Chordata; class Mammalia; order Artiodactyla; family Balaenopteridae; genus Balaenoptera; species Balaenoptera musculus. The sequence continues at coordinate 64,470,291 of NC_045785.1, forward strand.
AAAAGACACTACTGATTAATTACATATAGAGCCCATGACACTATGTCGTTAATTATGTATAGGACCCACGACCCATATGTGTTAGAGAAGAATCAAGTACTAAACTACCATGAAGTGGCCCACTGCAGCCAGTTCAATAGTGCAGTTGCTGGAGAAAGCACATTTATTGGAGTGACCTACATGTACGATTGAGTTGAGTTTGCAAGAGCCTCACCATAGGTAAATGTCCTTTCTGTCTTTCATGGTCAAGTGGTAGAAGACTGATTATAATTGAACAGCCTGTCATCTGCTCCTACATTTCAACCATCTGAGAGCTGCTCTTTGCTTTCTCATGTGCTCTTGTGCCAGAAATCACACTTAAGTTTTCTTTGAGCGCCTAAATTGGCTGACAGTGAGGGAATCAATATATCCTGTTGCACAGTGTTCAAAGCTGCTATTGAGAGAAAAGTAACACTAAAGATGTGTTTCCTTGCAGGATAGTGCAGAATTGATCACTTCTCTGCTTCACAGTGGAGCTGACATACAGCAGGTTGGGTATGGCGGCCTCACTGCCCTGCATATTGCTACAATTGCTGGTCACCTGGAGGTAAGTCATATCTTGGCCACCTGTGAAAACAAACCTACCTCTTTGGATTCTTGTTTTCAAATGGTGGCTTTTGAGATTCTAGGATTTGGTTTAATTTTAACTAATGAACACACACACATTTCTTTTGGGGTTCAAATTAAGCTATGTAAATGTTCTTTTGATAGTAAATTCGGTCTATTTTGTAACAGTGTAATCAAACATCAATTAATATAAAGATGGCTGGATATACAGAGGCTATATAGCAGTGATTAAAAGCATAGGTATTGGAGTCAGGCAACTGTTTCCACCACTTGCTATATTTACCTCAAGCAAGTTACTGTACCTTCAGACACCTCTGTTTTCCTCATTTATAAAATAGAAATAGTGATAAGCCTATTGTAATGATTAAATTAGATAATCAGTTTAAAGCACTTTGCAGATTGCTTCATTCATGGTAAGGAATCAATGAAAAATTATTCATTAATTCATTCACGTGTGCATTATTTGATTTATTAAGCATCTGTTGTGTGCCAGATACCGTTCTAGTTACTGAGGTGACAGTAGCAAGTAAAACAGGCAATTTTTTGAAATTTAGTTGTAGACAACAAGACAAACAATAAGGAAAAAAATATTATATAATTTAGTAGTGAGTACAAGAAAAATAATAAAATGAGGTAAAATGAAAGCAGAGTGAAGAAGTGGGCACCATTTAAAATAAGCTATTGGGGCTTCCCTGGTGGCGCAGTGGTTGAGAATCTGCCTGCTAATGCAGGGGACACGGGTTCGAGCCCTGGTCTGGGAAGATCCCACATGCTGCAGAGCAACTGGGCCCGTGAGCCACAACTACTGAGCCTGCGCGTCTGGAGCCTGTGCTCCGCGACAAGAGAGGCCGCGATAGTGAGAGGCCCGCGCACCGCGATGAAGAGTGGCTCCCGCTTGCCACAACTAGAGAAAGCCCTCGCACAGAAACGAAGACCCAACACAGCCAAAAATAAATAAATAAATAAATAAATAAAATAAGCTATATAGTGACACTATCATTAATATATATAGTAGTATCTGCAAAGGCCCTGGAGCAGAAAATAGCTAAGTGTATTGGAGGGGCACAAGTGAGCCAAAGTCACTAGTGTATACGGGCTGGAGTCAGAGTGATGGAGACAAGGTCAGGTGATGGTTACAAACAAGATTGCAGTGTTTTAAAGGCCAGAGGAGGGACTCTGGCTCTTATCTTAAACTTAATTGTTGAAATATTAATTTCATATATGCAGAGCACTTTAATTTGCATTGTTTATTTAATTTACTGAGTAAATCCTCATGAAATAGTTTTTATTGTCACTGCCGTTTAATAGATATAAAACCAAGGCTCTTGTACAGTTATTGTTTTTACAGATTACAAAGCCATTGAGAAAAAAAGCCATGTCTGGAATCTTGGTCATTTTACTCAAACTTCCATGATTTTCACACTCTATTAATTGTGGTAATCACATGTAAGCTCAACAGTGTAATAAATGAGCAGTCTTATGTCTTCATTATTAAGTAGTTGTCTATTTCTCCCTTTTAGTCATGTTGCAAGTTAAAGTGTACTTTCCTCACTTACACACACATGCACAATTGTGAACAAATAGAGCTGCATATAAAATCATACATAAAACCTGTAAAATAGGTGTGAGACATCTCTCTTAACAGTGTCAATTCGAAGGGCTCTTCATTCAATAAATATTAACATATCTCAATGGGAGCGAAATAGTTTCCTTCATGTTGATATTTCCACTCCTTACTATATTTCCCTGAAAATAAATTATCTTATTTCTCAGAAAATAAATCTTTTTAATGATATTTATTATAAATGTAAATGAATTTGTATTACTTATTAGGAGGGGGAAATCCCATTAGAATCACTTAAAAGTAAATGGTTTCCAAAAAAGAAACCGAGGTTAGTGATAAAGTAAATGGAAGGTAATTATATGAAATCTGGGTAGAAGAATTAATGAGGTAGACATTAAGTCCCAGTGAAACACATTCAACCTCTCAATGCCAGGAAAATGACAGAAATTTTTTTTTTGACATCTTTATTGGAGTATAATTGCTTTACAATGGTGTGTTAGTTTCTGCTGTATAACAAAGTGAGTCAGCTATATGTATACATATATCCCCATATCCCCTCCCTCTTGCGTCTCCCTCCCACCCTCCCTATCCCACCCCTCTAGGTGGACACAAAGCACTGAGCTGATCTCCCTGTGCTATGTGGCTGCTTCCCACTAGTTATCTGTTTTACATTTGGTAGTGTATATATGTCCATGCCACTCTCTCACTTCGTCCCAGCTTACCCTTCTCCCTCCCCATGTCCTCAAGTCCATTCTCTATGTCTGTGTCTTTATTCCTGTCCTGCCCCTAGGTTCTTCAGAACCTTTTTTTTTTTTAGATTCCATATATATGTGTTAGCATATGGTATTTGTTCTTCTCTTTCTGACTGACTTCACTTTGTATGACAGTCTCTAGGTCCATCCACCTCACTACAAATAACTCAATTTTGTTTCTTTATGGCTGAATAATATTCTATTGTATATATGTGCCACATCTTTACAGAATATGTTTTGCAAAACAAAATCCTTTTTGTCTAGTACTGAGCTAATCACATTTTTGAGTGATAGAATTATAACAGGGTCAAAAACAAAGTGGTTAAGAGCTTGGTCTCTTCATCTCCTGTTCAAATAACTGTTTTCTTGCTTTATCATAGTATGGAAGGAGATATTATATTGATTCTACCAGCCTTAGGGCAAATTTTACCAAAATAATTCCAAATAGATCTCTACTCTTGTCTCACAGTTCTCCATGGGTTCTCCAACTTCCTTCATTAGCTCTGGTATAACATTTAATGACTTTTATAGTCAATTATGGATGCTGCATAAAGCAGGTATATATACGTTAGTCTTTATTCTCTTCTTATCTAATGGTCTAATTAAGTTACAGATCATATAGGAAAATGGTATCCAAAAAACCTGAAAGCATCCTTATTCAAACTAACAGAATTTTAAAAGTTGAATTATTTCCTTCACAGCTGTTAATTGCAATACCCACTTTTAATGCATTTCCCCACACACACACTCATTCATCCATTTAACAAGTATTTTTGAGCCTCTACTTTTTCTATAACATTGTGCTAGAATATGGGAATGATACAAGAAAATAAGGCATAGTTTTTCCCCCTAAAGACTTTATAGTATAGCTGGACACACAAAATAAATACACAAGAAAGTTTATATAAGCAATTCAAAAGTAAAATATCAATATAGTCATAACTATAGAAGAGGAAAGAGCCAAAGATCAGAGCGGGTTTGATATTAGGAATAATTAGAAATATGATCATTACATAGCAAGGAATGGCAAAGAACACAAATTTAGAAGTGTTAGGATTTCACTGGGAATTGAGATCAAGGTGACTAGAAGATTTAGGGAAGGATTTATGAGAGGTAGTGTGAAATTGGGCTGAACTTTGAAAAGTGGTAAGAACTGGACAGAGAAAAGAAGAGGAATCATGTCTAAAACTGAGAAGGACAAATGAGTCGAGTACATTTAAGGGAGAGTGAATAGAATGATGGCATGAAACAGATTGTGAAGGGTCCTTGTAGGATGTTAGGAATGGACGAGACTAAAGAAACTGAAAATGGAAGTCCAAGGAGTTTGACTCAATTCAGTAAGTAACTATTATAGTTTATGATGTACAATACACAAGGCTATATGGTGTGGGAGATAAACAGATGAATAGAACACAGAAGTTCCCACTCTTAAGGACACTTACAGCCAATAGGGTTTTTTTCCACTAGGAAATGAGGAGCCATTGAGACTTTTTGAGCAAGAGAATGATTGGAGACATGATAAATAATGTGTTGAAGAGGATTTCTTTGACCTCAGTATTTATTGTGGATTCCAGAGGGATGATATGATGATTAAATAGACAAAGATAAAGGACTAGGTAAAGGATTCAGTTCTGAGGAAAAACCAGTTACCTCCAGACATGTTGATTTGCTGATCACATACAAATTTTCAAGTGGAAATGCTTGTTAATCATTTAAAAATATACAACTAGTATTCAGTGGAGAAGTTGGGACTTAATGTAAGTTTTTGGAAATTATATGTGATATTTGCAGCCATAACAGTAGCTGAAATTTGGCCAAGGGCTAAGCCTAAGAGAACATCCACAGAGACTTTAGGAATTACTGAATAGCCATTGAGGAGACAAAGAAGGATTGGTCAGAGTGGTATGAGGGAAACAAGGATAATGTAGTCTCACAATAGTTAAGGGTATAGAGAGTTTCAATAGATAAAGATCCTGGGTATCAAATGGTGTAGAAAGGTTGAGTGCAATAGGGTAAAATATACATAATAGTATTTATTTGCTATACCAAAAATTTAGGTGCTTATTCCACTCCTAGTTTTTACTCTTGGTTAGCAGGAATGGTGGCAATATATCAGTGGGAGTTTCCTTTCATTAGTAGTCACTTTCCTTTATTGCCCACCTTTTTCTGTGAAACAATAACTGATGCTAAGTCTGACAGGCCTCTTTGTCTACACATATCAAATTCAGACCCTCCATTAGTGTCTCAAGTGTGTTTGTCCTCCCATAATTGTAAATTCTATTAAACAATTTTACAATAAAATTTACATTGACTAGGCAGCTGTCTTCTTCAATAATAGAGGAGAACACGTGCTGCAAATTCCTAGACATGCTGACTGCAATTTGAGACTCAGATTGAGATTTACTGTGCTCTGAAAAGCAGGCAAATATTGGTTATCCTGAGTCTCACTACTTCTCCCTGACTAATTTATCCATCTGTCAATACATATGCATGTGCTGCTTTATACAAGGCCGGAGATTCTGTCGGCAATCAATAAACATGCATTAAACCCTCTTCTCCCCTTTGAGTCCAGAGGGCACATGAGTCATATACTCTCTCAAGCATGGAAAATGAGAACAGTTAACTAACATGTGATAGTGTTTTATCATTCACATACATTTGTCATTTGGTTCGCCTGTGAGATAGTTACCGTTAGACTCAGTTTACCAGTGAGGAAACTGAGGATTGCAGAAGTTAAATGACTTCCACAGGACCATGCAGATAATAAATAAATGAGATGGATAGGACTCAAACCTGGTTATCTGACTTCACATCTGTAGTTTTGTAAATAAAGAAAACAGTTACTCCCTTATGACTCTTGTATGTATTGCTGAAACAGGGCTTGCAGCCATAAGACACTAAACAAGTATTGAGAAAACAAAACAGAAACTGAATATGTTACTATCTAAGGCCCAGATATTGCTACATGTACAATTAAAGCAATATTAATTGATTCAAGTATAACTGTATATGGCACTTAGTAAATGGGCACAAGAACCCATGGAGATATAATGCATGTATGTGAGCATTCAATACACACACATACCCTCACAGGTACACATATACATACACCCCAAGTGTATACACCCCACTTCATACTTTGTCGAATATCTCTTTTAAAAGCTGTTACACTTTGGTGTTTCATGCAGTCGTTTCTGCAGTTATCAGGAGACAAATCAATTATGTGTAGCTTTAGGCAACTGAATAGCAAAGAGAAAAGCATGTCTGGGATGATGCAATATATAATGTATAGGGATTATGGAGTGTTTTCTTTTTCACAGAAAGGCATAGTTTCATATATACTTTGTGCAGGTGATAGTATTATTTTCATAGTTGAATTTATTCTATCCTACCTCATCCCATTTTTGGATTGTAAGCACTTACTCAAGCACTGCTTCACAAGTGCTTCCCAGTTCTTTCGGAATTTACATCTGATTTCAAGGAAATGTTGTTGATGTTGTTCCAGTTCATTCTTAACTAAATCATCTGAATGTTTCAGGAGAGAGTTTTGTATACCAAAAAGCTTCTGACCCTGTTATTTCTTTTAAAGTGGCTTGAGTTTTCTTTCCAAAGGCACTAACAAGTGAATTCTTGGAATTATAAAATGTGGTTTCTCTCTCTGTCTCTCTCTCTCTCTTTTTTAAAGAGACAATGTACTCATGAGTTTTATAGCTTAAAAGTATCAGATATGCCTCCAGTTTATGACTAGGCAATAATCCCTTATGAACTTAATCTGGAATCAGAAAACTGACTTCATCCTCATTCAAGATTTTATCCTCATTTTCCAGACGAAAAAACTGAGGCAGAGAGGAGTTACGTAACTTGTCCAAGGTGACAGAAGTAATAATTGGTAGAGTGGGTGTTTACATGCTGTGTGTTGTCAGAGCCAGCTCTCACAATGCTACACTGCCCTTCTTTTAATCCAAACAGCAACTTCTCAGCCCACCTGACCAGAATTTAAGCTTTGGAAGTGGTAGATAGAAACTTAGAATTTAAATGTCAGGGAAATGTGCTCTATTCTCAGCTCTGAATTGTCTCAAAGACTAAGCACATCAAGGTATTCTGGTGCCTCTTTATATGAAACCCATTCTTCTAAGCTCTATTCCTTATCTCTGATATTTCTGCATTACATTTTTAAACAGCTTTGTTGAGATAAAATTTATATGCCATGTAGGTCACCCATTTAAATGTACAATTCAGTGGTTTTTTTAGCAAATTCACAGAATTGTATAATCATCACTATAATTTTAGAACATTTTTGTCACCCTAAAAGGAAACGTAATATCCAATAGCCATCAGTCCCATCTACCCTTCACTGCTCAGACCTAGACAACCACTAACATACTGTCCATCTCTATAGTTTTGGCTATTCTAAACATTTCATATAAATGGAATCATAAAATATGTGATCTTTTGTGATTGACTTCTTTTATTTAGCATAACATTTTCAAGGTTTATTTATTTCAACAGGGTTGGTTTATATCAGAATCATGTTATAATTATAAATGCCTTTATTTATCAAAACAGCAAAATGTATACAGTTCAACCAGTAGTGTAACTGCAGTTCTTTTCAACTACTCCTCTATTTTCATTATAAATTGATGCTGGAAGAAAAATTTCAACTAAACCTTCAGGTTCTCAACCTGCATTATGTAGTCACAAGCATGTGTTCAAGTTGTCAGGCTAGGAACACCTCCATTAGAGAAAGTGGCCAAGTAGGGCCTCTTCCTGAATGGGCGTACCACCTCTTACATGCTAGATAAGGACCCTGCTCAAGATGATCAATTCCCCTGCCTACCATAGACTCACTCTTTAGATTTTGAAGCAGTTATAAATTTTAGGGCACCTCTGTAGAAATGCAAAATTTCCTAATCCTTGAGGTTAGCTCTTATAGTTAAAATCTTAGTAATCAGTTCATACCCTAAAACCTTGCTAATTGAAATATGATCCACTGACCAGCAATGTAGGATCATCAGGGAACTAGTTAAAAAATAGAATCTCAGACCTACCTAAAGTCAGCACTTTAACAAGATTCCCGGGTAATTGATATACATATTCAAATTTAAGAAACACTACCCTAAAAAGTATTAGGAGAAATTAGATTTAAAGGAGATATCTGAGAGAAAGGTAGCTTGAAAATATGAATGAATAATTAGAAAGAGGTACCACCTTTGTTTGTTTTACAATTTTGCTTTTGGCTGACCCCAATTCAAATTATTTTAATAACTTTTGAAGCATCATTCAGGGCTTATTCTAGAGCTCAGGATAATGACCACTCACTATGTATAACATATACCTAGTACTATGACACATAGTAGGCACTCCGTGCATGTTAACCTCTCTTTTCCTTTCTGAGATGTAAAATCTTATAGGAACAGTATCTAATATAAATGAAAGTTTAAAATGTAACGGAGATACAACACAATAATTATAAATAACCCAGTTAAAACATAGGCTCAGGATTTGAACTCACATTTCTCCAAAGAAGGTATACAAATGGCCAAGAAGCACATGAAAAGATGTCCATCATTATTCATTAGGGAAAAGCAAGTCAAAACCACAGTGATATACCACATCATATCCAGTAAGATGAATATAATAAAAAAAGATCATATCAAGGATTGGTAAGGATATGGAGAAATTGGAACACACATACATTATTGGTGGGAAGATAAAATGGTGCAGCTGCTTTGGAACAGTGTGACAGTTCCTTAAGAAGTAAAATACAGAATTACTATAGAACCCAGTAATTCCACTTTAGGTATATACCCAAGACACACAAAAACTTGTACATGAACGTTCATACCATTATCATTCATGATAATCAAAGAGTAGAAACAAATGTATATCAGCTGATGAGTGAATAAATAAAAGTTGGTATATCCATACTATGGAATTTTATTCATCAATAAAAAGGAATGAAGTACTGATACATGCTACAACATAGTTGAACCCTGGAAATGCCATTAACTTGTGAATGCTGTTGTGGTAGGAGGGGTGTAATGGACTTATCTTTTTAACATCCATGATTATTTATGCATATATATGTAGCTGGGCAAAAGGGTATGTGAATTTTATATTTTGATAATTATTTCCAAAAAGTCTTTCAAAAAGTGGATTTATTTACCTTTTACAGTATGAATACCTGCTTTCCTTTGCATAAAATAGCAATATCTATTATCTTTCCCAATTATATAGATAATAAAATCTTGTTAAGTATAAGAGATTGAGGTGTTTTTAATTGATATACTGTTGATTCTTTGAATTCCTTATCCTGTAGGCTGCCTATTTTTGTATTAACTTTTTCTTACTGACTTGGAAGATACCCTTGTACATTGAGGTTTTAAGCTTTGTCATATCTGTTGCAGCCTATTTTATTAGTTTCCTCTTTAAGCATTTTTTTATATATGTTTTCAAATTTATGTGACTAGATTTTTAAATTTTTGCTTTGTGGCCTCTGCTTAGAAAGACTTGGTCCTTTAAAGATTGTGTAAAAAGGAAATCACAAATATTTACCTCACGTACTTTTAATTTTGTTTTCCCCCCTATATGTAGATTCTATCAGGAATGTCTTTTAGTATAAAGAATGAAATAGGAATTCAGTTTTTATTTTTCTCCCCAAAAGGTTATCCAGGTAGTCAAACAATATGTACTAAATACTCCTTATTTTCCCCTTTGTCTTCTATTTGGGTCTATCTGTGTATTCCAATCCTAATAGCAAACACAACTCTTTTATTAGTTAGTGTATATTTAGGTTATGTTTTAATATCTAAAAGTGCAGGTACTCTCTCCTGGCACTTCTTTTTTTTCAGAATTTCCTGACTATTCTTACATTTTTAAATTTTATATGAACTTTAGAGGCACTAGATTACAATAGTAAAAAGCATGGACTCCAAAGCCAGACTCTCTACATTTAAATCTCAGAAAATATCTACCACTTACTAGCTGTATGCCATTGGGAAAGTCATTTATCCTCTCTGGGTCTCAGTTTTCTAATTTTAGAAAGCAGATTATATTATTACCCACCTTATTGGCTGTGTATGTGTGCGTGTGTGTGTGTGTGTGTGTGTGTGTGTCTGTGTATTAAGTGACTTAATATATGTTAAGTCTTAGGCACTGCCTAGAACACAATTGCTAACAAAGTAGGGTATCATTTTTTATTTGTTCTATTTTGTTTCTGATTTTATTGTTATTTGTTTTTTTTTTTTTCCTAAGGAAAAAATGTAATGGTATCTTAACTAGGTTAAATCCTAATTTATATATTAATTTAGGAAAAATTAATAATCCCATAATATTGGGTCTTCCTATTCAAGAACAATATGTTTCTTTCCGTTTATTTAAGTTTCTGCAGAATATTTTCCTTGTGAGTTTGTTAAAATTTATTCCTAGGGATTTTATCTTTTGGCTGCTAATGCAAATGACATTGTATTTTTTTTAATTTGTTATAGTTTATATATAGGAAACTTTGTTGATTATTGATTTTTAATTTTATAACCATTGAACTTACTGATTTATCTTATTGTTTCGAGTAGATATCTTAGGTGAGTCTTTTGTATATTCCTAGTTGACAATTATATTTCCTAGATGTGGTAATAATATTGCTTCCTTCTAATAATTAAAATCTTGTTTTTCTCTTTCCTAATTGCATTGGCTGATGCTTCCAGAACAATTGTCATTCTTCCATTGAATGATTTTGTACTCCTACAGTGATACAATTGGTCAAGGCACATCATTCTCTTAGCTTGCTACTAAACTTGTTTTGCTAATATTTCATAAGTGAGGTTAGTCTATGGTTTTCTTTTTTGTGTTATTATATTAGTTTGCTAGGTCTTCCATAACAAAATACCACAGACTAGATGACTTAAATAACAATTTATTTTCTTACAGTTTGGAAGCTAAAAGTTCAAGATCAAGGTGTAGGCAGGTTTTGTTTCTTCTGAAGCTTCTCTCCTTGGCTTGCAGATGGCCTTCTTGCTGCGTGTTCACATGGTTGTATTGGTGTACACATGTCTGGTGTCTCTCTCTCTCGGTCCTAATCTCCTCTTCTTATAAGGATACCAGTTGTATTGGATTAGGGACCACCGTAACTTAATTATGTCTTTAAAGATCTTATCTCAGAATACAATTACATTCTGAGGTACTGGGGTTTAGGGCTTCAACATATGAATTTGACAGAGTTAAGGACCCATTCAGTCCATTGCAATTATCTTTGTCGGGCTTTGGAACAAATGCTGGATTTGTAAAAAGAATTTAGAAACTTTCTCTCTCTGGGTCTGTCCGTCTGTCTTTCTCTGAGATTCTGGTATGTAACTCTATGTGATTTCACAGTATGCAGCACTATTACCTTATCTCTGATTTCTCCCAAATTTTTCAGACAGAGGAACAAATGCTATATGACCATCATGAGCTACCACAATTCAGGTACAGAAAGCATAGGCAAGGACCAACTATACCAGTCAATGCACATCATTATAAGTTATTGCTTAAATATTACTCTAGTGAATGCCATTAATGATGGATAGGTATTCTTGTCACCATTCATTGGTATTAACTTTAAACTTGGTCTGAATAGTCATTTGCAGTTCCATGATGGCAAAGTCTGAGAAAGCTTCATGTCAAATTCGTTAAGTCTGAAACTAAACACACAGTCTTAAATAACTGAGACTTGATTTAGGAACACTATATCTTCTGTGGCATTCAAAAGTGGTTTTCTCAGAAGTCGAAACCAGAAACTCTATGCTCCAATTACTGAATGTGCCCTGTGTTACAGAATACTGTTTATTAAAGGCAAGGAGGCAGTCTCCTACTGTCTAGGCTTTTGGTCTGGAAATTGAGACAAAATCATAGATCATGCATCATAAATAGTAATTTTATGGTCTCAGAAACAATGCTTTAAGCATGTATTAATTGTAAGAATGATGTAAGGGTATGCTAGCTAAGTGTCACTTTTCTTTTTGGCACCTAAGTCTTTGCCATAAATTCTATAAGCTATTATTAAACATTAAGTATTGCTTTCGGGGTAAGGTAAAAAAAGCATACGCAGGAAAACTTTATAGGCTAATAAAAATGTAAATGAGATGTTCATCAACTTGGTACCCTGGAAAATGATGAAAGAAACATTACTTGAGAAATTAGATTTAAAGATTATTGCTAATCAAATCAATCTGAATTAGAAATCCCTTTGTTACCAGTCAGTGTTTTTTGTGAATTTGCCTCTCTATGCCAACACTTCTATGCACTGAATTGATTCCAACACCCTAGGTCCTTCATACATTAAAAAAAGATAGATAGATAGATAGATAGATAGATAGATAGATAGATAGATAGATAGATAGATAGATGTAAATATAGATATAATGATCTTTATATATCATATATCATTCATATACAAATTATACAATTATCAGCTACAGAAATAATTTCCTTGTTAGGTATATAACAAACAGCTATATATTTTGATGCATCTGCACTTAACTTTCTTTTCCCATGCCATACTCCTTACGGTATTTGAATCAAGATTTCTATAGCTTGCTGAAGTCACATCCCCAAAGTTTCAGAGCCTCCAAGCTTCCTATGTCTCAGGAGGGCAAAAAATTATTACTCTTCTTCCCCTCAATTAAGAATACATTGGAAGACCAATATTTTCTACCTGACCTTCAAATCCAACAGTAAATAGATAACAGTAAAGTAGACTGTGGGTGCCAACTATCTTTCTCTCAAGAATGCTTCCTTCTGGGATGGTATTTAGGGAGTAGAGTCCTTTAAGTATTTTATCTTCTCTGAACATTGTGTGAGTTATTCTCCTTGATGACTCCCTATGGTGGATATCCAAGAAACCTTTATAAATTTGCTGAGGTTAGGTGGAGTGAGAGGCTAGAACCCCCATGACTGGTCCTAAGCAGCTACCCTCTCTCACAGCATCTCTTTTCTGAGATGCTCCTTAAGGGCACTCAGCACCTCTGCCTCATCACATGTTCTTGCACAACTGAATATCAGACAGATGTAGCTATTGTTAAGCATGGATCAATTAAGAAAGGCACATAAAGCCTTCTAGAGTTACTTTGAGAAGCAATTCAAGTGTAACCCCTTGTAACATCTTTAACCTTGCTGCCCTTTTCCTTTTTTCTGTGCCCTGAAGCTGGCTACTAACTAATTCCCTAATCTCTGGGCTAAGCTATCCCGTAATTACTGCAGATCTCCACACCTGAACAGGTCTGGACAGAAGTTGAAGAATCATTCTCATAATTCCCTCCTGAAAAGGTATGCATTGACTATCCAGGAAACTTGGAGGAAATTCCAAATTAAATAAGACAAAGGGCTATGAATGCAAATCTTTTGTCTAGAACTGTAAAGGATATTCCTAGTAGTGGTCAATATGTTTCTTCAATCTTCTCTACGTTCATACTGTCGTCATCCTCCTGTACTTCTTGTAGTAGTACTCTGACTTATAAGGCTGTCCCCCAATATTTTACAGTTCACTTCATCCTAAAAAGTAAAAATGTACCAGGTTCTCTAAAGCATGACTTTGATAAAGTCACTTCTCTGACCAAGAACCTTGGTGACTCCAAAATACACCCAGAAGTAATGACCCAGCTCTCCTACCTTTTCAGCCATGGGTCCTCATATTCTTCATTTTGCAACCCATGCTCTAAATTAAATTAAATGACCCATTTATATGCCCTGTGCTTTTTATCACACCATAGTTTCTTTATAGTTTGCCCCTCCCACCCATCCTCAAAGTTCAGCTAAAATGACACCTTCATGAAACTGTTGGATCCCTCCACCTTGAGGTGTTTCCATGCTCTTAACAAGCACAGCACTTTATACCTTTATTGTAGCATTTAATACTGTGTGTTTTATAAACATGGTTTTATTTGATTGTTTTATTATATATTTTTCTTGAGCATAGGAACTGCGTGTTAAAATCTTTACAGCCCTCACAGGTACAAGTTTTGTGCTTTTGCATATAGTACACATTTTTAATAGATGTTTGTTGAATGACTAAATTAATGATTATTTAAGTGTTATTTTAGAAATTATACAAAATGAGTAAAATCATTTCTCCTCTCAATAAATGCAGAAGAGATTCTAATGATACCTTTTATGAGAAAAGTAGCTTACCAAATCACAGGCAATTTTTCTGAATAGCTTCATACAAATTACTCTTATAAGTTCTAGAAAATGAAGTAAGTGTACAGCCTATGCAAACAAAACTAATGATCAAGTTTTACCTTTAAAATTTTTTCTCTCTCCATTCAATATATCTTTTGACCTATTTAAATCATAAAGGAGGAATTTGGACTTAATCTAATGATGAAGCTTGACCCTAACAAAAGAGAGTAGTAGAATTTAAATTTAATTCTACTCCACAAAAAGGGAACATTCACTGTTAGATCTGCATGTCTTTCTATGACTTGGCTGAACTTTACTAATCCCCATTCTAATCAACAGTGTTGTCTCCAATCTAACATGAGAATTGTGCTCTCTGGCATAAAATCAGTTACTGACTCACAGTGCTGTGCTATCACACAGCCTCAACATTCATAGCTTGTGATCCATTTATGAAATGTCAAGATAAATAAAGATCTTTGGATTATTTATATCCACTTTTTCCCCCCACTGATGTAATACTTAGAGAATTACTATATGTCTAGTCCCTCTCCAGTTTGATTTTATATCTTTTAGTGTAATTGGTTGCCAAAGTGAATACACAACTTTTAAACTGATGATGCTAAGAAGGGTTGAAATGTGTTGTTCTAATATGGACTTGAAAAGTTAAGTTCTTCTGACTTTTCTGTGTTTCCCCTGTGAATCTCCTGTGAATCAGGCAAACTTAGAATTTCCAGCTAAGTAAGCACTTTCTGAGCATTTCCACATATGAGGTAATATACCAGCTATGGAGTGACAGGGATGTATGGGATGCATTCTTTGCTTAAGATATTTTGGCATTCTACCTTTCTTTCTTTTTTCAAGAGATCAAGTCTGGGCCCTCCCTGGAGCTGCTGGAATTGTTGAGATCATGTCTGATTTTGGTAACTAAGCCTTTCGAATCTCTCTGAGCTTACATAACATTTGTAATTGAACAAAACCCAGTACCAATATGTGAATAATAAATTTACCATTGAAACACTGCTGTCAAATTATGATAACTTCCTGCATTTTTGGCCTTAAAATTTTGCATATGTTATGATCCAGCAAATCCACTTCTAGAAATTTATTTTATGGAAATTGTAAGAAATTGAATTGCAAGGGTGCCCATGTAAGATAAGTAAGTAAAACAAGCTAAATGCCCAGCAATAAACACTGACTAAATCAAAAAGGTACATGGTAATGAGAACCTACCGTATAGCTCAGGGAACTCTACTCAATGCTCTGTGGTGACCTAAATGGGAAGGAAATCCAAAAAAGACGGGATATATGTATATGTATAGCTGATTCACTTTGCTGTACAGTAGAAACTAACACAACGTTGTAAAACAACTATACTTCAATAAAAATTAATTTTAAAAAGGTACATGGCACAGTGGGATAGTCTGCAGTCATTAAACATGACATTGTGCAAGGTTATACATTGACATGGAAAGAAGTAAACAAGGACTTGTGAAATATATAATGTTATTTAAGCTTACTTATTACATTTAAGGTTTTTTTCTATCTTATTACTATAGTGAATACATTTTCTTTAAAAAAAAACTTTACAGAAATGACTGTACAATTAATGGCTACACACCTCTCCCCAGTCATTGTTACCCAAAGGTAACTGCTTTGATATTTTGATGGATATTCTTCAAGATTTTTTCATATATACATATTTTTTTCAAAAATAGAATCATACCAAATGTTTCTAAAGCATCTTTTGCTTATTTAAAAAATACTTTGGACAGCTTTCCAACTGTGCAATACATTTTTTATCCTTTCTAAAATTTATTTTTATTGAGGAAATTATCATGCATATAAAAGGATATATATAAACTTATAAGAGCTTCCTCATAAGAGCTTTATGTGACCTTCTGGTTTCATCTTGTTTCCCTAAAGTAATCGCTCTCTCTCTCTCTCTCTCTTTTGACTTATAACTATTCTCTTGCTTTCCTAGATATTATATATATGTATGTGTACATGTATAATGTCATGAATTATATTGTTTTTAATTTTTTATGTTCTTGAGCATTGTGTAAATGAAATCACACACATAAAATTTTTGTGACTTAGTTTATTTTGTTCAACATTAAATTTGTAAGATCCATGTTAATTTGTATAGCTGTGATTCATTTATTTTCCCACAATTTATTTATTCAATTTAATCTTGAATGGATATTTGAACCGATTTAAATAATTTTCTATTACAGACAAGGTTGTAGGATAATTTTTGTACATGTTTCCTGGAGTATTATCATAAGATCTTCCCTAGGATATAAATCTAAGAATTGCTAGGTTATAGAGTATGTGAATGTTCAAGGAATTGAACTATTTTACAGTCCCACCCAGTGGATGATTGAATATGTGAGTGTTTTCTTGCTTCACATTGTCACCAACATTAGTATAGTAGACTTGTTTTTTCCCCCAAAATGGTGGCTATGGAACGCTGTTACATTTTGATTTTAATTTGCATTTATCTAATTACTTATGAGATTGAACCTTTCTTATATGTATGTGGCTATTGGAGTTTACTTCTTCTGTGAAGTGCCTTTTTGTATTTTTCCATTGAATTGTTAGTCTACTTTAATTGATTCATTGGAATTATTTTCAATGTATTATGAATAATAATAATAGATTTATACATGTTTACAGGGGTTATTATGTGCCAGGAAAGGTTCTAAGCACATTATACAAATTATCTTGTTTTATCTAAGGGATAGACATCATGTTAGTCTTGTTTTACAAATTAAGAAACTGAGATGTAGAACGGTTAAATAACTTTATGTAGGTCACATAGCTAGTAAGTGATGTAGATGGTATTCTATCCTAGGTTGTATGACTTCACAATCCATGACCTTAACCACTATTCTAAACTGCCTCTCCTTTCTCCTTTATGGTTGTAGGTGCTATAAATGGCTTCTCCTGATTTATGGTTAATGCTTGCATATAGTGTTCAAGAATCCCCTAGACCTAATTTCATGAAGCTATTTTCTTCTTAAAGTTCTGTGGTTTGTCTTTAATATTAAGTGTTTTACCCATCTAAAATTGATTCCAGTTTATGGTGTGAGGTATGGGTCCAGCTTAACTTTTTTCTATGTTCAGTTTTCTCAACATTTATTAAAAAGCCTATATTTTCCTTATTGATGATCTACAATATCAACTATGTGATATAATGTGTCTATCTGTGAGTCTGTTTCTAGATTTTATTCTGTTCGATTGGTCAATTTGTCTATCCATAGAACATTATCACATTATCTTAATTACTATCTATAGAAAAAAATCTTAGACTTTCTATCTAAATATTCAAACATCACATAAAATTGCTTACAATATCCTCTTAGTATTTTTAGTTTTCTACAGTATCAATAGTGGTATATTCTTTTCATTCCTTTTTCATTCCATTTCATTTCATTATTTTGGTGTCTCTTTTTACTTGTCATTCTCATCAGAAGTTTAGCAATTTTATAAGTCTTTTCAAAGAATCAACTTCTGGCTTTGTTGTTTATTACATGTTTGTTTTCTTTTTCGCCAACTTCTGCTCGTACCTTTCTTTCTTATCTTACCTTCATATTTACTTGAGTTAATTTTTGCTATTTGTTTCCTAATTCCTTAAGGTGGATGCATAGCTTAACTCACTGATTTTTAGCCTTTTTTCTAATAACTTTTAAGGCTATACATTTCAATATTCTATTTTAACTATATTGTTCAAGTTTTGGTATGTCATATTTTGTTATTATTCAGTTCAAAATATTTTCTTTCTTCTACTCTGAATTCTTTTTGACCCACACATTATTTAGAAGTAAGTTTCCAACTTTACACACAATATTTTTTATTTACCCTTTTGTTATTGATTTTTAAGTTAATTTGCACCATGGTCAGAGAACTTCATCATTAGGTTTCCCAGTATTTCAAATATATAAAGTGTTGCTATATGGGCCAATATATGGTCAATGTTGTGACTGTTTCATGTGTTCTTTCAATGAATATGCACTCTGCCGTTGTTTGTTACATGTTTTGTGTGTGCCAGTTAGGTCAAATGTTTGTATCCTTCATACCTTTTATATCCTTTTGGGTGGGGGGGCTTATTCTGTCAACTATGTGTTGAAATCTCCCACCATGACTGTGCATCTGTTTCTTGTTTTAATTCTGTAAGGTTTTTACCTAGTATATTTTGGTGTTATGTGTTATTAGGTATGCAGAAATTTAACATGATTATAGTTTCCTGGGGAAACGATCCTTTCATTACAATGAATAGACCTTCTTTATCTCCAGCAATGCTTTGCTTTACCCAAGTAGTCTAATTTTTCTCACCAATTTTTCCTGCTTAGAATATATTGGGCATATCTTTTTTTATCCTTTTAGTTTAAGCCTTTACAAATACTATACTTAGAGGTATTTCTTATAAATAGCATAAAATTGAATTTTATCCTGCCCCAATATTCATTTTTTTAATTTAAAGATTAATCCATTTGCATTGAGTGTTATTACTTATATATTCAGTGTTAACTCTGCCAATTTGTTTTGTACTTCCATTTGTTCCATCTTGTTTTATGCCAAAAATTAGGTGTCTGTATTCGTGATGGTCTGTTTCTGGACTCTATTTTTTCCTACTGCTCTATTTGTTTGTTGTATGTCAGAACCACTCTGTCTTCATTGCTGAAGCTTTATAATGAGTTTTGATATCCAGGAGTATAAATGTGCTAATCTTGTTCTTAAGATTTTTCTTTGCCAGTTTTGGCCTTTTACATCCATTATAATTTTAAAAATCAGTTTGTCAGTTTCTGGGATGTTACAACTGTGTTGTTTTTCATTTATTTACTTTAATCCCATATTCAAAATATACTCACCCCTCCAATTTCACTACAAAAGCCATATTTCATTACTACATCATGCTCAGATTCCAGAACCTCATAAAATAAATTAGGTCCAAATGTGGATGAGGCTCCTTGAGTTCAGTATCTCTACTATGATTTATCTCAATCTGAATTCCTGTGAACTAAAGAAACAAGTTATCTGTCTTTCATACACCCAGCATACAGTGGTGAACTAGGCGTAGATTATCACAATAGGTATACCTGTTCAAAAAGTAGACAATGAAGGTACACAACAGATAACCTGATATTGGTGTCACAAAGATTCAAACACCACAACATAGTCAGGGAATGCAAATAGTAATTAATGATTTTAGTGAGCTGTGAGGGCCCTTGGGCATTTATACAATTTTGAAGGTAAGCATTAAAGTAATAAATTGTGGTGTGTGTGTATAAATTGCATTTAAATATAAATGCACAACTGCAAATTGATAGCTACAATTTTTATTATGCTATATATTAGCTAATATTTCATCATTCAACTTTGGAGTTAAATCATCTAAATTCTTAGAGGTATTATAAATCTGGAATAGATCAGGTCTTAGGTATTTGGATAAATCATCTATTGTCCTTTTAAATCCTAAAATCAGATCATAATTTTATACTTATCAAGTTTGGGCTATGAAAACTGAGGTTCTTCTCCCATATACTATATAGAACATGCTTTCCTATACCTTATATGAGAGACACATGAGGGAATAATACTTAAGATCATCAAAATAGTAGACATCTCATGGTTAATTAAATTCCATAAAACATTTTAGTTGTTTTAATTTAAATTCTAAAGGAATCAGAAAGTGTCCATCTTGGCTTATAAAAATAACATCAGTATCTCTTCTTGCAATGCCATAAATAAGACAGCAACTGGCAGATTTATTATTGATCTATGTTTAATTTAAAATTGTTTTTGGAATATAGGAAAAGTAGTGAAAGGAAACTGACAGCTTTGAAGAGATATATGATCTGAAATTCTGTACTACATCACTCATTTTAAATTAAGACTTGATATTATTCTTTCTGAATTATATCAGAGGTGGAAAGACACAAGTGAAGTCCTGTTCTTCAGAGGGGGAAAAAACAGAAATAAAGAACCTCTTGAATTATTGATTTTGTGAAACATGTCACATTATTTGCCACCATAAAGATAGTAGCCTCTAACCTGAAGTGTGCTGATTAGTGATGACCTTATGTGTTTGGATGCTTATGGTTATTGGCTTTTGCACTTACATGACAGAACATTGAAGTTTATTTTTCACTTAGATAATTTATCATTGTATATGTGTATAATCTGTTTATCTTGCTGTTTATCATGCTGCTAGTGTGAGCCCAATTTTTACAGTTACATGTCACATAAGGAGACTTCAGCATTTTTGAAAGAAAAATCTTGATATAGTAGATTTCCACTAACAGTATGTCATTGGATAAATTATTGGGAAGTAAAATATAACACAGATTAAGCCACCTGTCTGTGAAAACAACTTTTATTGAATGTTTTCAAAATGCCAGTTATTTTCGAAGCACTTTACATTATCTCTTTAGATTCTCGTAATAACTTCATAAGATAGGTGATATTATTATCCTCATTTTATAGATGTGGAAACCAAGTCACCCTATTTGATGTGCGAACATTTGAGGTGGAGGAAACAGTACAAACAAGGTCACAGAGGCAAGAAACATCATGGTGTATGTGGGGGAATACAAGCAGTTCTGTGTCTGGACTTCGAAGTTTAAGATAAGGGGATTTGGAAAGACGATTGTGGAGAGTCAGGCAGTGGCTCTTTTATGGTGAGACTTGTATGTCACCTTCAGGGGTAGGAAACCAATATTTGTTATATTGTATTAAACTGAATTATTTGCTGATATTGGCATCTAAATAAATATGTTGAGTTAAAGAGGTACCAAATGACAAATAAATTTTTTTATTCTTTTTCTTCACATTCAAAAAGCTTTCCAAACTTTCTAGCTAATTTTATAACTTAGAATTCTATATATTTGTTTTCATTTTGAGTTCACATTTGTGGCTGTAGAACTATCTTCTTCACCTTATTAATTTTGTGGGCAGGATTAAATGGAATCTGTCATAATTTCCAAGAAAAAAAAAATCTAAGCAACTCATTAGACATCTAAGGACATGGTAAGAAACATTTCTGAAAAGACTTATTTGGCCAGAGATGCATTAAATCCAGGCTGTGGACCACAAGAATTGTTTTTGTATGAAAAGTCAACTTTTAAAAGACCTAGAAGATTCACAAAGTTATATATTTTACAGTGTATTTATATAGCTACATATATCAGTATCTCAACTTTCTAAGGGTTTCCTTTAAACACAACTCATACGTGACCTCCAG
Organism: Balaenoptera musculus; assembly: GCF_009873245.2. Taxonomy (NCBI): domain Eukaryota; kingdom Metazoa; phylum Chordata; class Mammalia; order Artiodactyla; family Balaenopteridae; genus Balaenoptera; species Balaenoptera musculus. The sequence continues at coordinate 64,491,607 of NC_045785.1, forward strand.
CCAATGTTAGTTACTATTCCTGATAGAAACACCTTGAGTGGAATTACAGAATTATCATTTCGGTATTAGAGCTGAAGATTGAATCACATAAATGATTCGCCAGAGGGCAAAGTGAAAGTCAGGAGAGTGCCTGGAGAGGAGCATAGAGCACTAAAATCTTAAACCCAGAACGTTGGTGCTCTATGTCTAGTAAAAACCACACTTCTACTAAGATATTATACTAGAATTGAGCATGATTATTCATAATTCCTATCCCATTTTTTTACAGATACCAGTCCTGAGGCAATATACCTATTGGTTAATACTGTGGTAATGCTCTGGAGCCAAATTTAGGTTTCCAGTGTCAATTTTACTGTTTACTACCTGGTTGGCCTTGGGTTGGGGGTGGGGTGATTGCTTTACCTGTAACCCTAAATTTTTTTCTCTCTAATCTAATCATGATAACAGTATTTACTTTGTACATTGTTGTGAGGAATAAATGTAATGAAAGAACCTAGAACTCTGACTGATACTGATATATGCAGGTTCTGTTTCCTTTATTCAGCATAAATATGCTGATAAAGTGTGATTGCGTATTTCAGTGTAGATGTATATAGGAACTCTGTAAAAGATATGACTATAAAATACATAAACATTCCCTTTGTGTTGTTTGTGGTAAGAACACTTAACATGAGATCTGCCCTCTTAACATTTTGAAATGCACGATACAATATTGTTAACTATGGGCACTATATTGTACAGCAAATTTCTAGAATGTATTCATCTAGCATAACTGAAACTTCATATCTATTGAATAACAACTCCCCATTTTCCCCACCCACCAGCCCCTGGCAGCCATTATTGTATTCTCTGCTAGTTATACATCATATAAGAAGAATCATGCAGTATTTGTCCTTCTGTCCTTCTGGCTTATTTCACTTAGCATGATGTCCTCCAGGTTCATGCATGTTGTTGCCTATGGCAAAATTTCTTGTTTAAGGCTGAATAATATTCTATTGCAGTATATAACACATTTTCTTTATCTATTCATCTTTTGATGGACACTTGGGTTATTTCCATATATTGGCTATCTTGAATAGTTCTGCAAGGACCATGGAAGAGCTAATATCTTTTTGAGATACTGATTTCAATTCTTTTGGATGTATATCCAGAAGTGGGATTGCTAACTCAAACAGTAGTTCCATTTTTAATTTTTGAGGAATATTCATACTTCCATAGCTGTTGTGCATTTTATATTCCTGCCAACAGTATACAAGGGTTCCTGTTTTTCCACAACCTCACCAACACTTGTTCTCTTCTTTTTTTTTTTTAAATAACAGCCATCCTAACAGGTATAAGGTGACATCTCATTGTGGATTTACATTTCCCGGATAATGATATTAAGCAATTTTTACATTCACATTGGCTCTTTGTATGTCTTCTTTGGAGAAATGGCTGTTCAAGTCCTTTGCCCATTTTTAGTAGAACTGTTTGTGTTTTTGTTATTGAGTTGAGTTCCTTGCATATTTTGGAAATTAGTCCCTTATCAGGTATATGGTTTGTAAATATTTTCTCCCATTCCTCAGGTTGCATTTTCATTCTGTTGATTGTTTCCTTTGCTGTGCAGAAACTTTTTAGTTTGATGTAGTTCCACTTGCCTGTCTGTGCTTTTGTTGCCTGTGCTTTTGGTGTCATATTCAGGAAACTCTGGAAAGTGATGGATATGTTTATTGCCTTGATTGTAGTGATGATACCATGAGTGTTTTCCAAACTCATCAAATTGTACACATTAAATATATGCAATTCTTAGTATATAAATTATACTACAGTAAAACTGCTTAAAAATAAAATATGTACACATTTCTCTCTTGTCTGTTAGTAAGGAGTGATATAGAAAATTGGAAGTAACCTAGATAATTTCAGAAAAGGTACGAAAAGAGATCAACAGCAATAGTCATATTAAATGCTCAGGTGGAGAAAGAGTCTAACAGAGGAGAATTCAAATTCACAGAATAGTCACAAGTCCCCAAAACAGAATTGAAACTGAGTGCAGAGAATTGACCCACTGTGTTCTGGGAGATGAAGTCTTTGGATGACCCTAGTGTGTCAGAGCTGCTCGTCAAAATCTATGTTCTTTCCTTCTTCCTGGATGTTCACGAAGACTTCATTTCCCAGTCTTTCTGGTGGTTTGGTGTGGCCTCTCGACTGAGGACTCAGTGAAAGTCAGGTGCACCATTTCCAGGTGTGGCCTCCAAAAGCTCCCTTTGCTTCTCCTCCGTACCCTTTTCCCCTTTTTGTTGACTAGAATGAAGTCAGCTCTCAGAGAAACCTTGGAAACCATTTGGTGAAAATAGCAGAAACTTCCAAACAACTGTGTAGAAGAGGGCTATAACACCAATTTGTTTACCTGTTGATTATTGGTAAATGATCAAACAATGAACTTCTATTGGGTTTGAGACATAAATTTGAGGGTCTGTTTATTACAGTAGCTGGTGTTACCATATTATAGTTATTAATTACAATGATATGGTAATGATATAATGAAAGTTACAGTATACTGAAATAAGACATCTGCTGTTCATTTTTGTGGGCCTCCACAAGAGGAGGAGGCATGGAGAGAGGAGTTGAAAGTGGTAAAAGGATGGAAAGAAGTTGTGGACTGTATCTCTAGCTTGTGTCTAAGTCAGACTGTCAACTTTGACGTTGATCCTCAGGCAGGATGCAAGCAGTTAGATGTTCTTTGAGAGCCAGATTAAAGTGAAAACACTGTGGAAGCCTACCGTGCAACTCACAGGAAGCAGACTCACACAGACATTAAGTTCAGGATGTTTATCGGAGCCTGCTTTCAGGATCAACACCTATAGGGAAGGGGAGAAAGTAGGACTGAGCTGGGGAGAAACTGGACTGTGATACAGTCTCAACAAAAGCTCGGTCAATCCCTTAGAGAGCGCTGAAGCTGGGATGGCCTTTGAGAGTTTTTCAAGTTGGAATGAGGAGGCTGGGCTTTTATATTGGCAAAATAGCCAATCATTAGATTCTAATGGTTGCAAGGCAGCTCTCTTTAGCCAAGGGAAATCTCCAGAGAAGGCAGACAGCTGAGGGCTGTGCTGTTGGCCCATCAGTATTCCCAGCAGCTTAGGTAACACATTCTTCAGACATTACAAAGCCTCTTATCTCAGGTGATCAGGACCCACTGATAAAAGAGAGAACTTATATTCAAATCCATACTATAGTTGACTATTTTGTTTTCATTTAATATATAAATACACATTTATTCATCATTCTTTTGATATGAGGCCAAGGCCTTAACTTTAAATGCAAGTCACTAGGTTGGATTCAGAATCCTCTTTCCTGCTTAAACAACGCTTATAATGGATCAGCTACAATTTATTGTTTTAGTTTCTTTTGAATGAAGTAAGAATTTAAAGATATACGCAAAGTAATCTGAGTATAAAATTTTGACAATTTTTATCACTACTTTTATCTGGTTATATTTCATTAGTCTTCTTTAATATTCATATAAATTACATACATAAAATAAAAAGAAAACTAGCATTATCAGATTTGAGATGAAATATGACTTATTTTTGGAAAGCAGATGGTTCAAATCAAAGGAAGGGAAGTTCTAGAAAGAGACCTACCAGTTGCAAATGTTTGGGCAATATATCACCAGTCTTTGTTTTACTATATAAGTGTCAGTCACTTTGGAACAGGCTATGTGAGCTCCCACTGCAGTTCTTGTTGCTATGCTGATTTTTTTTTCAACTTTATTGAGGCATGATTGACAAATAAAAATTGTATATATTTAAGTTGTACCACATGATATTTTGATTTGCATATACATTGTGAAATAATTACCACAATCAAGCTAATTAACATAACCATCATCTCACATAGTTACAATTTTTTGTGTGTGTGATGAGAAGACTTGGGATCTACTCTCTTAGGAATTTAAAGTGTACAATACAATACATTATTATTAACTATAGTCATCAAGCTGTACATTAGGTCTCCAGAACTTATTCATCATATAACAGAGTTTTTAGCCTCTGACCAACATCTCCTTATTTCTTCCACCCCCTTAGTCCCTGGTAACCACCACTCTACCCTCTGTTACTATGAGTTTGATTTTTTTTTGAGTCCACATATAAGTGAGATCATGAAGTATTTATCTTTTGTGTCTGGTTTAACTCACTTAGCATAGTGTAGTGTCCTGTAGGTTCATCCATGTTGTTGCAAATGGCTGGATTTCCTTAAGGCTAGATAATATTTCATTATATATATTTATATTTTCTTTATCCATTCATCTGTTGATGGGCACTTAGGTTGTTTCCATATCTTGGCTACTATAATGCTGCAATGATCATGGATGTGCAAATACCAGTTTGAGATAGTGATTTTATTTCCCTTGGATATGTACCCAGAAGTGGGAATTGCTGGATCATATGATAGTTACATTTTTAATTTTTTGAGGAACCTCCATACTGTTTTCCATAATTGCTGTTCCAATTTACATACCCATCAACAGTGTACAAGGGTTTTCTTTTCTCTATTCCCCAACACTTATCTTTTGACTTTTGGTGATAGCCATACTAACAGGTGTGAGGTAGTATCTCATTGTGGTTTTGATTTGCAAATTTCTCTGATAATTAGTGATGTTAAGCATCTTTCATATACCTATTGGCCATTTGTGTGTCTTCTTTGTAAAAATTGCTATTCAGATCCTTTGCCCATTTTTAAATTGACTTCTTTGGTTTTGTTCTGTTTTGTGTGTGTGGTTTTTTGTTTTTGTTTTTTTTGCTCTTGAGTTATATGAGTTCCTTATATATTTTGGATATTAGCCCCTGACCAGACATATGCTTTGAAAACATTATCTCCCATTCCTTGAGTTCCCCCTTCATTTTGTTAATTGTCTCTTTTGCTGTGCAGAAACTATTGTGTGATATAGTCCCACTTTATTTTTGCTGTGTTGTTTGTGCCAAAAAATCATTGCCAAGACCTATGTCAGGGAGCTTTCCCTTATTTTTTTTCTAGGAGTTTTATGGTTTCAGGTCTTATGTTTAAGTCTTTAATCCACGTTGCGTTGATTTTTGTGCATAGTATGAAATAAGCACCCAATTTTATTTTTTGCATGCAGATATCCAGTTTTCCCAATATCATTTATTGAAAAAGCTATCGTTTCCCCATTGTGTATTCTTGGCACCGTTGTCAAAGATTAGTTGAACATGTATGCGTGGGTTTATTTCTGAGGTCTGTATTCTGTTCCATTGGTCTAAGTGTCTGTTTTTAAACTGGTACCATACTGTTTTGATTTTTATCACTTTGTAATTTAATAATTTGAATGTAGTGAGTGTGATACCTTCAGTTTTGTTCTTACTCAAGATTGCCTTCGCTATTTGGGCTCTTGTGGTTTCCATATAAATTGTTTCTTCTATTTTTGTGAAAAATGCCATTGGAATTTTGATAGGGATTGCATTGAACCTGTATACTGCTTTGAGAAATATGGACATTTTAACAATTTTAATACTTCTAATCCATGAACATGAGATATCTTTCCATTTATTTGTTTCTTCAAATATTTGTACAACTGATTTTTGTGTTTTGATTTTGTTTATTTTGTGTCTTGCATTTGTATTGAATTTACTTAATGATTTTAACAGTTTTTTTAACTTGGTTAGGGTTAGCATTAGGGTTAGGGGTTAAGGGTTTCTATATATATGTCCTCTGTAGAGCAGGCCGCTGAGTCCATACCAGTGAATACTGTGGGGTCCTCCACTGTGAAAGCTGTGGAGAGTCTGTGACTGCCATCTGCCGTAGAGGCTATTGAGGTCTTCAGAGAAAAGGCTGCTGGGATCCTCTGTAGTGCAGGTCACTGAGGACCATGGTGGTACCCACTGTGTGGCTGATACTGATAGCCCTCACCCTTCTTTTTTCCTAGCCCTCTCCAGACATCTCAGCTATCCCAGTCTCCTCAGAAATCCTATGAGTGTGATTATTCTCCAGTTTTTGCTTCATTGCGTTGCTGCTGGTTCTTAATTGGACTGTTGGGCCATCCCAGTGCTATTTTCCTTCATGGATAGCAGTCTAATTGTTGGCTTATTGCTGGAGGGACAAAGGCTGGTATCTCCTACTCCACCATCTTGCTTTATCACTCCCAGATGCTTCTTCACTATGCTGAATCTGCCTTGCTTCTGAGGATGTAGCTGACTATATGTAACATGATGGGAAACCAACCCCTTCCTTTCTAGTGCACAAGTATCTGCCATGCCTCCTATTTGAATTTGATGACATGATACCTCTTGTTCATTTAGTTTCACTGATGGGGTACCTCATTCTAGCCAAGATGATAGAGGATGGTCAAGTACAATAATCTCCACCACCTCACTGTACTTTCCCCTTGGTACTTACAAACAAAACAAGGCTAACTTTTAGACAGCTCTAAGTCAGGTGGTCCCCAGTTAAACATTATTTCTTTTCAGGATAGGGATTTCAAATTTATAGAACTGCTTATTGTTGGATTAGTTCATTTTTAATTTTTTTCACAACTAATCTTAAAATGCAAGATTCATTGACTTTGAACTATACTATATAAGGTAAATTTAGAGCTGTTTGATATTTGAAAACGTAACTTTTAATCATTATTCTTCTTTCACAAATGTGGAGCAATTTAGGAGTTAAAGTGAGTTATACTAATAAGTTTTCAGTTCTCATAACCAGAAAATTAATTCAGAACTTGTAGGTTTCTAGCTGTCAGGAAAAAAAAATCTGTCATATACAATGGAGGGTTTTTTAAAATTATTACTTAATTAATTTCCCTCTTAGTAAAAAAAAAAAAATGTCATTAGTCCAATTATAAATCCCCTTGGTTTCAAATTAAGTAGGGTTAGATATGTTATGCTCCCTCTTTTTTATATGAAAATAGCTATAAATATATTAACACAGAAGAATATAATACCTGAAACATGACAAAAGTAGATGCAAGCCCTTCTTTCTATAATAGACTCCCAGAGCACATTTTATAACAGTATCAAAAGCAGTAAATTGTTTTTAGTATGGTTAGGAAATTTCTGTTATCTGGACCAAATTTGAGATTTCTTTGTTCTTTGGACATTTTATCATGTAAATGGGAGTGAGTCTTGCCATGGGTCTGAAAATGAAATTTTGGTCTCTTTGTTCACACATCTCCTCTGAATACTGAAATTTTGTGCAGAGAAAATCCCCTGCTTTTTATATAAAGTTCTGTGCTAAATGATGAATACAATATATTTTGTGTAGGTGTGTGTTATGAAGGAACTTACAAACTTCACAGCTTTCTGGCCTAATCATGAGTGATTAAAATATAAACGATAAATCTTTGTATTTTGCCTCTCTAACTTTATAAAATTAGTAGCCTTTATAACCTCTGTGATTTCCATTTCATATCGTATGTATTAACATTCTGTGAGTTCCCTGTTCCCTTGCTTTTTTAAAGAAGAACAGCTTTTCTGGGGATATCTGATTATTATATTGATACTTCTTGTGTGGAAATTTACATATGTTTATTCATTTACTTATTTTTTAATTTATGAAGCATATGGTCATAAAAAGCAAGTCAGGAGGGAGACGTAAATACAGAGAAATAGTGGAACCTCTCTTTTATAGATTATTAAAAATAGGATAAATCAACATCAATCTCACTTGTTATAAGCAGTCACCTGCCTAAGAAGTCAGCAACTGGAGGTCCTTCTGGCTTCTCAGTGATCCTCTATCCCAAGATGTACATGTCCTATAGTGTATGGCATTGGCTGCTTTGGGTCCAGGGCACCACATTTATATAAGATATAAGGCTTATCACAGAATGTGTTCATGGAGTTGCAGCAGAGACAAGTTAAGGGCAAACAAAACAAGGACAAAAGTCAGGGTGTCTTCCACTGAAGTTAGATCTCCTGAAGACTGATCTTCTTTTCTTTGCAGACTTACTAGAAGATGGTGATGAGGTCTTTTTCATTTTCAATCTAAATAAACATAAAGAATTTAAATTAAGAGGAGGGCTTAGATCAAGAGGTCAATTCCTGATTATTCTGGACTGTTTTCTAATTGGCAAAGTGGTCAAGCTAACCTTGCCATATGGTCTTTTTGGCCATTTCTGTCTTTATCATCACCTTGTTTGGATGGTTAGGAAAAGAAGAGATCATGGCATCTGGCCTTTTCACTAGTCACTGATTAAAGGTTCCATAGAGGAGAAGGGGAGAATCTTAATTAAAATGAAAGTCAGGGATTATTATAATAATTATAATTACTACAATAATTATCATGAAAGAGTCACAAAATATATTTTACTAAACCTCCACTAATTGTGACCAAAATACAAGCATATGGAAGTGTATTTCTGGAAAGAAGCCACAACTCATTGGAACTTCTCTCTTGTATGAATGCTACATAGTCCATGATTTGCATACAAAGTGTTTATAGAAAGAAATTAGGTTTTGCCATGATTTAGTAATGGGAATTTGTGGCATAATGAAAGAGAGCTCATAACAGCAAGTTTACAAGTAAAGGTGTCTTTAGAGAAGAAAAAGTAATCAGAGACAGTGAAGAGTCCATTCTTGGCCTGCTATTCCTAAGCCTGGTGTTTAAAAACATTATATATTTTCAGCCCAGCGAAGAACCACTAGAGAATGAATAATGTATTTATTGTGCATTTCAAATATATCAGGTATTCCCAAGCAAAAATATATTATTATTGCATATTTCAGTCAACAAATGCCTACATTTGTACATTGCAACGTTAGTAAACTGGACTGAGACTTGACTGGTAAATATTGTAGAGTTGATTTTCTCAGTGTATTTTTGACAAATATGACTGAGTTTTAGTTTCTTGTTTTAATTGGATCTGTTAGAAAACAAGATAGTTTGCCCCATTATTATTGCTTTCCTAGAGGCAATTTTACAGCTATGATTATAAATAAACTCCTATTATAAAGTCTTATTTCCCAAAAGACAAGAAAAAAAATCATCATTGGTTCTCCCTTGTGTGAGTTTCATAGTTTCTGGCAATATGTAAACCTTAAGAGTTCATGTTCCCTGTTTAGACTTTTTAAGGCTTATCTTGACTTATAAAACTTTTCTTTTGTTATTCTACAAATTTTTCTTCAAGGATATTTATAGTGTAGAAGATGTAAAAATTGACCAGGGAAGAACAAATCAAGTCAGTAAATGCTTATTGAGCATTTACACACAAGAACGTAGGCTATTTGTGGTAGAAATGGACAGAAGTATAAAATATAGCTTTAAATGCCATCTAGGAGCTTGCAATCTGGTAAAGAAATCAAAAAGTAGAATATAATAATATGTATTCATTCTTTCTTTCACTCAATTATTCAACGAATATCTACTGAGAAACTAATAGGTTCCAACATCTGTATTTTGGCACTGGTAATTTAATGATGAGTAAAACTTATCTCACAGAGCTTACAGTCTGGTGGAAAACATAGGCAATCAAAGAATCACACAAACAAACAAAATTGCCACTGTAATAAGAGCTATGAATGTCACCATGGTTCTATGCCTTAAAGAGGGTAATTTAGTCTCCCTTCTTCTGCCCTTTCCCCTCAGCCTATTCTGACAAGCAGCCTGAGTGAGCCTTTTAAAATGTATTTCATTTAGAATTTGGAAAAGTAACTTCCACCTTTTTATTATTTGTTGTTTCTCAACCTTAAGTTCCTCAGACATACCAGGCATGCTCCTGCCTCAGGGCCTTTGTACTGCTCTTCTCACTGTCTTGATTGCTCTTTTTTTACTAACTGAATATCTTACTCCCTTATCTTCTTAAGATCCTGGTTCAAATGGAATTTTCTCAATAAGGTTTTCCCAGATCATCCTTTCATCCTTTTTTTTTTTTTAATTTTTTTATTTATTTATGACTGTGTTGGGTCTTCGTTTCTGTGCGAGGGCTTTCTCCAGCTGTGGCAAGCGGGGGCCCCTCTTCATCGCCGTGCGGTGCGCGGGCCTCTCACTATCGCGGCCTCTCTTGTTGCGGAGCACAGGCTCCAGACGCGCAGGCTCAGTAATTGTGGCTCACGGGCCCAGTTGCTCCGTGGCATGTGGGATCTTCCCAGACCAGGGCTCGAACCCATGTCCCCTGCATTGGCAGGCAGATTCCCAACCACTGCGCCACCAGGGAAGCCCCCAGATCATCCTTTTTTAATGAAACATCAAATCTCTGGTACTCTCTAATCTCTTTCCTCTTTTATTTCTCTCCAGCACTGATCACTATATAACAGCCTATTATTTATTTACTCTGCTTTACCGTCTGTCTCCTGTGCTAAAATATAAGCTCAACAAAGACATAACCTTTGTTGTTGTTTTTTTCTCTCTGTTGTCCTCAGACACACAATTAGCATTTGTTAAATGAATATGTCCATAGTCATTGAGGTTAGGAGTGAACCTCTGAGGAACTGTTAATTTGGCTTATAACTCAAGGACCTAAGTAACTGTTAAGCAAGTAAAGAGAAGAAGAAATAATACTGATAGTAGCAGTAGTAACAATTACAATTACCTTTAGTGCTAGCTAAGTACTAAGTGTTTTACGCATATTAACTCTTAATCCTTTAAACAGCCCTTCAGAATAGGTAGAATTATTATCTCCACTTTACAGATGAGAAGTTGAGACACAGAGAAAGCTTTCCAGGAAGAGGAAATCATATGTGTAAAAACTTTCTGACTATAGGAAATACATCGAGGAGACAGTAAAAGTGTGTGTGTGGATGGAGCTGATAGAGTTGGGGGATGTGGTGGAAAAGGAAGAACATGGAGAAAAAGGCTGGGGGCAAGGTGACCAATGGATTTATTTGTAGAGTGACTCATACTCCTGATTCCTCAGGAAAGTTCCTGTTCATACCTGTTGGCCTGGTGTAATTAAGTGAACCCCCTTTTACTCTCAAAATGTCCCTGGGTTGGATGATAAACTGAGTTAAGGAGTTCTCTCTCTCTCCTAAGAGTAATGAGAAGCCATTAAGAAGTGGTAACGTGATTAGATTTCCATTCTGATAAAACAACTCTAGTTACAATGTTTAAAATCAACTGAATTTGAAGAATTTATGCAGGTAGGTATATTTGGAGGCAATAATGTATAATGATTGCCTGGGTATGGGTGGCATTAGTAGAGATGGAGAGACAAGAACAGATTTGCAAAATATTTAGAGGGTAAAGATCAAACTAATTTGGTGATGGGTTACCTATGAGCGGGATGTAGGAGAAGTTGGTGTCAACAGAAACTCCTGGGTTTCTGGTGTCAGCAACTGAATAAAGGATTTCTACTTCATTGTGATGGGGAACAATGAAAGAATATCATGTGTGTGTATGTGTGTGTAAAATGGGAGGTGGAGGGTTGAGGCTCCATAAATGTGAAGATTTTAAATGTCAGTTACATGATAAATGATCAAATAAGATGTCTAGTCAGTAGGTAGTATTTCATTGTTTGGATATGCCACAGTGTTTATCCACCTGTTGCTGGACATTTGAGTTATTTCCAATTTTTAGGGATTACAAGTAAAGCTGCAATGAAGATTTCTGTGCAAGTCTTTGTATGGACATGTGCTTTTATTTATCTTGGGCAAATATTAAGAGTAGTATGGCTAGATCATTTGGTAGGTTTATGTATAACTTTTTTAGAAATTGACAGACTGTTTCCAAAGTGATTGTACTTTGACAAACTGTTGTACTATTTCACGTTTCTACCAGCAGTGCATAAGGGTTTCAATTATTCCATATCCTCAGCAGCAACACTTGGTATATTCAATCTTTTTAATTTTAACCATTCTAATAGGGAATGAGTGGTATCTCATTGTGCTTTTAATTTATATTTCCCTAATGTCCAATGAGTTAAGCATATTTTTATGTGCTTATCTGCCCTTTGTATATCTTCTTTGGTGGACTGTCTGTTCAAGTATCTTGCCCATAATATTATTTGGTTGAAAAAGACTTGATTTCCTCATTGTGTTAAAAAGATATTTTCACTAGATATAGGATTCTAAGTTACTTTTTTTTCAATTTTGGTATTTTAAACCTATTACTCTACTGTCTTCTTACTTGCGTTATCTCTGACAAGAAATCTTCTGTCCTTTTTATTTCTGTCCCTCAATGTGTGTTTTTCTCTGGCTCCTTCTAAGATTTTCTCTTTATTACTGATTTTGAGCAATTTAATTATGATTTGTCTTAGTATAGTTTTCTTCTTCTTTCTTGTGTTCAGGGTTTATTAAATTTCTTGCATCTGTGGGTTTATAGTTTTCATTAACTTTGGAAATTTTTCTGCCATTATCCCTTTAAATATTTTTTTCTGTCTCCTCTACAATTACATGTACATTTGTCTGTTGGATGTTGCCCAAATCCTCAATGATGTTCTTTTCATTTTTTTCAAAATTCTCTTTTCTCTCCACATTTCATTCAATAGAATTTCCATTGCTGTATCTTCAAGTTTATTAACTTTTTCTTCTGTAATGTTTAATATACTACTAATCCCATCTAGTGCATTTTTATCTCCCATATTATAGCTTTCATCTCTCAAAATTTGATTTTGGCCATTTTTATATCTTTTGTGCGTCTACTTTCTAAACATAGAATACAGTCTTAATAACTATTTTATTGTCCTTGTTTGAAAACTCTAACATCTGAATCAATTTGGGGTCAGTTTTAATTGATTACTCTTTCTCTTCATTATAAGTCATATTTTCCTGCCTTTTTCATTCCTATTGATTTCTGACTGGATTCCAGATATTATAAAATTTATTTTGTTAGGTGCTAGATATTTTGAATTCCTGTAAATAGTCTTAAGACAACCCCTCCATCTCTACTGGGATGCAGTTAACTTACTTAGAAACAATTTGCTCCTTTTAGGTCTAGCTTTTAAGATTTGTTTGGTGAGAATGGAGCAGTGCTCAGGGCAAGGCTAATAACCAACTACTGAGTACTGAGGGAAGTCTCTTGTGAGTATTTTACCCAATGCCCCATGAATCATGAGCTTTTCCAGTCTGGGTGATGAGAATAGGCATTATCCCTGGCCTTGTGTGAGCACTGGGCAAAATTATCACTAATCTTTGTTGGTTCTTTTCCCAGTCATCTGTAGTTACTTCACAAGCACACACTAATCAATGCTCTGCTTTACCCTGTAAGGATACCTTCTGCAGATCTTTGTATTTCTCTCTTTATGCAACTTTCTTGTGTCTAGTACTCTGTCTTATGAATTTTAGCTACCTTGGCTTCTCCAGACTAGTCCTTGTTACTCCATAATGGATGCATCTAAGAAGCTTTTTTTAAATGCAGATTTTTAGTATCTAGCGATTCTGATTCAGTAATTCCAGGGAGGGTATCTATAATAAATTCTTCTTATAAAACCTCAATGTGATTCTAAAGCTATTGGGATATTAAATCACTTGTCTCAGTGATGACATCAGTGAACCTAGAGGTCTAAAAAGATTTCATGTGGCAAGTAGAATTTGAAGTAGATTTTAAGAAATAGTAGAATTTGGCAAACATATGTTCTGTGCTAGGTACTGTTGGATGATCAAATATGTTTGAGGGATGAATGAATTGACTGATCTTCGTTTTTTCACTTAGCAAACTTCTACTTCAATTTCCAGGTACATTCCCCCTCTACAGATTTCTCTGTCTTTCCCAGACCAAATTTATAAATTATACCTCCTTTCTTTTGTTATGATAGCCCATATATTATCTCCATCAAATCCATCTTTATATCGTAGTCATTTTATTTTGTTTCTTCTACTAACCTGTATATTGCTTTTGAACAATTAATTTATCTTTGATCCCCAGAACCTAGCACACTGCTCAGAAAACCTAGGTGCTCAAAAATATTTGTTGATTTGAACTGCTGTTCCTCTTTTAATATTCAGAAGTGGGCAGTAGGTAACTACTTTAATGTAGAAGTCAGTTATGACCTGGATATTTTTAGTAATGAATTGACAGGCACAATAGTATATTAGCTAACTTTTGCTGCATAAAAAATTATCCCAAAACTTTGTGGCTTAAAACAACAAACATTTGTTATTTTGCCATTTTTGTAGCTCAGGATCTCAGGGTACCTTATCTGGGTCCCCTCACTTAGAGTCTCTCACAAGGTTTCGGGTGGGGCTGTAGTCATCTCAAGGACTAAATGGAGAGAATCCACTTTTGTGTTCACTCTTGTAGCTGTTGGCAGGCTTCATCCTCCTGGGCTGTTATCCAGAGACATCAGTGCCTTGCCATGTGATCCTATTCATAGGAAAGCTCATAATAAGACATCTGGTTTCTATCAGAGAGAGTAATGGAGAGATCAGAAGAGGGCAAGTTAGATGAAGTCACAGTCTTTTTGTAACCTAATCTCGGAAGTGACATTCCATAACTTTTGCCATGCTCTATTCATGATAAATGTCAAGCCCACACTCAAGGGTACTATTTAGCCTCATAGAGAGCAATACCACTTATGTTTTCTCAAAAACAATAACAAATATATACATAGATGGATTTATAGAGGGATTATATGTTATGTCTGGAAGATAAGGACTCTATTAACCCAAGAAACTTGGCATGATTCTATACTCATGTTATTTGGCCCTGTCTTTTCATAGAATCAAAGGGGACTAGCAGGTAGATATGGTCGCAATTCTATTCTCCAAAAACTAGCAACTCTCTTTTGTTTAACAATGATTTCCAGTATGCACTCTCTGGATATCTAGCATTCCAGTGGTACCTCAGAGGTTATTCAAGGAGAAAGGAAGGAGTGCTAAGCTCGTGCCCCTTACATTCAGGTGCCACCCAACCCAATTCTATCATAGTACCTCTGCTGAGTACTTATGCTGAATTCATTAAGTAAAAGTTTGAAAAATTGTTTGAAATGTTTGAGAAATTGGGATTCTAGAGCAATGTTTTTTGGCTATAGCAGTATAATATGGCATAGTCATTAGGTATGTGGGCTCTGGAACCAGCCTGCCTAGGTTTCTTTGTATCCAGGTTCTGCCATTTGCTACACATGTGAAGGGATTGAGAAGTCTGGGCTTGAGTCCCACCCACAGTTATTTCTTGGCCCTTTCTGTGTCTGAAGCCAAAACTACTTGGGCAAATTTGATATTGTGCTTCTTTTCATTTTCATTGTAGGCTTCAAGTATTAGTCACCCTGTATTTATCTTATTTTAACATGACCAATGGAATGGTTAATGCATTTACCACCATTATTCCTACTGTTTTCTGTCCTGATAATAGGTCTCTGACTGAATGATGTGTGTTCTATTAATAAACGTCTTATCTAGAAAGAAAATTATCTATAATTGATTTCTATACCTGTCAATGCATACTGTTTCATAATCAGTTAAAATATTTTTACAACTGTGGATTTACCAATATCATTGTGTCACTTATTCTAAGTTATTGCAGACCAACATTTTCAATTATGTTGTTAAATAAAGAGCCTGTAGGATGTAATTGATTACCTACATCTGCTGTTCTAAAACAAATTAAGGTAGTATCTTGCAGTTCATCAAATAGTGAATTTTCTGGCTTAATTAATGAGGAAGCTCAAAAAGGGAAGCACTAAATATTCCATATACTGTGCTCGTAACAGGACTAACCCCTGAACCTGAGACTTAACTGTTGATGCTGTCTTTTTTGTTTTTAAATTCTAGCTGCTGGAAATTAATTGATCATTGAAATAATTTTTAGGAGGATTCTTATTACTCATTTTTATCTAAGAGCCAAAATCTTTATGTGTTCCTTCTTATGTTCTATTAGTTGACTGTAACTCACCTTCAAAGTGTAATGTAGAAGTTGATTTTTCAAGTAGAGGCAAATTACATGTTTTCAATAGGTGACTTGGTCTGGAGAACAAAAGTCATGAGGAAACTCTTTGTCAGATGGTACTCGCACCTCTCCATGATTATAATGTCCAGAGTGTGTGCAGTGTGGGGAGGAACATCACTGAGAGGGAGCCTAACTTGTACTACAGTTTTCAAGTCTCTACAGTTGCAATATAGTGAAAAATGTTGGACCTTTGGCAAGTTATAAAAATAAACCTCATAAGAAAAAAACTGTGGCTTTTGAAATGCATAGAACATGATGTATTCATAACACAGCGAACATTGAAAGCCTGTTTTCTCAGCCAGGGATTTTAAAATAAGACCCTCACATAAGGAAATGCTGCAAAAAAAGTATATCTATAAGGAAGAAAATAGCACAGCAAGATGATGATTAGCTGAAAGGCTCAGAAAAATTTGCCCCTCTTTTCTTAAAAGTTTCTCTTCCATGGGCTTCCTTAACAGGCATTCCTTTGTTCTCCTTTTCCTTCTTGGATGACTCTTCTCTTTCCTTTGCTGGCTCCCTTCCTTCCCACTTTTTAGCCATAAATATCCCACAAATATGTCCTCTTACCTTCTGGAAGTGGTGTTATCTCCTAGCTTTAATTATTTCTTCTTTAAAATGGTACCACTTGTATCTCCAGCCTTGGCCTCATGGCTTCTCATCACTCTTCATCCACCAGCTTTTCTATTTATGTTATCATAATTTCCTGAGAAGCTATGGATTTATATAATCAATGGAATTCTTTTATTATATGTATATAAGTTGATATACCTTTAAGCTGTATTTTCTACAGCTTAAGAATATGGAGTTTCCCTTTAATTTCTTTGATAATATTATCTTGTGGAATCATTTTCTGAGTAATTTTCAGACCAAATTTAATTTTAACCTGAGATAATAAGAGAAAGATCACATGAGAACCTCATTTCTGTGACAGCCTGAAGAAACTATTTTCCAATAAGTTTTTGTACTCAAATATTTAATTAGAGCTATGTCAGGTTAAAAAAAAAAAGTCATTACAAAAATAGTCAGTGTTTTAAGTGAAAACCTCTATAACTATATGATAGAGTTCTCACTGAACATTTGTAATGGGTGTCAAGAAGTCAGTATATATACATAAAATTTAAAATTCTACAGAAAATAGAGCATAAAGTCAAAAGAAGTGCTTATTAAATTAAAGCAATACTACCATCTAAAATGTTAAGTAATGTAAGCCTTGAATCCAGATGGATAAGCAATTGTTGGTATTTTTAACTGGTATAGCTTTTGGTAGTTGTTTGAAAACTCTAGAATTATGTTCACATCTTGATTGAGGGATTGACCCCAATTGAAACAGCTGTGGTGTTGGAAAAGATCACAATGAACTGCTAAGGGGAATTGGAAGAAACTAGTTATGACAAGTGATTAATCGGAGAGATAGAAACTATAGGTGACTTACTTCAGTCTGTACTCCAATAATGAGCTATAAAAATAAATAAATAAATATATAAATGTATAAATAAATAAATACCTAGACAGAAAAAAAAAAAGAAAAGAAACTATAGGTAATGTTCCTACTTTCTAAATTCATGAATTAGACACAATTTTATCCTCATGCTCATTTCCCCATATAGGCTTCCTCTTTTACAGTCATCATTTATTGATAACGTCCATCATCTCTCCCCATCCCCAGTATGCTGAGTCATGCGATTCTACCATCTTAATGTCTCTAACACCCATTCTCCATCTCTAGGCCACTACTTCTACATCAGATCATTTTTATCCTTATCTCTTTCTTTTCAACTTACTGCAAGACCCTGCTAACTGATCACTCTAGTTTTGCTCCTTCTTCAATCCATTTGCTAGACTATTACCAGAAGGATCTTTTGAAGATGCAAATTGGAATATATTTTGCTCCTGCTTGAAATCTCTTGGTGAAACCCCATATGGAAAAAATTTAGGAAAAATCTTAAACTTCTTGTCATTGTATATATAACTCTTCAAGATCCCTAACATACAACTTCTACTTAGAATAAGTTTTAACTTTATTTTTCAGTCATCTGCAAACAATTACAAAGTTAGGATCATTTTTATTGATATACTGGCTATATAGGTATCCTTGAAAATCCTTGAAGAGCAACATCAATCAAGAGCTATATCCTGTACAGGACTATCTGAGATGGCAAGGAATTGCTAGCTGGCCCCAAATAAAAGCACACATAAGAAGAAAAACAGTGGACTTCCCTGGTGGCTCAGTGATTAAGAATCTGCCTGCCAATTCAAGGGACACGGGTTTGAGCCCTGGTCTGAGAAGATCCCACGTGCCGTGGAGCAACAAAGCCCACGTGCCACAACTACTGAGCCTGCACTCTAGAGTCCGCAAGCCACAACTACTGAGCTCATGTGCCACAACTACTGAAGCCCATGCACCTAGAGCCCATGCTCTGCAACAAGAGAAGCAACCGCAATGAGAAGCCCACGCACTGCAACGAAGAGTAGCCCCTGCTCGCTGCAACTAGAGAAAGCCCGTGTACAGCAATGAAGACCCAATGCAGACAAAAATTAATTAATTAATTAATTTTTTTTTAAGTTAAAAAATAAAACAGTATGGGGTAGTATGGTGCTTTGGACTCCTATAGATCTGAGTTTAAACTTTGGTGCTTTTCCTTAAAACTGTGTAATTCTTAACCTTATTTTTCCTAGTTTTAAAATGGGGCTGTTAGTAACAATTCCATGAGATTGTTGTGAGCATTAAATGAGATATTCTCATTTAGCTCATAGATATTCTCAAAGCACACATTCTAATGCTTCATTCACATTAACAAAAATCAAAGGGCAAGTGATAAAGATGAGATCAATGCAGGGGACAGTATAAACCCAGAGTAAAAGTAATTGGGAAATAGAGGGGAAATATATAACCAGACTATGAGTTGCCAAATAAGGTAGACCCGGTATTGGAGGAAGTCTGGGAAAAACACATGCAACTGGAGAGAGAAGAGTGTGTGTGTGTGTGTGTGTATGTGTTTATGTCTGCGTGTGTTGTAGAAATAGTAGCAGTAGTAGTAGTAGTGATAGAATCAACTAGAGAATGTATAAGGCAAGATAGCTAATAACTACCACATATTGAATACTTATTCTTAGCTTACCAAGAATATGTCCTAAATTCTTTCCATGTATTAACTTAATTAATACAAGAGAATTAAAGCAGACAAAGGAAATCAGGAGAAAACATAAGTTTTAGTGAGGAAAAAGCAACACTTAAGAAACACTTAAGAGATGAACAGAGAGTCACCTCTATAGAGGAGCAATAAGAAGTTGGCAGAGAGGTAGGGACCAAACTCAAAGATCGTTATGTCAGTCAATCCAAGGGAGGATCAGATCTTAAGGAGAAGACAAATAGTAACAAATGCTGGAGAAGTATTAAAATAAGGAAAAGAGCCAAGAGTGCCCATTGGAATTGACAATTAGTAGGCCTCTGACATCATGTTCCAGAGAAATTTCCCTGAAGCAGTGAGGTCTGAAGTCAGATTGTAGGTGGGCTGAGGAGTGAATAGGAGGTGAGGATATGTGAACGAAAGGTATAGACTACTCTCAAAAGAAATTGAAAATTTTAGGAGAGAAGGCAATGATTCTATGGGACACAATTGGAACTGGTTATTGAAAGTTAGAACTGGAAATAATTGAAAAATTTCAAATCTAAATCCACTTGCATGTTAATATCTTTGGGATCATTTTGAATTCCTGAGACATAAACTTTAGAAAACATTTTCCTCTAAAGCTTTTCTAATACAGATTTTCTACTAAATGGAAATGGATATTAACCCAGAAGAGCTTCACGGTTCTGCTCTCTATAAGTCTCAGTAATAAAGGTTAGATAAAGATATACAGAAAACTGTAGCTTTAAACAAACTATAAATCCTAAGGAAAACATCAGTGTAAGTTTGAATTTGAGGAAGACTCCAAAGAAGTCATAGGAAATGAGATATCACTTAAAGCCCAGGAAAATTTAATTTCAAAGTGAAGATATTTATTGAAGGTCTACTTGGTAGTATAAGACACTATATTTAATTTTGGCAATTTCAAATCTGATTGATTGCCTTTTTATCCCATGTAGAATTTACCTTATTCTACTTTCTCTTCAATGAGACATTTAGTTCCTATTGTTATGGTCATTTTTTTCTTCTTCATCGCTGTCATTGATTGATTGAAGGAGAGCCAAATGGGGCCAAGTCAATGAGTTAAAGTCATACTGTAGGAGAAACATTCAACAAACAAGAACAATGAGGACCTTTGTTCTTGTAGGCATTACTTTTTAAATCTCTGGAATTTTAAATCATGGGGTCTGACTATTTTAGTTAGAAGGATTAAACTCCAGTGCCTCAGGTGAAAAATCTTTTTAACCTGGAGTCACACCTTCTTATACTTCATTGAGACAAGCTTAGAACATGAAAAAATAGTTTTAAAAAATTGATATTGTTATAATAATCGTTTACCCTCAGTGATAATTAATGAAAGAGAAAGAAATGCTTAATACAGTAAAGGATTTGTGGAAGGTTCTCAGAGAACCTGGGAACTGAGCTTGGCCTTGAGACTGGGTATGTTATAGGCAGAGAAAGAGAACAGAGGTTTTCTAGGAAGAAAGAGCAGAATGTTTGAATAAGTGTTTAAATTACAACCTGGAAATTGTAGAGACTCTACTTGGATCTTTTGAGGAGTCAACTGGCAAATAAAATTATCTTTAAAGGGTAATGTATACAGTAATTCCCTTCTATCAAAACAAAGGGTTCTGATCCATTTTTTTGTGCTCGTAAAACAACCACTTAATGATAGGCATTTGTGGTGCTTATTCCTTCCATGAGTAAAGGATACCAAGTTACTAGCCCAAGTTACTAGCCCCTTGGTTCTTTAATAATAATAATACTGATATATATGTCAGTTATACAAATCTAAGTATGATAAAATTCATTTCTTTAAAGAGTTTAAAGATTATTAAGATATCCTTTCTGTGATCAGACTTGTTTCAAGTATACAGTTTCACCAGTAGTTTTGTTAATGTTTTGGGGGAAAAAAATCAAAACTATGTATTTTCTCAAAAATTTTTAATACAACAGAATTTTATGCCCTGAAAAAATCTTAATGAGACAATGTATGTAAAACTCCAGTCGCAGTTCCTGGCATGGAGCAGGCACTTGGGATTTGCTAAAGGTTAATTCAAAATAAATGATCAATAAATATTTGTTGAATTGAATTCTTTAAAATTTCTATCATATAATTGGGTCCTAATTGTTAATGTTTAACTTCCCTTCTGACTGATGGTAGATATATATTCCTATTTTTTTTTAACTAGAAACAGTCCAATTCAACAATTACTCGGATGCCTATTCTACGCTTAGTATAGTGGTGAATAAAAGAGATTCAGTTTGTGACTTCATGGGACTTCATGTAGTGGAAAAAAGGTGAAGTTGACCTACCAGCTCTTTCAGGTTCTGGAGTAGGGGAAGCATGGTTAAAATGATTTGATAGATATATGTTCCAGCCTAAACATTAATATGAGTGCATTTGTCTTAACCACATGACAGGCATATTTGTTATCACAATACATTATATCCCCATAAGATTGCTTGGAGATACACTCCCTATCATGACTCGAAAACTAAGAATCAATAAATGCATTCAACTTATATAAATAACCTGTGAAATTATTCAGTTAATTCCAGTGTACATTGCTCTCAATAGTTAAATATTTCCTTGAACTTTAAAACAAACTAAATAAAGCCTATAGTTCATTAATGACTCTGTGGTTTCATTAAAACTTACATTTTGAAAGTTTCTTAGAAGGCCAACACTTCATAATTAATGACTGTTCAGCCAAAAGATTGACCTTTTGAATGACTGGATAAGTGCAAACTTAGGAGGAAAAAAAAATTGCTTTGGACTATTTATTCAAGCCTAAAAGCCATTATCTTTTAGAATGAAAGTAACTTCCAGAACTATGCCTAAGAAATTGGCTCTATATTTTAACATTTGAGAATCCTTTTTACAATAAAAATTCATGCTGTCTACTTTCTTTTATGCTATATTTAAAATAAGAGAATTTGTAAAAAGCTTCATTTACCTTGATCGTTTGTGACCTCCTTTAAAGGTTCCCAAGATTGAACTCACAGGCATGTGAAGTCTAAGATACCAGACATTTGATATAAATGGCTCCAGCATTCTTTCCAAGCTGAATCTACAAAGCTTCTATGGGCAGAAAGCTTCCTCTTATCTGAGATTGAGTCAGTTAGTTCATTTACTTAAAGGTTAGTGTTAATGAGATCAAGGTCACAGGAAGGGCCTGATGGAAAGAAACTTCGAAGTCAAACAGACCTAAATTTGAATTCCAGTTCTGCTTCTTACTAGTTGTATGACCTCAAATAGGTTACAAAGCCTCCTTGAGGCTCAATTTCTTCACCTTTAGAATGGGAGAGTAGAACATATCTTTCTATGTTTTGGAGTGAAACAGAGGCACTCCAGTTAACATTTATGCACTTAATTCAGGGTCTGATACATAATGTGCCCTCAATAAATGTTAATTGTAGCTTTAATTTTTTATTAGAAAAACAACTCACCATACACATTGTGTATTCTGCTGATCATTAGTCAGCAATATCCAAATATTAGCAAAAAGCATTGTTCTTGGAATGTATAGAAGACTATACACCTGCTTATTATATTTTTGGACCCACCAGAAATTTCAGCTGTTCCAACAAGAATTCCTTATCTCTTTGTATGACAGTTACAATCAGTTCTAATGCTATCCCAGTGATTGAATAAATTGTAAGATAATCATGTAAAATAACATCATTTTAGTTCATATATGCTCAATAAATGTTGTGTTGACACATGAACAAATGGATGATTGAATGAATGAACTATTTAATACTCTGGAGCACTTGGAAACAAAGCTTGAGGTGAGAGACTAGAGATTCACTTCCCTGCTAACACTGACTTGCTCTATGACTTTGAGAAATTTCCTAATTCCTTTGATTCTTGATTTCTTCCTCTTTAAAACATACTGGTTTGTTATGTAATGTCCATGACTCCTTACCACTTCTGAAGGGCTCTGATTCAAACAGGCAAGGAAACTTGACTTAGGAGGCAGTTTGTTTCTAGGAACAGAAGAGGTGTGGGAGCATATGTTCCTTGAGCTCTTGGATCCCATCTTCATGTTCTCTCTTCTAAGTCTAACAGACTTTTGAAAATTTCCCCAGATGTGTATTATTTTACCAACTGAAGAATAGAGAGTGCATTAGGAAAATTCACAGTGAAAATGAACACATCTGGAGGAAATTATTTCAATCAGTTTTCTAGAGAAAAGAGTCTTAGAGATCAGCCTTTAGTAGAAGAAATCTAAAGGGTGAGCAGATTTGTTGGCAATCTGTGCCTTTCATTGGCCAATAGCTCCTGCTAGTTTTTTTCACTTTCATTCATTTATTCATTCATTCATTCAACAAATTCTTGTTGAATGATTACTATTTGCATGGCAACATGCTAGTGTAGGATTATAAAGATGAATTTGATATATACTTTGTCCTTAAAGAATTTTCTCTTTAATAAGGATAAGGCATGTATATAAATTTGTAAATGTTCTAAATGACGTGAAAAAAAGTTAAATAAGATTTAAAAGGAAGGAAGACTTAATTTTAGCAAGTCAGTTGGCAACAAAGGGAGGGAAAGTAAAGAAATCTTGGAGGAGATGGCATTTAGCTTGTGTTTAAACCTCTGTAGATTGGACAGAAGAGAACTTTTGACTGAGGAAATAATGTGAACAAAGACTCTGAGAAGTAGGAAATTGAGTGCAGTTTGATTGTACAATTGGGTTTATGAAAGGGAGTAATGGGAAATAACATTTAAAAGGATACCATCAGATTGAGAGGACCTTGAATGTGATAGTGAGGGGCTTGGTTTTTATTTTCTAGGCCAAAGCAAGCCATTGGAGATTGCAGAGAAGGGAAATGGAAGAAAATTGTGTTTTAGGATGGTGGCCCCCAAAGAAGAGTTGTACATATAATTGTAAAATGAATTTTGATGGGCAGATGCCACCAATGAATCTCCTAACCCAGCTCTCTTTCTTGTCCAGGCTGCTGATGTGCTACTGCAACATGGAGCTAACATCAACGTTCAAGATGCAGTTTTTTTCACTCCATTGCACATTGCAGCATACTATGGGCACGAACAGGTAAGTCAGTGGCATTTCCAAAGCCTGGGGCATCACTTAAGTGTTCCAGACTTTTCTTGAACTGTACTAGGTTCAAAGAAAGGATATTTAAGATACACTTTGAATTATTTTTGCCATCTTCTCACCAGTTCCCCCCTTGAAGAGCTTTTGTAGATCCATAGAAACATAGCAGCTACCAAGTTATACATTTTTACTGACTACTTTAGTACACGAGGGAGGCAGTAGAGTATATGGGTAAGTATGTGGCTATAGAAATCGGCCTGAATTTGAAAAATTACTAGCTTTATGACCATGTGTAGGTTGTATAATATCCCTGATCCTCAGTTTTTTGTCTATAAAATGAAAAAAATATTAATAGTACCTACCTCATAGGGTTGCTGTTATGATGAAATATTAATTTAAAGTGTTTGGCAAATGCTCAACAAATGTCACTGTGATGATACTGACACTGACAATAAAACAAATCATAAAGCCCATTCCAAAAGTTCTCTGAAAAAAGATAACTTTCAGAAATGGAGTCTCCTCTTTTCTAGTGACCTGGCATGTGGTAGGCTAAAAAATGTCTACCAAAATATGTTCACATGTCCACATTGTAATTTGTGTAACCTGTGAATGTTACCTTAAAAGGGACTTTGCAGATGTGACCAAGTTAAGGATCTTGAAATGGGGAGACTATCCTGGATTATCTGGGTAGACCTGATGTAATCACAAGGGTCCATATAATAGAGAGCAGAAAATCAGAGAGAGTAGTAGGAGATGTGACAATGGAAGCAGTACATTAAGGTGATACAAGAAGGGGCCACAAGCTAAGGAATGCAGGCAGCCTGTAGAAGCTGAAAAGTAAGGAAATGAAAGCCTCCAGAAGGAATGCAACCTGCCAACACCTTGATTTTGGCCTTCTGACCTCCAGAACTCTAAGAGAATAAAAATGTGTTTTTTTAATCCAATAATTTTGTGGTAATTTGCTACAGTGGCAATGGGAAACTAATATATGGAATAACCTAGATAAACTAAAAAACAATCACTAAATGTGCTTTAAATATATAGTTATGTATCAGAAACATTTATAAATTTTGATAACCTGTAATTAAGTAATAATATGTATAGAATGCTTTAAAGTTTACAATGTAGCATCATTAAACAAATAATTTCATTTGACCTTCATGACAACCTTATGAACTTAATAAGAGTTACCATGTGAGCAAACTCATACTATGGGGCAGGCACTGTGTTAAGACCTTTATGTGGATTTTTTTCTAATTTTGCCCCAACCCTAAAATCAGCTGTTATTTACCCCTTCTAATCAATGATACACATGGAGCTTTCTCAGGTCAGGTAGCATGCCAGAGTCATGCAGCTAATAAGTAGAAGAGCTGGAGTATGTATTCAGGTCTGTCTGATCCCAAAGCCCATCTTCATTCTGTTGTACCGAAGAGCCTCTTCTTATCCCTCTTCTATCAGTGAGAGAAATCATAAAGTCCAGGCCATTTAGTGAAGTAATGGAGCTAGAATTCAAGGCCTGGTGCTGTAATTCCACAGTCCGTTGATTTTCAACCTTAACATACTGAAAGAAAACTTTATATGCTCTTTTCAAACACTGTCTTTTAGCTATACTCAAGGAACTCAATAGAACCACATAAAAGAGAAATACAAATGTAATTAGATAATCAAACCTTAACTGTTCTTTTGACATTCTGTTTTTACTCTTCCTCATTTTATCTCTCTAGATCTGGTCTCAGTTATGCAGCAGAATTATACCTTTTTACCTTTGTACAGGTCATGCCATTGCACTGCCTGAGGATCCCAAGTTGAAAGTCAAACTCACTTGTGTCTCTGTGCTGTTCTAGTCATTGTGCCTTTATTTCTTCGCGGGCTGGCATGTGCCTGGACACTCTCAGACCTGCGAAGCGTGACCTCTAGCTAGGGAAGATTGCTCATTTCATTGATATGCTGCTCAGAGTACACTGGGGTGCCCTGGAGAGCTGGGCACTGAAAATGCCTCTGAAAGTACTGGGTCCAAAACTCAGGTGATGAAAAAACTTCATACTTTTCTGACTTCAGGCACAGACAGGATATACACAATGCCTGTTATTTGTAGAGTCATCCTTTTTGGCGATTAACCTCATGACCCAGCAGAAACATAAAGAGCTTCTATGCATGTTGTGTGGAGAGCTAAATTTGTTTACTTTCCCTGAATATATAGTCACAGTATTATAAAATTATGCTAAAATGTGGATGGCCCTTTTATGATAAGGGACTCACTTTCTATGTGCAAAGACAGCACATAAGTAATTTATGGAAGCTATTGTCATTTACTAAAATATGCTGACAGGAGAATGGCACTTTCCATATATAAATGTGCCTAATGTGCCATGTTCCTTGCCATTTGCTTATTTACTTATTTTAAGTGGAAGAGTAGATGTTTTTTACCAACAGCAATATTTCCTAGGTATATAATAATAGTGCTTAATAGACAATCGATTTCAAAGGTAGTTTAAATCTGTCCATTATAAAGTCACATAATCAGAATTTATGGAGCCTGTGTAAGTGGAAATATCTGCTTAGGAGTGCAAGGTTCTTGAGACTAAATGTCTACTGTTCAGATTTCTCTTGAATTAAGTATTGGTCTGCCCATTAGCCAAGAAATGGATAAAATACACGTGTTCCACATTGGTGCTACCACTTCTGCTATCATTTATTGAGTACCAGGCACTTTTCTAAGTACTCTATGTGTAATAACTTATTTAATTCTCACAACAACTCTATGAGGCATTCCCATTTTAGTAATGAAGAAACTGAATTTTCAAAAGGCCAAATAATTTATTCAAGGTGACATACCTACTAAGCAGAAGCCCAATTTCAGAACCTTTGTTCTTTACCTACTGCACGCAATAGGAAGTTTTCCCACATCCCACCCAGCTAATTTTTCGCCTAGAATTTCTATCGAATATATACCATATACTTGAGAGGCTTCTGCTCAAGATATATTTATTTGCTGCCACAAAATAGTTTTAGAGCTTGAATTCACTTTTATGCTGATGCCACAATGGTCAAGACTTTTGAGGAGTCCTCCCATAACTGTTATTTTAATGGCACGGGTGCATCCTAACTTATCTCTTGGGATCACTGTGATGAGTCCTAAAATTCACAGGAGAGGTAATGTCAATTTTAGAGAAATTATCTGGAAGGTTCCTAAGTGGAAATATAAATAATTTGAAGAAATCCCATAAATTACCTGAAACAACCCCTGGAAACTCTTGAGTTGTTTATTACTTCATCTCTCTCTGTCCTCTTGGATGTGAATCTCAGCTAATTTGGGAAGATGCTGTGGGCTAGTGTGGCTACCTCCTGTTTACTCACAAATCAAAAAAGGACCCAGAACCCCAGTAGCAAGATTACCATTGGTCACCTATGCATAGAACCTCTATGAAAATCAAGAATCAAGTAAGCACTGCTGGCTCTGGCCAGAAGGAGACTTTAGAAAAGATTGCTCAGAGAAGATTATGGGTGACTTGAGAGAAGATTATTTATGTATTGATACAATGAAGACCCAACCCTGAAATTGCTCCAGTTTTAGATTTCTTGCTAGGTGATATAATAATAAATTCCTTATTGTTTAAGCCAGTTGAGTTAGGATTTTCTGTTATTTTCAGGCAAAAATTATCCAAGAGAAAACCTAAATGATATGTCTCCTTCCATATTGCTGAAGGCATTGCATTACTGTTTGGCATTTGATACTAATTTCAAATGCATGAATCCTTTAGGTAACCCGCCTCCTTTTGAAATTTGGTGCTGATGTAAATGTAAGCGGTGAAGTCGGAGATAGGCCCCTCCACCTAGCATCTGCAAAAGGATTCTTTAATATTGCGAAACTCTTGGTGGAAGAAGGCAACAAAGCAGATGGTAAGATTATGTTTAGAAGAAGAAATTTGCTATCTTTTACTTTATGTATGCTTTTTACTTCTACTTTACTTATTTATTAGAGAATAATCTAAGTTGATTAATCTTGTACTCATGTACTAATTTGTTCCACAAGTCATAATTTATTATTTTTAATATATTAATTAAACCTATATGTTAATCCTTCTTTACATATTTTAGTTCAACTCTTAATGTATTAGGTGCTGCAGTAAAAGTAAGGGGTTTTCCTAAATTTTTCCTACTTTTTGTTATTCACTACTCTTTTTTTAATTGAGGTAAATTTTACATATAGCAAAATTCTCAAATCTTAACTGAATATTGACTTAAGTGAATATTTGCTTGTGGATACATCCATGTAAAAGCCACCCAGATCAAGATATAGACATATTTTCATCTGGAAAGTTGAAAATATTTCACCTGGAAAGTTCCTTTTTGCCCACTTCTTAGTAAATAGCTTTCACCACCAAAGGTAATCAATATTCTGGCTTCTATTGCTATAGGTTAGCTTTTTTTCTGTTCTTGAAGTTGATATAATTTTGTGACTGCTTTCTTATGATCAACAAGATGATTTTGACTTTTATCCATGTTGTTGCATGAATCATAATTTGCTCTTTTTTATTACCGAAAATTCTATGAATTTCCCACAATTTAACTGTTTATCCATGCTCCTTGTAATGGAAGGTTAAATGTTTCTAGTGTTTGACTTTTGTGAATATAGCTGCCAGAAACATTCAGTTCTTCTTGTGAATATCTGTGTTAATCTCTCTTCGTTCTGTGTGTGTGTGTGTGTGTGTGTGTGTGTGTGTGTGTGTATTTAGAGAGAGAGAGAATTACTGCATCAAAGGGCATGCACATGGTTAACTTTTTAGGAAATTTCAGACAACTCTCCAAAGTGTTTGCAGTATTTTTCACTCCCACAGCTATATATGAGAGTTCCAGTCGCTCCCCACATCCTCCCCGGTATTTGATACTACTGTTATTTTTAATGGAAATAGAGTTAGAATGTGATCAGGTTGGGGAAAAAAACCTTTAGAATGCACAGAAAGATTTTAGATGCATTTAGTAGAATAGAATTTCCTGCAACTTTTTAGTTTTTTAATTACAAAATGAATTTTGGAAAATTGAAAGTATTGAGAAAAAGCTTTCTTTCTCTTTTTTTCCTGTTCCTCAAAAACTTAATTTTTTGACACAAATTCACTCATAGTTACATCTTGTCTTTAAATTCTCTCAGGCATATCCAGCATTCTTCCACTGACCCCCAAGAGACCTAATTAAAAGCCCAGCTGTAAGAACTGCTGGCCTTTGCAGCAGAAATGATGCACATTTCCAAAAGCACAAGGTTGTCAGATCTATAGAACTGCCGTTTCCTTGGTCCAAAATTGAGATTGATATTCAGTTAATAAAGCTAATCAATGTTTTCATTACTCTAAGGAAAACACAAAGGCCAGAGACAACTGTAGCAAGAAGCTAGGGCAATTTCATTTCCATGTTGGAAACAGGGCCATTTTATTTGGTAACAACGTAGTTTGTATCATTTTCTGAGCCAGTGTGTAATAACTCAGGAATATTTTCTGTAGCATTATCATAAACAACTTGTGTTGTCAGGATGCAAGGAATGCTGTTGTCTGGACCTTGTTTAAGCAGTCTCTTTGATTCTGTTGGTTTAGGATAGGCAGACGTACACCAATGTGAATCACTGAACACATAATTGTTTTTGAAACTGCCTCACTCTTCCAAGGGGTCAGGAACCGCTCACATTTTTCCTTTATTATCAAGGCCAACCTCAGCCTTTTATTCCTCTGCACAACTCCAAAGCTCAGTGGTGTCAAAATGAGTGTCATTTATGATCAGCATGTCTCCAGGATCAAAGGACTCTTCTACAAAAGGCATTGAAATGTGTACTGCACCCGTATTCCCGGTACATACCAGCGTCATATGATATAATTTTTAACATTTTCTTTCTGACTCACACAAGCACTACATGCCTCCTACTCAATCATTTAAAAAAATCAAGTGACGTGACTCAGAGTTTTAAGTATTTTTACTTCCTTCTAATATACACTTGATATTTAAGTCCCTTTTGCACTTCAACCAATTGCAAAGAATAAATCAGAAAATCTTTTGTGCTGGTGGACACTGCACAAGATTTATTATCAGCTGGTTTACTTATTCCAAAATGTATCTAAGCCTCCAGATGATTTATTTTAGATCTGGACTTTGCCTGTGGTTAATGGACCTAAGGGGAAGAATAAATGAATGACCCCAAAAGGAGTGCAATTTGAAATCTGGTATTTACAGCATGTTTCCGTGGTAACAGAATGTCACAAATGAAAATAAATTCAAGTTGCAAATTAGCCAAAATGTATTTCCGAAAGCACGTTCCGCATGTTTGTGAGGTTGACCTATTCAGTCACATATGTTTTAAGTCTCTAGTCTTCTTCCTTGTACCTCGTAGGGCAATTAAAAAGGAGAACTGCAATGCTTATCGAATGAGATTGAAAAGGTCAAAATATTGCTGCACTCTATAGGAGGAAAATAGAGACACAATTCTCACAATTTATCATTTTAATAAAGTTAAAAATGGAAAATGTTAAATTCAGAAACTATTAATTTTTTGTCATCTGAATGTTGAATGCTATAGTTCTCTTAACTGGAGAACTGGATACTAGGGAAAGTCACGAAAATTTCTAGGGCATGGTCAATAAGGAGAAGTAATTTATTTTTAAAAATGTGTCTTGTCAGAACTATCATACAGATTTGTTACTGAAAATTTCTTTAAGACACGCTTGGGAGTTGCTTTAGAGAGCTGGTGGGATGTCCTAACATTGCTGGGTTAATATGGAAATGTTTATTTTATCTTTAAGATCAATGAGCAGAAATAAGCAAGAAGTAGCATCCAGCTACCTACCCATTCATCAATCTTTCTTTCAAAAGACATTACTGAACATATACTCTCTTCGAAGTAGAGGACTAGTGACCAAATATTTTCCTAATAATGATTTACATGTATTCCTTTGCTTGAAATTTTCCTTTACTTAAATCTCTAAATAAGATGTTAGAGCAAACAGAATATCATTCATACATTCAGTTTTCCTCAGGTAAGAATAATAATATATGTACTTTTTGTTTTTGCAAATTGGTCCAAGACAAAATTAAGGGTTCAGAAGGACTGAAGCAGAAATACAGGCATATATATATATAAACTCTGCGTCTGATGCAGATTTCTCCTGGCTTGTCCCTTTGGTTGGTATTTATATCTTCTTTGATGGGAATAATGTCTAGGCCATTGCAGGTAATTCACCAAGTAAAGAGTCTGCTTTGAAGTTTATTGATTCAACTAGAGAAGAATAATGTTGGGTGGGGCCAGGTATGGCTAAAGGAAAATTATGAATTAATGGAATATTGTGCTTCATTCTGCTTTACAATGTTCCCTCTCGCCCTCAAGAACTCACATGTGACCTCCTGGTGCCCTGGACTCCCTGCTGTCCTCAAGCTTTGACTCATGGTATTGACTTTCCCTGGCTTCCAACAGAATGTGAACAAAGGAAAAGTATCTTAAAAAGGAAGATAATCAAAACAACCAGGAAAATTCTTCTAGAGGAAGTGTGTCCTTCTGAGCCACTCATTAATAGAAAAGATTCAAAGATTTATTTTTCAATAACAGTCTTGGGAGGAGGAGTTCAGGAACTTTGTTAAAGATTTCCCTTTGGCTTAAGATCTTGCAGGTTGATAAAATAAGAATTGTTGTCTACAAATATAGCAGCTATAAGGCCTAAACCAGTGTTCATTAAATGTTAAATGATGATTATATTTGAACTTTTTTTAATTAACTCTTATCTTGCCTTCTTTTTCCTTCCAATCCTTCATCATTAAAAAAGTAATTCTATCAATTCTTTTGGTTCTATGGATAATTTCTTTTATAGATATATATAAGAATGAGAATGAATGGGATTTGTTAAGGACTATTATTTTCTATTTTGAATAAAGCACCCTGTACAGATGGACAAAGTAGTAAAATAATAAAACAAATGGTTGTAGAGCAGTCGATCTGGTTATTTTTGGTTTTAAAAATTGTGCTAAAGCAGATCTAGAATTTAGCAGTTTGGTGTTGATTTGTTATTACTTCAGGCCTGTAATTATTGACTATTCAACTAGACTGTAAATTATTTGAGGGTATAGACTCTATGCATTTATAGCTTATTGGCCTTAGCACTTAGCAAAATTCGAAGAGGGAAATTAGTAAAAAGGGAGAGTGAAGATTTTTATTAAGTATCTAATTTGTGATAAGCATCATGCTAGACACTTTCTAGAAATGATCACCTTTAATCCTTTCAGCATCCCTGCTGCACCAATAGTGTTATTATATCCACTGTTACTTATTAGAGATCAATATCTCCAACACCTAGCACAGTGATTGGTGCATATTGATTATTTAATACTTGTTGAGGAATGACTATGTGTCAGTCAGGTGTTCTTATTTGCAAGTGTTGGAAACTAATGCTTGCTAATTTAAGCATGAGGGGAAATATTAAAGGATATCAATTAGCACACAGAATCTTCCCCAGGACAGAGTAGAAAGCCAGGTTTGGAATTCTCACTGTGAGAAATGGTGTCCAGAATCACACCCCAAAACTAATCCTTTGAAGGCACACTGCCACCCCAGCTAGGCACACACACCAACACGTGTTTCTGGCACCAACAGTGCGGGGCACCCAGTCTGTGGCTGGGCAACAGTACCACTAGAAATTAGATGGAGCTATTCTACCACTGCTACTTTGCCAAGATAGAATAGACTCTCCTTTTGTGTGTCATCAGCTCTGATGTCAGAGTCTGAAATAACATGTTGATTGGAAGAGCCTGTAGATAAGTGTCCAACCAGGGCGTGGTTGAGAGTAAAAGGGTCACTATTAAAAATTATGCTAGGATAACAAGCCTAAACCAGGACATATAGTCACCCTCTACTAATTCTGTGCCCTTAACTGCAAAGGAGGCTTGGAAAGCATATTTTCAGCTTCTATGATAAAAGATGATCTTGGCCTCTAGTCAGTACTTTCAGTATAGGGAATTTCCCAAAAGTCAGAAGAGTTTATAAGGCTGGATTGGACAAAGAGAAGGTCAAATGCCCACTACTGAGTAATCAATTTAAAAGTTAATATTAAATAACTATCTTAGGTAATACAATTAATGAGGTCTTCCTCACTCTAAAACTTGCTGCCTTTTCATTATACCATGCTTTGTATACCGCAGTATGACATTTCTCAGTTAAGGGGACATCAGAACCTCCTACACAGTACTGCGAACATACAGAGTACTAGGCCCCACGCTAACATATTGAGCCAAAATTTTGGGAAATGGTGCTCTGTCCAGAGTCTGAAATTTTTAACATCTTCCATGGGGGTGAAAGGGGAATCAATCTGAAAGGAGATACTTGTGGAAATAAGGCTATGAGTACCTTTTAGATACTTATTAGTTTCCTGAACTCTTCCATTGTGCAAGGTAGATTTTTGTTTTAACATCTTTATTGGAGTATAATTGCTTTACACTGGTGTGTTAGTTTCTGCTTTATAATAAAGTGAATCAGCTATACATATACATATATCCCCATATCTCCTCCCTCTTGCGTCTCCCTCCCACCCTCCCTATCCCACACCTCTAGGTGGTCCCAAAGCACCGAGCTGATCTCCCTGTGCTATGCGGCTACTTCCCACTAGCTATCTATTTTACACTTGGTAGTGTATATATGTCCATGCCACTCTCTCACTTCATCCCAGCTTACCCTTCCCCTCCCCGTGTCCTCAAGTCCATTCTCTACATCTGCATCTTTATTCCTGTCCTGCCCCTAGTTTCTTCAGATATATGTGTTAGCATACAGTATTTGTTTTTCTCTTTCTGACTTACTTCACTCTGTATGACAGATTCTAGGTCCATCCACCTCACTACAGATAACTCAATTTCATTTCTTTTTATGGCTGAGTAATATTCCATTGTATATATGTGCCACATCTTCTTTATCTATTCATCTGTTGATGGACACTTAGGTTGCTTCCATGTCCTGGCTATTGTAAATGCAGCTGCAATGAACATTGTGGTACATGGTTCTTTTTGAATTATGGCTTTCTCAGGGTATATGCCCAGTAGTGGGATTGCTGGGTCATATGGTATGCAAGGTAGATTTGATTAGATGCATTCCATAGATTTATGGGAGCTAGAAGAAAGCCTGTTTAATGTGGAAATAGGCTATAGGATAGAATTATAACTTTTTAAATTGGAAAATTAAGTGGCACTTAATTTCCTTTATTATTGTCATTAATTGGCAATTTCCAGGAGTCTCTTAGGCACTTAGAAAAGTCACTGATACTACACATGAGCAGGTTGAGAAATAGAGGATTCCAGATAACGTATCGTTCCCTTTCTTTTGATGACAGTGAACGCTCAGGATAATGAAGATCATGTTCCACTCCATTTCTGTTCTCGCTTTGGACACCACGGTATAGTGAAGTACCTGCTCCAGAGCAATTTAGAAGTTCAGCCACATGTTGTTAATATCTATGGAGACACCCCTTTGCACCTGTGAGTATTATGTATACTTCCATAGGTACTCCAGGTATACTACTTGTACCTTCTTACTATTCTCAAAATATTTTCTTAACTCTAGGGCATGCTACAATGGCAAATTTGAAGTTGCCAAGGAAATCATCCAAATATCAGGAATAGAAAGTCTGACTAAAGAAAACATCTTCAGTGAAACGGCTTTTCACAGGTAAAAGAATATTTAAGTGCAATAGCCTCTAAACTTAGCTAACACCCTACAACACCGGAAGTCATGTACATAAAGCAAGAATGAATAGTGGCAGATGTTGCAATCAGAGAGCAAGACCAGAGGGTGGGCAGAGGACAAGGAGCCCAAGCTAGATGCACAGAAGAAAAGGTAGACGCAGATGCTGCAGTCAGTACAACAGATGGGGCCAGAGCCAGATGCTGCCTTCCTGGCAGCAGCCACAAAGACAGGGAATGATGTTGCCAAGGCAACAGGCATATCAACATCTGTAAGCATATTGCTCCTATTCCACTTCACTCTGCAGAAAGCTGCCAAAAGGAGCAGTGCCCATAATCCTCCTCCGACAAGAATCTCATTACCAGAATTCATCAGCATCAAATGTGCCATTTTTTTCCTTACCACTTAAACCTTATGTGCAAATGTATCTACCTATCTAAGACGTCCATCTGTCAGCCTGTAAGAGCTTAGTCAGGGTGGCCACTGAGGTACCTAAGAAGGCATTAGCTCCTTGCTAGGAATCAATTAGAGTCCTTTGCAACGTGCTCTGGAAAAGCACCCTGAAGGAGCAGCTGGGTTTGGAAAAGTTGTGACAAAGAAAAAAAGAAAGAAAGAGAGAGAGGGAGGGAAAAGTTTGCTAAGAACTCAAGAGCATAACTCCCTAAAATGTCCAGAAGGAAGGCAGATGTTTTATAAAATTTAAAACCCTCATTTTTTTACAGGTTACTGTTTTGCTTATAAAAATAAAAACATAGTCATTTGAATTGAGTAAACCTTGAATATAAGATTATTTACCTACATATTACAGATCTCTTGGCTAGTTAGCAACCTCTAAAACATGTATTTGAGACTAGTATGTTATTTACGTAGTGTTTGTCCTGTACTAGTGAATAAGAGAAATGAGACACTTTTTTTTAATACTGAACTAAAACTAAGCTTACACTTCTGCATCAGGCATCAACTCGTCAAATTTCACTTGGATTTCCAGATTTTTCTTATCACCCAAAGAGGTCAGCCAAAAGGGAGGTGAAGAAAACTACCATTTATGGAACAGTGAATATGTGCTGGATGATTTGCATCCATTATCTCATTTAATCCTCATAACCATTTTATGAAGTTTGGATTTACTATCCCTTTTTTACCAATGAGAAAATTGAGGCTCAAGAAAACTAAGTAACTTGCCAAAGATTCTTATGGCTAGAAAAACATGTATTAAATGCCTGACTAATTCCAAATCCTGTGTTTTTATATATCTTCATGTTCTAGTACCAAAATATTTTGTCTGTTTTCTATACACTCTGTAACAGAACAGATGCAAGAACTCTTCAGATCATGCCTTCAAAGTGTACCAGTGGAATTTGTCCCTGAAGGGGACAGTTGGCAGAACTGATATGTACAGGTTACTAGTGTCCTCTACCCATTAGGTCGTTCTTGTGGAGGCTGACACCACAGGCTAGTTTTCAAATCATTTTGCTACTTTGTGCACATAAATTGAAACCGACTATAATCAGAGGGTTATTGTCACCTTCAGAAGATTGTCTATATGACAAGATTAGTGACGTGAGTTAAAAGTATGTATCCAATTGTTTTATTTTGTGCAAACCTGTGGCTACTAGGAATAACATATTAATATTTTTATCCTATTCATTTTAAGTACATATTTATAAAAGAAATTCTCCTTTTACATAAGGAACTGACTACAGTTATGAATTTTTCTATGTACAAATCACAGTGCTTTACACATAGTCAGCACTAAGTACATTCCTGTTACTGTTTTCATATGTCTGTATGTGTACACATTTGTATACACACATACACACACACAGACACACACACACATATATATATATATATGTTCAGAATTCATCATTTCCTATAAATAGTTGCTTTGAACAGAAACAATGAGGTAATTCAGACAATGGAACATTAAAAGTATAGTGTTAATGGTCCTATTTATAATACAAATAACTAATGGTGATATGATCTATTACACTGAGATGGTTGTTTTTTATTCACTTAATTATTCAAGAAAGGCTTGTTAAGGACCTGCCTTCTGTTGTTGCTGGTAGGAACATTAACATGACACAGTCCCTTCCCTCCTTAAGGGAACTCTATTGTAAGGTATCAGAACACACAGAGGTGTATTCATTACCATAATACAATATGATAAGTGCCATAAAACTGAAATTACAAGGAAGCAGAGGAGATAGCAATGAACTCAGCCTTTGGTTCATGAGAAGACTTCATAGAGGAAGCAATAGTTCAACTAGATAAATAATGGCATTTATTTAAAGAAAATAATAATATCCCATGAGAGAAAAAGGATTTAGGCAAAGTCATCCCAGGGAGAGGGAAGAGTAAGACCCAGTGAACTACCACTTCTAGAACAAATCTGGAAGGAAAAAACACTTTTTCTGTACTCTATATGTACTCTACCTCAACACTCAATACCTCACTTCTGAAACACATGATACCAGTTTTGTGTGAGATTTTTCTACACCAAACAATTCTCCAGTTCTCTACAGACACCGAGTGGGTGTCCTAAAATTCATTTCAGTTTGGCACTGCCTACCTGGAATTAGCGTCAGATCTCACAAGACTGCCCCTCTTCCCACTTCAGGTGCAATCACAAGGCTAACTTGTCACCTAAATCTCTCAGAACCTTCCTGCGTTCCCCCATTCCATTCAGTTGCCCTGCAGAATGCCTAGAAAAGAATTAATATCATAGGAAATATTTAATATTTAATAAGAAAATGCTAGAAATTTTATACAGCTCCTTTCTTGAAGGCCCGTATTTGAGAATCTTAGGATTTTATTGCTTTATGTGTTTTTTTTTTTTTTCTTATCACCTCTTTCTCCTCTCTCTTTCCCTCCTTCTCTCATCTGTCTTTTTGGCACTTATATAAACATCAACATCTAGAATAGCCTGGGTGAATCAGGGCTGTTTTAATTTTCTAGGGCTACCATAACTAAATACTACAGACTGGGTGGCTTGAACACCAGAAATTTATTTTCTGACAGTTCTAGAGGCTGGAAGTCCAAGATCAAGGTGTCAGGTTCAGTTTCTTCTGAGGCCTTTCTCTTTGTATTGCAGATGGCCACCTTCTTTTTGTGTCTTTACCTGGTTGTCCCTCTGTTCATGTCATCTGTATACTTATCTTCCCTTCTTATAAGGACACCAGTCATATTTGGTGAGGGCCCATCCTAATTATTCCATTTCCATTTAATTACCTCTGTAAATTATACCTCTTTAAATTATAGTCACATTATAAGGTTATGGGAGTTAGGGCTTCAACATATTAATTTGAAGTGCATACATTCAGCCTTCTATTTTCCCTGTGTTATATTTTTGCAGTGCTTGTACCTATGGCAAGAGCATTGACCTGGTTAAATTTCTTCTTGATCAGAATGTCATAAGCATCAACCACCAAGGAAGGGATGGGCACACAGGTAAGACTGTGGTGAGAACATCACCAGTTTCTGATGCATGTGAATGCTCAAGAAAAGTGGTGGGCTCAGGGTGGGGGGCGGCGTGGGAGTGGTCAACCCCAATGAGGGGGAATATTTTATCAATGACATCATTTGAATTGATGGTGCATGGTGATAATAAAAAGAAGACTGACTTTTGGTCAGTTTCATTATTGTGCTAAAGTATCTACAGTCAA
The DNA here is from genome assembly GCF_009873245.2 of Balaenoptera musculus. Lineage (NCBI taxonomy): Eukaryota > Metazoa > Chordata > Mammalia > Artiodactyla > Balaenopteridae > Balaenoptera > Balaenoptera musculus. Next base: position 64,529,963 of record NC_045785.1, read on the forward strand.
TGCACACATTATGATCTGCACCAGGAACAGACTGATCACACTGCCTTACCCTTGGCTTGCTGCTGAAAAAAATCCCTTGTTTGGGGTCTTTGTTCTTTGATTTGTACAAAGTTGCTAACATTTATTCTGGTAATTACAGTGGATATAGAAATACTAGAAATTGTGCTAAGCAAAAGGTTGTCTATATAGATCAACTAGGTACTTCTTTTCCTAAACTATGTCATGTTTTTTTTTTTTTAAACATCTTTATTGGAGTATAATTGCTTTATAATGGTGTGTTAGTTTCTGCTTTATAACAAAGCGAATCAGTTATACATATACATATGTTCCCATATCTCTTCCCTCTTGCGTCTCCCTCCCTCCCACCCTCCCTATCCCACCCCTCTAGGTGGTCACAAAGCACCGAGCTGATCTCCCTGTGCTATACGGCTGCTTCCCACTAGCTATCTATTTTACATTTGGTAGTGTATATATGTCTATGCCACTGTCTCACCCTGTCACATCTTACCCCTCCCCCTCCCCCTATACTCAAGTCCATTCTCTAGTAGGTCTGTGTTTTTATTCCCATCTTGTCACTAGGTTCTTCATGACCTTTTTTTTTTTTCCTTAGATTCCATATATATGTGTTAGCATACTGTATTTGTTTTTCTCTTTCTGACTTACTTCACTCTGTATGACAGACTCTAACTCCATCCACCTCACTACAAATACTTCCATTTCATTTCTTTTTATGGCTGAGTAATATTCCATTGTATATATGTGCCACATCTTCTTTATCCATTCATCCAATGATGGACACTTAGGTTGCTTCCATGTCCTGGCTATTGTAAATAGAGCTGCAATGAACATTTTGGTACATGACTCTTTTTGAATTATGGTTTTATCAGGGTATATGCCCAGTAGTGGGATTGCGGGGTCGTATGGTAGTTCTATTTTTAATTTTTTAAGGAACCTCCATACTGTTCTCCATAGTGGCTGTATCAATTTACATTCCAACCAACAGAGCAAGAGTGTTCCCTTTTCTCCACACCCCCTCCAGCATTTATTCTTTCTAGATTTTTTGATGATGGCCATTCTGACCGGTGTGAGATGATATCTCATTGTAGTTTTGATTTGCATTTCTCTAATGATTAATGATGTTGAGCATTCTTTCATGTGTCTGTTGGCAATCTGTATATCTTCTTTGGAGAAATGTCCATTTAGGTCTTCTGCCCATTTTTCGGTTGGGTTGTTTGTTTTTTTGTCATTGAGCTGCATGAGCTGCTTGTAAATCTTGGAGATTAATCCTTTATCAGTTGCTTCATTTGCAAATATTTTCTCCCATTCTGAGGTTGTCTTTTGGTCTTGTTTATGGTTTCCTTTGCTGTGCAAAAGCTTTTAAGTTTCATTAGGTCCCATTTGTTTATTTGTGCTTTTATTTCCATTTCTCTAGGAACTGGGTCAAAAAGGATCTTGCTGTGATTTATGTCATAGAGTGTTCTGCCTATGTTTTCCTCTAAGAGTTTGATAGTGTCTGGCCTTACACTTAGGTCTTTAATCAATTTTGAGTTTATTTTTGTGTATGGTGTCAGGGAGTGTTCTAATTTCATACTTTTACATGTACCTGTCCAGTTTCCCCAGCACCACTTATTGAAAAGGCTGTCTTTTCTCCACTGTATATGCTTGCCTCCTTTATCAAAGATAAGGTGACCATATGTGCGTGGGTTTATCTCTGAGCTTTCTATCCTGTTCCATTGATCTATGTTTCTGTTTTTGTGCCAGTACCAAACTGTCTTGATTACTGTAGCTTTGTAATATAGTCTGAAGTCAGGGAGCCTGATTCCTCCAGCTCCATTTTTCGTTCTCAAGATTGCTTTGGCTATTCGGGGTCTTTTGTGTTTCCATACAAATTGTGAAATTTTTTCTTCTAGTTCTGTGAAAAATGCCAGTGGTAGTTTGATAGGGATTGCACTGAATCTGTAGATTGCTTTGGGTAGTAGAGTCATTTTCACAATGTTGATTCTTCCAATCCAAGAACATGGTATATCTCTCCATCTATTTGTATCATCTTTAATTTCTTTCATCAGTGTCTTATAATTTTCTGCATACAGGTCTTTTGTCTCCTTAGGTAGGTTTATTCCTAGATATTTTGTTCTTTTTGTTGCAGTGGTAAACGGGAGTGTTTTCTTAATTTCACTTTCAGATTTTTCATCATTAGTGTATAGGAATGCATGAGATTTCTGTGCATTAATTTTGTATCCTGCTACTTTACCAAATTCATTGATTAGCTCTAGGAGTTTTCTGGTAGCATCTTTAGGATTCTCTATGTATAGTATCATGTCATCTGCAAACAGTGACAGCTTTACTTCTTCTTTTCCAATTTGGATTCCTTTTATTTCTTTTTCTTCTCTGATTGCTGTGGCTAACACTTCCAAAACTATGTTGAATAGTAGTGGTGAGAGTGGGCAACCTTATCTTGTTCCTGATCTTAGTGGAAATGGTTTCAGTTTTTCACCATTGAGGACAGTGTTGGCTGTGGGTTTGTCATATATGGCCTTTATTATGTTGAGGAAAGTTCCCTCTATACCTACTTTCTGCAGGGCTTTTATCATAAATGGGTGTGGAATTTTGTCGAAAGCTTTCTCTGCATCTATTGAGATGATCATATGGTTTTTCTCCTTCAATTTGTTAATATGATGTATCACATTGATTGATTTGCATATATTGAAGAATCCTTGCATTCCTGGAATAAACCCCACTTGATCATGGTGTATGATCCTTTTAATGTGCTGTTGGATTCTGTTTGCTAGTATTTTGTTGAGGATTTTTGCATCTACGTATATCAGTGATATTGGCCTGTAGTTTTCTTTCTTTGTGACATCTTTGTCTGGTTTTGGTATCAGGGTGATGGTGGCCTCGTAGAATGAGTTGGGGAGTGTTCCTCCCTCTTCAATAGTTTGGAAGAGTTTGAGAAGGATAGGTGTTAGCTCTTCTCTAAATGTTTGATAGAATTCGCCTGTGAAGCCATCTGGTCCTGGGCTTTTGTTTGTTGGAAGATATTTAATCACAGTTTCAATTTCAGTGCTTGTGATTGGTCTGTTCATATTTTCTATTTCTTCCTGGTTCAGTCTCGGTAGGTTGTGCATTTCTAAGAATCTGTCCATTTCTTCCAGGTTGTCCATTTTATTGGCATAGAGTTGCTTGTAGTAATCTCTCATGATCCTTTGTATTTCTGCAGTGTCAGTTGTTACTTCTCCTTTTTCATTTCTAATTCTATTGATTTGAGTCTTCTCCCTTTTCCTCTTGATGAGTCTGGCTAATGGTTTATCAATTTTGTTTATCTTCTCAAAGAACCAGCTTTTAGTTTTGTTGATTTTTGCTATTGTTTCCTTCATTTGTTTTTCATTTATTTCTGATCTGATCTTTATGATTTCTTTCCTTCTTCTAGCTTTGGGGTTTTTTTGTTCTTCTTTCTCTAACTGCTTTAGGTGCAAGGTTAGGTTGTTTATTCGAGATGTTTCCTGTTTCTTGATGTAGGCTTGTATTGCTATAAACTTCCCTCTTAGCACTGCTTTTGCTGCATCCCATAGGTTTTGGGTCGTCGTGTCTCCATTGTCATTTGTTTCTAGGTATTTTTTTATTTCCCCTTTGATTTCTTCAGTGATCACTTCGTTATTAAGTAGTGTATTGTGTAGCCTCCCTGTGTTTGTACTTTTTACAGATCTTTTCCTGTAATTGATATCTAGTCTCATAGCATTGTGGTCAGAAAAGATACTTGATACGATTTCAATTTTCTTAAATGTACCAAGGCTTGATTTGTGACCCAAGATATGATCTATCCTGGAGAATGTTCCATGAGCACTTGAGAAAAATGTGTATTCTGTTCTTTTTGGGTGGAATGTCCTATAAATATCAATTAAGTCCATCTTGTTTAATGTATCATTTAAAGCTTGTGTTTCCTTATTTATTTTCATTTTGGATGATCTGTCCATTGGTGCAAGTGGGATGTTAAAGTCCCCTACTATGATTGTGTTACTGTCGATTTCCCCTTTTATGGCTGTTAGTATTTGCCTTATGTATTGAGGTGCTCCTATGTTGGGTGCATAAATATTTACAATTTTTATACCTTCCTCTTGGATCGATCACTTGATCATTATATAGTGTCCTTCTTTGTCTCTTGTAATTGTCTTTATTGTAAAGTCTATTTTGTCTGATATGAGAATTGCTACTCCAGCTTTCTTTTGATTTCCATTTGCATGGAATATCTTTTTCCATCCCCTCACTTTCAGTCTGTATGTGTCTCTAGGTCTGAAGTGGGTCTCTTGTAGACAGCATATATATGGGTCTTGTTTCTGTATCCATTCAGCCAGTCTGTGTCTTTTGGTGGGAGCATTTAATCCATTTACATTTAAGGTAATTATCGATATGTATGTTCCTATTCCCATTTTCTTAAATGTTTTGGGTTTGTTATTGTAGGTGTTTTCCTTCTCTTGTGTTTCTTGCCTAGAGAAGTTCCTTTAGCATTTGTTGTCAAACTGGTTTGGTGGTGCTGAACTCTCTCAGCTTTTGCTTGTCTGTAAAGGTTTTAATTTCTCCATCGAATCTGAATGAGATCCTTGCTGGGTAGAGTAATCTTGGTTGTAGGTTTTTCTCCTTCATCACTTTAAGTATATCCTGCCACTCCCTTCTGGCTTGCAGAGTTTCTGCTGAAAGATCAGCTGTTAACCTTATGGGGATTCCCTTGTGTGTTATTTGTTGTTTTTCCCTTGCTGCTTTTAATATGTTTTCTTTATATTTAATTTTTGACAGTTTGATTAATATGTGTCTTGGCGTGTTTCTCCTTGGATTTATCCTGTATGGGGCTTTCTGTGCTTCCAGGACTTGATTAACTATTTTCTTTCCCATATTAGGGAAGTTTTCAACTATAATCTCTTCAAATATTTTCTCAGTCCCTTTCTTTTTCTCTTCTTCTTCTGGGACCCCTATAATTCGAATGTTGGTGCGTTTAATGTTGTCCCAGAGGTCTCTGAGACTGTTCTCAGTTCTTTTCATTCTTTTTTCTTTATTCTGCTCTGCAGTAGTTATTTCCACTCTTTTATCTTCCAGGTCAATTATCCGTTCTTCTACCTCAGTTTTTCTGCTATTGATCCCGTCTAGAGTAATTTTAATTTCATTTATTGTGTTTTTCATCGTTGCTTGGTTCCTCTTTAGTTCTTCTACGTCCTTGTTAAATGTTTCTTGCATTTTGTCTATTCTATTTCCAAGATTTTGGATCATCTTTACTATCATTATTCTGAATTCTTTTTCAGGTAGACTGCCTATTTCCTCTTCATTTGTTAGGTCTGGTGTGTTTTGACCCTGCTCCTTCATCTGCTGTGTGTTTTTCTGTCTTCTCATTTTGCTTATCTTACTGTGTTTGGGGTCTCCTTTTCACAGGCTGCAGGTTCATAGTTCCCGTTGTTTTTGGTATCTGTCCCCAGTGGGTAAGGTTGGTTCAGTGGGTTGTGTAGGCTTCCTGGTGGAGGGGACTAGTGCCTGAGTTCTGGTGGATGAGGCTGGATCTTGTCTTTTTGGTGGGCACGTCCGCGTCTGGTGGTGTGTTTTGGGGTGTCTGTGGCCCTATTATGATTTTAGGCAGCCTCTCTGATAATGGATGGGGCTGTGTTCCTGTCTTGCTAGTTGTTTGGCATAGGGTGTCCAGCACTGTAGCTTGCTGGTCGTTGAGTGAAGCTGGGTCTTGATGTTGAGATGGAGATCTCTGAGAGATTTTTGCCATTTGGTATTACGTGGAGCTGGGAGGTCTCTTGTGGACCAGTGTCCTGAAGTTGGCTATCCCACCTCAGAGGCACAGCCCTGATGCCTGGCTGGAGCACCAAGAGCCTTTCATCCACACGGCTCAGAATAAAAGGGAGAAAAAATAGAAAGAAAGAAAGAAAGAGGATAAAATAAAATAAAATAAAATAAAGCTATTATAATAAAAAGTAAGAAAAAAAATTATTAAGAAAAAATTTATTAAGAAAAAAACATTTTTTTAATTTTTTAAAATAAATTTATTAATTTTTTATAATAAAAAATAAGAAAAAATTATTAAGAAAAAAATTTATTAAGAAAATTTTTTTTTAATTTTTAAAATAAAAAATATGAAAAAACTTATTAAGAAAAAATTTTTTTTAATTTTTAAAAATAGAAAATAAGGAAAAAATTATTAAGAAAACATTTATTAAGAAAAAAAAGTTTTTAAGTAAAAAAAAACAACAGACGGACTGAACCCTAGGACAAATGGTGAAAGCAAAGCTATACAGACAAAATCTCACCCAGAAGCATACACATATATACTCACAAAAAAAGGAAAAGGGGAAAAATTAATATATCCTGCTCCCAAAGTCCACCTCCTGAATTTGGGATGATTCGTTGTCTATTCAGGTATTCAACAGATGCAGGTACATCAAGTTGTTTGTGGAGCTTTAATCTGCTGCTTCTGAGGCTGCTGGGAGAAATTTCCCTTTCTCTTCTTTGTTCATACAGCTCCCGGGGTTCAGTTTTGGATTTGGACCCGCCTCTGCGTGTAGGTCGCCTGAGGGCGTCTGTTCTTCGCTCAGACAGGACGGGGTTAAAGGAGCAGCAGATTCGGGGGCTCTGGCTCACTCAGGCCGGGGGGAGGGAGGGGTAAGGATGCGGGGTGAGCCTGCGGCGGCAGAGGCTGGCGTGACGTTGCAGCAGCCCGAGGCGCGCCGTGCGTTCTCCCGGGGAAGTTGTCCCTGGATCACGGGAGCCTGGCAGTGGCGGGCTGCACAGGCTCCCGGGAGGGGCGGTGTGGATAGTGACCTGTGCTTGCACACAGGCTTCTTGGTGGCGGCAGCAGCAGCCTTAGCATCTCATGCCTGTCTCTGGGGTCTGCGCTGATAGCCGCGGCTCGCGCCCGCCTCTGAAGCTTGTTTAGACAGCGCCCTGAATCCCCTCTCCTCGTGCACCAGGAAACAAAGAGGCAAGAAAAAGTCTCTTGCCTCTTCAGCAGCTGCAGACTTTTTCCCAGACTCCCTCCCGGCCAGCTGTGGCGCACTAACCCCTTCAGGCTGTGTTCACGCCACCAACCCCAGTCCTCTCCCTGCGATCCTACGGAAGCCCGAGCCTCAGCTCCCAGCCCCGCCCGCCCCAGCGGGTGAGCAGACAAGCCTCTCGGGCTGGTGAGTGCTGCTCGGCACCGATCCTCTGTGCGGGAATCTCTCCGCTTTGCCCTCCGCACCCCTGTGGCTGCTCTCCTCCGTGGCTCCGAAGCTTCCCCCCCTGCCCCCCGCAGTCTCCACCAGTGAAGGGGCTTCCTAGTGTGTGGAAACCTTTCCTCCTTCACAGCTCCCTCCCACTGGTGCAGGTCCCGTCCCTATTCTTTTGTCTCTGTTATTTCTTTTTTCTTTTGCCCTACCCAAGTATGTGGGGAGTTTCTTGCCTTTTGGGAGGTCTGAGGTCTTCTGCCAGCGTTCAGTAGGTGTTCTGTAAGAGCAGTTCCACGTGTAGATGTATTTCTAATGTATCTGTGGGAAGGAAGATGATCTCTGCGTCTTACTCTTCCGCCATCTTGCCCAGACCCCAACTATGTTTTGTTTGCTCAAAGGCAGAATTAATTCCTTGTCAAAGAAATCAACCCTTGCTGTATATCTCTGGCAACAATTCTATTATGTGGTAATGACTGTCTTTTGAAAATTGGGTTTCAGTTTTCCCCTTTTCTCCTTTCACACTTTCATTCTTATTCTATTATAGGATTGCACTCTGCTTGCTACCATGGTCACATTCACCTGGTTCAGTTCTTACTGGATAATGGAGCTGATATGAACCTGGTAGCTTGTGATCCAAGCAGGTCTAGTGGTGAAAAAGATGAGCAGACATGTTTAATGTGGGCTTATGAAAAAGGTATGTTTTTCACCATTGCATCTCTATAGTGATAACATTGAACTGTGTGCACAGATTATGCCAGTGCATCAATAATTCTTTTGCTTGCATGACTTGTATGCTCCCATTTCCTCTGGAGATTGTATTTGAATCGTTGGAGACTTGGATCAAAGAGTACAATAGGGAAAGCAACTCCTGGGCTGCAGATGAGCTGAAGGCATTCTTGGTATTGGCATTTTGAAGGGAGAAGGAGCTATCACATTTCTAGATGCTGGAGAAACAAAATTGTGATAGGTAATGATAGTTACTTTCTTAGAGTAGATACAGAACTAGGCTTTATCTCTTATATAGGAGAATTTTGCTGTGGATTCAAATTATTAAAAATGAAATTAATGCAAAGAAAGAAAGGGAGTATTTGTCACATCTAACCCTGCTAACAATGCGTGCACTAGAAAAAGTAAGGCAACCAATGTTTAGTGCTTAAGTATAAACTTATTTGAGCTCAAAGAGGTGAAAGCTTGGGCAGAACACCTGGTTTTAAATCAAACCATGTTGCTTGATCTTGGGCAAGTTATTTATTCTTGCTGAGCTTTAGTTTTTCATCTGAAAAATAAGGACAATAACAACTTCATAAGATTGTAAAGATTAAATGAGATAATATGTGCAAATTGCTTATAAATGTGGCTGGCACAAAATAAATACCTAATAATTGACATTTCAGTAATAATAACAGTGGTAATAGTAGTAGTCCAGAAATAAAGATTATTAATAGTGAATTTTTCATTTTAAAGGAGAGGAAACTAGACACAATTAGAAGGTAAAATAGCATCTTTGTCATTGTTATTAAAATATACTGTACCTCTTAAGAGAGCTCTACATAAACGCATAAACTCCAACAGAGTGTAAATTTTCAGGTGACATGGAACAGTATTGAAATCAGAGTTACAACTAAATACTGTAAAATATATCAGACTTTGATGCCTGCATTGTCTTATTAAGATGTTTCAAGTATGTGAAGAAGTATTCTTATCTTTTTAAATGTTAGAATCTTAGAAAACCATACTTAAAAAGAGAAATTACTAAACTGGAAGATTTCTTAGGCTACCAAGATGATCTAAAAGGTTTTCTGCCTGAAATAGGACATGGAAGTCCATTAATGAACAGAGAGATGAAGTTTGATGGATAGAAATAGAGAGCTATTGTAAGCATATAGACAAGGAGAAAGAAAAACATATAGTTCTGCAGACTGCTAGTGAGGAAATGATATAGGAGTTACTTTACTAGAGACAAGTGAACAGACATGGAATAGCAAGGAATGAGTTAAGATATAGGCCTGTTATGTTTTTTACTTTTTACTTGAGTATTGTATAAACACACGTGCGCGCACACACGTGTACTTGCACATTATAGCTCAATGAATTTTCACAAACTGAACTCACTCTGCGTCCAGATGAAGAAACTGAACATGGTCAGCACCCAGAAGCCCTACTTACATTGTCTTCCACTCACTCTCCAAAGAGGGTACCACTGCCTTTTCGAGGCATAGACTAGCTTTACCTCTTTCTGTACTTAATATAAGTGAAATGCTACGCTATATACAGCTTTATGTCTGGCCTCTTTTGACCAACAGTTTGTGAGATTCATCCATATTGTTGCAGGTAGCTCTAGACTGTTCATTCTTGTATGGTATTACGTTTTTAATTATATCACAATTCATTCATTCTGCTTTTTCAGGGCATTTGGATAATTTTCAATTGGGGACTATTAGGAACACTGTTGTTATACGTGTACATGTCACATATGTGTCTTTTGATGAATAACTATATACATTTCTGTTAGGTATAACTGCCTTCTACTTTGTGTAAAAGAAAGTCCAGGTAATTATATATTTGCATATCAGTTGGAAAATCTTACATATTCTGAAGCCTCGAGAGGCCTTACTAAGTTCTAGTTATGTTGCATTTATTCCAATGAGTCTCAGACAGTGTCTCTCAATAAGTTTGAGTTTCAGCGAAAGACTGTTTACAAATCATTAGTCTTCCGGAAGACAGCTCAGAAATAGCTGCTGCAGCTTATCTCTTCACAGGGTTTGGCTTTGTTTGTTTTTACTTGATTGAGAGTAATGGTTGAAAACTGGCTTTACTTTTATTTTTTGTGGAATTCCACACTGTATAAAACAGGGAATCATTGTGTAAACTCCTAAGATTTCCTACCAAACGACAACAACAAAAATCCTTTAGCTTAGAGGACTTACCCACTGGTCTCTGCAATATATGCCATACTTGTGATCCTTATTTGTTCAACTAATGTGCCAGGCATCAGTGTTGCACTTCATTATTACTATAAATTTTAACAAATTGAATGTTACTACTCAGGAGATAGATGGATGTTTTGCATATGTTCTAGGGCAGAGCAAGTTAAACCAACAAAATAAATTTGTTGCTATTTTCTCTTGCTAGAGAAATGTTGCATTGTTTCCGTGTGTTCAGGGAAGATTGAAATGGCCTTGTTAAAATATTGTCAGCAGTGCACTGTCCCTGTTTTCTTTGGCTTTGCTTTCTCCTTCAGAGAGGGAGTCACCAAATTAATTGATATGGCGTACCAAGGATTTTCCTGAGCAACTTGGAGATGGAGTTGAAAAAGCACTAAAACTTCACTTGGAGTTCTTTCTTTGTGGAACAGAGATGATGTAAAAATGGCCCCATCATGGCTTGCCCTGTACCCTATCCAGTCCTTAGAAAACCCAGAAGAGACTTCATAACCAGGGTCTGTCTATTTAAAAAGGAATACTTTTGAATGTGCCCAGTTTGAATAGCTCATCTTAGCCTACCCTCTTAAGATAAAACTAGGAGGCTTTCTCAACAGCACTCATCTCTGAATGGTTAGAAGGCAAATTTTTCATCTGTCCCAAACAAAATTTTTAGCTGACCCTCTCTGCTATTGTTAGAGCACATTCAGAGGTGCTTTGGAGTTCTGAAAAGAATTATCTACTATCTTTTGGAATACTTTTAGAAAAGAGTTTACCCACTATGGCTCCCTGTGGGATCAGGTATGAAAAATATTTTCCATTTACATAGCCCTTTTAACCTAAAGATATCAAAATCAATCTTAGAAATAATTTTCCTGGTGACCTTGGTTCTAACCAGTAACCAGAAGCCTGCTGGTTAAGTTTCAATAGTTCACTGCCAGATTGCTCAGAGCTCCAATTTTATAACACTTAGAATGTTTCCTCTCCCCAGTCTGTCCTCCCTCTTCTTTTCTACCGTTCCATCTGAGAGTAGCCATAGCTGTCTCACTCACTTGGATTTGTTCTGCTCTTTCCCTGGGGTACAAAGGACTTGTATGAATCAATTTAAATTGGCCAAAAGAAATAGCCAGCAGCCTGCTTATGTTCAAATCCTCTGCCCTAATCACCAGTAGGGAAAACCCATTGAAAAGACCTACACATAATCTTACATCCATTGCATTAAAGATGAAACTGCTGAATTGAAAAGATCTCAGCCAATTAGAATTGAGCACATAGCTCAGTAGTGTGTCTGGCAGTTAGATTTGAAAAGGCTGCCTTTGACAAAGAAAAGCACTCCTTTATGTCAGGCTGTTTAGGGTCAGAAAATAACCCAAACTAGAAACAGAACTAAAACTTATTTGCTTCAGTACTGACACCAGTTAAAGTAATTTACAGAGGCTCCTATCCCAATATCTAATTACCCAGAATACAATATTTGTATACAGCAGAACTACTCTAATTCACAGTGACAGGGAGCTTCAGTTGGAGAATTAGTGAATAAGTGAGCAAAAACAATAAAAATCAAGGCTCCTGTACCATGATATATACTTTGTTCATTCCTTTTGACAAGTGTAGTGTGGTGTGAATTATTTATAGTAAACGTACCATAGTGTATTCTCTAAAAGTAATGAAGTCTTACAGTTGTGAGTTTCTACAGTTTTCAGCCAGTAAAAAATAACTAAGAGATAAGGATGAGGGAGGAGTAGAAGGAAAAGGAGGTGGCTTCATTAAATTTTTTGATAAATCTTCATCCATGGATGATAAACTCCCAAGCTTCTTCTATATTGAATTCTTACCTATTTGGAATTTAGTCACTTAGTTTAATGAACATAGTTTAGTGTGCTAGGGTGGATTGGGGTGGGATAGAGGAAGGAATAAACAAAAGATTTAGATGGTGTTTTAAAATCTATGTGCAATTTTGTGTCTACTGGTTACCTTTCTACATGTTTAGTTAATTCTATCTTTTAAAAAATCAATAAATAAAATAATACCAACTCTCATTAGACTAGGAAGAACTTTTATTCTTATGGGGGATAACACAAAAAATTTTGAGACATAATAACTGTGTAAGAAGCTACAAACATTAATACAAACAGCAGAAGAGAACTTACATTAATCACTTATTACATAAGCATATATAATATGTGTATAATTTAATTATCAAAATAACCCTTTAAATTGGTATTACCTTTGTATTACAGATAAAATGTTTGAGACTTGGAGGTGTTGTCACACTAGCTCAAACCACACAGCTCTTAGGTGGAGAGCTGCTACCAAACAGAGGTCTGTCTCATTGCACAGTTCAACCGCTTACCACCTCACTCAGAATCAGATAGATCTAAGTCCAAATCCCATACCTATTACTTAATGACCTTGGGCAAGTTATTTAACTGAGCCTTAATCTTCAAATTTAAAATGAGTAAATTAATAACCACTTTAAGAATTCTGCTGAGGGTTAGGGATAAGATGTAAATGTCTGGATCACAGATTCTCAATAAAAATAGTGGTATCTGTTGTTATTAAGTGCATAGCAGAGATACAATCATGCTCCACAAAACTTCCAAATCTTACAGTCTTTCCTCATTTACAACATGCTTTAGTGTCCAGTAAGAAATATGACATTGACATATTAGGATAATGGTCATCTTCTTTAAACCTCCTAATGAAGCATTTTATCCCTGCCAAACACCAGTAGACAAACCCGGAATATATAAAAGCTGGTGTTATTTGGTTGTATATATATTTCTTGTTTATGGCTTAAGTAATACCATTCATTTAAAACTTAAAATTTAAGGACTACAGCAAGATCAAAGAGGTTTTGAAAATCACTAATCAAAATATTAAGCAATTTAAAATCATTGTTCTAACATGTATAGTTGCATGCAAATATATAACATAATATTTTAAAATTTTAGTACAAATTTGCAAGTCTCTTTACTACAGCAGGGTTTTCCTCCTCAGTCATGGAGAAGTATCAAAGATTCTGTGGCCATGTTTTCAAAACATCACACCATCTGACGTGCTGGATCCCTTTACTTGGATACCTGAGGAGTGTGTAAAACTCAACAAGTCCAAAATTGAACTTAATATCTTTTTTGTCCTCATCAGTCAGGTTCTTCTACCATATCCCTTATTCATTATGTCATTTAATGGCATTGCCGTTCACTTAGCACCTGAGTCAAAAATCTGGATTGATGCTTGACTACTTTTTTCTCTCTCAACCTCCCTTCCCCCATATCCATTCAATCAAAAAGTCTTGTTATTTTACTTCATACTTACATTTTGAATCCATCCTTTTTTCTTTTTTCTTTTTTTACTGTCACTGTTTTAATCCATAACCTTATCCTCCTTCTCCTGATCCATTTTAATAGTCTCATAACTACTTTTTTTTTTGTCTTTGGCATCTTTTGATTCCATTTTCTAACTGTAGTCTGAAAGATGTATCCAAGCTGTAAATAGGACCATATCATTCCCCAGCTTAAAATCCTTCACTGATACACTATCACCTTAGGAAAAAAAAGTCTCAGTTTATTATCATGGCATACCCTGTGCCCTTCCTACCTCTCAAACCTCATAGCCAGTCCCTCCTGTCACAGGAGTGACCCCACATGCTGCAATCGTCATCACATTCACTAGATCCCTACCATTCACTAGGGGTTCACTCTATGCCAAACACATTCTACATCACATTATCCCATCAAATCTACACGACAACCCTGTAAGCCAGCGTCTGTTTACATGGTAGTTATGCAAAATTACTCGCTCCTCTACGCATATCATATTATTCCATGCTTCCAAGCCTTTTCTCAAGCAGTCCTCTCTTTCTCTACACTCTCCCACCCTGCCTACCTGACTTCACTTCTTAAATTTCTTAATTCTATTTAACCTTCAAGACTCAGTTTATGGATCCTCTCTTGAAGAAAGTCTCCCCTGACATTCCAGCCTAACACACACACCCTTTCTTGATGTTTTATTGTGCCATACGCACATTTCTATCTCATGTTGAAACACTCTCCCCCTAAACTTTTTGAGAACAAACATTTGGGCTGTTAATCTTGATCTTCCAAAAACTTAATTCAATGGCTGATTCCTAATAGCTGCTCAATATACATTTGTTGAAGTGAAATAGAGAATGAGCAGATATTTCAGTCATAACATTCTATTCCATGTCTCACTAAATGGCATCTGATCAGTCATAATATAGTTGATCTTTTCAAGAATACTAATTACCGCTATTCTGTTTTCTCTGTAGGGATTTTTGAAATATCATAGGTTTTCTTATTAACTGAACAATCCTAATACTCAAATTAATAGGCAGAAGATTTTAAAGAATATTCTAAATACAGCTCCTCTTTCTATTCATTGGAACTGCAAAATTTTTCACTCTGACTAGAATTCTTTTATTCTCCTTTTTTGCTTAATCAACTCATGCTTATCTTTCAAGTTCAGCTTAAAAGACAGTTCCTCAAGGAACTCTTCCCTGACCCCTCCAGCCTATTGTAAAATAACATCGTTATGCACGTTCACAGCATCCTCTACCTTTCCTTCCTAGAGCTTGGCTAAATACAATTTTGAGTGAACATTTATATATATATATATTTTTTTCTTTTCTACTACACAACATTCATTACAAGAGTAAAGAGCATTTCTGTTTCAACATTACACTCTCGTACTTTGTACCATTCATTCATTCATTCAAAAAAAGTGTCATAAACTTAGTATGTTCTAGACAGTATACTAGGAACTGAGGTAAAACAGTGAGTGAAACAGACAGTATCTCCCTGTGCTTAAAAAGTTTGCATTTCTAACAGAAAACACAGGTCATGAGCAAGATAACAAATGGAAACTATCAGATAATAATAAGTGCTATGAATAAAATAAAAAGTAAGTAAAAAGTTGTTAAGTAAAAAGTAAAGTAAAAAGTACAAAGATGGTAAATAAAATGTTCAAGGACACTAAAATGGAAAAGTCACAGAGGGCTTCCCTGGGAAGATGTTGTTTGAGCTGGTCTCTAATGGGCACTCAATAAATATTTGTGGAAGGAAAGGGAAGGGACAATAAAGGCAAAATGGGAAGGGAGAAAAAGAGGAAAGAGGAATGTTAAATGGCTTGGTTTGCATATAATGTCCTTTTGGCAAAAGCATTCATCCTTGTGGATTCTTATCTCAAGATGAAGGAGGACTGGTGACATTCTTGTCTGAGTCTGGTGATTAAGGGATAAGAATCATGGGGGAAGCAGGGGGTGTGTTCTCTTTCTTGTGATATCAAAGTAAAGTATCTTTCAGATTTAAGTCATGAGAAGATGTAGCAAGTCTGGAATATTTGTTGCCTCTGATTTAATTGTCAGTGAATGGGACCAGGACTGTCAGGAGGAAAATGAGCCATAGAAGTGCAAACATCAGGAGCCATCCTCTGATCTCACTTTTCAATGTTTCTGGAAAGTGGGTTTTTAACATGATGGGAAGGGGGGATAGCAAAATATTGAGCAAAGTCTCATCTATATCATTGCTGTGAGAGGTTTAATTTTTGAGGCACATGTAAAGAATGGCCCAGACTGCTCTTTTGATGACCTGGGCATGTGGTACATATGAGATCAATAAGAATTTCTTGGCTTCCATAATCGAGATCAAATCTCCATGTTTTCTACTTAATCTCAGACCCACAGGGTGTCAGAGTCACAAAGGTCTTAGTACTGGTGTCATTCACCATTAATCTTCAGATCTAGTTCTTAAAATGATTTTCATAGCAAGCTTTCTTCTGTGTTCTTAAAATAGTTTCTCATAGCGATGAACAGCATTCATTGTTTCTAAGATGAAATGGCGGGGACTGAGAGACAACCTTATAGGGAAATAATAAAATTTGTACTTTTTCTTCTTGAATAATTAGGAATCCTCTGTTGTATACATGGCCATGATGTAGATACTAAATTCTCCATGTAACAGCCCTTTGGATGGACTTGGAGCCTTAAAGAACAACCTAGGTTTTAAAATAAAGAGCTATTCAGAAAGTTTGGGGAGTGGTGGGGAAAATCACTCCAAATGTAAGGAGTAAAGGGACATAAGAAAAAGACAAATGAAAGGGGAAGCATGGCATTTCGGGAATGTAGACAGGACTGGAAGAGCAGGGGGCAGGAAATGAAAGGCCCTTCAAGCCAGCAGGAGAGTCCCATTTGCCAAAACCCTTGGGGGCACTAATGAATAATACTCTGAAAGTACAAATCACTATTCTAACTGCATTAGGCTAGTATCATAGCAACCTCCTATTTGGGTAAAATACTTGGATGTAGATAGTAAATTCTTAGATATGGGAAAACATTTTATTTAATTAGTGGGACTTCGATTATCTCTGGACGTGTTCCATTAGTGTGCCTTGGTTATCTGGGTATATACATTATCAGGAGTTTGGCTTACAAGTCCATTTAGTGAGTTCCATCAAGGCATTTTTCTGCTTAACCCCTCATAGCTAAATATCAGGGAGCTGGGTCCTAGTGGTTTTCAGGTTTCTTTGCATACACTTGTAGTTTGTCAGTGCAGTGAGAGCAGAGGAGAATTTCCCATACATGTGTGACTCAGCCCACAGTTAGCAGGAGGTGGGAAATCAGGCGGAGATGCCTTCCAGAGCCAAGGGGGCCTCTTGGCATTTCCCTGGCAGCCTCATGCTTATCATCAGCCAGAACCCAGGCACTCATTAGGCTCTTGATGAAAAGCATCCTAAAGAAAATGCCAGCAAATTGTGCCACTGTGCTGGCAGGAAATTAAAACTGCTCAGAGCAAGTGGAGCCAAGAGAGCTGTTGAGATGAAAGGTAACATCAAGGGTGTGATCACACTGACTCACACAGGCCTTCAGGATTCGAGATGTGGCTTTCTGCTTCACTAGGGAAAGCAGGAGGCCCTCTCGGCTGTCAGCCACAGTCAGTCCAACAGAGGGGCTGAGACAGGTGAGGAGGTGGGCTCTGTGAATTAAGCTTTGTTGTACTTGGGTAAATGCTTGTGGTTTGGGTTGTTTTCTTTTCCCAAAGGAGCCTGTCCTAGGAAAAACAGAAATAAGAAAAAAAAACTTGTTTTTGATTTGTTTTTCCTGGTCCCAAACACTTAAAGATCAAATTAAGTAAAATAAAAACTCCAAAAGCACCACAGGTCCTGTTAAAAGTAGGAGCAGACAGTGTGGATAGGAGCAGATAAAACCTAAGAACCTAAGAATCTAGCAAGGGGACAGATGAAGGGGTGTTTTAATTCCAGAGGAAATTCTTGGTGGTGGTGCTAATTTATCCTGAGGCTCAAATGGCCATTAGCATTGGGGAAGAAAGAAAAGCTGTACCAACATGCAAACAAACCACACTGAGATTTGATTTTCATCACAACTAAAGGTGGTAGGCAGAGCAATGACCCCCAAAGATGCCCAGGTCCTATTCCCTGGAACCTGTGAGTATGCTGCCTTACATGGCAAATAGCAAAGGGAATTAGGATTGCAGATGGCATTAAGGCTGATGACTAGCTGACTTTGAGAGAGAGAATATCCTGGATTTTCCAGGTGGGCCCAATGTAATGACAGGTGTCCTTAAATATGGAAGCAGAAACAGAAGCCAGAGTGATACGATGTGAGAAGGACTCAGGCCAGCCGTTGATGGCTTTGAAGATATAGAAAGGGGGCCGCAAGCCAAGAAATGTTGGTGGCCTCTCGAAGCTGGAAAAGGCAAGGAAACTGATGTTCCTCTAGGAGGAATGCAACCCTGCCAACACGTTGATTTTAGCTCAGTGAGAACCGTGTTGGACTCTGACCTTCAGGACCATAAGATAACAAAGTTGAATTGTTTAGGCCGCTAGATTTGTGGTAATTAACAATGGCAGCAACAGAAATTGAATATATTGGTATTTAGAAAATTTATCTGAAGTTCCAAAAACGAGTTTCCAAGTTCATTTACAATTCTTGAGGCAAAATAGTGAAGCAAGAAAGCAGTGAAAAGATCCAAAAGGCATATTTATGTGTTAGAACTGTTAGGCATATTACATATATAATCTCACTTAGTCTTTACAACAGCCTTATGAAGATGCATCATCAGTTGTAATCTGTAAACAAGGATATGTTTGAAAAGTAAAAACAAACCATGTCCTTCAATTAATTAAAATCCTCTAGTAGTCCCCCATCTCATCTGCATTAAAATACAAACTCCTTATCCTAACCTATAAAGCTATAAAGCTCCACATCAGTAATATCAAAGTGTGGACTGCTGATCAACATCACCTGGGAGTTTGTTAGAAAAGCAACTCTCAGGTCCCACTACAGACCTTTTCAATCAGAATCTCTGAGAGTAGGGCTCAGGAATCTGTAGTTTAACATGCATTCCAGGCGATTCTCATATACACGATAAAGTTTGAGAAGCACTACTCCACATGATGTGCACTCACCGACTTCTCCAGCCAAGCCTGGTACCACTCATCCTTGCTTGTGATGCTCCAGCCACACTGGCCATCTTTCATTTTCTGAACATGTCATGCTTTCTCCCATTTGGGGCTCTTTACATCCTCTCTTCCTTCTGACTAGTAGGCTCTTCCTTTAGAAATTTACCTGTTGGCTTATGTCTTTCATGTTTTGAGGTTTCCCTGATTGTGAGCACATGAGAGTGCAAAGAAAGAGTATTGATGGGACTGGTTCCCCATTATTTCATCATAACCTGTGTCTATGATTTGAGAAAATCATAGATCTGCCAGTCATGAATAGAAAGCTGTGGATGATAAGAAAATGGACACTAGTTGTTAACTCCATAGATTTAAGTTTTGCTACAAGTTTTAACAATCATAGTCACAATTCTTTATTTTTTTTTTTTTTCTTGAGGACTCTGGACTTGGAATGTTACATTTGAAAAAGCTTTTAGTGCTGATAAACATCTTAATCATTTCGTCTCATGATCCTGAATGCTCTATTAATTTTAATTCTTTTTTGAAAGCTGGCACAACTCATAGTATATACTCTATACATTAGCTAGGTGTATTCAACCCAGTGTTAACTATGAACCCTTCGTGGTGGATAAGCACTTATACTTTTTCAGTTTCTAAATTTTGCCCTTTTTACAGTGAGTTCTGTTGCATTTCACAAGTTTCTTGGCAGGGTCTTTAAGGTTGACTTTGTTTTCTTCTTGTATAAATTAGCTACAGTAGATTATTTTCACAGTTAGAGCATAAGATAGTATCAAAGTGTGGTTCTGTTGAAAATTGTTTCTACTCAGAGGAGCATTTAGCATTTTTATTTTTATATTTTGTTTAGCATTGTCACAATTATAAGTCCCCAGTACAATCACCAAACTCCCCAATTTGGGTGGTGGTATGTGCTAGAAGTTTATTTCTCAGTCATGTAACAGTCCAGGGTGGGCATTTCTGGTCAGTGGATGGCTTTCTCCCCTCCCGTATGGCCTCAGAGCCTTCTGCATCCAACCAGCAGACAGGGAGAGGAGAGAAGACTCACTCATCTCTTAAAGCCCAGGCCTGGAAGTGATTTCACTTTTGCTCATATTTACTTGATGGGAATTTGTCACAAGGCCACAGTTGGCTGCAAGGGGGATACGGAGTTGTTGCCCCTGGGTGGGCAGCCATTCCCAGTGACAAAATCACTCTGTGAATGGGAACTACAAAGATTGGTAGGCAGCCAGCTGTCTCCTGCCACAAAAACCTATGCAAATTATCTTAATGCCCTGTTATACTGCAGTTGCCAGCCAAACGTAATGCTCAATCACAGCAAATGCATCTCTCCTTCCTGGTTACCAAATGTCCTTTTCACCCTTTTAATCGTGCTCTTATTATATACTCCCGTAGCACTTGATAGGTACTCATTTAGAAATTCTCATCATTTTTATTATTTGTTCAATTACACTAAACTTTCTGAGGGTAGGACCATAGCTGCCTTGTTCATTGCATCCCCCGTATCCAACATAGTACCTAAAATAGCACATCACATATATCAGTCTTTTTTTTGTTAATTGAAGTGTACTTGACTTACAATATTATATTAGTTTCAGGTGTACAACTTAGTGATTCGATACTGTTATACATTACAAAATGATAGTAGAGTTTGAATGAATGAATGAAAGCACTAAATTCCTATTGCAATGTATTACCTCTTAAGATTAATCTTGTTTCAAGCTACCTTGGTTATTTTTCGATTAGGTGGTGAGCTGAATAAATCAAACAAGAATTAAGACCCTTTGTCCTTCTTTGTCTTTTCATAAAGGACATGATGCAATTGTCACACTCCTGAAACATTATAAGAGACCTCAGGATGAATTGCCCTGTAATGAATATTCTCAGCCTGGAGGAGGTACCCCCTTTCTTGTTAATTTTTCATTGTTAGTGCAATATTGTGCCTAAAGGTAAACCTGTGTTTCTATTACCAACATTCTGGGGTTAGGGAGGAAGGCATGTCAGATCAGCTTTATTTTAAGAAGATTTAGATCTGGGTGAGGCTGAAAATAAAGAAGCCCCCACTTAGGCTATTTTCTAACTCACCAATCTGCAGTTCCTCCAAGTTTTACATTCCCTGGACCGGATGTTTATGAGGCTGGTGCATGACTGGGAAGGCCTGGGTAAGCTGAGAGCAGTCATTTTCCATTTCAGTAATCTATTAAGACAGGACAGAGAATACTCATATGCAGACACAATTAAATCCACTGCAGTCTGCTAGACCTTGGATTTTTATTTTTAATCATTTTATGTACTCTCTAAATAAACACTTGCTGTCCAGTTTCAGTATCTAGAGAAAAACCTAGACTTAAGTTATAGTCTCACTTGGTGTTCTTAGCAAATTTGTTTTGTCACGTGCTACTTTTTATAGTGTTTAGCTTTTATGGAAAAAAATGTTTGCTACCTTTAACTCTATAATTTGATTTCTAGATGGCTCCTATGTGTCTGTTCCATCCCCTTTGGGGAAGATTAAAAGCATGACAAAAGGTATTTTAATATGGGACAGTTGTTATATTTTATTACTAACAATAACTATTGCCTCAAATATGATAACTTTCTATTTTGTTTCATATATTACAAATGACTATTTTGCAAGCATAAACAATATTATTAACAGACCATTCTTTCCATAATTAACCTCATCTGCTATGTTATTTTGCATATGCCCTCTTAGTTCATGAAGGTATAATGGTGAAAATTCCATATGAATATTAAAAGAAGATCAAATTCACATAGACATTTGTATTTTTAATGAAATATAAATTATAAATATTAATATCTTTAAGGAGAATGGGGAAAAGGTTTGTCATAGGGAAAAAAATTGAAAAATAAATTATTTTTCAAAAGATCCCAAATAAGTAATACTTTGGGAACTTTTTTGAATGTATGCTATACACAGAAATTAATACCATTGAATCAGGAAAGTAAAAAATATTCAACTGTAAATTTATATTTATTTAGAATTTGAAGTTTTTAAAAATAATTTTTGGTTTTGAATGTTTCTTCTGAATAACTCATATGCTTATTTCCTAATTGGCATCTCTTGAAGGTTTAGTTTATGGATATTTGACTAAGCTTTTTGTGACAGGTTGCAGGGACTGACCAGATAAGACTCTTTGTATCATGATGTGATATGGACTGTACTCCAGAGTTGCCACATCATACAGACAAGCTAGTGGTTGACCAAATCAGGAATAAACCCTTAGCTCCGATAACAAAGGTTGGGTAACAGAGACAGAACTAACGGGCTTTTAATGTAGGGGAATAGAGATCATTTGTGATAAGGTTTTAGTATCTCCAAGTAGTCAATTACAGTTGGAAAATTAAATGTTACTAGGGTATGATGTTTTTGGTTAAGTATACATGTGCATGTGTGTGTAAGCATCCACATGTGTGCTTTTTATCTTAAAAAATAAAATAATAATTCCTGTTTGCAGAGAAGGCAGATGTTCTCCTTCTAAGGGCTGGATTGCCTTCACATTTCCATCTTCAGCTCTCAGAAATTGAGTTCCATGAGATTATCGGCTCAGGTAACCTAAGAAAATACTAGTCTGTTTTAGTTTAATGAGCTCAGTTTAATAATATGTGTTTACTTGTTTCTCTTAAACAATTTTAGGTTCTTTTGGGAAAGTGTATAAAGGACGATGCAGAAATAAAATAGTGGCTATAAAGCGGTAAGCAAGCAAATGAGAAAATTTAGCATCCAAGTAGAGCAGTAAACTCTGAGAAGCATGTGCATGGCTAGCCCCTTGTTTTGATTCACCTGTTGACTGAAGACTTCCTGTTGCTGTCATTTCCAGTTATCGAGCCAACACCTACTGCTCCAAGTCAGATGTGGATATGTTTTGCCGAGAGGTGTCCATTCTCTGCCGGCTCAATCATCCCTGTGTCATTCAGTTTGTGGGTGCTTGCTTGAATGATCCCAGCCAGTTTGCCATAGTCACTCAGTACATATCAGGGGGTTCTCTATTCTCCCTCCTTCATGAACAGAAGAGGTACGGTCTCTGACTTATCATTTTACATGTCATTGGAATTACATTTGCAATACCTCATACGCTTTCTGCTTAGGTGAGCTTTTACCTTCTGATATCTCTGAGCGCTAGGAAATGTGACATTTTAAAGATGGCTAATAATTTATGCCCAATAATTGCGTTTTAATGACTAGAAAGATTTCTGTGCTTTCTTAACAGGAATTCAGTTTAAGATAACAAATTCAAGGAATTTAAATTAGTAACTGAAGCTTATAATAATTAGGCTAAATTTGACATACCAGTAAAGCAGATATGTCTAAGATCAGAATAAAATAATTACCAGGGGTCACAGTATTTATTTTTTAAAGTTTTAAGAAAGAATAGTCTTGCACAAGTCTAACTTGAATTCACTTCCTAGATCTATGCATACGATAATTAGAATGTGGTTTTTACTCAGTGATTAGATTCCATTTTTATGTTATTACAAAGAAATTAAGTATAAAATTACAAAGATTATAAAATCAAGTTGACTGTTTAAATAAGAGGGGTTGGTATCTGAATTGATCTATAATTAAGCATTATCAGATGTAGAAAAGCTATTTTTCCAAATTTGTAGAATTTTTAGCTTAATGTTCAATCAAGCAAAAAAGGCTGAAATTATACAGAATAACAAATCACACACACTACTGATTTCTTTTAGAAAGATATGGTATTGGCTTTGACCATTTCATCCTCATTAAATCTATTTTTAAATTCTAGGATTCTTGACTTGCAGTCTAAATTAATTATTGCAGTAGATGTTGCCAAAGGTATGGAGTACCTTCACAACTTGACACAGCCAATTATACACCGTGACTTAAACAGGTATTTTTTCCCTCTTAATAATGAACTTGGAATTGTGTAACTCACTAGGAGTCTAAGACAGATTTCAGTGAAGATACATTTTAGATTTATTGCAGAACACAGTTTTCTACTCTGTGGGTAAGGGGACAGGGGTACCACAAGCCTAGGGGATAGAAAGGTTTGTCATTGTCTTTTTCAGAAATAGAAAGCTGTAAAACTGCCTCTCAGGGACCTTTCAAATCTGTGAAAAATATGCAGAAAGACTATGACATCTGTAAGATTCACCAGCTAGCTAGTTCTCAGGCCAGTAAAGTCAGATCAAGGATTGAGATCAATGACCATTATAGAATGTCATGTCTCATACAAAGTCAGGTATTATAGTAGGACCTGTTATAAAATTATCTGAAATGCTACTTTTGTGCTAACATTTTGTTATTTTTCTTATAATTATAAACTCAGCCAAAACACAGAAGCTCATTTACCTAGTTATCATGTGAAGGTGTTTTCATGTGGAATGGAGACTTGAAACAAATATAGAACTAGAATGTTTTGGTGGTGGAACTCCAAGGGTTTTCTTTTTCTTTTTTAATAGTGAACGCTTTCTCTAAGCAAAGTCTTAGAGAAAGGCCGATACACAAAAGGAGCAGCTTTAGTTGAAGGCAGAGTATGCAGTGGAGAATTCTGTTCATTTACCATTTCTCACTGCCAAAGAGGGAGATCCTTGGGCTGTCTCTCTGGAATCTCAAATGTGCTAAGGAGAATATCTGGAAAACCACCAATCTGATAAACCACTGGTTTATGAAACAAGCCGGATTATTCAAAATCAATAACTTTCATTTCATGGTTGCCAGTAAGGTTCAAGTAGATCCCATATATGATCCTTAATACAAAGCCCACAGTTCTAAAACTGCTAAATATTCATTAATTACTCCAGTCATTTGTTCAGTAGCTATTTGGGTATCTGCTATGTTCAAAGCCTTTATACTTGGCACAGTAGAGCCAAGTGAAACTTCCATAGACTCCATTCTCAAGGAGCTTTCCTACTCTAGTAGGGGAGAAAAATACCTAAATATGCTCTAGGTATAAAAATAACAAGTTGTCTTAAGGAAATAGTGAAATATTTTCCATAAAATTTCAGAAAGAAGAATATTAATTACTTCTGAGAAATTTAGAACAACTTTATGGAATAGGTGACCTTCAGGCTTGGCCATAAAGGATGGTTAGAATTTGGAAGAATATCCTAGGCTTAGGGAAGACATGAAAAAAAAAAAGAGATTAGAAAGTTAAAGGCATGTATAGGAGCACTGAATAGTTTCACTTTAGTAGATGAAATGTACAAATGTAGGTAGTGTATTTAATGTATGAAGAGGACTCTTGGGAAAGAAAAATAAACTGAAACAAGAGCACAGAAATTAGTGAATGCTAGAGTAAGGTAGTTTAGACTTTGTTCTGTAAGCAAGAAGGAGGCACTGAGGATGTTAGAGCAAGGAGTCACAAATTTGGGACTGTAGTATGGAAAGATTAATTCAGCATCTTTTGAAGGGAAACTAGTGAAGCAGTTGTTGCAGTGATCTAGATAAGTAATGAAAAGCAGAAGTTCACTAATGGCAGAGGAAATGAAAGGAAGAGACAGGAGAGATAAAATAAATTAGATATGAAGAGTGGTTGAATCTTAGATATTGGAAGTAAACATATATAGGACTCAATCTATAATTGTTTACTAGTTTTCAAATAAAAGTCATTTCTTTCCTGTTATTTTCTTTACCTCTCTTTTAAAAATATTTATGTTAATAAACATATTTTTTCTTTGGGTTTCAGTAACAATGTTCAGGAAACAGATTTAGGTGATAAATTAGCATAATTCAAACTGGTGATCTGTGAGTTTTAGGAGTATTATTTCGTTATCCCAACCATCTTTGCATGTGTCATTGAAACAAATGTGCTCACTGAAAGTTTTCTCTTGCTGCAACGCTTCACTTGTGGGGCAACTGAAAGTGTGTTCTGTTGCCCTGTGAGTAAGTGTAAGTTGTTCCCACCAGGTTATAAAGCAGGACCAAAAATATAAATGTTGTTGATTAAAAGTGAAAATAGAACATGCATTATGTAACAGATATGTTTATATTTACCATTTTTTCTGTCTCTAATCTAACCTAAATACTTAAATTGTGCCAAAAAGTCTTCGATTCTTATGAAACACTATTTCATGGGTGCCTTCAATATAATAGAGTACCAAATTCTTGCGTTATTATTTGTGGACTATTTTCTACTGCTCTTTAATCTGGTAGCAATAAAACATTCAGTTTTTCAGTTTAATGCAAATGTAGCATGTGTACTGCCCAAAAGAGTCTAAGTCCTTCTCCTCAGGGTTTATTACTACAATCTGGTTAGGTACATAAAACATATGCCCAGGAAGCAAATTAATTGCCATTTAAGGTGGGAAATGATTAAGGGCCAAAATGATTAATCAGCAATTTTCAAAGGATTTTGAGTAAATTAAAGATCAAAGTAGAATGGAAAGCTTCCTGGAGGATGTAGAGCTAAAACTAGACTTTGAAGGATAGGCATGTATCTTTCCTCAGTCTTTTCATAGCATACTAATCCTTGTATTTGCACAATGCTTAGAAAGTCCCTCCCATTGAAAGAGGTAGAGGGAAAGATGTACATAATAGAGGGAGAAACTCAGGCATTACATTTGTATTGAAATGACCTGTTTCCATGTTTCTCTCCCCAACTTTTCTGGGCAGGTCAGGGCCTCAGGAACAGCAATCCTGCTCTCTTCATCTCAGATTTCCAAAACTAAACATAGTGTCTTACACAGAGGTGTTCAGTCAATGCATTTTTGACTGAACCAAATTCTTGAGGCATTTCCATGAATGTCATTTCAGAAAGCAATGGCCTAGTTGGTACAAGTATGACTCCTTGTAGATAGAGTCTGACTAACTTGCCCAATACCTTTTATAGTTCTAAAAGAAAGAAGTTTTTTGAGCTTACAGATCAGCCCACAGAGAGGCGACACTTCTATCTTTGGTTTTGTGGTTGTTAATTTATTTGAGTGAAAGGAAAACACTTTGGCTTTTCCCTTATAAGTTTCTTACCATATAAATCAAGGAATGCTTAAGGAAGTGGTTCTTTCCAATGATGATGATGAGAATATATTCAGTGCTTACAATGTGAAAAACCTCTGCTAAGCCCTTGTTATGTATGCTCTCATTTAATTTCACAGCAATCCTATAAATACAGTTATTATTATGTCCATTTTACTGTAAGGAAACTGACTAAAGATATTAAGCCCACAGCCACATGCTTATAGCTATATTATGCTGACGCAACCACAACAGCAAAACCAAGTCAGTACAGAGAGATAGGAGGAGGCTGGGTGATATTGGATGAGCATCAGCCATGTTGATCAACCTTGCTCTTTGCACTTCAGTCCTATAGGCGCAATTCCTGTGACCCAAACCATTTCTCATACGGTCTCCTTGTGCTTCTGTGTTTCTGCTTTATTTCTTCTTCTACACCCCATGTTCTGCTAGTACGGAGCAGAAGTTGCATATGAGTCATACGGATATGTCTTCTTTGGCCCATAATGTTTACATATTTTTAAATGTGTAGCTTTAGGCAGGAAGGTACTTTTCAATTTGTCATAGACCCCACCACCTACCAACTTACCAGGTTATACCTGGTCCAATTTATATGCTCATTTTGTGGCACTGGAGCTTACAAAACATGGTTTACAGCTAAACATTTTAATGTTTTTTACTTAATACTAGCAGCTATCTGTGTTTTCTTGGTAAAGTCCATTTTCCAAATTTTTTGATGTTGAAACCAAACATCACTGCAAACATCAAATAAATGGTCTTTTCTGTATTTAAATAAATAATATAACAGCACTGTAATCAATGAAACAGTGATGTTTCCAACAGAGTGGCCATGGCACTCCCAAGAGAGATATATATGAAAGCATCCTGTAAGCTGTGAAGCACTATACAAATGCCAGTTGTTATTGTGATTAATCCCTCACTTGTTCCTTTATAGGTCAAGGATGTGGATGGAAAAACACTCCACAGTATTCTCATCCATACAGATATTTATTTTTGTATAACACAACTAATTAATTGGGGGTCCAGGTCTAGATCTGAGGGCTGTTTTTGAGTGTCAGCTTATTCGAGTGACTATAAAGGAAAATAATTAGTGATAATTGAAAAACAGCAAACTTGCTGATGACAAATGACAGATAATTTTAAATGACAATGCTAGTAAAGGCTAAAAGAATTTTAATTTTGAAGGTGGATTTAACTAAGTTAGTGAAGATTTCAGAAGGTATTAAAGAAAAAATTGATTAAAACTTTTAATAATTCTTTTAAGTTGATGTATGTGTTTGCCTTTCAGTTGAATACAAAATATAAAAACCCTGCATTTTTTTAAAAAACAGCAATCAAGTACAAATTAACAAATTATTGTTTTTCTGTTACCTAACTATTAGGTACAATTGTATTCCTTGATTCACATAGATTATAGAGTTCGCTCTCAGCTATTCCTTTCGCTTGTGACTTTTCTAATAAGTGATTATACAGAAGGAATTTAGCATTCACTGGCAAATACCATCCTGCAAAGAATTCTGAATACTTGAATGCAGGCCAATTAATTGATTACATTGCAATATTTATAGTAAGTCTTAAAAGAGAACCCTTCAAACTCATGAAATTCTTCACAACTCTACTTTTGTAAATCTCTAGTATAAAACCAGTCACAAGTGACATTTCTAATTTTGTCAGTTTTTTTCATTTATTTACACTTTAAAATTAAGTGAATTAATTAATTAATATAAAATATTTGAATGGTTGATATGAGCCAGAGTCTATGCTATGCCTGGAGGAACAGCTGAGGATGACAGACCATAGCCCCTCTCCAGCAGAGCTTAGAGCCTAAGTATTATTTCCCAGGCATAAGAATCATCTGGGGGCCCTCATCTAAAAAAAAAATCAAAAACTCCTTCCTAAAAGGCACAGATTGAGAATGTCCTAAATTGGACCTGAGAATCTATATTTTTAAACAAGATTACCAGCTAATTCTTATAATCAAGCAAGGAGAGAAAACATTGTTCTAGTTGGAGTCGTTTTCACATTTGGCTACACATTAGAATCTCTAGGAAAACTTTAAGAAAACCCTGATGCTACTTAAATCAGAATCTCAGAGTTGGGGCCCAGGTGTCATAGTTTTAGAGAGCAATACAGGTGATTCCAATATACAGGCAGCATTGGGAACTACCTTCTAGTCTAATACCAATTACTCCTCTTAACCATTTGCTATACAATCTCATCCTTCTCTTCTTCCAGGGTGGAGTGGGAATACTTGGAAATCAAGTCACAATGTAATTCCAAATGTTTTGTGAATCATTGCCTTAAATACAATATAATCATTCATTCATTCACTCAATAACTAGCACATAAGACAGATCCACATGCTCATGATACCTATGGCACAGAGTAGGTTCCAAGATCCAGCAGTTTCCATGGGAGTTGTGCTATGTATACTAAAGCATTCTTGAGCATCTAATTTATAATTCATACTTAATATTAGAAAAGTTCCCAGGAGTGTAGAATCTTCATAAGCAGCCAAACAGAAGTAAAAGTTTCAATATTAGACAACTGAAGTGCACGCAGTTCATATGAGTATTCAAGGCTATAAAACCCTGGAAGAATATAGACCTATGTATAGTAAATCAATACACACATATATAGAGAAAGAATCACATAAATGTATATGTGAATATCATACATCAATGAACATATAAGCATGCACATTTTCATGTTTTTGTAATGCTTCCATTCTTTCTCATCTGCAGTTCTGAAGAAATTAAGCCCTATGGAAAATGATTTGAGAGAGATTTTTCTCAATTCTCCCAAGGATGAGACTAGCTGTTACCATTTGGGATTCATAGAGAAGTTAATTCATTACGTACAAGGGATGCCTTGAGGCTTAGGGCCTGAGGGCTTAAGGGGTGCCTAATTATGAAATGTCTATATCCAAAATTGTAAGATGACTTCAGATTTTCAAAATTAAAAAAAAAAATTTTAAGTAATCAGTTTCAATCGGTGTCAATTTCATTACTACTATGAGTAATGAGGGGAAAAAAACTAAGCTATACAGCTTTCCAAGATGAAATTTGGATTTGTTTGGCTAAGTTATCTGCTTCAATAACAGACCTCAAAATGTATAATGGTTCAAAAACAGTAGAAGTTTGTGTCTTGATTGTGTGAATTAACAGGTTGTTGTGGTGGTCCCTTACCCATGAAGTTGTTCAGGACCCATTTTCAGCATGTTGCATCTAGGGTCTCCTTGGGGATCATCTCTATTCAAGTGAGCATAAATGGGACAAGAATATGTGAGACGTGCATGAAATGCTTTGTGGGCCAGGCATTAGAGTGGCATATGTCACTTTCAGTCACATCTCATTGGCTAGAGCTCAAATAGCCATGCCTGACTGCAAGGAGTACTGGGAAATGTAGTCCAGCTGTGTGCCCAGAAGAGGAAATGAGTTTTGGTAGGCAGCCAGCAGTCTGGGTTACATTCACCTTATTTGCACTAGTGATAACAGGTACTAGGGTTTGGGTAGAAGGGTGATCTAGATTTGCCTGAATTAGTTGCACAAACATAATGTCAACTGCATACTAAATATTTTTAGTTTATAAACACATTTTCACAATGTATAAATTAATACCACTAATTGGGAGATGTGGTGTAAGCTACTCAGTAAAGCATATTATATATAAATTAATTTTGAAATAATTCTCATTCACTTTTTTTGTTACATTAAAAACATGAGAATAGCTTTGGGAATGTGGGGACCTGTGTCCCTGAACCTAAACATGGTTCAAGGGTAAAAAACATCTACCATAATAAGATATAATAGTATGAAATAGGCTATATAAATTCAAAAACATCTCACAGTTCCATTTGCTCTATGTCAATGAAAACACACATACACATTTTTCTTTAAAAGTGAAAATTAAAACACAGACTCTGATCACTCTAGTCATAGAACCTTATTATACCATATCCACCTGAAAGGGTTCCTCAGACATTTAATTCTACAAATTAATCCTATTTGCAAGGCTTCCCTGGTGGCGCAGTGGTTAAGAATCCGCCTGCCAATGCAGGGGACACGTTTGAGCCCTGGTCCGGGAAGATCCCACATGCCATGGAGCAACTAAGCGCGTGCACCACAACTACTGAGCCTGCGCTCTAGAGCCCACGAGCCACAACTACTGAGCCCGTATGCCACAACTACTGAAGCCTGCGTGCCTAGAGCCCGTGCTCCGCAACAAGAGAAGCCCATGTACCGCAAGGAAGAGTAGCCCCCGCTTGCCGCAACTAGAGAAAGCCCGTGCGTGGCAACGAAGACCCAACACAGCCAAAAATAAAATTAATTAATTTTTTAAAAATCTTATTTGCAAGCTTCACTCAGGTGTTGATATTCAGTCACATTTTCCATTCCCATTTCTGACGTGCTTGAAGTCAGTCTATCTGTCCTCAGCTCCCTGAAGCTCCGGATGAAGCAGACAGTTCCCTCTGACTCTCAAGTTCCTACCTGTTATTTAAATAGAAATTCACTGTCCAGCTCATCCTCCTCTTCTCTGATAGTAGATCCACCCCTGCCCTCTAACCTGATTCCCACAGTTCCCAGAGGGCCAGATGTGTCCCAAACATTCTCAGTACATTTCATTTTGGTTCCTCATCCTGAACCAGAATAGCAGTCCCCCCTCCTTACTCTATCCTATAATGTCCCTTAGTCCTGAGTTGTGCTTTCTTTGTACTCCTGTGGAAATAGTTAAAGTTTCCTCCCAGGACCAGTTAAAATGTTCTTCCTCTCTCAGCTGCCTCCATTAGAATGTCTGGTTTAATTTTGGCTGCATCCACTAATTCTAAAAATAGTGCCCCTACTTGACACCTCATTAAGTAAATTCCCTTAGACACATACTCCCTTTAAATTAAAACAGGTATATTTAAATCAGAGGAAAGCTCCTTCATTCTGCCCACACTATCATATTGCTAACACAGACCTGGTCAAACCTGCCATCTTTCGCTGTAACTTCCGTCAGAAACTTTGCCTCAATCCTCCCAGTTAGACACATCCCTGAATCTCACATCTTAGAGGTGGATTCTGAGCCACACTATGCCATTTGACACCGTACACAAGATTATGTGTGTGTACAAAATAAATGTGTCTGTGTGTAAAGGGAACATAGAAAGTCAGGGTTTGGCCAAAAACAGGAATTCTGTGATACCAAAATTCACTTTTTTTAAAATAAATTTATTTATTTATTTATTTATTTTTGGCTGTGTTGGGTCTTAGTTTCTGTGCGAGGGCTTTCTCTAGTTGTGGCAAGCGGGGGCCACTCTTCATTGCGGTGCGCAGGCCTCTCACTGTCGCGGCCTCTCTTGTTGTGGAGCACAGGCTCAGTAATTGTGGCTCACGGGCCTAGTTGCTCTGTGGCATGTGGGATCTTCCCAGACCAGGGCTCAAACCCGTGTCCCCTGCATCGGCAGGCAGACTTTCAACCACTGCGCCACCAGGGAAGTCCCCAAAATTCACTTTTGATTTGACATGAAAATGCTACTAGTCCGCACTGGAACCTGGCCTTAGACTTTCTTACACCCATGCTTTTTGTGGTGAAGTGGTTCAGTCTGCTGCCTCTTTCTTCAGTACAACACGGCCATACCCTGGGAATTCCCAGAGCCAGAGACAGGAGTGCTTTCCCTGTGGCAGGGTTACCTTCTGTCACCCCAGGGTGGAGCTTGGAGGAGAAGGGATGCACCTCTTGACCTGCCAAAACCTTTCCAGTGCTTCCCTATGACTGGCAGTGAACTTGCTGGCCTGCAATTTTCTGGTGTTGCTGGTTCCTCACATTGCCATTTTCCATCCTTTGGGGATATGGCCTGTATAGAGTCAGCTTTTGAAAATGTCAACAAAGGCTTTTCTCTGTTCGGTCTTGTTTCTTCTCTGCTCTCATTTCTTGGGAGGCACTGTGAGTTCCCCTCTTGGCACCAT
This sequence comes from Balaenoptera musculus, assembly GCF_009873245.2. NCBI lineage: Eukaryota > Metazoa > Chordata > Mammalia > Artiodactyla > Balaenopteridae > Balaenoptera > Balaenoptera musculus. Next base: position 64,562,430 of record NC_045785.1, read on the forward strand.
GTCAATTTCCTAAGCAGCTAACCTTTCAATAATGATATTAATGCCACCTTGTGGTTATCTGTGCATTTCTCAGTTCATCATTTTCGATCTTTGCTTGCTGAGATTCATTTATGTTGTTATGTTCTTCTGATCCTGGAGTTTATAATAGAGAGCAGCCTGACTCGGGGCCCAGAGCCAGAATTGCTAGCTAATAAATGAGGAACAATCTTAATAGGTAGATATTTTTCCATTGATTGAATTTCAATAGCTCTACCTTTAATTTGGCCTAGGAAAAGAGATGCAGAAAATTATAAATTTTCTTGCCTTGCTTAATATTTTCTGTCTCAAAATCCTCCTTGTCAGCCTTGTGAGGAAGCAACTCTTCCAATAATGTTAGTCTTCTTTTGACTTGCAGCATGAACAGTTCCAGGAATCTGTGTTGGTGTGGGTTACCACCCTATTCGAAGGCCACAGGATGAACCAATTGAGATTGCAGGCTACGGAACCAGACCATGCGAGTTCAAATACCAGCTGTGTTACAGCTTACCTGTGTCCTTGGGCCATTTGTTTAAATACCAGTTTCCTAATTTGCAAGATGGCAATAATAATACTTACCTTATAGGGTTTAAATGAGAAAATGCATTAGATATTATTGTCATTATTTTTCTTAAGGAATATTTTCACTACTTAATATTCTTGAATGCCCAAGTTTCTTTACTGAATTAAATATTTCTAAGGACCTGTCTCCCCTTTTCATTGTAGTACCACAAACTTTGTTTATAATATCTCAGATGGCTAGTTTCTTCTTGTCATGAAGATGTAAGAGCTAACTGGATTGTTTGACTGAGGATCTCATACATATATATATATATATATATATATATAAAGATGGGCCAGGGAATTCTAATCCTGTATTACTTTCTTCACTGAGACCCCTCCATCCCATCATGGTTCAAACTTGCAACAGGGATTCAGTTTGACAGTCCCATTGGGTTGATGCAGATCTAGAACAGAATTTGGATAAAAACATAGCTGAGGGTTGACAGGATTATTTGATTATTCAAGATCCTTCTCAGTGATTGTTCTTCCTAGGGCTCATTCACAAAACTTAAGCATACAGTTTAAACATCTGCCATTCAATCATTCAACAGTCATTTGTTGGGAACACAATGGCAGAGAAGGGGAAGCATCATGAAAGGCACATACCAGAGTTCATGCCAGGAAAAAATGTCAAGTAGGAGAAGCCCTAGTTTTGCAGAGGATGTACGGAGCATCTATGTAGTTAGGCATCTTTCCTTCCCTATGCCCAGTTAGCTCACCGGGCTACTCAACTGAGATATTGTCCTTCTTACTCTAAGGAGCAGGGGGGGATGTTTTCAAAGTTAACACTGAGAAGGTTGCCCCCTGCTCTTCTTTCAATAGTCAAAGAAAAGAAAGAATTCATCCCGTCACACCCTCTTGATTCCCGAAAGACAGTCATTTTTCTCATTTCTATTTCTGTTCTCATGTGTCACTGTTGTTATGTCACTTGACTTCTTTCTGCCTCAGGTTCCTCATTTGCAAATGGAGATAATGATGTCTATGTCTAACTTCAGAGATATCCTTGCAGTTAATAGGGGGTGTCAGGGCAAAAGTACATGGAGCACGTTAGAGAAAGACTCTGCAAGAGAAATCAGTATATCATTTTTATTAATCACATGGAAATGAGTTGCCAGAAAGTCTCAGAATAAGGTTCATTTTGCATCCAACTGCTGGCTCTCTACTATTTGTAGAGTAGTCTGGATTATCTTCCTCCCACTGAGGGTGAAAGGTGTTGTGGTTATTAAATGGTATGGGAGACAACACACTTCTTTTCTGAAAGGCTGACTATTACCTTGACCAGCATGGAGAAAAGAGCATGTGAACCTCATAGAATGATTAGAACTCTTTAATCCTAGAGGGATGGTCTTTGTATCAATTACATTTTAAGCCTTGTATGTGAAGAACGTATTCTCAGTCACTAAATCCTCTTTTAATGGCTTTAACAACCTACAGAAAGTTAGTGAAAAGCATGCCTGGTGCCATAGATGAAACAGTGTTAGAGCACTGATGATGTCTGGCTTCTTTTCTTTGGGGAGGGAAATCCCCTTCTAAATTCTTAAAATAGCAGTTGGCTTTCATTAAATCTGTTCAGAGTTAAGGGTCTGAGGATCTTGAGTGATCCCTTTCTTTGGGAACGGAGCACATTTTAATAGGCTTTTTCCTGTCTGTGGTCCCTGAAAGATTTAGCTGCCGGCAGGCCTCCTGAATTGCTGGGATTTGTAAAGGAAAGGATTGATTACATGCTTCATCTAATTCTTTCTCTTTCTTTTTTCCCATTTCATACAAAGAATGAGAAAGATATTCTGAGTTTCCTCCTATTGAGATATGGTTGGCCTTTAGGGCAGACATTTTAGCACTGAACTTTTATTAACCTCTTCTGAGTTTGACAAAGTTTCTTTATTTTTTTGCTTCCTAAATATGAGGCTAAAGAGCTTTTATTTACCAAGCCTGTTCCCCAACATTGTAAGCAGTAGGGAAAAAAAGGTTTGGGGGGGTTTCTTTTGTTTTATTTTGTCTTTCTGTTTTTTGTTTGTTTGTTTTTTGTTTTGGGGTGGTTTTTTGTTTTTTGTTTTTGTCTTTATCCACTGAATTGCATCTATATTCTCTATCTGAAAAGATACATTTAATATAGGACTTAACACACACTATTCATTCTGATGAAAACGCCCACCCCACCATACGTTCTTCCCTTCTTCCCCTCCGTGTCCCTTCTCTCCCCTCCTCCAATATCACTTTTCTCCTGGCTAATTCCTACTCCTTCTTCCAGGTAGTGCTCCTAGGTGTTCTTACAGCACACCATGCTCTTACTTATCTCAGGATAGCACTCTTAAAATTGCTCATGTATTTGAATATATTCCCTGCTATACACTCAGGACAGGGGCTGTGGATTCTATTCCCAAATGCTTATCACAGTGACTGGGCCCTAATAAAAATTCAAGTAATATTTGTCAAATGCATAATGAATTAATAACATTTTAAGGAATATGAGAGTACCATATATTAATGTTTATTTGTGCCAGGCATTGAGCTCAATATTTCCAGGCATTGGCTTATTAAATACTCATAATTCTGTATGATAGCTTTTTAAAAAAGATAAACTATAGAAAGGCTTAAAAAGACTAAGCAAACTATCAAGGTGATACAGCTAGTAAGTGACAGACTAAGGTTATTCCCCATACTATATACTCATATAGTCCAAAACATAGAGATATATAGTCATTTAGTCCCACAAACCAGGAGCAGCTCTGACTGAACAGCTAAGCAATATTTGAAAGATTGCCTTACCAAGGGAGGTGTAGTTTATAGAATTCATAACAGAAATGAGAAGGTAGTTTTTACTTAATATTGAACAATTCAGTAGCATTTAATAATATGAAAGTCATTCTTTTGCTCAATTAAGACTGCTCTCCCACAGGTCACTTCCCTGGCTGTTTTGTGCTGCAGATAATTATTTGCATGCTAGTCACTAAAGCTTGTCCAAAGAAACAGTGAAGACTGTAAGAAAAGAAAATGTAATCAGCTTTTTGACTGCTCTGATTTTCTAATTTACACAGGTGAAAAGTTAGCCAAACAAGCTGGTTTTGCAATATAGATATAGCCCAAGACTATCTGATGATTCTTAAGAAAAATACAATCCCGAAATTCTAGTAATTTCTAGTCACTACTGACCATGTAGATTTGAACCAATACCTGCTTTTTCTGAATTGATTGATTTTCCTTCTCAAAGGCAACATTTTATTTTCTAACCTGCAGCATTTCTATGCCTGACTGGAATATTTTTGCATTTGATTAATGTTTTCATTTGACTTTCAATGAGGTATCAAAACAGTTTGGCTTGTCACAGTCAAATTATTTAAATATCCTCTGGAAAGAGTATGTGGGAACTAAAATCAGATTCATGTGAACCTGAAAAACCAGTGGCGACATTTCCTGAACTTGTTATATTTTTATGTCTAAATTAATCATTTCAAAATTTTGCTTTATGTTGACACTCGGCTTCTTAAATACAGTGATTATTGGATGCCTTAATGGAAAAGTTTTAATTTTTAACTGACCCAGAAGTTATTTTCTGGCAAGGATTTGTATTCCTTTTTGAAATATTCCCTGTAATTTCAACAGCACAAATATACTATGCCATCTACTTATATTAAGATTTTTCCCCCCTTTTTTTTTTAACACAAATACCTAAATTATCCTTTTCATGTCTTAGTTACTTTTTACTCCTAATTGATCAGAATTATCCCAAATATGGGCTCAAATATGGTCAGTGTTCTCTGTCTACATTCAATTTATTCCATGTGAAAGAAGGCAACATTAAAGAGTACCTACCGTAAGATTTCATTTACATACAATTTTAGAAAATGCAAACTAATCTCCAGTGTCAAAAAAGCAGACCAGTGGTTACGTAGGGCTGAGTTGAGAGAGGAATGAGCTATATACAAGGGGAGTGAGGAATTCTGTTGAGGTGACAGAAATGTTTTGTATCTTGATTGAGACAGTGGTTTCACAGGAGTATATGTCTCTTAAAACTCACTGAACTGTTGTCTCTAAATAGATGAGTTCTTCCTTCTAATGTGAATACAAATGAATTGTCTAATGTAAGTAGTAAATATTAAGTGAAATCCTTAAAAAGAGATAGGCAAAGTAACATGAATTGTAACTTTCTAATCATGAACAAAAGGTATTTGCTCTTCTTAAAACCGTAAAAAGGAGAAACAAACATTTGCCAAATAATCTCACTGAGGATATCAAAACCAATTCTAGCTAGAGAAGAAGAATCAACATAACTGGATTGGAAGAAAAAAGGTTTACTCAGATGCCGTCACTGAATAGAAATCTGTATCACACTAAGGTCAAGTTAGCTGTCTGCAAATGTTAGCATTCAGTCAAAGGACCGTAGACATTGACAGGAAGGGAGATGAGAGAGTGTCTTTGAGACTATGCACTTACCCTCTATTGACTCTTGCTGGTTCTGGTCTGATGCAAATGATATTCAGTACCAGAATTTACTTCTCAGCCAAATGTGAAAGTGCATATATTGAATGGCAAAGAAAAGGCCCAGAGTGTTTATACGTCATCAAAAAACTGATGGGATGAAGACATTACATCTCAAAAATTGCAGACTGGCAAATACAACATCTGGAAAGAAAACAACTACCCTGATATCACTAAGTTGATTAAAAGCAATGTGCTGCTAGATATGCAGCATGAAACTGTGGGTCACGTGGACGCAGCCTGAATGGCTTTTTCAGTTCTCAAAATGTCATTTATGAGAGAAGACATCTAAAGTAGCTAATGAAAATTGATGCTGTGATTCAGGAAAGATACAATGAAAGAATTAATTTACAATCAAGATCATGGAAGTGAGATTGCATAAGCAACATAACTCATGTGCAAGAAATATAAAATCAGATTTCTTCAAAATTAGAATTGTAAAGCACTTCTATATAAGTGTCAACAAATGAAAAAGTATATGTCAAATAACTGGTCTGTGAAAAATGTTCTCATTTGCACTCTGATCTAAGGTCAGTGTAGCCCAAATTCAGAAAATTGAATTGGACAATTCAGAATTAGTTGGGACAAGGGCATGAGCAATGTGAATGTTTAAGCTTCAACAATAAACACAATGAAGGTGTGATAAACTGAATCTTCTCTTTATGACTATAAATGACTCGGAAATGTATAGTTCAGATGGTTCTCATTTGAGCAATAGTTCATTTAGTTTGCTAAACTTAGCTGGATACTAAGCTTCTCTACTCATTTTCAGGGCAAGGCAGGTTTAGCCACTTCAGAGAGCCATTTGTTTACTTGAAAATGTTAAAATTTCTATAAGTAAGTTACACGGTATGTATCAACTAAATATATTATTCTAATTTAGCAAATACATTTAACAAATAGTTTTTGCTACAAAAACAAACAAGCACTAAAGGAAGCTAGAATTGTCTAGCTTCAAAGTCTTACCTCTTTTGGTCAAATGTCTCAACAATTAGAGATTACAAATACCTTATTTTATATATTTTTTATTTTTACTTCATATTTTTCAGAATATTTTAAGGAAAAGTATGTTTTTTGTCTTTTGGGGTTTTTTTGTAAATAAAACCTACTGTAGTGAGAACTAAGAGAATATACTCGGTGAAAGAAACCCCCCCCCCAAAAAAAAGCAAGTTAATTAATACATTTAATTAAAATTTATATTTTGAGCATTTGATCAATGAAGTGCTGTTAAAGTCATAAATTGGTCAAATGCTTGTATAACCAGTAAGTTTACACAACTTTATGCACAAGAAGTTTCTGCTCTGGAGGCCAACACTCAGAAGTGTGATTTGTTACGAAAAGAGGACTTTTGAGACTTCTCAAACTGAAGCTCTTCTCTCAAAAGTTGGGCTTGGCTTGCCCGCACTAGCTTACAGCATCATTTCTTGTGTGAAAAAGTTACTGTAGGTTTGGGCCAACAATATAGAGACTAAGAATTTAAGAATTAAGGTGGCAGTTTTAAGAGCAGTTTAGTATCAAAGAGAACCTATATCCCAGGTATGTGCATTTTCAAGTCAGAAATATCAAGGCTTAATCTAGCATTTCCTAATACTGTAATGGCTAACAAGTTGTTTCTAGACATCGGTTTCTTCATTTATAAAATGGGGAAGATATCTACCTTATAGCAGTGTCTAGCACATAGTAGACATTAAATAAATTTTAGCTCTTGGTCCTTTCTCCTAAAATGGTTCCAGATGTAACTTATTTGCATGTATTTTTACCAAGGTTCCAACTCTTATATATTTGCTACACATAAGAGTTGCAAAGAATATTTCTCAAGAAAAATACTTAGTAATTATTTTTCTGACTTCTCACTCTCCCACTCAACCAAAATTCCTGGTGATCATAACATGTTTTGTTTAACTTGGCTAATCAGAGTGGGGTGGGTGTGGAGAGAGAGAGAGAAAGAAGGAGAAGAAGGAGGAGGGGAGGGAGAAGAAGAGAAAGAAGAAGAAGAAAGGAGGAGGATGACAGCAATGACAACGAAGAAAATGTGCAGAGGCAATAGCAACGAGAAGAAATAATAGCCTGAAGGTCATTACTAAAAATGTACCTTCTAAAAGTCAAACCATAAATAGTCTCTTTCTCCTCTCTTCTGCAGTGTCAGACCTTACCTTAATGCAGCCACCTGAGATGCGGATAGGTAAAAAGGAAATATTGGGTCACCATAAATAATTCATAGGTGTATAATTGAGAGTTAACAGTACCCTACTTTTTGTTAATGTTTTGTTTAATCATAGCTTACATCTTCTGACTTATCTGGGAAAAAAAGAACAAGGGAAATGGTTCTCATATTTAGACATTTTCGGGGTATTTTATTATTGTATTTTAATTCTTGGAAAATCTACCATCAGATTAAAGGCACAGAATCCCATTCGAAACTTTCATGCTGCCCTGAGAAGCATCTCTCAGGGATGTCTCTCCTCTAGGCTTTCAAATGGGACATGACTGGGAAGTCCAGGACAGTGCAGGAGCTACCATTCATTCTTGCTAGGAATTCTTGTTCCCTGTCTACAATATTTGCATGCTTCCTGCAGCAGGCAACTACTGCAAAAGTTTAGCCATCCTCAAAGCACCCATGCCACTGTAAGAACATTGTTGAGTGGGGAGAGCACGTCCTACTTCATTGTTAGCTAACAGGCAAGGGGATAGACCACAGATTCAGGACACCATAAGATAAAGTTTCAAAAATCTCTCTGGCAATGTTACAGAGAGTGGCTTAGTATAGGAGCATTCACCATAGGTTGGGAGAAGTTCAAATAGCCCAGGCCAGAAGTCATAAGGCTATGAACTGAGACAGTAACAGTGGGCAAGTAAAGGAATGTAAGCATTAGAGATCTATGGTAGAGATGAAATTGACTGGATCTGGTAACTGATCTGAAGTAAGTGTTAGGAGTAGAAAGGATTGAAAGATATCAAGATGTCAGCCATGTATGTTGGAAATGCCGGTGAAATAATCATCATTACTTTATGTAAAATTGTGAGAAATATGGTATAGGGCATTTGGAAATTGTCAGTAGTCCCACTGTTTTAGATGCAGAAGCCCCTGTTTCAATTTCTTGCTGGAATGGATTCTCTACAAATAAGGATAATCCTCCATTTCATGTTTACTCACTTGGTTGACTTCCTGTATTCCACACTCTTCTCACAACAGGCTTTGCAATTTCTATTTTCTGAGACTTTCAAATAAATGTGAGTTTGTATTGTGACCAAGTACCTCCCAAAATGCATAATTTTCCTCCTTTATCATTTTTGAAACAAATAGATGAAATGCAAAGAAGCTACACTGATGAGATGTTTAATTTGAGGTGTTAATTTTGTGAGCGCTGGGAAGCATAACTGAAGTTCAGGCCGTACATAAGTGTCTTCAGGAATACAAAATAAACTATATTTTGTATCTAGAATTTTGAGAACATTTTCTGCTTAAACACAAACCTCTTATAGCTATTTTTCTTTGTTACACAAGCAGCCTGGGCAGAAGAAACAGAACATGTAGTCCTCACCGAGATGGCGAGTAAACCGCATGGTTGTTATTGTGACAACTAGTAGAAAACAACATTCTGGAGGAGAGGTGGAGGTGGAGGTGAAAAGGAGTGGGCACTGGTTTTATATTTCTTTTATTCTCAGAATTGCAGGGCAGTTTTCTTCAATTTCATTCTAGATGATATCTCAGATAATTCAAAGAGTGTGGAGAGAAAGGAATAATGAATTCGAAGGAGATACAAATAGGCTGGTAAAGACTTCTGGGAAAAATGTGAGCACAGAAATGATTTGAAAGCTTAAAAAAAAGTTATTTACAAGAATTTCTCTGGATCAGCATACCACGTAAGTATTAAAAAAAAAAAGAAGAAACACACAGATGTGGCTCATTCATCAAGATGGAAGAGGAAAAAAAAAGTGAGTTTATTTTAGATGGTGGAGAAAACTACTGAAATGGCTATTTCATACCTAAAAATGCAAATGAAAATTTCCCAGGCAATTTCAATCTCTTAGGCAGTGTCTAAACACAGAAGACAGTTTGAACAAAAATAAGGTGAGTCAAGTAACAAGTACTCACAAAATTGCTTTTTTCTACTTCTTTTAGAATAGTATTTTAGAGCTACAGTATAAAAATAGTAAAAATATACTGATTGATTGATGCATTCATTCAATAAATACTTATTGGGCTTCTATTAGGTTGAACCATATGAAATTACCCTTTTTTGGTCAAAGTGGTTGCAAATTGACAATAACATATGATTCAAGGTAATACTATCTTTAAACTAATGGAGAAAATTCCTTTTATAATTGAAATCAATCAATATGTATTTACTGAAGATGGACTGTAGATTCAGGACTGCACAGATGTTCCAAATTAGTGGTAGAAAATATTTTGAGTATGATAATCCCTTTTAGTATTAAAAGTTAGACTTCAGGGGATGCTGTTTTACCTTTAGAGTCCATCAAGTGAGAAAATGCCTAACCAAGCTGGCGTAATGTCAATAACACTTATAAACAATATTTCTGTGTTTTATTTATTACAGTAGTGCTACATATATTTGAAAAATAACAGCATATATATTCACATATGTGTAAACAGTGTATATATACACATATATGTGTATGTGTGGTACATATACATTTATATATTTAATTTCTAGACAAAGCTTATTGCAAATTTGGATTGTTAGGCTGTATTAGACAGCCTTTTTAAGTTGCAAGTTGCAGAAAACCCAACTCAGACTGGCTTAAGCAAAACAGAAAATGATTTCTGCTTATGTAACTGAAAAGTCCAAGAATAGATGTGTTTTAAACATGGCTAGATCTAGGATTTCAAATGATATCATCAGACTTCTTTTTTCTCAGTCTCTAGGCTTTTTTTCTTACTGGCTTACTTATTCTTGGCTTTATTCTTAATTTTCAACTGGTGGCCACCGTGGCAGTGTAAAGTGGTCCTCTAGTTCCATATTACCAACACATGTCCTAGAATTGTATATCTATCATTGGCTCTGACTGGCCTTGCTTTGGCCTCATGCTTATTCCTGAGCCAATTGCTATAGATAGGAGAATGTGATGTTCTCATTGGCCAGGTAATTCATAAACCACTCCTAGAATCCTAGATGTACATGAACCTCATGAACTAAAAGTAAGGAGGGAGAGAAATTCCTCAAGGAAAATAAAGAAGTGTGAGTATATGCTGAACAAACAAAGATAAAAGTTTTCCAACTGTGTAATCCCTGTGAAATAACTCCTTTGTCACTAGGGGTGATGGTATATGGTTTGACATCACTGCTATAAAGGTTATACAATGAAAGATGTATGTATAGCCTTGCCTTGTTCTTACAGGTAATTGGCTTATTCGTTTATCTAGCAAGAATTAATTGAGAGTCTATTGTGTATTATGTTTTGTACCAAGAGATTCAAATTTGACTAAGACATAGTTTCTGTTCTCAAGGAGTTCTAAACCTTGACAAAATTGATAAGTGATAAACCAACTATTATGAAAGTACAGAGGAAAGTATAACCAACTCTGTACAGAGAGTATGAAAGAGCTCACAGGCGTAGTGATACTTGAGGTGGAACTTAACAGAATAGGAATTTTCAGCCAGAACAAAAAGTAAAACAGCAGTGACTAAAATAAGCAAGGGTAATTTGATGCTTAAGAGGGATTCCTAAACTATTACTGCTGTATGAGTTGAGAGAAGAAGGTACATGAGGGTCAGGAGGGAAAACTTTGAGTGTTCACACATACCACAGACACAAATACCAATGGGGTGAGGAGGGTCAGGAGCAGTTTAGAACATTATGAGGATTTAGAGAAAAATCCTATACATCATCTCAGACCGATGCTTGATACTACAACTTTTCTCAAGAACTATTTAGCAGTAGAGAAGCCAACTAAAAAAGGGAGGAAAAAATGGGTTCACCAGTGCCTCTTGGTGAGAGAGAGAGAGGAATGGGAAGAAATTCACATTACTGCAGCAATGTCTTTGGGAGCAGATTACTGAACCATTTCAATTTCTCAGCCTATGAGGAAAGAAGAAAACATCAGAAAAGTTTTGTGTGATTTTTACAATCTAAAATAGAGCTGACCTCGGTAGCATTTAGAAATAGGATGTCAGGAATATTGAAAAGTTTTAGTCTTAAATTCAAGATTCACTTTCTTTTCAAAGTTGATGATGAGCCTTGTACTAAAAGTCAGTTTTTAAGTAGCTATTCTGGACTGGCAAAGGGATTGAGTGAACATAGCTTCTATGGGGTTTTTTTCTTCTATACAGATACAGCTATGACAGAGACATAGATATGTTTCCTTCTATAATGCATTCAAATCCATGTGCACACATACATATGATACACTGAATGCTATATTTGTTGATTTTTCCAGGTCATAGCAGTTCTGGTACTCTGTACATTTCTTTGTGATGAGGTAAAGAAGAGATTTTTTTAATGCATTCATAGTAGGAAAAAAGATTTTCTAAATTCTTTTTATTTATTGGTTATAATACTTAACTATATAATTCAGCTCTTTGTTATTCACAAGTAATATTGAATCTTTAATAACAGCATCAATGAAAAGGCATGTACCTGTCTGCATTTTGTAACAAAAAGGAGAATATATAAATAGCTTGCCATTGTTTGGTAAATTCTACTGCTCGGTTATGGGGAAGCTAAATAATCCATACTCCATGTGAACAAGTTAGAAAAGAGCATTTAATGAGCTATAGAGGGAAGTATTTTCAGAGTACTACACTCATTTTCATAAATGTTGCTGGAGAGGCAATTCCTCAAATATAATTCTCCCATTAGGATGTTAAGAGAGATAATAACAGCTAAACACAGAAGGAAATAAAAGAAATAAGATGTCAAATATGATCAGATCTGTCTTTGCCATATAAATTCAAACAACAAAATTGCTATGTAATTATTTTAAAACTCTGCTTATTTTATTTTTCGATATTAAATTCTTCAACCAAGGGTCTGCCAGTACATTTGGACTTTGGATCATCCATAGTATTTGCACTTGAAGGGAACTTGTTACTTTAAGAGGAAAGAATGCAATTTCGGATCTATCCTTATTATTGTCATCTTAAATGATATTCATAGAGATGATACAAAGTTTAGATTGGTATAGATTGAACATTGAAAGATAAACTCAAGTTGGAATAATCTGAGTGTTCTCATCTTTCATATTTTTAGTTTATTTCTTTGTATTTTAATAACTAGCTTTTATTCCATCATAAAGAGTTATCCAACTGTAGATAAATGAAAATGGTACTGGGTCAAGTGACCTGACTTCTTATATCAACTCATTACAGTAATTTATGTGACTCTTGGAAGTGATAGAATGGGGCATTATTAAGATAATTCAGTTGGCAACCCAGGAAGCCTAAAGCCTACCTTGATGGTGATTATACCTCTCTTCCTTTAGAATTCCCTGAGGAAATTTAGTACAGAGAACCATGACAAAGCAAAGAATAGTAAGGAATTATTGGCTCAGAATTTGGGCCCAAAACCTACTGAAAAACGTGTTTCTGCTCTGGACCATATGGAAAACTCATTTTCTCCCCTATTCTAGAAATACACTGAAGTCTTAAACTGTGGTAGGTCAGACCTTGAACCGCTAATCATTACCCCTTCCCTGATCCTGATGTGTAACACCATGGATTAGTTTTGCCTGGTTTTTAGCTTTATATATTATATTCATAGACACTGTTTTATATCCGACTTCTATTGGTCAACATTCTTTTTGTGAATTTATTACCAACAGGGTTCTTGGCCTCCTTAATCAATAGAAATTGATCAGAGGCCAGACAAGAAATTCAGGCAAGGCTTTATTAGGGCCCCTGCTGCAGTAGGGGGAAAGAGAACAAACACAAGGTTCCCTTGCTTGTCCGCTCCCTGAGGGGGGACGAGCTTGTTCCTTATAAGGGGTGAGTTTAGGGGTGTGTCCACGGGTCTGGCCGGATAGGTGGCTTAGGTGGTTTGCCTACCCCTTAGGTGGTGGTGTGTGCAGGGGGTGTGTGCAGGGCACATGAATGAGCACTGCGTGAGCAATACCCTACTTTTGCTCCAGACCCCCTGCTTTTGCTCGGGAATCTTCAAAAGTGGCAGTTGGGTTTTTTGGTCTCTTTGTATCTTTTGTTCAGAATTTGCCCCAACGAGCATGCACACAGTTATTTTTAGTCCCATATAGTTTCTTTGTATTTTGTTGCTAGAGAAGAGGTGTGTCCAGGTGCAAGCATTGCAGCACTGCAGCAAAGGGGCCCGGGTCCCAGCATGTCTCATATTCATCCATTTAAAACACTCTACAGTATTCTATTCTTTTTTTTTTTAAATAGATCTTTATTGGAGTATAATTGCTTCACAATACTGTGTTAGTTTCTGTTGCACAACAAAGTGAATCAGCCATATGCATACACATGTCCCCATATCCCCTCCTTCTTGAACCTCCCTCCCACCCTCCCTGTCCCACCTCTCTAGGTCATCGCAAAGCACCGAGCCAATCTCCCTGTGCTATGCGGCTGCTTCCCACGAGCCAACTATTTTACATCCGGTAGTGTATATATGTCGATGCTACTCTTACTTCACCCCAGGTTCCCCCTCACCCCACCCCCGTGTCCTCAAGTCCATTCTCTATATCTACATCTTTATTCCTGTCCTGCAGCTAGGTTCATCGGTACAATTTTTTTTTTTTTTTAGATTCCATATATATGTGTTAGCATATGGTATTTGTTTTTCTCTTTCTAACTTACTTCACTCTGATTGACAGATTCTAGGTCCACCCACCTCACTACAAATAACTCAATTTCGTTTCTTTTTATGACTGAGTAATATTCCATTGTGTATATGTGCCACATCTTCTTTATCCATTCACCTGTCCTTAAAAAACTAAAAACAGAACTACCATATGACCCAGCAGTCCCGCTACTGGGCATATACCCTGAGAAAACCATAATACAGTATTCTATTCTACAAATATACTTATTTTTCCATTTCAGTGTCGATGGGTATCTGGGCTATTTCCGTAGTGTAAGAGTATGCTGTGCTGAACATTCTTTACATGTCTTTTGGTGGTCATATGCATGCACTTCCATTGGTTATTTACTTAAGGATGGAACAGGGAAATTCCCAAAGGGGAAAATTGACCCCTCAATTCTAGGCTCACATCTCTGGGTTTCCTTCTCCTCCTTAGCTTAGCCTCTTAATTCTGCACTGTTTTTTAGCCATTTTGTGCCTTCAAATAGATTTTTTTTTTTTCAAATAGATTTTTTTAATGTTTGTACAGCTCCTCTCAGAATGAAGTTTGAGGTGCTATTACCAAAAGTGGAATTCTCAAGACACATCCTCTTTTAACTGATTTTAACTTGTCAACATAAAGTTTCAGGTTCAATTCCATATAGCAAATAGGATTATATTTTGTTCTGAATTTTCTTGCTTCTGAAGTAACATTTGTTTCTCTCCTCTTCTGTATTACTGCCAAACTTTGGGTATCTCATTGCTAATTTAATTAGGCATTGCTGAACATATAGGGGGATTCAATAAACATTTGATCAATAGATTCAAAACAATAGCAAGTTACCCGAGGGGGTAAAAAAAAAAAAAACCCATTGTATTTGCTATAGCTATCAGAACACCTACATGACAAGTGAAAATAAATCAGTAGCTTTGTTTATACAGTGCCAAATATGCAGATTTGGGGAAATTCCTAAATAATCTGCTGGGTTTTCATTTTTATATGAATCTTTGGCATCATGTACACAGCCACATGGAAATTGGGTTCCTTGTTAAGAATTCTTGTGCATAGTTAATGAGAAACAGAGTTGAAAGACTTGGTTGAAGTCCATGCTAATTACATTACTGTGGATGATGAAAAATAAGCTATTTGTTTTTAAAGTGCTACTTCTTGTGCTTCATTTTACCCACATCCGATTCTCATTACCTTTATTTGAGTAAGGAGTTGAAATTTGTTCCATCTTCTTTATGCGTTATCTACTTAGGAAAGTATGTCAATTAAGAAGCTGGTTCCCACCCCAATATCCTACTACTTGAACTAGATTAACTACTTCCTACCCATGCTAACACCTTAGTTCTGGCTCCAAGTCAGGATGTTTGGATAAGGATTCTAATAAGCTAATGCCTCTCACCTAGGAACAAGAGGTAATACATATCTGAGTCACCTAGAAAGACTTTATTAAATATGAATTCTTACCCCTATCTATTTTATCACCCCAAAGGATGTATCAGAATCCATATTTCCCATTGTCCCTAACCTATTGAGACTTACCACCTTAGGAAATATTGGCTCAATATTGCAATCTTATTTACTTTTTTTTTCCCTGTAATTATTTCTCTATCTCTCTATATCTGTTCAATTCCATCAGGATTGATAGCTTAACTTTTTATATCTAGTGTCTCTTAACTTTGCCTTTTCTTCCCAGCAACTTGATCCCTTAGATATTTGACACTGCTTGCTAAGCTCC
This sequence comes from Balaenoptera musculus, assembly GCF_009873245.2. NCBI lineage: Eukaryota > Metazoa > Chordata > Mammalia > Artiodactyla > Balaenopteridae > Balaenoptera > Balaenoptera musculus. Next base: position 64,577,984 of record NC_045785.1, read on the forward strand.
AAGTGCCTCATCTTATTATCTTGGCCTATGCCAGTGGTTCTCAGACTACCCTCTGGAAGGCTTATTAAAGCACTGCTTTCTGGACTCCATTCTCAGAACTTCCAGTACAGTAAGTCTGGGTTAGGGCCAAAACTTTGCATTTCTAACAAGTTCCCAGGTGAGACTGATGCTGCTAGTTTAGGAACCACATTTTGAGAACCACTGGCCTATGCCGATCCCCCAGTTCCCTACAGCTCATCCCCTATATGAATCACTTATGTTTGGGTTCTAATTCTTATCTGTATTTATAGCCCACTATATTCCTGCTAACTAAACTCCTGTTTCTGATTCTGTTTTTTTGTTTTTCTGGGGGTTTTTTTAGCCCTGAAAGCAACCAGAGCTCTGTTAACTGATTTGACTGATTCATTGATTCACTCACATTATTTATTCCATCATTCATCACATATTATTTAATGCCTAGTATGTGACAGTCGTTGTCTATACAAATGAGAAAAATACATGCTTTATTATTAAGAAGGTTATACTTTAAGAAGGAGCGATCATTGAATAAGCTGATGTCAGTACGGTACAATAAGTTTTATGATAATGTTAAGCTTGGGTTCTACAAAAACACATAGATGAAAGATCTAACCCTGACTACACAGGAGCAGAAAAGGCTTCTAGAAAGAGAAGGTGCCTCACTTGAGCCCTGAGGTACCAGTTTGAGTTATCCAGTTGACAAAGTCAAGGCACCCAGAGAGGGTGGAGCACATACAAATAACTGTGAAACACTTAAGAATCTCAGTGTGGTTGATCAAAAGGTAATAGATGTGAGTCTAAAAAGAACATGAGGTTGAAGAATTAAGCAGGGGCCAAAATATACAAGGTTGTTTAGGCCAAGCAATGAGTATGGATCTGTGGGGAGTCATTGAAGGATTTTAAGCAGGTAGATGATCTGATCCTCATTACATATTTAGAATTAGAAAGTGGTGAAAAATACTACTCTTAGGAAAATAAGCAAAGCTCTAAGTAATGATAATGAGAAAATAAACCAAAATAGTAAAAACTGATATTCAGTGAACTAAATTTTTAGAAACTATTAATGAAACAGCCCTTATACAAATTCGAGACATAAAAAATAAAAATAGCAAGGATTATTTCACTATCTTATGGCAGAACCAATTGACACACCAGAAGGAAAAATTGAAGAGGCTAGTTAGACAAAAGAATGAAGGTTAAAAAGAAATTTTTTTAGAAATGGAAAGAAAGAAACATGATTTCTTATGATCAACTGTTGGGTTCCCTGTAAACATCTGAGTAATGATAGAATAAACCAACTAAGGTAGTATTAGTCCCTCATGATTTTCAAAAAGACAATTGAGTGCTAATTTGAATTTTTTACATCTGAATGTTGACCTTTTTCTTATTTGAACATCTTTACATTTAGTTATATTCATTAATTAGTTTCTGCCAATTTGTTGCCGCTGTAAAAAATTACCACAAATTTAGCAACTTAAAACAATATAAACTTACTACCTCACAGTTCTATGGGTAAAAATCTGGGTTGGCTTGGCTGGGTTTTTTGCTTTTTTGTGGTTTTTTTTGGCAAAAAGGAAAAGAAAAAAACAAAACAAAACAAAACAAGGTGCCGGTCAGTCAGGCTCTTATTGGGAGGCTCTGGGAAGAATCCACTTCCAAAGTCATTCAGGTTGTTGGCAGACTCAGTCCTTGTGGTTGTAGGACTAAAGTTGCTGTTTACTTGCTGGCTATCAGTTGGGAGCTTCCCATAGCCCCTAGAGACCTCTCTCCAGTCCCCACATGTTGGCCACCACATCTCAGAGCCAGCAAAGCACACTGAATCCTTCTCATGCTTGGGATCTCTCTGACTTTTGCCACATCTCTTCTGACTCCAGGCTGAGAAAGTTCTGGGCTTTTAAGGGCTGTGGTGACTAAATTGAGCACTTCCAGTTAGTCCAGGATAATATCCCTATTTAAGGTCTGTAACTTTAATTCCATCTGCAAAGTCCTTTCTATCATGTATAGTTAACATATTCACAATCAAGGGGATGAGAGTGTCGACATCTTGGGCAGCCCATTCTGCCTATCACAACTCATATTAAGCCTTTCCATTTACTAAGATAAACAGAAACCATAGTCCAGTGTGAATGACCTATGCCATTTACCATTGTCATTGCAGAATTTCTCTACTTCTCCTCTGTTGACACAAAGAACTCCATAAATAGGCCACATCAGGCTAACTGCTTTAAGATTACCTCTTTACTTCTTTCTTTCTCCTCCTCTTTCATCACTCCATTTGTCAAAGTTCGTGTCTTTAGTATCAGTGAAAATGCCTTTGTGTCAAAGCTGTCTACAATAAATCAGTTGTTGATTTGAGCTCTTTTTAAGCTAATGAACACACAAGATTAGCATGTATATTTGATATTCGATGAAAGCCAAAGTTAATGAGAGAATCAATGAAGACTATTTGCTCACATTTTTGCCATCCCTTCCCCTTCCCCACTAAAAGTCAATATTGCATGACAAATAATTCAACTATTGATGATGTAGTTAATATATACTAGCAAGTCTACCGGGGGCTTCTAAACATGCTATTAACTCAGAATTCCTTGGAAGATGTTATTGTATAATATTCTTTATTGCAGTTATTATGCTGCTTTGCCTTCCAGCAGGGATTTCTGCCATATCAGATACACAGAAATGTAATTCTGATACCTGATGTGAAAAGGAAATGTGATGGCAGGTATCAATAGGGAATTAAATTAGTATTAACTTTTACTAAAATTCTGTTGAGGGAAACATCTTTTTGGTCTTATGATTAAAGATTTGCATTTTTGCACTTGATACAATCACAGATTTTATTGTTATTTTGTTTTTCTAAAAATATATTATTGGAGTAGAGTTTAGCTGGATCCTTATGTCTTCAAGTATTTTGAAATACTTGGATCATCATGTGTTACTTTCTTTTAGTGTTACAGAAAAGATGGAAGCACAAGCCACATTCCTTGGTGATTTGGACGAATTCGGCAAGGCAAACAATTATCAGAATATTTCTCCTGTCTTTGCTGGCCTTTTTCTGGTTCCTTTTTTTAAATCTCCAGAAAAGAAGAAGAAACTTATTTTTTGTAAGCCTAAATCCTGTGGTGTCAGAGACTGAGAGAAATACTTAAGATGCCAGGGGGATGAAAAGTACTATGCCCAACATAAAAAGCACTGCTCTCTAAGTACAGAGAATGTTACAGTCCAAGTAGAGATGATGTCTTCTGATACCTGACAACTCTCTGGTCTCTAACCTTCATCCCTTTTCTGTATTATGAATTGTACAGGATGGTACAAAATAGAACCGCTTCTTAGGTCCCAGAGAGAGAAGTTGGGGCTTTTGGCTTCTCTAGATCTGCTAGAAGCTAATGTAAGGAGACACCACTTATGATGCCTAAACAGGATAAAGGTGGAACTCTGGCATTAGAGCAGCCACCTACTCCTTGAGCAGGCCCTGCTGGGTGTGCTCATGGTTATCACCAAGTTTTTCTCTCTCAGTTCCATGATGTCACTCATCATCATAGACCTCACTCATGAATGTGAACTACTTTACTCTCTGCCTCAGTGACTGCTTGTACCACTACTACCACCCCCATGGCCAATATAATAAGCATCCTTCTCCAAGAAATCCCCGCATTCCTAGAAACCCCTCCTCTACCACTTGAAGAACAAGATATTTTTCTCTCAACCTCACCACACATATGATGGCTACATATGAGAGCCTTATAATTAATAACAAACAGTCAACCTTGCTTCCTACCACAAAGTTGTATAGGTGTGTGGGTGAGATTCTGAATGCAAAGCTGATGACAATTTTTCAGTATGGCTAGCCTTTCTTGTAGAGTATTGGCTTTAGAAAGGACCTTAGCAATCACTGAAACTCATTTACCTCTTCCACTTAGTAGCTCATGGATAAGATCAAGTATTCCATTTTATTCACTCTCACTTTCTTCTTCCATAAAAACTGGAATTAATATTGCCATCTGCACAGTATTCCTGTTCCAATGAAGACTGAATAAGGATATGTTTCTAAGATACATTTCATACTGCCAGGTGTGTAGCAGATATGTAACGAGTATGTCTCCTTTCCTCAGTTCTCTCTTTCTTGCTTTTGTCAGGTTTGCATTCTTATTTTCCCAGTCATTCATTCTCTCTAGGCAATATACATCTACCTGACACATTTTATCCTCCCACAAATCAAATTCACAAAAGATAGACCCCTAATTTTGTGTTCCTTATTAATCAAGTTAGCTCACGTTAGTCACAAGTCATAGGCCTAGAATGTTAAATCCTTCTTTATTTAGTACGTCTTGATAAACAAATCAAAAGTCCCTGCTTCAAATCCAATGTAGCATAGTGTTATATTTTTGAAGTCCTTCAGGCTAAGGTTACAGTTTGACATTCAACTTGACAATTTTATAACCCAAATCTGTATACTTTGTGGTATTGTAGTTTGTTATAGAAAACGTATTTCAACTCATCACACATATCCCTTAATTAGAAAAATCTTTCTCTTCATTATATGTAAATGTAGAAGACTTCGAGAAAGTTGACACTGAGTTAATGCCTCCACATAGCCAGAAGAACAAAGGCTCTTCTCAGTACCAGATTTAGCTACTGCTCCATCAAATAAAATTACATTGGCACAGCACTTTGCAATTTATAAATACTTTTCCATCCATTACTCATTTGATCTTCTCAACAACCTGTAAAATAGTCAGGAAAGACACATTTATCACCAATTCGCACATGAGGAAATTGAGGCTAAGAGAGGTTATGTTGCTTGCCCAAGGTCACATAATTAGGAATTCCAGCGGCCAGTGTTCAAACTCAAGTCTGATTAAGGATAAAACCCAAGCTCCTCACCATTATGACAAGAAGTCACCCAAATCTCCTTACTCAGAGTGCAGTGCTTTTTGCTCTAATTTGTGTTGTCAATTTTTTTTTAACATCTTTATTGGAGTATAATTGCTTTACAATGGTGTGTTAGTTTCTGCTTTATAACAAAGTGAATCAGTTATACATATACTGATTCATATACATGTACTGAGATATTCCCATATCTCTTCCCTCTTGCATCTCCCTCCCTCCCACACTCCCTATCCCACCCCTCTAGGTGGTCACAAAGCACAGAGCTGATCTCCCTGTGCTATGCAGCTGCTTCCCACTAGCTATCTATTTTACATTTGGTAGTGTATATATGTCCATGCCACTCTCTCGCTTTGTCACAGCTTACCCTTCCCGCTCCCCATATCCTCAAGTCCATTCTCTAGTAGGTCTGTGTAGGTCTGTGTCTTTATTCCCATCTTGCCACTAGGTTCTTCATGACCTTTTTTTTTTTTCTTAGATTCCATATATATGTGTTAGCATACTGTATTTGTTTTTCTCCTTCTGACTTACTTCACTCTGTATGACAGACTCTTAACTCCATCCACCTCACTACAAATAACTCAATTTCATTTCTTTTTATGGCTGAGTAATATTCCATTGTATATATATGCCACATCTTCTTTATCCATTCATCTGCTGATGGACACTTAGGTTGCTTCCATGTCCTGGCTATTGTAAATAGAGCTGCAATGAACATTGTGGTACATGACTCTTCTTGAATTATGGTTTTCGGGTCATTATTTTAAAATATGATGAAGGGTTCTTTATTCTTTGAAGGCCTAACTATACTCTTAGGGTGCTCTCAAAATCAGTAGTGTCTTATGAGTGATCACAGCCTAAGACTGGCTTTGAATGATCTCACCAAGAGTTTTAAACAGACTGATTTCTTTCAGTGCTCACTCATGTCCTGTGGCCATTAAGAGATTGTTGAAAAAAAAAGGTTTCTCTCCTTGACAAATGGTGCGTTATTGTGGAAGGAATTTTTTTGTCTTTATGTAGTTGTACCTTAGAGCATACATTGCATGCTAAGTTTCAGGGCTGGGAAAGTACTAATGGTCTTCTGCGTTCAATTTTATACCATAAAATTGAAGTTTCTGGCAAAATGCATAGCATCACTAACTCTATCAGCTCCTAGGCTTTTATGATATCTATATACCGTAGGTTTTTATATTTGAAGATTTCTCAATGAAGGATAACAGCGTGACCATTCCATTAAATAATAAGCATGACTGTAAGGCCCCTGAACAGGTAAGGTTCTACTTAAATGCTAATTATCATCATTATAAACCATTTGGGATGCAACTAAGTGCGGATACCCTGAGATAAAAACTTTTTATCTAAAAGAGAGGATAATAACCATGGGTAAAACTCATTGGCTCTTGTACATATCAACCTGAGACAACCCTCAATTAGAAATTCTCTTAGTACAAATGAAGCAAAAAGGGGTCTAATGAGTCTGTCAAATAGATAACAAACACTGTGGTGTGCATTGAAGAAAAACCTCCCCTCACCCCACATACACATATGCACACCTCTTGTCCAGAAATAATGGCTTTAAAGAACTCCGACTGTTGCCTGAAATTCTGCCAACACATCTATTCACTAAATCTTTCTTGATTACCTGTTATGTACCTGGCACTGAGGGAATAGAAAAATGAATACAAAACAATCACTACTCTCAAGAAGATAGTAGGATAGGTAAAGAAAGAACATTCAAAAGAAAGAAGAACATAAGGGATACAGATAAAGTAGGGAAATATTAACATCTAACTGCTGGAGGAGTGGGCATGGGGGAAGAATTAATAGAGAAGGTGTGTTTGAATCTGACCTTGAAGGATGGACAGGATTTGGGCACATAGAAACATGGAGAACAGGCATTCCAGGTTGAGGGAATTAGATAAATTAGAGAACTGTTTCCTAATAATGTCCAAATACCTCTTGAATGTATTCCTATCAATTGATGCCAGGTGACTAAGTTTAATTTACTAGATTCAACAATAAGACAGGTAGATGAGTCAAGGAAGGCTCATGGCTTCAAAATCTTTCTTTAAGTTTCTACCTGTGAGAATTGTTTAAATGTTACATTTTTCCTGTCTTTAGAGAATTAACAAACAAAAAAATAACTTCATTGATTCCACTTTTCCTTCCAGTTATCCCAGTAGGTCTCTCCCCATCACAGGCAAGCTTCTAATAAAAGTTGGAGACATCAAGCCATCTCTATTTCTTCTCCCATTCCCTATTCTGTGCTCATTAATCTGAATTTCTACCTTGATTATCCCATGCAATGTTTTTTTTCAAAACCATGACTTTAATTATGACTTTAGTTATGATCTCAAATTTTTATCTTTGGCACAGACCTCTCCTCTGTGTTCAAGGCCTAAATATCCAACTACGTATTTGGCCTTCTCACTTGGATAACTAAAAGGAGTCTCGAACTCAAAATATTTACCACCAAACTTGTGATCACAGCATTGTTCTTATCCAATGTTTCTTTTCTCAGAAATGGCACTGCCGTTTACCCAAGTGCACATACCAAAAGTTTTAGAGTCATCCTGCATAATTTCTTCTCTCTCATTACCATGTCCAATCATACCAAGTCCTTTGATTTGTAACACATAAGTAGCTTTCAAATTTACTTGCTATTCTCTATCACTTTGCCACCCTCTTGGTTTGAGCTACTATTATCTCTCCCTTAGTGGCTGAAATAGGCTCTCAACAGGCCCTCCCAAATTTCATCTTCCTCACATTAATCAGTTCTCTACTTTGTGTCTGGGATGACTGTTTCAGAATATATAATCAATTATGTTACTTTTTGGCATGTTGTTATGTTAAGCCCACCCCACCCCAGTGAATCATGCCTCTTGGGTATCCATATCCCTGCGTAGTCTGTTCTTACCCCAATTCAAGGCTCAGACAAGTGACTAAATTTGGCCAAAGGAGAATCAGGAAACATGACACAAGCAGAGGTTTGATAAGTGCTTGTTCATTGAGACTTGCCCTCTGGAACACTCCTGTTACCATGTAAAGAAACCCATGCTAAGAATGGGGGGGAGGAGGTGGGTGCAGCTAAAACTAGGGAGGAGGAGGTGGATGCAGCCTGTGTAGCAGGTTTTTGAATATTTGGGATATTCAAGATTCCTACTAAACATTGTCTCACCTTGACTCTCTAATAAAAGGCCATATAATTTTGTACTGTTTCTTGGTCACACTCAATCTCGATTCCCTGTTCCTCAAATATAGACCATGAGTTCTAAGTGGGCTAGATAAGCAAATGTAGGTAACTCAGGAAAAGACAGTCATTATGGCTAGAAAAACAATTCAGTGCAAGGTTATAACAGTGTCGTCCAATTAACAATGACTTGATTAATCAATTTGTCTGTTAACTCATTCATTTATCTGTTTATTCTTTCACTTGTAAGGTAACCATCTATTTAAACATTTATTAAATGTTTACCATGTGTCAGGCATTGTAGGAACAGAGAATGGAATAAGACAGGCTCTTCTAAAAAACATTAAATAATAAGTAGATAGATATATTGGTTACATTCATAAGTGTGCTGAACCCAGAGGAAAGTCCTAGTTAGTATTAAATAGTCACTAGAAGATGTGATGTGTTTAATTTTTCTAGCCTTTTCCCAATATACTAACACAATACATTTCACTATATAAAGTTTATTTCATACTTCCTCCTAAACAATTCCAAGCTATAGTGGTTTCTAACATAGTGGTAATCAATTTTAAAGGAGTGGTCACAGGAGAGCCACATATTCTTCCTGAATTTCAAGAGTATTGTAAAGTCTGATTTGTTAGTGTTCAAGAATTTAACTGATCTCCTCTGACAAAATGTCTTTAATGCAAATTATACATGTCATTGCGTTTAATGTAATTTTGAAGATTCAACTTTCATGGAAGTTAATTGGAGGCCCTTTAAGTTCTATATGAAGAATATTGAGAGTTCTGCCTAATTTGAATGCAAGGAAGTACCAAAAATATGTTTATAGTGGGGTAATACATTACACTTGGTTTTTTAGTGTGCATCCAAGTTATTTTACTTTTTAGTGTTATTTCCTAAAAATGCTCAAGTTGTGTTTCAAAGAGAATAGAAAAGAATGTGTAAAGCTAGAAAAATATATAGTTTACAGTGCAATCAGTTGCAATCAGTTTTTTCAGCTGCATGATGGCAGGGGATTGAAAGCTGATATATTTATTTTGCATTTAGAATGCCTTAAGATATGTACTATCTATTGGATTACATAATGATGAGCACATCCTTTTCAATGGCTATTTGCTGTGTGGTAGCAGAATAGAAGCATTCTGCTAGTTTTAGTCTCATCAAAACCGACTATAAAAATTTTGAATTAGTGGATCACTGAGTGCATTGAGAGTTAACAATTTTATAATTGAGCTGTCATGTTTATTAGTATTGTACTGGTAGCATCTGAATTGACCACATTTTAAAAGTCCTTTGAAGTTTTGATTTGAAAATGTTCCAACCATACATAACAATCTATGCTGATTATTTTACAACTTTGATTATATAGTACCAAATGTATTGTGCCTTTTCTCTAAAAGTTATATTTTGAAATTATGATGTAAGAATCTAATAGCAGTTCATTTTAAAGAATAAAATATGCATGGAATTTTACATGAAAAATTATCACAATGAATGAAACATATGGCCATTTTGTCTAGCATACGAATCTTAGCCTTTCTTTTAGTTCTACTTTAGATTCTTATTCTGCTCGTGAATTTACGTCCAGTAATGGGCTGATAATTCTTGAGTGATGTTGAGTGCATTTTACATTGTTCTGCTTCTATTACCATCCCACAGTGCTCATTTTAAAATATCTGTATATAGAAATTAAATTAAGTTTAAGAATATTGGTTGCTTGTTATAAGGCAAATACTATGTTAGTGAAAAGGTTCTAAGCTGAATAATACATTTATTCTGTCATCATGGAACTTAGAGTCTTATAAGGAAGACAGACAGGCAAATCAGGAGCTACAAAAGTCATCTAACCAATCTGGAAATTCTGTCAACTCTTTCTTGAACATATGTCCAGAATTAGACCATTTCACACTCTGTGCACCACTACCATCCTTACCCCAACCGCTCTTGTCTCTCACCTGAACTATCAAAGTAAATCTCTAATTTATATTCCTCTTTCCATTCTTGGTCCCCTCAACTCTTCATTCTATTTTCAACAAAGCAAAAAAAAGGCATTTTTTTAAAAAGCCAGATCATGTCACTCCTATCCTCAAAATGTTCCAATGGCTCCCCAGATCACTTGCAATAAAAGTCAAAGTGCAGTTGCCTAAAAGGCCCTACATCTTCTGATCCCTGCTAATGCTCTGCCGTGAACTCCTAGTACTCTCGTCCTGCTTTACTCCATTTCAGTCACAATGGCCTCCTTTACTGTTCCTTGAACACTCCAAGCCCAACCTCAGACCTTTACACTTTCTGCTCCATCTGCCCAGACCTTCTTCCCCCACCTTTCCACATGGGATCATCCTCACTTCCTTCCACGCTCAAATACCACCTCACCAGTGAGGCATTCCCTGACCATCCTAGATCAAATAGCAACTCCTGCCCCCTGCAGCTTTTCCTGCTTTCCTTACTCTGCTGGGTTTTCCTGCACATCTCTTCTCACTCTTTTATTTATTTAAATAAATGGTTTGTTAAATGTTAATTTACTTATCCTACTGTACATAAATTCATGAGTATAGGAACTTATCTGTTTTGTACAGTGTTAATTATTGCTTGATACAGTGTCTATTTTTTTAACTTTTACCATCCCTTTTTTCATTGTTTTTGCTGGTTATATTTATCTGATAAATCTTTCCTTACTTAAACAAATCTTTTTGTAAAACTCTTTATCTTTTAATACTGACCTTAAATACAATCACATTATCGTAATTATTATTAGGTTTTACTACTTTCTGGTTTCTATACTTTTTCTGCTTTACTGACTTTTTTTACATTTCTTTATGTCTTTTGTGTATAGACTAAGCTTTCTTTACATTCCTTTTCCCCGATGATTTGAACAGTATACACCCTGTTCTTGGTTCTAGGTTGTGGTCATCTTTACATTTTTACAAACCACTGTTGAACTCTTTCTCTCTGTTTATTATGAGGGAAATGGGAGTCCTAGCTTTTGGCCAAGCTGTGACTACTACGGATGTGTAGCCGTTTGTGGTTTTCCTTTCAGGAGAGACTACTTTTAGATGGTTTGCTTGAGGAGTTCTGTGTACAGAAAGAGCACAAAGAATTATCAGTGTGGAAAGGGGAGAACTAGCATAGATCAGGCTCAGTCTGGTCCTAGACTCCTCAAGTCTCAGTTCTGAAACCTTTAAGGGGCTGTACATTAGAGTTATAGTTACTGTTTTCATAGCAACATTCTGGTTCTCAAATGTCCGAATATGGCACATAATGGCGAGAGGGAATTTTTCCTGCTTTGACATGAAACATAGCACAGTTTTGGAATTCAAAGACCAGAAGAATTCAAAGAGCTGAGTCAGTGTTTCAATGCATGATGTGCAGCAACCTCCGGTAATAATCACCTTGCACATCATGGTGGGTACTACCAAAAGGGACCGTGGTGTGGTGCCCTGGGAGGGCTGTGCTAATGATAAAGCGTAATGAGCAGAGCTGAAGCAGCAGGGACTGTTGAACAGGCATGGAGCAACTGAAAAGAAGTATTTGTTAGCACATATGACTTAGTTCTAAGCATCCTAGAAATTATTAGAGTAGACTTTTCCAGGAGACAGAGATCTTAAATTAGTAGTTGGGGTTGTGGAAAGAGAGCTTATACAGTTAAATCCAAGAACAGTATTATAACTTTGGACTCCCCCAATTGAAAGCAAGGATTCTAATATGATTTTATTTTTCCACTCCTTAATATTTTCTAATATGATTTGAAATTAGATACATATATTTTCATTAATACATTTTTCATATTTTTATTAAATATCTTGTCTTTAAAGAGTAATTGTAACTCTTGCAACTTAATTTTGTTGTATTCACCACTCTCATTTGGAAAAACCTACCTATTTTGCTGGTATCAGTGTTCTCTGGAGTTCTGTTATACGGCAGTTTCTCCATTTCTATCATTTTATTTTCTGTTCATTTCTTCTGGAGTATATCTTTGTGTAAGACTCCATGATGTGTGTATAATTTGAACCTTTGAATAGCTAATAATTTCCTCCTAGTACTCTTTTTTATTTATTTATTTTTGGCCGCTTTGGGTCTTTGTTGCTGAGCACAGCCTTTCTCTAGTTGCGGCGAGTGGAGGCTACTCTTCGTTGTGGTGCGCAGGCTTCTCATTGCACTGGCTTCTCTTGTTGCGGAGCACAGGCTCTAGGCACATGGGCTTCAGTAGTTGTGGCACACGGGCTCAGTAGTTGTGGCCCATGGGCTGTAGAACGCAGGCTCAGTAGTTGTGGCGCACGGGCTTAGTTGCTCCGCGGCATGTGGGACCTTCATGGACCAGGGCTTGAACCTGTGTCCCCTGCATTGGCAGGTGGATTCTTAGCCACTGCGCCACCAGGGAAGTCCCCTCCTATTACTTTTAGATATTAATAAAGGTTTAGCTAGGTTTTCTCTACCTTTTTACTCTCCACTGAACTCCAGAAGCTTATAGTTAACTTCCCACTGGTTATCTCCACTTGAACATTTAAAAGATATCTCAGAATATATCAGATAATGTAATTTCCAGGGCATAATAATGCCAATGGTAGGAAAATATTTCTGTTCTAAAGAGATACATAATGAACTTTTAGATGTTATAGCAACTATGAAAACGTGCCACTCAGATCTTCTATTGTGGGGAGCATAGTTGACTGCTCTGATTGATGCTCTTATCATTCCACCTCCAAGCAGTCATCTTAAACCATGAGGCAACACATCAGAGAGAGCAAAGCAGAAAAGAAAGGAGTCTGGATTCCTAATGTCTGCAGTTAGCACAAGAGCCCTAGACTTTCTACTGCCAGGATTCTTTAATAAGAGAGGGAAACAAACTCCCATCTAGTTAAAGATGTTGTTATTTGCTGTTGAGTTTATTTAGACAGCTAAGTTAAACTAAAACCAAAGATTTGATTTCCATCCCCACTCCCAAATCAACATTCTCCTTAGTCCATTCTTCTAGATTCTTAGGAGAAAAACCTTCTAAAAATTTGTATTTGTTTATTTTTCACTGAAGTATAGTTGCTTTACAATATTAGTTTTGTTTCAGGTGTACAACATAGTGATTCAATATTTTTATAGATTATACTCTATTTAAAGTTTTTACAAAATAATGGCTATATTTCTCTGTGCTGTACAATATATCCTTGTTGCTTATTTATTTTATACATAGTAGTTTGTATCTCTTAATACCTTATCCCCATCTTGCCCCTCCCCCCTTTCCTCTCCCCAGTGGTAACCACTAGTTTGTTCTCTATATCAATGTTTGTTTATGTTTTGTTATTTACATTCTTTTTTTATTTTTTAGATTCCACATGTAAATGATAACAAGTATTTATCTTTCTCTGTCTGACATTTCAGTAAGCATAATACTCTCTAGGTCCATCCATGTTGTTGCAAATGGCAGAATTTCATTCTTTCTAAGGATTAGTAATATTCCATTTTATATATAGAGACAGCATTTTTTCATGTGCATGTTGGCCATCTGTATATCTTCTTTGGAAAAATGTCTATTCAGTTCTTCTGCACATTTTTTAAGTGGGTTGTTTGTTTTTTGATATTGAGTTGTGTGAGCTGTTTATATATTTTGGATATTAACCCCTTTTCAGTTATATGATTAGCAAATATTTTCTTCTATTCAATAAGCTTTTTATTTTGTCTATGGTTTCCTTTGCTGTGTAAAAGCTTTTGTTTACTTAGGTCCCATTCGTCTGTTTTCGCTTCTCTTTTTTTTTTTTTTTTTTTTAGCCTTAGGAGAGAGATCAAAAAGAATATTGCTACGATTTATGTCAAAGAGTGTTCTGCCTCTGTTCTCTTCTAGGTTTATGGGTTCAGGTTGTACATTTAGATATTTAACCCATTTTGAATTTATTTTGTATATAGTGTGAAGAAATGTTCTAATCTTATTTTTTTTAACATGTAGCTCTACAATTTTCCCAGCACTACTTATTGAAGAGACTGTCTTTTGTCCATTATATATTCTTGTCCCCTTTGTTGTAGATTAGTTAACCAGAAGTGTGTAGGTTTATTTCTGGGCTCTCTATTCTGTTCCATTGATCTATGTGTATATTTTGTTCTGGTACTATGCTGTTTTGATTACTGTAGCTTTGCAATATAGTCTGAAGTTAGGGAGTGTGATACCTTCAGTTTGTTCTTTTTTCTCAAGATTGCTCTGGCAATTCAGGATCTTTTGTGGTTCCATACAAATTTTAGGATTAGTTGTTTTAGTTCTATGAAAAATGTCATGAGTATTTTGACAGGGATTGCATTAAATCAGTAGATTGCTTTGGGTAGTATGGATATTTTAACAGTATTAATTCTTCCAAATCAAGAACATGGGATATCTTTCCATTTGTTCATATCATTTTCAAATTCCTTCATCAATTTTTTACAGTTTCCAGAGTAGAGGTCTTTCACCTCTTTGGTTAAGTTTATTCCTAGGTATTTTATTCTTTTTGATGAAACTTTAAATGAGATTTTTTTCTTGCTTTCTCTTTCTGATAATTCATTATTATTGTAGAGAAAAGCAGATTTCTGTATATTAATCTTGTATCCTGTAACTTTACTGAATTCACTTATTAATTCTAATAGTTTTGTGGTGTAGACTTTGGGGTGTTCTATATAGAGTATCATATCATCTGCAAAGAGTGATAATTTTACCTATTTCTTTTCAATTTAGATGGCTTTTTCTTGTCTGATTGCTGTGGCTATGACTTTCAATACTATGTTAAATAGAAGTGGCAAGAGTGGGCATTCTTATCTTATTCTTGATTTTAGAGGAAAAGCTGAAAGCTTTTCACCATTGAATATGATGTTAGCTGTGGGTTTTTCATAAGTGGCCTTTATTATGTTGAGATATGTTCCCTCTGTACCAACTTTGATGAGAGCTTTTGTCATGAATGGATGTTGAATTTTCTGTGTCTAAGTTGATCATGTGATTTTTATGCTTCCTTTAGTTAATGTGGGGTATCACATTGATTTGTGAATATTGAACCATCTGTGCCTCCTTGATCATATACCCACTTGATTGTGGTGTGTATGATCCTTTTTGAATACACTATTGTGGAATACAGTTTGTTAATATTTTGTTGAGGATTTTTACATCTATCAGTCAATAGACATATTGGCCTGTAATTTTTCTTTTTTTTTGTAGCGTCTTTGTCTGGTTTTGGTGTCAGGGAAATGGTGGCCTGGTAGAATGAATTTGGGAGTGTTCCATCCTCTTCAATTTTTGGAATAGTTTGAGAAGAATGGTATTAGTTATTCTTTATGCATTTGGTAGAATTCTCGTGTGAAGCCATCTAGTCCTGGACTTTTGTCTGCTGGGAGTATTTTTTTAATTACAAATTCAATTTCACTACTAATGATCAGTCTGTTCAGATTTTCTACTTCTTCCTGATTCAGTATTGAAAGTTTGTAAGTTTCTAGAAATTTGTCCATTTTTTCTAGGTTTCCAATTTGTTGGAATATAACTGTTCATAGTTTTCTCTCATGATTTTTTTGTATCTCTGTGGTGTTCGTTGTTATTTCTCCTCTTTCATTTCTTATTTTATTAATTTGGGTCATCTCTCTTTTCTTCTTGGTTAGCCTGTCTGGCTAATGGTTTATCAATTATGTTTATCTTTTCAAAAAACAGTTCTTGGTATCATTAATCTTTTCTGGGTTTGTTTTTTTGGTGGTGTTGTTTTATGTTTTTTGTTTGGTCTTTATTTTATTTATTTCCTCTCTTTATTATTTTATTCCTTCTGCTGACTTTGGGCTTTGTTCTTCTTTTCTAATTCCTCTAGATGGAAAGTTAGGTTGTTTACTTGAGATTTTTTCTTGTTTGTTGAGGTAAACCTGTATCACTATAAATTTCCCTCTTAGAACTATTTCTGTTGCATCCTATAGCTTTTGGGTAGTTGTGTCTCCATCTCATTTGTCTTGAGGTTTTTTCTGATATCCTCTTTGATATCTTCATTGATCCATTGGTTTGTAGTAGCATGTGATTTTGTCTCTACATGTTTGTGTTTTTCCCATTTTTCTTTCTGTAATTGATTTCTAGTTTCATACCTTGTGGTTGGAGAAAACACTTGATATGATTTCTACCCCTTAAATTTGTTGAGCCTTGTTTTGTGGCATAGCATATGATCTGTCCTGGAGAATGTCCCATGTGCACTTGAAAATAATGTGTATTTTACTGTTTTTTGATGGAACTTCCTGTAGATAACCAGCCTATTGTGTCACTTAAGTTCACTGTTGACTTATTGATTTTTCTGTCTGGATAATCTGTCCATTGATGTAAATAGGATGTTAAGGTTCCCTACCATTATTGTCTTATTGCCTATTTCTCCCTTTATGTCTGTTAATATTTGTTTTATATATTTATGTGCTCTTGTACTGGGTGCGTATATATTAACAAGTGTAATATCCTCTTCTTGTATTGCTCTCTTTATCATTATATAATGTCCTTCTTTTTCTTTTGTTATAGACTTTGTTTTAAAGTCTATTTTGTCTGCTATGAGTATTGCTACCACCGCTTTCTTGTTACCATTTGCATGAAATATCTTTTTCCATCCTCTCGCTTTCAGTCTGTGTGTGTCTTTAACTCTGGCATGAGTCTTGTTAGCAGCATGTATATGGGTTTTGTTTTTTAATCCAAAAAGTCACCCTATGTCCTTTGATTGGAGCATTTAGTTCATTGACATTTAAAGAAACTATTGATAGGTATGTACTTACTGCTATTTTGTTACTTGTTTTCCAGTTGTTCTGGTAACTCTTCTGTTCTTTTCTTCTTTTAGTTTCTCCCCTTATAGTTCAATGATTTTCTTTAGTGGTATGCTTATGTTCTTTTCTCTCTAGTTTTTATATATATATTATAGGTTTTTGATTTGTGGTTACCATGGGGTTTACGTGTGTTGACTAATAGCTATATCTACTTGTTTTAAATAGGTAGTCTTTTAAGTTCAAACACATTCTAAAAGATTTACATTTTTTACTCCCCTTCCCCAAATTTTGTGTTTTTGATGTCATATTTTATATATTCATGTTTATTCCTTGACTGATTCTTGTGGTTATACTTAATTTTACAATTCTTTGTCTTTTTGTCTTCATGCTAGCTTATTTAAGTGGTTGATCCTCAGCCTTTACTATATATTTGCCTTTACTAGTGGAATTTTTCCTTTCCTATATATACTTCTTATTATAGCCTTTTCTTTTCTACTTAGAGATGACCCTTTAACATTTCTTTCAGGGTAGGTTTAGTATTGATGAACTCTTTTACTTTTTGTTTGTCTGAGAAGTTCTTTATCCCCCCTTCAATTCTAACTGATAATTTTGCTGGGTAGAGTAACCTAGGTTGCAGGTTTTTCCCTTTCAGCACTTTGATGTATCATGCCATTTCCTTCTGGCCTGCAAAGCTTCTGCAGAAAAATCAGCTGTTAACCTTATGGGGATTCCCTTGTATATGACTCCTTGTATATGTATTTTGCCATTTTAATTATGATATATCTTGGTGTGAGTCTGTTTGGGTTCATCTTGTTTGGGATCCTTTGTGCTTCCTCTACCTTGATATATGTTTCCTTCTTCAGGTTTGGGAATTTTTTAGCTGTAATTTCATCAAATACATTTTCTTCCCCCTTCTTTCTCTCTTCTCCTTTTGGGGACCCCTATAATGCAAATGTTGGTACACTTGATGTTATTTCAGAGATCGCTTAAACTGTTCTCATGTTTTAACATTTGTTTTTCTTTTTGCTGTTCTGATTGGATGATTTCCATTATTGTATCATCCAGATCACTTATGCATTCTTCTGTATCACCTAGTCTGCTGTTAATTCCTTCTAGAGTGTTTTTCATTTTGGTTATTGTATTCTTTAGTTCTAGTTGATTTGTTTTATATTTTCTAGTTCCTTGTTAAAATTCTCACTGTGTTCATCTGTCTTATTCACTAATTTCATTAGCATTCCTATTACTAGTGTTTTGAATTCTTCATCTGGTAAGTTGTTTATTTCTGTCTCATTAGTTGTTTTTTCAAGGGTTTTCTCTTGCTCTTTCAATTGAGACAAATTCCTCTGTCTTCTCATTTTGCTTAACTTTCTCTGTCTCTATGAAATTAGGTGAAACAATTACCTATTGTGGTCTTGAAGGGCTGTCCTTATGAGAGAGCAACCCTATACAGTCTCTGTGTACTCAGTGGCTTTGATGGTAGAGCTGGATTTGATGTGAACTCAAGTCTCTTTCCTCAGGGTGTGCTTGCAGCTACCACATTGGTAGGAGGTAGGGGTGGAGATGGAGGAGCCAGGGCCATAGCCAGGTGTGAGCTGGGGCTTCCTCTCTGCTCAGTGGCTGTTTTCACCCTATTGGGGTGGGGGGTGAGATCAGATTCCAAGTTGCTGGAGCAGAACCCTGAGTGTTGGGTCTGATGTGGCTCCATTCCCTTTAAGTGTGTATTCTTCCTGCTTCCAGCACTGGCACCCTCACCCCAAAGATGAGGAGCGCTGGAACAACAGGGGCCAGTGTGGGCACTCAGCTTGGGCTGTGGCAGTCCAGTTGGGGTCAGGAACCAGGACTGCTTCTGATGCACTGCCTGTGTAGCTCCAGTAATGGCTTCCCCCACCCTGCTCAGCTGCTACTTTGAGTATAATTCTCCTTTGTCCCTCATGGCTGAGCTCTCCCCTTGGCCTCTGCCACCTCTGGCCTGCTGTGGAGTTGCATCACAAGGCAGGCAGGGCCTGTGCTGGCTCTCAGCATGTGACAAGGTGCAGGCTATGGCGATCTGGCCACCATCAGAGATCGGGACTGCTTCTGGTTTGCTGCCTGTTATAAGTGCCAGTAATGGCTGCCCCACCCTGCTCAGATACCACTTTGGGCCTGGGCTGCCTCTGTGTCTAATGGCCAATTTCTTTCCTCAGTCATGGCAGCCCTCACTCTAGTGAGGAGCTGTGTCGTGAAGCAAGCAAGGCTGGAGCATTTGCTAGGCTCAGGCTGGGGTGCACGCTGAGCAGTCATGGGAAACCAGCCAGTTACTTATACACTCTCAAGCCACACTCTCACTCTCAACCCTGAGTCAGAAGCAAGCAAGCATTTGCATGCTCCTCACAAGCAAAGTCCAGGCTTCCTACATCCCTCCTGTTAGTCCCACTGGCCTCCCACCAGCCAAGGGAGCTTGTCTTCCCTGTATCAGACCCCAGGGCTGGGGCACCCAATATGTGGCTGGAACTGCTCACTCCCCAAGAGAGGATCTGTGCCTGTATAATCTCCCTCCTCTTCTGAGTCTCCTCTCGGGAGCACAGGTCCTGACCTGATTGCTTCTCCTCCCTTCCTAGCTGATTCTGTGTGGATCTTTCTCATAGTGTTGGTTGCACAGGAGTCTTTACGCCAGTCTCCAGTTTGTTTTCCATGAGAATTGTTCCACATGTAGTCGTATTTTTTTATGTGTTCTTGGGGGAAGGTGAGTTCCACTTCCCCATACTCCAGCACCTGGATCTGATCCCATTATCAGATCACTTTGAATTCCCTT
The DNA here is from genome assembly GCF_009873245.2 of Balaenoptera musculus. Lineage (NCBI taxonomy): Eukaryota > Metazoa > Chordata > Mammalia > Artiodactyla > Balaenopteridae > Balaenoptera > Balaenoptera musculus. The sequence continues at coordinate 64,597,588 of NC_045785.1, forward strand.
CACCTCAATCACCCTAACCCATGCATCATGTCTATCTTGAATTATTGCAATGGCCTACTAAATAGTCTCCATACTTCTGCTTTTGTCCTGATTATTTAATTTCTAGAGTGATCCTTTTAAAATATGGGCTAGATCATGGCACTCCCAGTTCAAAACCCTCCAGCCTTCCCCATTTCACTAAAAGTAAGATTCAAAATTTTGACAATGATTACAAGATCCTGTGTGCTCTGCCCCCGACCCCTTCTTAACTTCAGCTTTTACCATCCCCCCTTAGCTCAGTTCTCTCCAGCTGGCCTTTGGGCAGTTGCTTAAAGCCCCTAAGCACACTCCTGCCTCAGAGCCCTGCAACTTGTAACTTCTGTCAGGAACCCTCAGCATCAGATATCATTCTGGCTCACTCCTTGACTTTCTTCAAGCCTCTGCTTAAACATCATCTCTTCAGAGAGGGTTTCCCGACCCCCCTATAAAAACTAGAACTCCCATCTCCATATTCCCTTTTCATCTTACTTTATTTTGTTTCTTTTCATGACATTTATCACTATATGATATATAGGTATTTGGTGTCTATCTTTTCCACCTTGAATGTAAATCTTATGAGAGGAACTTTTTTTTTTCTCTTTTGCTTACTGCTCTGCATTATCAATGACTGTAACAGTGCTTAGCACATAGCAGAATCTCAAAAAATAATTTTTAATAAGTGAGTGGGGATAGAATGATTTGGTTAAAATCCTGTTACCCCAAAGTGCTGCAGAACAGTATTCTACTGTCTTCTGGCCTGCAGGTTGTCATGCAAAAACCTAAAGTAGACATGATTTTTATCCCTTTTGCTTAACTTAGTTTCTTTCTTGGATGCTTATAGGATAGTTTCAATTATCAAATTTTTTATAATTTATCAGGATATATTTAGATGTATCTGAATGGTCCTACCTAATAGGTAGTAATACTTGTCACGGAGAATTTGGATGCCTTCTCCTAGTTCCTCTTTTGTTTCTGGTGGTCCTTTGTTTGAAAATGCTAGGCTTGATTTAGCAGGGAATTATTTTTCTATCCAGTCCATCTATGTTAGTTTCCTATGGCTGCCATAACAAATTATCACAATCTCGCTGGCTTCACACAGCACAAATTTATTCCCTCACAGTTCTGGAGGCTGGAGGTCCAAAATCAAGACATCAGCAGGGTTTCATTCTTTCCTGAGGCTCTAGGGGAAATTCTCTTCTAGCTTCTGGTGGTTCTTGGCCACATCATTCAATCTCCGCCTGTCTTCAAATCACCTTCTCCTCGTGTGTTTGTGTCTCCTCCTCTTCTGTCTCTTATAACGACACTTGTCATTGGATTTAGGGCCCACCCAGATCCAAATAAGATGATAATAATAATAAGACTCCAAATAAGATAATAGTCACAGGGTCTGGGGATTAGAAAATGGACATATCTTTTTGAGACCACCATTCAATTCATTACACTATCCATGCTGCAGTTAAGGGGGTTTCCTTCAAAAGATTAGCAAGTCACTGATTTGTACCATTTTATATTATGTGTATATCACAGTGCTGTTGTGAATTTGTGTATATATATTTGTGATGTGTGTGGACACATATGTGTGTGTGTTTGGGGTGTTTTTATATTTGAAAAGGAAGCTCAGGTGTACCCAGTAACAAGTGTCTACAACTTAGATAATCAAGACCTATATTAAATGATATGATAGATAGTTCCTCAGGCAAAAGTTTCATCCCAGTTTTCTTCCAAAAGGTAGAAATTTTTGATAACCTACATAGGATATTATCAAAGCAGCATAACAAATGGAAACTGATGGCAAAAGCTAAGTATTATTTTATTTATTCATTAAATACATATTTCTGGAATGACTGCTAGATGCCAGGCACAGTGCTAAGTATAGAGGTAGTTAACAAAGATGTCACAATATCTTAGCAGAGTATGATATAATGTAAATGTCTATACATCAAAATAGAAAATAGTAAATATCCAAGAAGAGGATGAAATCAAGTGGCAAGGGAGTCAGGGACAGAGACAAAAGACAAACATTTTAGGAGCAATGTGCATTACAAAAAAATAATAGACTATTTTTTAAAGCAATTTTAGGGTCACAAAAAAATTGAGAGGAAGTCACAGAGACTTCCTGTCCCCACACATGCATAGTGTCCCACATTGTCAACATCCCCCAACAGAGTGGTACATTTGTTACAGTTGATGAACCTACATTACACATCATCATTATCACCCAGAGTCCATAGTTACATTAGGGTTCACTCTTGGTGTTGTGCATTCTGCGGGTTTGAACAAGCTTATAATGGCATGTATCCACCATTATGGTACCATACAGAGTAGTTTCACTGCCCTAAAAATCCTCTGTGCTCTGCCTATTCATCCCTCTCTCCCCACTAACCTTGGCGACCACTGATTTTTTACTGTCTCCATAGTTTTTCCTTTTCCAGAATGTGATCTAGTTGGACATACAGTACATCATAGAGTATGCAGTCTTTCCAGACTGGCTGTTTTCCCTTAGTAGAATTCGCTTAAGTTTCCTCCAAGTCTCTTTATGGCTTGATCATTTCTTTTTAGCACTGAAAGTATTCCATTGTCAGGATGCACCGCAGTTATTTATCCATGCATCTACTTTCAAGTTTTAGAAATCGTGAATAAAGCTTCTATAAATATCCATGTGCATGTTTTTCGTGTGGACATAAGTTTTCAACTCTTCTGGGTACATACTAAGGAGTGCAATTGCTGGATCTTTTGGTAAGAGTTATGTTTCATTTTTTAAGAAACTGCCAAACTGTCTTCCAAAATGGCTGTATTATTTTTCATTCCCTCCAGCAATGAATGAGAGTTCCTGTTGCTCCACATTCTCACCAGCATTTGGTGTTGAGATGTGCATTTTGTTCCTTTACCACATATGTAGGAAATGATTAAATAAATAGATTAGCATGCATTTTTTTTTTTTTTAGCACTTTTCTTTTTTATAGCTACTTTATTTATTTTATTTTATTTTTGGCTGTGTTGGGTCTTCGGTTCATGCGAGGGCTTTCTCCAGTTGAGGCAAGTGGGGGCCACTCTTCATCGCGGTGCGTGGACCGCTCTTCATCGCGGTGCGCGGGCCTTTCACTATCGCGGCCCCTCCTGTCGCGGGGCACAGGCTCCAGACGCGCAGGCTCAGTAGTTGTGGCTCACGGGCCCAGCCGCTCCGCGGCATGTGGGATCTTCCCAGACCAGGGCTCGAACCCGTGTCCCCTGCATTAGCAGGCAGATTCTCAACCACTGCGCCACCAGGGAAGCCCCAGCATGCATTTTTATGCATATGTAACTACCAGAGATGTAGAAATCTGTGTAAGTATAAACCAGAAAGTATGTGGAAGAAATTCTAACATACTTGGAGGAGTAAAACTGCAAATAAACATTTGCTAGATGTTTTCTGTTTAAATTTATACATTTAAAAGCTGCAGTTTGAAAATAAACATTTTAGATTTCATATATTCCATTCTATCTATCTAATTGCTCAAAGAAAAGGAAGAAAAGAACAAGAAAGGATTCTAGCAAGACTGCCAGAGGCAGGTGCTGGGATTTGCTTCCATGAAGTGTCTTTCCTGACTTTCACTTTGCCTTTGAGGTTAGGCACAGGGATTGAGAAATACTTCAAAGAAGTTTTCTGGACATCTATGTTTTGCCAAGCCATTGTAGCTTTCTCAAAGCTTTCAAAATTATCAAATACCAACATACATCTCCAACATCTCCATTTACTTTATCAGGAAAAGACACTGCAAAGAGCATCGCAACTTTCAGAATTCTTTATCGTGTCATAAAGCAGCAGCAGCCAAGATACCTCCACTCAAGCTATAACAAGGCAATGTTGGCATTAAGATGTAATGTTCCACAGATGCCAGTTTTAGCAATAGCTATAATAGGTGTCAGAGGAAACATCATCACATGGTAGCTCTTTCAAGCTGGGAATGTGACTTTTATCCATCTTTGAAGATAATTGTTTGACTTCAAGTTTACATGCCACCTTCAAATGGGGAAAGTTAGTTTGTTCTTACTTGTACTGTCTGTAATTTTAATTAGTTTTGCTCTTTTTCTTATCTTGAACATGTTTACCTCTGTCCATTGTCATCATCAGTTACCTATTAGCTTCTAGATGGGAGAGAAATTACTGGAACTTTCTTAAGAGTTCCTATGAAGTTTAAAGGCTCTTCCTGCTGTTTGACAATTCCTACAACACTTCCAGCATGGATAATATCTACGGAGTGCCCTGTGGCAAGAAAAAAAAACCCAAAAACTTCACCAACTTCTAATCCCTGAAGATTCAAAGACATAAAAATGAGGGCTCCTGCTTTTAAGGTGCTTACAGCTGGGTGGAGGATGCAGAAATACACACACGATGAATGCTTACATTTATATAGTGTTCTACGTATTACTAAAGTCATACAGACTTGTTTTTCATCCTTACCGTAACCTGAAAAGATAGCTCTTATAGATAAGAGAATTTCAGGTAACATAAATAATTTGAATAATTTTTTTCAAAACAGACTCTTTATTGGGAGAGCCAGATTAGAGTCCAAGTCTTGTTTCTCTAAATCCACTAAACAGTGGATTTAGAGAAACAATCCACACTATAGCTGGAAGGGTTTAAACTAGGAAGAAAGATGATTGTAAAATGAAGAAATTGGTAGAGACTTCACAGGAGAGGTCTAATTGCTAAGGATAAGAGTACTGACATCACCTGAAAGCTGGCAGGAGTAAAGACATAAGTCATGTCATACAGGTGGGTGCCTGCTGGGCCTTCTCAGGCCCACTCTGTAGATTACCACCATAAGCACTCTTGCATGGAATGCCCTACTGACAGCCAAACTCTCTATTTAGCAACCTTCTGAAAGCTTCCTTCCCAGTTGAGCAAAATCTGAAAAACTGAAGAGTAACATGTAAGTCAAGGAAAGAGACCTGGATTGTTTTGCTTTTTAATTTATTCAGTTCAATAGGTTCTTTTTAGGACCTACTCCTCCTAAGAAAGGGTTTTCTAAATCTGGGGGTTAAATCAACCCTTCTGAGATATGTAATGACTTGTAATCTTTGGAACCAATAAAATTTTAGCACATCTTCTGGAAGACTTAATGCTTTAAGGTGATTTCTACCTAAGGTTATTTGTTCTTTTGAGCACAGTTTAAAATTGTTCATGCATCCCCATTCATATGTCATAAAATGAGGATATATGTATATTTTTTATTCCATGAGGAACGTATCATTTGTTTGTTTGTGTTGTCATCTTTGTGTCAGGTTTATGTGAATAAACCATGAATGTTTTCACAAGTATTATTTCATTTAATATTTATCTTTAAAAAACCTCACAATGCTAAAGAAGAGAAATTTGAAGTTCAGTAAATTAATTTCTTCCCCCAAGTCACTCAGTTGACTAAATGGCAGAGCTGATATTTGAACCCAATTGCTCTGATTCCCAGAGCCTTACTCATTCCATGTTCCATAAATACCCTCTAACCAACCTCCAAGGGCCTGAGTCTGGGGCCACTCCAAATCATCATGTCCTCTGGAGACCAGACACTCAAATAGATGTTTGCCTTTGTTTCCTTGACTATACAGCATGTGTGGGTAACATTTATAAGATTGTTGTTTCCATCATCATTGAGTTAAATAGAAGGGCTATACACAAATCAAAACCAAAGCCAAAACAACAAACAAAACAAAAAACCACTAAATACTTTAGGAACCAAATGTTCTGCAGCGCTGGGTAAGTACAGAATACAGAGTATCCACAACATGCTGGATAGCCTGTAGACGGTTTTTGAATAGTAATCATTTGTCACTTCCATGCTGCGTGCAAAGACTGGGTAGACGGTAAACTTGAATAAAATCACCGGGTATCTTTTGGCTTTGTTTCAGCTGGTAGATTCATGAGTAACCCAGTCACATAAGGCCAACGTCATGAAATATGCATGTTGTTGAACTATTTAGTCACATGTCACATTTTCTATGAACACATTCTCATTAGATTTTCTAAACACCATCCAGGACGTTCATCCTTTCATGCTCCTCCTTCCAGTCTCTTCCATCACCAGCACCCCTACCTAGCTGCTCCACTCCCACACCTCACCTTCATTTGGTCCCTTTTTGCTCCCCTCTCCATGTCCAGCCTTTTCTCCTTAGTCATCATTTTCTGTCCTTTGTTGCATTTACTTTCTTTAATTTATAGACTTCACTATTTTAACGCTCATCCTCCTTGCTTTCATAAAAAACAGTATTCAGAATAAATGTTCCTAAATTAATGCAACATATTAGAAATTAGGCTGTACCTTCCAATTTAATTTTTCTTAAACTATTCTATGTGACCCTGTCAGAGCATGTGTGGAGGAAAGTAAATGAATTTTCAAGCCAACTAGATGTGGATTCTAAGCATAATTCTGACACTGTTACCAAATGTGTGGCCTTAAGGAAAATTATTTTAAGTTTCTCAGCTTCAATTCCTCAGCTCTACGTCGAAATATTAATACCACCATAGAAGGCTACTATGGAGACTAAATGAAATGAGGAATTCAAACTACCTAGCTGTGTTACCTTAACCTTTCTGCAATTCAATTTTTTCATGTTTAAAATGTTATAATTATTATACCAACCTCATTGGGTTGTGTGACAATTAGATAGGTTAACATATATTGCTTAGAACTATGCTTAGCACATAGTTATATTTAAGTGTTACTTACTGTTATTACCTAATGTCTAACACCATGCCTAACATTGAAAGATCTCCTATAGATCTTTTCTACAAATGGGATTCTAATCAACATTATTGACTTGTCCATAAGAAATAAGTGCTCAACGTGTAGAAGGCATAACTGGACAGATGTAGAACATATTAGAAGGTAGAATTGATGGTACATGGTGACATTTTTAAGAGGGGATCGAAGGACAGGGAGGAATCAAGTTTGGTTCCCTGGTTCTTATTTGGGTAACTCAATTCATGGTGATATCTTTCACTAAGACAAAAGAAGCAAGCTTTGGCCAAGAATAAGAAGCGCTTAGGATAGAATATGGTACAAGATCTAACAGCCTGTGGCATTTAGCAAAACAGAAGTTCACGTTGGAAAAAAGGGTTTTTTTGGAGCGGCAGGGTAAAAAGTGAGACTAGTGTATTGAAGAGGGCATAGTCAATAAAGAAGTAGATGCAGTAAATTTAAGAAAACCCTTCAAGAATATGGACCAGAAAGAGGAAGAGAGAAATAGAATGTTGTCCAGAGGGTTACTTTGAAAAAGGCAGGATATTGTATTAGTAGCTATATTGATTATTCACAACCATAATGTTTCTTGAGCTGCTGTAATTTGCCAAGTCCTAGGGGGCACTGTATAATAAAATGTTTTAAGAATAGTTTTAATGTATCTGGGGGAAATAAGAGATATATAGAAAAAGAAGAAATAAAAAAAGAGCATATTCTAAATACCAAATGTATGGAACTGAAAATAGTGTTACAGGCCTTCAGTTTCAGAGTCCCGGACGTGGGCTAGAATATTTGGGTAAGCTTGTTCTTGAAGCTGTTGCTTGCACAAGGGCATGGGGGGAGGGGTCAATGGGGTGAATAGAGCTTCAGGCAGAGCAGTCAATGATGGTGGGCGGTTGGGGGGGGAAGTACAAAATGCTTATTCAGCACATCTCCTTATCTTTAATGGAAAGGTGGGTTTGTTCTAAAGCTTTTTCTGTGTTCAGCAGTATAGTAGATGCCAAATAAATATTAACCAAATATTTGTTGGGTAAATGCTGATTATACAGGAAATTGACAGACAAGAATATGCCTGGAATAAGGCTAAAAAGTGAAATCAAGGTCTTAAGTCTCAGAGAATTTGTTTTGAGTCACAAATTTGGATCTATTATAGAAAATAGAAAACAACAGTTTGGTCAGAGTAGCTACAGAATTCAATTCTATGGAATTTAGGAAAAGTCAATGCTGAATATAACCACGCCTTAAAATCCCCAATCATTCTAATTCTTTCCTTACCTTTACTTCTCTAGGATCAAGAAGAAAATTTAATTCAATAAGAGTTTATTATCAATCACCAGTAATTTCCCTGGTTCATGGATCTTGTGCCCATGGAGCTTATAATCATATTGGGGTCAAGTGCTGGGAAAGCCAGGATAAGAAGAGATCACTGGACTGGGTGCTGAAAAATGGGGATATTTATTTAGAAGAAAAGTTGGAAGTGAGTTTACACTTGGAGGAGACACCAGGAACAAAGTGAAGGAGAGAGGGAGGAAGGGCCAGGGGGCATGGTGGGGACAGCCACGCAGCATTGACGAAGTGTTAGAACTGAAATAGCCCTAAACCTTCAGGGCTGATGAGTTACATTTCTGTGACTAATACTCTATCCCACAGGGATAGACCATCTAGTGTCTGGAAAAAAACTAAGTGCTCCTCTTCTCAGCAACCAAAGAGACGCTGAACGATTCAGCAAGTTTAAAAAAAAAATAGACCTGTTCATTCCTTTTGAATTTTCAAAGTGTCCTTGAAGGAAAGCATGCGGGATTGAGTACATTTGTAACCTGCCCTTTTGCAGAGACATGGGCACTTCGTCTCCCTGTGCTCCCTGAGAGGGATGGAGACGCCATAGTAAAAGTCGTAGCGTCAGATTAGTCCAGTAGGTAAACGGTTTCCTCTCTTGAATTACCTACAAATCCCTGCTTCCCGAAGGACCGCAAACAAGTTCCCCTGAAGTCACACTGTTTAAAACACTCATCTGTGGCTCATTCTGAGAGTTAGAAGGAGACCCTCCTTAGAGGCCGAGCTCTGCAGGAGCACAGCCTCTGTTTGTCAGAGAGAGAGCCGCCTCGCCTGCTCTCGTGGAGCTGCCCACTTCCGACGCTGCTCTGTTTAATACGGAAACCTTATTTGTTGATAAAGCCCAGCTCTCCTCTCAGCTGTTATTCTTAAGCTCAGCCCTCCTGTGCCTGACACGTGTACACCTACTTTGGGGTCTTTTAACAGGAAACTTGGCACATAATCAATGGTGTTTGTCATGCCGAACTCAGAGATTTTTCTTCTTTTACTTGTATTTCAGTTCTTATTCCATGCTCTCTCTGGCCTTTTCTTTTTCCCCATTAATGTCTAGGAATTAATTTTAACATGCAGAGATAGAGGGTTTATCACAGACCTTTTGTGTCTCAGTGTTAAATAGATGCTCAGAAGGCCCATGGCACATTCCCAAAGAGTTGGTACTGGATCTGCTCTCTTAAAAGTGGGTGAGAAGAGTCCTATGACACTTTTGGGTACAAGTGAGTCTGGGTCCTCTGTAGCTGGTGCCCTTAGCATCTATGTCTCTGTATTTAACATGGGCTTGGGTCCTCAGAGATCAGGGAAAATGAAGTAAGTGAGGCAGGAAAATGAACAGTTATTAGTCAGGAAATCCAGTAGTGACCTTGACAGAAAACAAAGCTCTTCAAATTCTTCCTTTATAAACAGATCATTTAATAATTTCTAATATCCTTTCAAATTCTAAAATATTGCTTGCTATATCTCTTGTTTGTCCTAAGTCCCCCAAGTTTTTGCTTTCATATTATTTTCTGTGTTTTGTTTTGGTAGACTTATGTTCTCTCCTCAATGTAAATAAATGTCCAGTGCATTTCAGGGTTTACATACAAAGTGGGGTTTGCATACGAAACTTAGAGGTTTTAGTATTATTAAAAATCACTGTGTTCAGAAAAGTGACTAGGAAACAGTATTTAGATGATAGTGGAAGCAGCAAAAGCTGGAAACTTTTTTGATGCTGTTGGTTTTGTGGTTTTATTTTGGTAATCAGGCTAGCTAATTATTACGTTTCTAACTCTTTGATGTCACATATCTTTGCCATTTTCATCCTTCCTCAAAATCCTGACCATGTGCTTTGTGGGAGAAAAATTCCCCCACTGTCCTGTGACCACACACCCCCCCAAACATAGGTTTCACAACCAAATGTCTGAAGCCAAAACCCCCTGCTCATCCAGGGTCCCAGTGCATTAGAAAAATGTTAGATCCTGTGAAGAAAACATAGTCAATATGATGTTTTCCAATATTCCCTTTTTCAATTTTAAATTAAAATAAAACAAATGATATATCATGAATGCATAGCTGTTGATGTCTGTGATATCGATTGCCCCTTTCTCATTCAAAAATGTTCCATTTCGCAGTTTGTGTACCGAAGATTCCTCATAAGATTACGCCCTGTTAAGAAGAATAAGCAATAACTTTAGCGTAGAAATGGAAATTATACTTGATTGTTGATTCTAGGGCACTATTTCGCAGAAACATCACAATCAATAGTGTGTGTGTGTGTGTGTGTGTGTGTGTGGTTAGATTTATTCAGGCATTATCGCTGCTCCACTCGCGTTTCATGGTGCTGAGCAAATAGTAAGTGAAGAAGAGTATGGAGTTTTTTCACATTACCCTCAATAAATGGGTTTAACCACAATACAAATCTTATAATCCACCTCTTCAATCCCACTGGCAGTGGGACAAATCCAGTAGCTTTAGAAGTAAGCCTTCAAATATACTTCTACTGACAGACTGGAGTTTGTTTTAAGAAAAGTCAAGGTTTTGCAATCCTTTGCATTTATTGGAGTTTTCTGTTTCCATGGTTTCTGAGAGTTCACTGAAATTAGGCTTTCAGTGTTTAGAAGTTCATGATATGGGACTTTGGTAAATTCCTTCTCTCTTACCTAGATTATGTTCAAGATTAGCATATTGTTATTCCTGAATGAGCTTGGGGGAGCTATCGTTCTGTCAACATGTTTCTTCTCCTGCATGCCTTTTCCAAAGGACCAAGGCAGTCTGTATGAAGCCAAACTAGGGTCACTTTTTGGCAGCCTGAAAAAATAAAATTACAGTTCTTATTTTTAGTGAAGAACTACCTTCAAAAGATTAATAGAGAAATCCAGGCTTAGGCTTCTCTGGCCTTTGGCAAGGAGGGTGCCCTGATGAAATAAAATCTTAAAAATGAGTTTCAGAGGCTTCACACTTCTTGCAGAAGAACAACAACAAAACTCCCTTGTCGTGGTAGGCATCCTGGAATAGTTTATGTTGAGCCCCAAGGTACAAAGGAGGCATCAAGAATATACATAGAGGCTTTATTTAGCTATGAAGCAGAGTATGTGATTTCTGATGTTACTATACAATTGTTACCAGGTTTCTACATGCAGCCAAAATTGTGGAACCCTCAAGTGGTTGCTGAGGGTCCCATTACCACATAACATACATAATAAGTAAATATCAATAAGTTCTCTGAACCCAAATATGCTATCTCCATTGTCTGGGGCTCAAACCCAAGACCTCCAGCAGTTACCCCTCATGAAGATAATGAGTTTTTGATTAGTTGTTGTTACCTAATGAAGTAGGAAGCAGAGATGATAGAAAAAAGTCAGAGGCAGAAAGATACCAGAAAGGAGAGACTATGAGAATATGTGTAGACTGCAAGGAGCTAATCTAGATGACTTGGAAATATTTTTTAGGAAAGGGTACAAAGCTCCAAAGCAAGTAGATGTGAGTTGCACTGCATTTCAAGGGTCTAGTTAACACCTTAGGTTATACTTGAAACAAATTGGAAGCAGTTCAGAGTATAGGGGTCACATACTCAGAGGTAAAGAAGCCACATTGAGTTTGGCAGTGGCAAGGGTTCAAGGATGACTGGAGAGGAGAGAATAATGTGGTTGCCTATGCTGGAGGTCAGGAAGGCAGTGCTCCCCAGAGAGAGGTCTTAGGCAGGAAGAGAGTCCCAAGCGATCACGTAGCACTACCACCCCACCAGCAAAATGTGGCAGCAGGCAGATCCAGGGCTCCTCAGCCTCAGGTCTGAGTGATTGCTTGTCAGGCAGATGTGTTTGTAAACTAATGACTTTCACAGTGTGATGAGATTGAAAATGAAGCCTAATTGCTTCCACTGATTTAACCCTTGGAATGCTTCCAGGCATGCCGATAGCCATGTGTCTTTAATCATGTGAGTTAATCACCATCAGGCATATAACAGAAAACAGTGGCTTATAGGAAGTCTGGGAAGCATTGCTGTTCTGTTATTAGATTTACAGTTTGGGGGCTGTCATCTCTTCAAATAAGGACACTGAGAGGTTGGCCATGCAAACTAGTGTTCGTTAGTAGCCACTGACATAGGCAATTACATGGTTGTATAATTCAGAAAAAAATGAATTAATATTTATGCGATTTTTTTAAGTGTCTTAAAAAAACTCTTAACGGCAGTGGAGTGAGAGTTGCAAGTCACCTTGATCCTTCTAAGTCCACCATGAACTTCAGTCTTGCTCTGGAAGAAAGTCAGAATTGGAAAATTGTCTCATAATCAGGCCAGTCTGATTAATAGTGACAATTAGTATTGGACTATAGTGCATAACCAACTGATTATGAATCATTTGAGCACTTTAGGTAAATTTTCAATACAGGCAATTAAAATGAAAAGACTCATGATGCTTACATAATGACTTCATTAAATTAACTCAGTTCTGAGGTTGGAGAAAATTTTCTTTTGTCACAAGGAACCAGCAGAATTTAACTTCCATTCACTTTTGTTTAAAAGAAAACTGGAGAAAACACTTAAAAGGTATAAACACACACACACACCACATTGAAAACAGCTTGCTCTTTTTCTGAAAGTGAACTGTTATTACTGTGGCAGAAGGAAGTGAAGGTCAGAGCGTGGGTTGTATTCACAGCGCTTATTTGAATGAAGTAAATCTTTCCCTCAGTTACATTCTGTATTCTGCTAAATGCATGCATTGTTGAGGTTAAAAGAACTTTACTGTGGAGTGATCTGTAAGAGACAGACACTTCAAAAAAGATAAATACTCAGTTCTGTTACATAAACAATTGACCTAAACCATTTGCTTCATGATGAAAGACAAAGCTGGAGCCAAGTCCAAATACTGCAGTATCAATGCAGTCAGGGAACCAAAGATTCTTTTAGGTGAAATGCAGTCATTCAATCAAGCAGCAGTAGTATTGTACATTTAGACAATGGGAATGGAAGGAGAAGAGACTCTAGGGCTAAAAGTGAGTTGAAATATTCCATAGTAAAGTCAGTTTCTTTTTTTTCTAACTTTTTATTTTATATTGGAGTACAGTTGATTAACAATGTTGTGTTAGTTTCAGGTGTACAACAAAGTGATTCAGTTATACATATACATGTACCTGTTCTTTTTCAAATTCTTTTCCCAATTAGGCTGTTACAGAATATTGAACAGAGTTCCCTATGCTATACAGTAGGTCCTTGTCAGTTATCTGTTTTAAATATAGCGTTGTGTACATGTCAATCCCAAACTCCCTAACAATCCCTCCCCCCACCCTTCCGCCCTGGTAACCATAAGTTTGTTCTCTAAGTCTGTGGGTTTTGATTCAGGAAGTCACTTCACTTCCAAGACTCATCACTTAATACCCAACATGTACACAGCTGTGTGGTTTACAAAGCACATTTGCCTTTAAGTCATACAAACACTCCGTAAGCTAGGTCCTATGTTTATTAACAACAACCAATACTGGGATTTCCGTGGTGGCACAGTGGTTAAGAATCTGCCTGCCAATGCAGGGGACACGGGTTCGAGCCCTGGTCTGGGAAGATCCCACATGCTGCGGAGCAAATAAGCCCGTGCGCCACAACTACCCAGCCTGCGCTCTAGAGTCCACACGCCACAACTACTGAAGCTGACGCGCCTAGAGCCTGTGCTCCGCAACAAGAGAAGCCACTGCAATGAGAAGCCTGCACACTGCAACCAAGAGTAGCCCCCGCTCACCGCAACTAGAGAAAGCCCGCGTGCAGCAACGAGGACCCAACGCAGCCAAAAATAAATAAATAAATTTATTTTTTTAAAAAACCTATTTAGCAGTTCACAGTTTACAAAATTCCATGTGTTATCTCTTTTAATATCCTTCATTCCCCTCACAATGTTTAAAGATAGGAAAGGAAGACTTGAAAAGTTCAAGTATTATGATGTAATCACAGGACTAGAAACAGCAAAAACCAGGTATCCTAAATATGGGTCCTTGTCCTACATGCTACCTCTTATCCCTCCTATTCTTAAGACTCTTTCTTCTCCTTTGTTAATGATCTTTTTCAGAATTAATTCTTACATTCTCTGGATTCTTCTGTAGGTCTTTCATAGTGAAAACCACTTTAAATTCTAGCTTGTGATGGTAATGTCTCTCCCTTTTATTTTGCATTGCATTTCCAATCAGACTGCATTCTCTTTGAAGGCAGACACTGCAGTTTCTAGCCCAAAACTAGACCTTCACAGCAGGAAGAGTAAAGCTGAGCAGTGCTCACAGGGGTGACCGTGATTGCAGCTTATCATTTCTCCTACGACACAGGATGACCCAGGGCAGCAAGCAAGCCGTTTCAGCTGCTGACACTGCCAGGTGGACCCGGCACACTTGTCAGCCAAACAGCTCGCTTCTGAACGCAAACCTCACTTGTAACAACAAAATCACAAGTTAGCAAATAACATGGGCTTTTAAAATCATACTCACTTAGATTAAGTCAAAGTGTTAAATCCAGAAATGCCAAAAAATTGCTGTAAGAATTAAGGACCTCACGGCGATGAAGAGTGGCCCCCACTTGCCACAACTAGAGAAAGCTCTTACACAGAAACGAAGACCCAACACAGCCAAAAATAAATTAATTAATTTAAAAAAAATCAGCTATACTTCAATTTAAAAAAAAAAAAAGAATTAAGGACCTGTTGACCTTTATCTATTTAACTTCCTTTAATGGTTTTACCAAACTCACTGCTATCTGGAGAGCGTTCCTCAGTGACACTTCACCCTTAACCACGTGTCTGGAGAGTTTAGAAGGCAGGCAGTGTGTGCTAGTGTGCATGGGCACTGTTGTGTGTACAGATTGGTGCATTACAGTAGCTGCTCTCCTCCTTCCTCTCAGGGTAGTCTATCTCATCTCCTGCCCCTTACCTCCCCTGGTTTCCTTTCCCAGGTGGTAGAATTGGGGCTAAGGTGCTAGTGCCAGCAATTACTGACAGGTTTCTTTATCAAATTCAAATTAAAAGGGTCTGACTCGATTGTTTCCACCAAATGTGACCATGTGCGTGAAGGTGCTCTGCAAAGCGTCAGATATAACAGCAGACTCCCACTCCCCAGAACCTTCCACAAGAGCAAAGAAATAAAAATGAACCTCCCAAATGGTCTTCTGGGGGAGAGGAAATCTCAGAATTCCCATCACCTTTCTTTTATTTCTCTCTTTTGATCCTGATGATAGCCTCCAAGCCACTGACACTCCTCATGTGCCTGGCTTATTTCCCAGGTCGGATTGCAAGTACCCGTTCACAGTGACTGTGCTTCATTCCTGCGTATGACACATTAATCATACTCTGGAAAGGAGGATGTTTAGTCTTTGCCTGCTGTGTCTTGGTGGTACAGAGGTGTACTAGATTACTTTCCATGTAGCTTGTTGACGTCAGTCTTATGACCTTACAGTCATACACTGAACACAGGTATTTTGGACACTAGTTGGTAGACCACTCTTTACCCAAGCAAAATTTCTGGAATTTCTGTCCAGACATCCAGCCTTAGCAATTTTGGCTCCTCAGGGCCCATCCAGATGATGCAAGGGTCAGCTTCTCCTAAAAAGGGCAGACTTTGGAGACTGAAATTTGACTGCTGGATTCACCTCTTACCAGCTATGATACTGGCCATCTTATGTAACCGCTCTGAGCCTCCATTATCCATCTGTAGAAGAAGTATGCTAATACCAACCACCATAGTGGCTCCATGAGGAATGTAAGCATCTTGAAAGCACCAGTGTGTGCCCACAGGAGGCTCTCACGCAATATTTAATCCCTTCTCTCTTTACTACCACCTTTTCTGTTACTGTCACATGACTCCCACAACTTTCACTGTTCTCACCCTTCTCAAAACTTGCAGTTCATGACATATCTCAGTAATAAACCCTTGAGCTCATCACTAATAATTATCACACCACTTCTATCATCCCAGCTCCAAGGTCAGCCCTTTCCCTAGGAACCTTCCACTCCAGTGCCGGTGACCTGTCAGATTACCTCTCTGACTCTGATATGACACCCACCAGGAGGCATTTGTGCTGTCACTGATTAGCACAGATTCCATCAACTTCATCCTTACTTGTCCCCCTCCATTTGATTCACTCTAGATAGGAAGTATGGCTTAGCACTAAACTAAAAAATTAATGGGTGAATCTTAGAGGTAGTTCTAAAAATTAGTTTTCTTTGTTACTGAGCATTTAAAGAAGAAATGGACAGATCCAAAAGACTATCTTGAGGTGAAAAGAACATTTCATTTTATTGCAGCACTTCCCAAAGTGCTCTCATTCTGCAATGACATTTTCATAGCATCTTTTTTGACATTTGGCTCCATTTGCTGCTATGAACTCACATTGTCCTTATATTCCTAAATTGTCACTACATCTTTGTTTTGTTTAATTTGCTATTGTTTGTTAAGGACAAAAGAGTTCACTTTGAATGTTATTTCAGTTTAGTAAAAATAATAGCTATTTATCTGGTGAGTCCAATCTTGCCAAGCACAACAATGACTTTAGTCAAGTTCCTTAGCCTCCCAAGTCAGCCACTATACTTTTCATAAAAAATTCACAGGATTTTTAGTAAGACAGCCATTTCTATTTAGATATGTTATTGCTTTCTGCTTAAGTATTCCAAACTAGAAAAGTTGAAGATGATCCTAAGTTTTTTGTTCCCTTTTTTTCTCTATATCTAAGCTGTCCCAAGATCTAAACACTTCTTTCAAATATTTTGATGGATTCATCCTATTTTTTTTTGTTTTGTTTTGTTCTCCACTTTACCTTATTACTTTTGTCTTTCAGTACCTCAAATTATTTCTGAACACTAGTCCCTTGCTTTTAGAGCATTGCACCCTATATATAAAAACCTGCTAGCTTTTTGTGTCTAGCCTGGAATTCCCTCCCTGCCTTTCAAATTCCCTTGTAATCCAACACCACCTCCACTCAGTTTCCCCCCATGACACTCCAGCATGTAGTCTCCAATTTAGTAAGTACATCCTTCTTTTATTCCCCTTACAGACTACACACATTCCCAACTCTTGGCCTTTACCAAGATTTTCCCTGACCTACACTTCTTTCCCCCTTTGTCTCAGCCTCATTTCCTCCTCACTTCATTGTAAGCTCATAAGCTCTTTGCTTGTCTTGGTCACCACTATATCCCAGTGTATAGGAAATTTCCTGGTGCATGATCAGCTCTCAGCCGATGTTTGTAGACTGTCCCTTGAGGCCCACTTCAAAGCTAATTTCTTTTATAACTCCACTGTTTTCTTTGAATTCTTATGTTACCCACACTCATCTAAGCTTTCCTGAGCCGATTGTAAGGTCTTTGAGGATGGAATCTACAATGTGCATCACTTTGCATCTCTCATAGTGTCCTTTTTTTAAAACAACATATAGTTATTCTTTTACATTTGTGGAAGGCAGAGGATCAAAATCAGTTTTCCTGGACTAACTTCAAGGAATCATCAGAGACAGTGCTTTCTGCAGGCTCTAGAGGCGAATCAGTTTCTTGCTTCTTCCAGCTTCCAGAAGCTGTGGCATTCCTTGGCTTCTGGGTGATTTACTCTAGTTGTTGCCTCCATCATCAGTCCAATGTTAGCATATATTTATATGCTTTTATCTTGATCTCTCTTTGCTGGGAAACCCAAGCAAAAGCAATCGTTGTTATTTGAAAGCCACTGGAGAAATAAGAAAAGAAGAAAAGCTAAAAAAAGAAAAAAAAAAACCTTGAGTTGTCCTTCTTTGTATGTTTTATTGTTATTCTTCTCTCAAAGTTCAGGTCGTCAAAGAAGTGGTGTTAAAAAGGCTGAAGTTTCTAAGGCAAAGTCAAGTTAGCAAGGGTAATTAACACTGCTACTGAGTTTGTGTTATCCTAAAATTCAGTTAGTTATCTAAGGTTTTGACTTGAAATGTAGATATAGGAAAAACCTCTGTAGGGAATATCCTACAAACTTAACAATTTTCAAAAAAATTTTATTGGCATAGAGTTAATTTACAGTGTTGTGTTAGTTTCAGGCGTACAGCAAAGTGAATCACTTATACATATACATATATCCACTCTTCTTTAGATTCTTTTGCCATATAGGCCATTACAGAGTACTGAGTAGGGTTCCATGTGCTATACAGTAGGTCCTTATTAGTTATCTACTTTATATATAGTAGTGTGTATATGTCAATCCCAATCTCCCAATTTGTCCCTCCCCATCTCTTATGCCCAGGTAAATATGTTTGTTTTCTACATTTGTAACTCTATTTCTGTTTTGTAGATAAGTTCATTTGTACCTTTTTTTTTAGATTCCACATATAAGCGATACCATATGATATTTGTCTTTCTTTGTCTGACTTATTTCACGCAGTATGACAATCTGTTGTTCCATCCATGGTGCTGCAAATGGCATTATTTCATTCCTTTTTATAGCTGAGTAATATTCCATTGTATATATGTAGCACATCTTCTTTATCCGTTCCTCTGTTGATAGACATTTATGTTGCTTCCGTGTCCTGGCTATTGTAAATAGTTCTGCAATGAACATTGGGATGCATGTTTCTTTTCAACTTATGGTTTTCTCCAGATATATGCCCAGGAGTGGGATTGCTGGATCATATGGTAGCTCTATTTTTAGTTTTTTGGGTTTTTTTTTAACATCTTTATTGGAGTATAATTGCTTTACAATGGTGTGTTAGTTTCTGCTTTATAACAAAGTGAATCAGTTATACATATACATATATCCCCATATCTCTTCCCTCTCGCGTCTCCCTCCCTCCCACCCTCCCTATCCCACCCCTCTAGGTGGTCACAAAGCACCGAGCTGATCTCCCTGTGCTATGTGGCTGCTTCCCACTAGCTATCTATTTTACATTTGGTAGTGTATATATGTCCATGCCACTCTCTCACTTTGTCCCAGCTTACCCTTCCCCCTCCCCTTGTCCTCAAGTCCATTCTCTAGTAGTCTGCGTCTTTATTCCCATCTTGCCCCTAGGTTCTTCATGCCCTTTTTTTTTTTTTTTTTTAGATTCCATATATATGTGTTAGCATACAGTATTTGTTTTTCTCTTTCTGACTTACTTCACTCTGTATGACAGACTCTAGGTCCATCCACCTCACTACAAATAACTCAATTTTGTTTCTTTATATGGCTGAGTAATATTCCATTGTATATATGTGCCACATCTTCTTTATCCATTCATTTGTTGATGGACACTTAGGTTGCTTCCATGTCCTGGCTATTGTAAATAGAGCAGCAATGAACATTGTGGTACATGACTCTTTTTGAATTATGGTTTTCTCAGGGTATATGCCCAGTAGTGGGATTGCTAGGTTGTATGGTAGTTCTATTTTTAGTTCTTTAGGGAACCTCCATACTGTTCTCCATAGTGGCTGTATCAATTTACATTCCCACCAACAGTGAGTGCAAGAGGGTTCCCTTTTCACCACACCCTCTCCAGCATTTATTGTTTGTAGATTTTTTGATGATGGTCATTCTGACCAGTGTGAGATGATATCTCATTGTAGTTTTGATTTGCATTTCTCTAATGATTAATGATGTTGAGCATTCTTTCATGTGTTTGTTGGCAATCTGTATATCTTCTTTGGAGAAATGTCTATTTAGGTCTTCTGCCTATTTTTGGATTAGGTTGTTTGTTTTTTTGATATTGAGCTGCATGAGCTGCTTGTAAATTTTGGAGATTAATTCTTTGTCAGTTTAATTCTTTGTCATTTGCAAAGATTGTCTCCCATTCTGAGGGTTGTTTTTTCATCTTGTTTATGGTTTCCTTTGCTGTGCAAAAGCTTTTAAGTTTCATTAGGTCCCATTTGTTTATTTTTGTTTTTATTTCCATTTCTCTAGGAGGTGGGTCAAAAAGGATCTTGCTGTGATTTATTTTTTAAGGAACCTCCATGATGTTCTCCATAGTGACTGTACCAATTTACATTCCCACCAACAGTGTGTCTTCATAATGTGAAGAAAGTAAATAGCATGCTTTGGGGAAAGGTCCATAGTATGACACAAGAATAATTCATAAAATTCACTGATCACCTACTATTTGCCAGGCACTTTTCTAAAATCTGAGATGCTGGCCTAGATGAAGTGGATTCTATATCTTCTCTGCCACTAGCTACTTATATAATGTCTGCTGATACACTTAAATTCTCTGAGCTTTGTACTCCTCCTCCAGAGCTAAGAGGGTTAAACTAGGTTAGTTCTAATTTATCTTCCAATCATATGAGTCTATGAATTTTAAATATTTATAGAATGATGAGTGATATTCAATAAGTACTTGCTGATTAACTAATGTAATCTTTACCCTTCCAAACTTGTGACTTTCTATTTTAAGTTTCATTTATTTGTTCAAAAAATGTTTATTGAGTACTCCAATGTGATAAGGAGTATAAGCAGTGTGCCAAAAATAAGCACGTGCTAAAAATGATGGAGGTACAGCAATGAGCATAATCCCTGCATCCTGGGACATCCTGCCTCTCATACCAGGAAGCACTGGGCAGCCCAGTGACCAAATTCACTTGTTTCTTTTGCTAGAAGAGTAAAATTTTGCTAAACATTTCACTACCCCAACTCCAGTTAGCTGGTATTATCATCCTTATTCTTGTTAGCATAAAATATTTACTTTAGAAGAAATTTAAACAAATAAATTAATAAACAAAATATTCCCTAGACATGTAACTTATTTGGGGGCTACTCTACATGCATAGTTTCAAGCTATTGCCTCAAGGACTGCTATTTTTGGAAAAGATGAAGGTTAAGTAGGGGTTCTGTGAGCCTTTCCCTGTGTTTAACTAGGGCAGCTCCGTTTACAAATCTGTTTTCTATATTGAGAATATGCTGCTAATTATTTTGATAACCATTGTTCTAGATAATTAATTTGAATCAAAATTAAATTAATGGATAGGATACTATACATATAATCATTTAATTTGATTAGTAATTCATGTTCAACATGTGTTTTAATGATATCTATGAAATGTAACACTCATTATCCTTTGATAGGCTAAGGGATTGTGGTACAGGAACTCACCTAAATCCTTCAAGGAATCTAGTGGTACAGCATTTTGATGCATTCTTCTTGCTGCCTTTGAACTTCCAGAGAGCTCCTGATGCTGTAGAGTTCTTTATCATGATAGTGTCATTCTCATAGCATGTATTAATTGGTAATTTACAGTTAAAGAGAACATCTTGGGGTTTTTGTTTCAACATCCTATATTACTTCTACACTGAGCTCTTCCAAGCAAAAAAAATCTTGAACACATTCTAGATTTTTGGTAGTTGAAAAGAGGATTAAGTGTATACCATAAAGGTAAAATTCATTTATGATACAAGAGAAGTTCAAAACTAACTTTCTTATAAAGCTCAACTCAGCACCTGGAAGCACTTAAATAAATGGTTCAATATCATACTGGACTTATTTGGGACTAGAAAATAATAAAATTTTCCTTTTTTGATCATGAAGCAAAACAATTAAGGATAGAGCAGATAAATTAATATAGTATGGCCTATGTGCACTAAAAGAAACCCAGTAGGAGATCTCCTAATGCTGAAATGACTCATTTAGAAGCCAAATGTGAAATAAGCATAAAGAAAGGCATTCAATAAGAAACACTCAAAGACAATCTTGGGTCACAATACATTTGTCCATAAGATATCCCACAACTCAGTTCACCAATATGTGAGAGGAATGACCTCTCTTTGGACTGCCCCAGGCTTGATTTACTTCTTGAAAAGGACAGCCTTGATCTAGCTTGAATTCTGGTTTGGAAAGGAGACTTTGAAGACCTTTATATGTTTTCCTCTCCAAGACCTTAAAAAGTAGATTAGCCAGCCTCATTTCACAGGCCTTAAAAACAGTTCTTTGTCCTGTGATTCTAGCTAGAACATAATGACCAAGACATTTTCCGTAAAGAGTCCTTTTCCTATATTCGTGTCAGGTGTTGCCTTGAGCTGTCCTTATAAGCCTAGGGTTCTAGCAAGCTTATTCCCTTGCTCTGACTCTGATATGCTCACAGGTACATTTTACTACTGCCTGTAGCCAAATTTTGTTAGCAAATGAACTTCAAAGAGCAGAAAAACTGATCTTCAGCTGATGGGTCTTTTTGACATGTTTAGAAGGTTTATCTAAAGTAGAATACTTGGTATACTTTCAAAGTCAGATATAAGATGACCACATTTTATAAACATTCCTTTCAGATTAGCAAAACTAAGAAGATCAGAGTCACTAATCTGAGATGTCTGTTAGCCTTTTTCGAGTTGTTTAGCCTCTGGGGTAAACAAATGATGATTATCGTCCTCTTCATTGAGAGGCCATTCAGATTAGGAAATAGTAAAGTATACTCAATATCTACTTGTTTTTTTTACAGTCACAATATTCTTCTCTATGAGGATGGGCATGCTGTGGTGGCAGATTTTGGAGGTGAGATTTCCATGAATAATGCCCCAAATGGCATCCGTTTCTTTCTCCATTCCTCATTGGTGCTGATATTATATGATGAATCTGAAAATGGATTTCACACTGACAGCTATACTTCTCTAAGTCATTCAAATTTCAATGAATTTTAAAAGTATATCATTTATTTCGGGTTTTCCTCTTTCATATCCTCAGCTAAAAGAAAGGAAGTGAAAATTTTAAAAAGATAGAGGTTTCTTGGGATTTGAAACTTTTAGCTGTAATCTTTGACCTTGGTTTTAAAATATTTCCTTTGACATGTATTTGTTTTCTGTTTCCCTCAGAATCAAGATTTCTGCAGTCTCTGGATGAAGACAACATGACAAAACAACCTGGGGTTTGTTGCTGCTCGTGTTCCCTATAATTATGAAACAATTAAAATATGTAAACTCAGCATGAGAGGAAGGGAGATGAAAGCAACTTTAACTGGAAGAAATGGCATTCTCCCAAGGGCGGGTTAATGTTTTATGTTTCTATTTTCAGTAAGCCCCCAAAAGAACTATTTCAAGGCTCTGTTAGAGAAATAGATTAGATATATATTTGGAAAATGTTACAGAACAAATAACAGAATTTGTTTCAAATATAATTGAAAAGTACATGACAGTCATGGATAATTGGCATTCATGTTTAGATCTCGTTATTAAGTGGTAGAGTTAACATTTAATAGGTAACCATAAAATCCATAGTTTACCCGCATCTACTAACAATTCATAGTTTTCCATTTTAACATTGTAAGGCAATAGGTGATATAGTCAAGCATTAATGTTTAAGAAAAATATAAATGATAACATCTGAAACAAGCATAATTGTACCCAAAATGTCTGCAGTTAGGTTCATCATCTGCCTTCTGCCATCCCTTCCGCACAAAGAAGTGCACTTCTCTTTCTGGACTAGCTGTGTTATTTAATTACCCAAGCTTGGGCTAATTTTCTGTTCCTTCCTCTTCCTGCTTCTGCTTACACACTGCTCAATCACTTTTTCTGTTTGTTTCTATTTCTTTTCTTTATTAAAGTTCATCCCAAACTCTCATTTACCACTGCCTCAGTTTGGGTCCTCTCCATCTCTTTTCTGGACCATTGCTCTAGGCTTCTAACTACAGTCCTCTCTTCCAGTTCATTCTTTGCAACATCAGCCAAGTGTTGTGTTCTGACAATTCACTTCTTCCTATAAACCATCAACGATGCTTAAAATGTTATACCCACCTGCCAAATCTGACCCCAAGGCTCCTCTGTGACCTCCTCTCCCACTAAACGTTCTCTCAAGTCCCTTATGCCCCCGGCATACAAGCCATCTGGCTATTCCCCAAACATTTCATTCACTTTCACAGCCCTGTGACTCTGCCAGCGTCATATTCTCTGCCCGCGAAGCCCTTCACTGTACCCCACCTGGAGGAAGTCTACTCATCTTGCATGGTCCAGGAAATTTTATCCATTTTAAGTACCTTCCCTCCCATAAACTT
Source organism: Balaenoptera musculus (assembly GCF_009873245.2). Lineage (NCBI taxonomy): Eukaryota > Metazoa > Chordata > Mammalia > Artiodactyla > Balaenopteridae > Balaenoptera > Balaenoptera musculus. The sequence continues at coordinate 64,621,538 of NC_045785.1, forward strand.
CCTCCCCCCTCCTCCTCCTCACACACTTTTCTCTCTGTGCTTTTGTAGCACTTTGTTTGCACTGCTAGGTAGTACTCTGACTCACTCAACAAACATTTATCAAGGACCTACAGTGTGTCAGGCATCGTGCAAAGGGCCAGGAATACAAAATGCAAATCAAAGCTTAGTCCTTGATCTCAAGTAACTCATTTTCTAGGGGATAAAACATAGTAATAAGCAGATAAGATTGAAAGCAGTGTGGACATTCAGTGACAGAGATGTGACAAAGCATCATGGGAGCTCAGGTGGAATGGATAGGGATAAATAAATTCAGACAGAGTGAAAGACAGCATGAGCAAAGGCACAGGGGAGGTTGAGGAACACCAGACTTCCTGGGGGACTTCAAATAGCTTGGTATTGTTGGCATGCACTGTGTGAGGAAGACAAAATGAGAGATGAGTTAGAGAGGAAGGCAGGAACGACATCATAGACCATGTTGTATTGTAAGTAGGATTAAGCATGCTGGTTTCCCCAATTAAATTTCACTCATTCGTTCAACAAATATTTATGGAATACCTACTAGATGCCAGACATTCTAGGGAACTGGGGATATTGCAGTGAACAAAGCAAAGTTCTTGTGTTTATGGAGCTAATATTCTAATAGAAGAAGATAAACGTTAAACAAATTAACAAAATATATATCAGACGGTGATAAGTGTTATGAAGAAAAAACAAAGCAGAGTATATGAATGGAGAGTGATGGGGGGAGCCATTTAGATGAGAGAAAGAGAAAGATAACGTTTGATAAGAAACCTATGGTGGAGTTATCCGTGAGAGGAGAATAGCAGTGTAGAAGGGGGAACAGTAAGAGCAGAGGCCCTGAGGCAAGAGAGTCCTTACTGTGTTCAAGGCCAGAGTGACTGGAGTGGAGTAAGCAAGGAGGAGAATGGTAGGATATGAGAGGTGGGAAGAGTGAGTCCTTTTCTGACAGGACACACAGATCTCATCTAGTACCTTTGACATAGAGATAGCTAACTCAGTGGATCTCAACCATGGCTGCACATCGAAATCACTTTGGAAACTTTGTAAAAGCATCCTACTTGAATCCAACCCCCAGCAATTCTGATCTCGCTGGCCTGAGGTTGATCTTGGGTACATGTATCTTTTAAAAGTTCCCCTAGGTGATTCTAAAATGCAGCCAGTTGAGACTCTCTGACTAAATAACCTTTTGTCAAATGGAATTGAATTGAGTTTCACCAATAGCAAGTAATATTCTTTTATCCTAGCTGTGGAGTCTTTAAGCACAGCACTACTCTAGATTTATTTTGAAGGTTATTTTCTTTCTTACTAGTTATGTAGCCTTATGTAAGTTTGCTAATTACTCTATTACCCCCCTGTGAAAAAGTGGCCATACTGTATGCCTACTCCCCCTTAGGCAATGTTGTGACACAACACACAATATGCTATATAAATGGAGGCTATTTTGAATGTGAACGCTTGTGTGGAAGAATTTCATAGAAGCACCATAATCGAAATAAAGATATTCTTGGAAAGCTGCAATTATGCATGACTTCAAAATAATGTAGACACTTCAAAAGAATTACCAGCAGGCAGCACTACACACAGAATTTCACTAGGAGTAATAAAAGAATACCGGTTTCTTTCAGTGGAAATACAAAGAAAGCAGGTATTTGGCAAATCCATTGATACGGCTATGAAGCCATGGGGTTTTAGAGCTGGAAGGGCCTGCCTCCTCAGTCTTGCCCTTGAGGAATCTGAGGTCCAGGAAGCACAGGAGACTTTCCCAGAACTGCCCAAATAGTCTGCAGTAGAGCCAGAACTAGAATTTGCATCTCCTAACTCAAAATCTAGTGCTCTTTTTCCTAAACCACAAATAAACCAAATTTATGCATTTGTATCCCAGAATGGAAACTTATATTTAAAAATGAAAAATACATAACTGCAAGTAAAAAGGGTGTAAATGATGCCGTGAAAACATGAGGGTAGACCTTTGTACAGGGAAACTTGTAACGTTTTATGGGCTTGCTTTCTGGAATATTGCACAAACAGCATTCAGAAATAACACCGCTGGGCAAACAGAGGAGATGTGACAGACCTGATCCTGCCAGTGAGAAATCTGCTTCACACGAATACTCTGGGCACTCCCCTCAGGCCGTTTCTCTCCTCAGTCATCAGGGCACTATTTATGGGTCTAATTTAGTGACTTCCTAAACCACAACCTGAAGCTCTAAAGGAGGGAAGCTTCCTCCCACAGTGCGTGACTCACCCCCAGGGAGGCATAGAGCTCTTGGATGAACCCATGGATGGCTATTCAGAAGCTTGTAAGGCTTCCAGGGGAAAGATGCTCAGAGATACACAAAAAAATGCTGCTGCTGTGATCATCATTTTATAAGAGGCAGTGTTATTTGGTGATTAATATTGTTGCAATATTTTGGGAAGAATTATGGATTTCATGATCTTCCAATGATAAAAGAAAATGCCCTTTAAAAAACTAAACAGCAGCAGTAAACACACTGTTTTTGTATGCACGGGCCAGTTTATTGCACACACTGAGGGCAGTATCGATGTTATTTTAAGTTTATATTTTTGAGAACTTCGAGAGAACACTTAACAAATCCTCACTAAGAAGAACACTGTTCTACAGTAGAAGAACTAAGCACTTGGTAAATGACTTGTGGATGTTTCTTGACCCACAGAACCTCCGCTGGATGGCTCCTGAGGTGTTCACACAGTGTACACGCTACACCATCAAAGCTGACGTCTTCAGCTATGCTCTGTGTCTGTGGGAACTTCTCACCGGCGAAATTCCATTCGCTCATCTCAAGCCAGGTAAGCCATGCCTCAGTTAAAGTTTCTCTGAGGGAATTCCCTGGAGGTCCAGTGGTTAGCGGTTTGTGCTTTCACTGCCAAGGGCATGGGTTCAATCCCTAGTCGGGGAACTAAGATCCCACAAGACGCGGGGTGTGGCAAAAAAAAAAAAAAGAAGCTTCTCTGATTTCCAGAGTTCTGTGCATTTTCACAAATTCAAGAAACATTTTTTTCCCCAAAATGACTATTCTTGGTGGATTGGCAAAGTGAGAAGTAAGGAAACGGTCTCAAATTGTTTAAAGGTGTGGCCCAATCCAGAAAACTTAATGGCCTATAACTATGTGGTTTTAGACACAGGCACACAGAAGTGTAGGTATATTTTATTATTAAAGTTTAGGGCTTTGATGTATCTGTTGTTAATAAAACAAGCAAATGATAATGGCCATGTGGAATGTGGATACAAATAATGTGAACAAAGCAATATTTACTTTTTGAGATGAGATTTAGAAGTGCCTTTCTGATGTGCATATAAAAGTGAGCTGAAAGTAGCAACACATAAAAATAACCTATCAGGACTGCTTTCTGCTTGTCTCACATTATACAAAAGAGAATTGGTTTTTCTAATTTTCTATTACATATATAGATGCATTCTAAAAATGGGACTTTGTGAGTGAGCCTATAATTTTGTTGTTGATAATATACTTTATACTCTGTGTACATGTAGAAGGTAGAGGTAGGGAATCTAATCACAGGAAAAAATGTACAAATATTTGAGGTAAGTTTTATTTGCCTCTCTCTCTCCATTTTATTTGGGTTGCTCTTGTAGATACAACAGTACTGTCACACTGTTTACTTACTTGTATCCACTGTGAGTCTAAAAACTCCTTGACTTTGCATCCCCAGAACTTACCATGCTTGAAAAGTTGTTTTCAAATTAAATCGTAAATAAATTTTAAATGAATTATATTGTAAGCTTCTTAAGTGGCCACCCTATCACAATATATCAGATGGATCAAGTCAAAAGGGATGTTAGGGAAAGACATCTTACAAATGTGGATGCTCACAAGTTCAAAGTCTTAACCAGGATCACAATATTTATTAGTACTCATGTGCAGAGCAAAAGCCATAACTCATATTGTCTATTCAAGGCATTTTCCCCCTAATAACCATATGGTCTTTAATTACACTCGGCATAGTGTCTAACAAAGTACTTTTCACAAATTATATGCTCTTTATTTAATCATCCTAACCTTTCTCTACATGCTTTCATGGTTTTAAATGATGAGATCTGGCCCTTATTATAGGGTGGATGAGAAGACTCTATTTTGAACTGGACCAAAATTGCTATTTGTAATGTCTTGCTCTGATCTGCTGCTATCTCTCTACCTCTTAGAATCTGCTTTCTGGTAAGACTTATGAGTATATGTTAAAAATCCACTGTAATTCTAGACACATTGTAGTATTTTCACAAGAGAGAGATATGTCTCCCTTCCTCTCACCTCCTGTGTCAATCCATTCACCTCTTCCTGTGGATTTTACATCCTAAGGACATCTTGGATTTGTCTACTACTTACCGTCATCTACCACCATCCTAGCTCAAGCCACCATCTTCACCATTTAAACTATTGCAATTGTCATTTTTAAAAATCAGGTTTAACTTATATAGTATAAGTTGTAGTATCACTTATGTAGCAAAATTTACCATTTTAGACTAACATTTCAATGAGCTTTAACAAATATATACAGTTGTATAATCACAGCTACAATCATAATATAGAACATTTCCATCACTCCAAAAAGCTCCCCATGCATCTTTGGAATCAATTCACTTTTCCCACCTCCAGCCCCTAGCAACCACTGATCTGATTTATGTCCCTACAGGTTTGCCTTTTCCAGAATGTCATATAAATGGAGTCATGTTAGTACATTTATTGGTAATTTGTTCTTTTTCATTCCTGTGTAATATTCCATTGTGTTGATGTACCTCAATTTATTCATCCACTCACAAGTTGATGATCATTTGAGTTATTCTCACTTTGGGGCAATTATGAATATAATTGCCAAAACCATTCAGGTTTTTGTGTGGATGTTTTCATTATTCTTGGATAAATACATAAGAGGGGATTACTAGATCTTATGGTAAGATTTTTTCCAAGGCATTTGTACCACTATGACTTCCCACCAGCAGTGTATGAGGATTTCAGTTGATCCACATCCTTGCCAGCACTTTTTTATTGTCTATTTAAAATAAAATATTAACCATTTGAGTAGGTATATAATGGTAAATAATTGTGGTATTATTTTATATTTCTCTAATAACTAATAATGTTGATAATCTTTCTGTGTGTTTATCTGCTGCTCATTCCTCTTTCTTTGGTGAAGTATTTGTTCAAATTATCTTATATACTAATGAGTTCTTAGATTCTAGGTAAAATCTTTCATCTGCTATGTGTTTTGCAAGTATTTTTCTCTAGTCTGTGATTTGCCTTTTCATATTCTTACCAATGTCTTTCAAAGAACAAAAGTTTTTAATTTCAATGAAGTTTACCATATCAAACTTTTAAATATTTTGTGCATCCTGTCTAAATTATTCTTGCCACACCCAAGATCACAAAGTTTTTCTCCTGTGTTTTCTCACAGGAATCTTGTAGGTTTAGATTTTATATTTATAAGATCTATTAGAGTTATTTTTTTAACAGTACAAGGTAAAAGTTGAGTTTGTTATCCTTTTGTTAATTTATTTGTTTGTTTTTTAATATGGATCCCAATTTTTCAGCATGATTTGTTTAAAAAACTTTCCTTTATCCATTAAGTTATTTTGGTGCTATTGTCAAAAATTAATTGACCACATATGTGTGGACTCTATTCTGTTCCATTGATATAAGTCTACCCTTATACCAATACTACAATATATTGATAAGTTATAGTAAATCTCAAAATCATTTACTATGAATCCTCCAACTTTGCTCTTCTTTGTTAAAATTGCTTTTGCTATTATAGGGTTTTTGCTTTTCCATATAAATTTTAGAACCAGCTTATCTATTTCTACAAAAAAAAAAAAAATCCTGTTGGAATTTTGATTGAAGTGCAGTGAATTTGTAGAGCAATTTGGGAAGAATTTACAACTTATGCATATTGAATCTTCCAACTTATAAACATAGTATGTCTCTCCCTTCATTTAGGTCTGATTTCTGTCATCAACGTGTTTGTAGTTTTCATCATAGAAACCTTACACATATATTTTTTAAAATTATTTCTATGAATTTTGTGTTTCTTGATGCTATTTTAAATGTTTTTTTTTAATTTCAATGTATAATGTGTTTTGCTAGTATAGAGACATGATTAATTTTTAAATAACAACCTAGTACCCTACAAATTTGCTAAATTAACTTATCAGTTCAAGTAGCTTTCTTGTACATTCTTTGGGATCTTGCACATAGGTGATTACGTTACGTATAAATAAAGAAAATTTTATTTCTTTCTTTCAAATATGTTTGTATTTTAAACCTTTTTCTTGCTTTCTCACACAGGCAGGGACTTCTAGTACAATACTGAATAGAATTGGTGAGGTATATACCCGTATCTACATCTGAAGTTTTATCCACCACCACTCTAGTTCAAACTTCCATCTTTATCACTTTAACTACTGCAATAGCTCTTTGATCATTCTCCCTTTATTCTTCTCTTCCTCTCCAATCTCTACACATCCACTAAAATGATATTTTAAAAACATAAACCTGATTATGTGACCATTGCTTAAAATCATCTATGGCTTCCCATGTTCTTAGGATTAAATCGCAAAATTCTTAATATGTCCTGCAACACTCTACATGATTCAGTATCTCTGACCTTGCTCATACCATTTCACTTTCTATGCTCCAGCCACTCCAAACCTTTCCTTGCTTCCTTGAATGTGTTGCATTTCCTCTGGCCTCTGGGCTCTTTCACAAGCTCAGTTTCTTTGGTAAGTGCAATTAATGATGACTCCACAGAGATTACTGTGAGGATCAAATGAGATGATTTTGTGAACTTTGTAAATTGAAATCTCTCTGCAACTGTAAGATGAAAGATAAGGGCAAATTGTAATACAAGGTCGAGGCTTCCTATCATTCTGTGCTTGAGTGGAGTTCTCATTCTCCAGGGAGCCCATATAAAAACTTCAAAGTCACCATTAATTTTTCTCTTTCCTTCTTTTCTTTCTTCTTTCCTCCTTTTTGTCTTTCTTCCCTTCCTTCCTTTTTTTTCACTTGTTTTCTTTCTTTCAAATCTATCCACTTCTCTTGCTCTCCACTGCTACTTCCTTATTTCACAAGTAGACTCCTGCACAGTATCTTAAATGGTATCCTTGTCTCTAGTTTTGCTCACCATCTTTTTTTCACCAATTTCCATACTATAACTACATTTAGCTTTCTAAACACTCAAATTTGATTATCTGACTCCCCTTACTTAAAGTCTTCAATGCATTTCCTTTGTTCTTAAGATTAAAAAAAATTCATAAAACAATCTACAAAGCCCCCATAGTTATGCTTCGTCTTTCCTCCCCAGGTCTACTGCCTGCCACTTGCAGCCTGTCCTCTATGTTCAGCCACAGGGAACTATTTCATTTCCCCAACAGGACACATTTCCTCTCACTTCCGTGTCTTTGCACAACTTAGCTGTTTGTCAGACACTCTCCTCCCCACTTTTCATCATACTAACTCCACTTTACTTTTAGGCCTTAGCTTAAACATTACTTCTTCCAAAAATATCTTCCTTAATTCTTCAATATTCAGTTAAGTGCAGTGTCCTTGCAATTTTCTCTACTTTGTTACCCTTTGCTAATAATAAAATGAATAATTCGAAAAGATAAAGATTCCCTCTCTCATGGGCCCTCAGGAATATTTACTCTTTTTGGAGGGAGAATATTATATAATAAAACAGTTAAATATCTTGCCTAAGAATAACTTGAATCCAATATCTCAGATATTGGAATTTATAATACTTTATTGGCAAAAGAGTTTGTTCATGATAGACACTGAATTTTTTAAAGTTGGACAGTTACCATGCATCAAGAACTGAGGCTGTTAATATCATCACAGTGGTTAGGCAGTCTAGCAAATGTTCAGCAATAAATTATGTGAAGGATCAGATTCAATATAAGCTACATATTAGCCATTTACAATGAGCAACAAACCCATGACTACAGTGTGGGACAGGATTATCAATTATGGGAATAGCAACATTACACATGGCTTATCCTCCTGGATTTAACAGAATCCTATCTCCTGGGTGAAATATATAAATACAATGCAAATATTAGCATTGACTCCTATGCAAGTGATGAGTATGCCTTCAGAAGAACTCGAAGTTAGGGTCTCTTTTACATAGTATATGTTCAAATTAACCTGATAATCTCAGGTTTCGAAAAAACTGAAAAAGCCATTACATTCACCATCCCAAGGGTCACAAGATCAAATGCCTACAGGATCAGGGGAAGCAAGAAAATACTTGATGCAGGATAATGTGATGAACAGGAAATCACATGCTCTGACTCAAGGGGACAGCGGCTACCCAGCTCCAGCCAAACAGTGCCATGAAGGAAGTATAGGATTCTTGCTCACTGTTGCCATGTCAACTAATTTCTGTGTGTTTGTTCAGAAATCGAAAGATTTTAAAACGTTGGCAATTAACTCAATTTTTAAGAAAATATTTTTCAGGCTAAAGAGACTTGGCATAAGTGTAAGAGCATGAGTCTTGCAAGCTTATTCAAACTGCTTAACCAAGCTATACTTCAGTACCTCAGTGTCTTTATTTTTTAAACAGGGATACTAGTAGGACCTGCCTCAAAGGTTTGGAATGACGTCTGGCAACAGTAAGCACTCAATAAATATTAGCTATTACTATTATATTAAGCCATCCACAGTTCTGGCCAGGAACTGTGCGAGAGTAAGAGGAAAACAAAGAGGAAAAGGGCATTCCCTTGTAGTGCAGAGACGGCATGAGAAAAGTACAGTCAGTGGAGTAAATCCCAGCTAGAGGGAAACACGGAGCGCAAGAGCTGCTCCTTCGAGGGCTCTCCTGCCCAGACTGGTGGTGGGAAAGGAAATCAGGGAAGGATTCTTAGAGCAGATGATACCTGAACTGCATCTTTAAAAGATGAGTACTATTTAACTGGTAAATAGTGGGGAGAGGGTGAAGGTGTCCTGGCAGAAAGCAGCCTGAACAAGGTGCAGAGGCATGAGAGATTCACAGATCTTTCAGTAGGGATGAATCAGAGAATACAAGGGAATCAGAAGCAAGGTACATGCTGTAGATGTAAAGCTAGAGCTACATGATGAAGGGCCTTCTGTGTCAACAATGGAAGTCACTGCAGAATTTTAAGCAGGGCAATAGTACAACTCCATTATCTTAGAACGCTCCCTCTTGCTACAAAGCAAAGGCTGGATTGGAGAAGTTTGAAACAGAGGCAAGGAAACCAGGTAATCTAGAAGAGAATGTATAAAATCTTAACTGAGGAAGTGAAGAGAAAGGAGAGGCTGGTTTTGAGAGATTTTAACAGGACTTGCGGACATATTGAGGTGGAAGCACGAGGGAGAGGGAGGAGTCCAGGATGACTTCCAGGCTTCTGGCTTAGCCAGCAGGAGAATGATGGATACAGGAGGAGAGGAGGAGAAGGAACCAAGCTACGAAGTCAAGCAGAGAGAGAAGAACCAGGCAAGATGAAAAAGGGGTTGGTATGACCTGGCAAACAAGACCTGTCCTGGATACATTTTAAAAAGAGAAACCAACACCTGCTTCCCATATTTTATTTCTCTCCTGGGCCTGTCTCCTTTGGTACATCATGAAAAACTAAAGAAGAAATCTGGGATGAATTAATCCATCAGTCTATATTTTATCCAATCCCATTCCCTTATTACCAGGTACCCAATTGTGTGGATCACTTTCAGATTATAGTTTGGAGCCAAAGAAGAGAGCCTATTATTTTCCTTTTGTTTTCATGTGTGGTGCCATCTGGTTCACAAGGAGACTCAACTCGGTGTCCTGGGTTTCCTTAATGCCAGACTCTAAGTCTGGGACATGGCAGCAAATTAAGAACATCTGCCGATTGAGTCTAGCCAGATTCTGGTGAAACTTCATATTGAGGCTTTACCTCAGAGTTGCAAACTGCAGTCCAGTAGCCAAATATGGCTTGCAGACTTTTTGTGTGTCACATGTGGTTTTAAAAAATATGAATTAATGTAATTTAGAGACCCAGTTATGTCACAGGTCTCATATATTTATAGCCATTTGCATTTGCTACACCTGCTTAATATTAGATGATTATGTTCTGCTCATATATGATTAGGATCCTAAAGCATCTTAAATATAGTACCCTCAAAGGGCATAAGCACATTGATGATGTGGACCGTGTTTTGACAGGTGATAGGAAAATAGGAGTGAACTGAAGTTCTGAAATCCTGTTTGCTATGCTAACATCTTTATCAGTTTATCACTGAGAAGAGTAATGCCAGCCAGTCACTACACAGATCACCGGAAAGATCAAATCGGTCCAACGGATGGTGATATTTCTATGAAAATAGCTGATATTAACATGCCAATACTTCATTACACTGACAAAGATTGCAATGAGAACAGACAATGGTGCAAATTAATCTATTCTTCTGACAGTCTGTAATGAGAATGGGATGTGGTTTAAAAAATTAAGCCATTCTTAGTACAATCTCAAGATTGCAATCTCATGGTCTCTCTCAGATGCTGTATGCTCTGGTGATACATCATTGAAAAGTGTCAGTTTAACAAAGAATGTGTCTTAGCTCTTGCTGGGATGGTAGAATGCATTTGCTTTGTCTCACCACAGCCCTGCCCATTAAAAACTATGAAGTAGAATCAATTGTATTTTTTAGAACACACATACACACAAACTAGAAAAAAAATTCTGGCAATTTTATCTTAGTCAAAACTTACAAACAAAATATTGTACTTCATTGCTCTCTTTTTTACTTTTATAAAACCTAAGAGAGGAAGCGGTAAGTTACTTTAGGAATTCAGAATCTAGTACCAATTTATCCATAAGCAATATAAAGCTAGTTAAGTTCATCATGGAGAGCTGCATAGTCCTCCTCTCCAGAATGGCCATGTTGCGTTATAAACTGGGACTGATGACACGTGAGGTGGGTTTTAGCCTTGTGATTTGCAGTAACTCAATGCAGTGTTTCACTTGGTATTCATACTCAAAGAAACCTCAAAAAGAACTAAGATTTCTCATCTAAACAGATAAGAAAATATACAATAATATTTTTGATATCTAGTTCTCTAGATAGTTCAGACTAAAAGGAATCAGTAAGAGCCTTAGATCTGTAGATAATAATTAAAGCAACCATAACAGCTAACACTTGTTGAGAGCCAACAATGCAACAGATGCTCTATGAAGACTCTCTTTTAATTCTACCGATAAGCCATGGATCAGGTTCTATAAGGATAAGATGTATGCTCAACATCATATGCTGGTAAGAGGTGTAGTCAAGACTTAAATTCATGGCTTCTTGTCCCCAAAGCCCACACTTGTCACCATTACAGTGTGCCCTCACTGCTTCATCTTACATTTAGAGAAATTAATACTCACAGAGGCAAACTGGCTTAATTAGGATCTCCCAGAGAGTTAAAAGCAAAGACAGACTGAAAATTAGGCCTCCAGATATGCTAGTTAAGGGCATTTCTTAATATTTATACTGCTTCAGTTTATTGAAGCCCTCTCCCAAAATGTTTTGAACAAAAGATAATATTATGGACTAAATATGCCACCAGATCTCAATAATTTATCTAAGTATGTTTTAATGTCACATTAAACTAAACATTATATTCATTCTACAGTGTTTCTTGACAGCTATGAATTATGTTCTGTCCTAAAATCATAATAATGGGCAATATATTAATTGGCATTAATCCATCATCTTCATTCATTTGTTTGATAAATGTTTGATACTGTGTCCTGTATACCATGGTCTATATTATTTCCAATGAAATCGTATTTTGAACTATCTCATTTATTGATTCATTCATTGCATATCTATTGAATGCCTACTAATTGCCAGTCATTGTGCTAAGCACAGGAGACACAATGCTGAAAAGACACAGTCCCTGACCTCAAGGAGCTTGTGATCTATTTGCAGAGACAAGCAAGTAAATAGGCAATTAAGTTTAATATAATACATACTATTGTAGTACAGAGTGCTATGGGAGTCCATAGGAAGGGCATCCAGAGAGAATTCATCTAAGCTAAGACCACAATGACAGTAGATGTAATGCAGAGAAAGAGGGTAGGGAAAAAGGAATTACAGGGGAAAAAGAATCATATTTCGCAACTTATGACTGAACCATTAAATCAGTGAAATATACAGTAATTCATTTCTTTATTATTATTCATCCATTTACCAATTTCTTTGGAAAAGCATAACTTTATTTTTTCTGCCTATTATCACTCACATAGAATGTTCAATACATTTTGAATAAATGAATGAAGGTTAACAGATGTTGTATTGAATGCTTGTTCTGTTACTGGCCTCTTTTGAGAGGCAACACTCGCAATCTCCTTTCATTTCTTTTCTTGATAACAAAGAACTTGAATCCACAAATCAACACCATGGTTATGCAGACCCTTGAGGTTGACTCACAAATTTGTGTTTAATTTGTCTCATTCAGGATAATGGGAGCTATGCTCTAGAATTGTGCTGTCCAATATGGAAGCCACTAGACACACATGATTATTTAAATTTAAATTTATATTAATAGCAATTAAGTAAGATTAAAAATTCAGTTTCTCAATCACACTAGCCACATTTTAAGTGCTTAATAGCCATATGCAACAATATTGAACAAGAGAGAAGGACACTTTCATCATTGCAGCAAGTTCTGTTAGACAGTCCTACTCTAGAATCTAGATTATAAATTTGCCAAACTATTGATAACTATCTTAGGGTAGTACTGAAGAAATAATAGGCACTCAATATTAAGTTATTGATATTTTCAAATGTATCCTTATTTTCTCTTAATAGCAAAGTTTCAGTCATGAAAGTGGAAACCAACATTTACATAAATCATTTCACATATTTTATGTAGCAATCAAGGTAAAAATTTGATTAATGGTTGACAGTCTCTTTCCTGAATCTGGAATACCAGAAAAGTTCCCAGCTGCTAGTGTAGCATGGCCACTTAGGCAAGACTGACAAAGCAATCTCAAAGGTGACAAATTTCAATTCCATGACCCTTCACGTTGCATTGCCCACTTTCTGGCAGAGGTGCTAATGAGTAGTATCACTGCCAAGAGTGTGTAAAGCAAAAGGGAGAAGGAGATGCCGAGACCTTGCAGAATCTACTTTGAATAATGAAGAATTAAATATTGTTCGTCTTAAACTGATTTTTCAGACACAGTGCCAAGAAGCAAACAAATAACTTTATATACTTGATATCACAGTCTAAGAGTTTCAGAGGAGACGTTTGTCACCTGCAAAACGCCTATTAGGCTATGTATAATTAGTTTAAATGTGTTCACTACACCGGTTTATGTGCTTATAGCTGTACCAGCTCAACAATATCCAACTGATCATAAGGTGAAAAAGTAGAGTTAGAAGATCAATGATCATTAAGCATCAGTTTATTTGTTTGCTTATTTATGTACCTCATTCCAAAAAGAATTAAAAATAGTCAAGAGTAACTGCTGGAAGGAACCTAAAAAGCCTAGTTTTTTGTGACACAAAAAACATATTTTGTGAGTCATGTTAAGTTTGCTAAATATGTTTTGAGCAGTCTTTTGTTTCTTTGTTTTCTTAGTGTCAGCAACTGTACTTGATAGTGGCCAGAAATGGTTAGAAAATGTGATAATGCAAATATGTTACAAAGGGCATTGAAGACAAAAGCAGGAATGAAATTCCTGACTCTGCCCTCAGCCTGGAACCATTGTACAATTAGATGACTGTTGCAAGGAAATATTGAAATTCCAGGTGGGCAAAGGGCATGAACTTAATATTTTAAATACAAATAACTAATAAATATCTGGGAAAATATTAAGCCTCACTACTTATCAAAGAACAAAATATAAACAGCAACAAATGAGCTGATATATTTACCTCTCGTATTAGCAAAATCTTTTATAAAATGAGAAAACCTAATTCTGATTCAGGTATAATGACAACCCTCTCATACACTTGTTATTGAGAGTATAAATTATTACAACTGTTTAGGAAAAGTGTTCATCAGTATGTATCAAAAGTCTTTAAGTGGTTGTGCCCTTTGACATATTAACTCACTCCTCAAAATACCATAAATGATCTGTGAAATTGGGAAAGTCATATTAAAAAACATATTCTTTGAAGTGTTTACACCCAAATTTGAACAACCTGAAATTGAGAAATAAGTAAATCACACTAAATGCAGAGTCATTAAAAATATGTTAACATAGAATTTTAATAACATGAGAAAATGCTTATATTTAATTTAGGGGAAAAAGTATTACATAATTGTATATTGGACATGAGCTCAATGATATGAAGAATATATAAGAAATGCTCAAAATATTTTAACAATTGCTTCCTCTGAATAATAGGATTTTATTCTTTCTAATTCTCCTAATTTTCTAAATTTATAGGAAAAACAAGTATTAATTTTACATTTGGCAAAATTATATAGTAATTCTGAATGATCCATAAAGCAAAATGTTAAGTTGCATTGCATATAATTTCACTACATCTGCTGGATGCAGATCTATAAACAGAATTTAGCTGGAGTAAACTTTGGTGGAAGAGAGATAGTAGTTGTGGGTCACATCTCAAAAGTCATTAAGATATAGACAGTTGATTGTGACATCACAATCGAGAACACAGGCAGCAGTATCCTGGAACTTTAGCATCCCACGGGTGCAGAGCAATATTTCAGAGGAATAAAAGAGCTTCATGTGTTGTTTACAAAGTACTTTCAATGTGAAATGGCTGAAGAGAGCATGAAATCTGAAAATAGTTGTGCCAACTACTGGTTATATTAAAATTTTTATAAATTAAAAACTACTTACATACACCACACACACACACCACACACACACACACACACAGCACACACATAACAATAGCACTTACCTTGCATGCATGGTTTAAAAGGATCAAAAGAACTTATGTATGTATCTACCATGATACTTGATACAAAATGTGTTCAATAAAAGTAGCTATAAGCTTGGTTTCCCAGGGAGTACAGAAATCACTGGTTGCAAAACAGAAAAATAGTCAGCAATCAGGAATCCACAAAGAAGTCCTGAGAATCACAACACAGTGATACGGAGTTTGAGATGAGCAACATTCAGACATCCAAGCAGGTAGGCAACACTAGAGAGTTCAATCAATGAGCGCTATTAGCTAAAATGATGGATTTGGAGTATCTAACAAGAGTTTAGCAAACAGTAACTACTTTATAAATATTAAAAATTAAAATCCCAACAATCTTGTAACCAGTAACCAGAGTTAAACTTAAAAAATAATCTATTTTGCCCAAGTGATACAGGTGCTCTCAGGCATACAAAGTTCTGGGGCATCTTGTCTTGCTATGTGTAGTATAAGCTCTTTAGCCTGGGATTTATGCATTGTATAGGCTGGTCCAATCTTCCTTTCAGTCTTTACTTCCTAAAGCACCATGTACATACCCTGTGCTGCTTGCTATTTGTCTGTTCCTTTGTCTGTTCCTTTGTTCCTATATAAATCCCCTCTGCTCACCACTTGTTGAATGAACAACCAAAGAAATGAACAATTATAAAGAGAAACTTATGTATCCACTATTTTGCTTAAGCATATATAAAAAAAAAAACAGCATAGAGGCCTCTTTGAATCTCTGCTGATGTTGCACAGATTGATTTTTAATGATTTTTTTGTTGTCTGTTCATATGTTTCTTGAAATAAATATGTGATTTTCAAGACTGACGTGACCATTTGGTTTGCAGCGGCTGCCGCAGCAGACATGGCTTACCACCATATCAGACCTCCCATCGGCTATTCCATTCCCAAGCCCATATCATCTCTGCTGATGCGAGGGTGGAATGCATGTCCCGAAGTGAGTAATTTTTACTTCCTCTTAGAAAATGTGTTATGGTCAACATCTGTCACAAATAGTGTAGCTCCAAAGTCTACTCTCAGTGTGTATTTTAAGACTGTCAAGGCAGGAAGACTGATTTGCTTTCTGCTCTTTAGTCTCTAATTGCCTCAAGAAGTCTGAGTATCTCATATTTCTTTGCTGTTGCTCTCTGATTCTGAAATGTTTCTCACAACTGATTAGTAAGAGACCCTGGTATGACAGATGACTCAGTCTCGTCTCAGCTGCAATTTTATTAACTATGCCTGAACCACACTTAGTCACTTTTTTCAAGAAAGAAGTTTGGCACAAGATGGATTTGTGTGGGCTTTTCACCATGAGGCAGGCCTGCAGGCAAAGAACCCATGACCAGTGGTCTTCTTTGAGCCCTGGCTCAAGCAGGAGGCTAGCCCTGGTCCTAGTCCTTCTCTAACTCTCTGAGTGACTGTATGACAAAGTAGCTAAGAGCATAGATTTAGTGTTTAAATGGAGGAATCAATATTAGGGAAGGAATAAGTAAAGTAGGATATGTAAACAGTGAAAAAAAATTAATATGATCATAGATCTGAGAGAGTAGAGGGGAACAGTCATATAATCCCAGAATGAAATCCCAGATCATCTGTCTGCAGGAAAGGATTCTTCCGAAACGTACCAGATAGATTGGTGTCTACTTTGTTCTCACAGATTGACAAAGGAGGAGATTTCACAACTTCTCTCTTGATATCACAGTTTTATACAGTGTCTAAGAATCCCCCTGCCAGTATGTCTGATGTCTATTGAAATCCTTGTGTTTTGACGTCAGCCCACGTTGATTCTTCTGCTCTACGTAGAGGGAATTAGTTCACACTCTTCACACTGGAGATCCTCATATACAAAGGCCCAATAGCCCTTAATTGTCCGGTGCAAACCATCCTAGTTATTGTTGTCCTTTTCTTATATGACCTTGATTCTGATCCTTCCCAGACACTTTACCTCTCTTCAACAAGGGAGCAGATAAAGTAGGCTGTTGGTATCTCACCAAAGGAGAAACAGAATAAACCCTAGTCCAGATGTTTGGAAGGAGAAAGCAAATTTCCCGTTCTGTTCCTAAAGGCAAAACCAGACCGAGTCATCTCCCAATCCTACAAGTATACACAAAAACTCTTATGAAGAAAAAGGAAGATAATTATGGAACATGGACTGAGTATCTCGGAAGAAATAACCTCTTCCTCTGACCATTTAATTCACCAGATTATATATTTATTTATGTAGAATCTTCTCTCACTACCAGAATGTTAGCTCTATAAAAGCAGGGACTTTTGTGTTTGTTCATTTTGTTTTCTTTGCTGCTGTAACCTCCTTACCTAGAACTGTACCTAGTAGATGCTCAAAAATATATGTTGAGTAAATGAATGAATATCACTATTGCTTATCAATGCTTCCAATCCCCTTATCTGAAATACCAGGTTTAGAAAATTGTCTTGAAAATTACATGACTTAAAATAGTTTGGGAAAAGCTTTCTTTGTCTTTCAGTATGAATCTCAGGCATATTTTCTAGGAATAACTGTGTCAGGCACCTAATCCAGAATTTCCTTCTCTCCTTGGGGTATGAACTATTCTAAAATATACCATAACAATCAAAGGGAATCACTTTTGTTTTTTGTTAACTGACTCTTCATGATTATAGATAAGGGACATGGAAGTTTTAATTTGGAATAAAAGCAAGTCATTGGCACTTCTAAAAGCATTTTTTAGGTAGGATGGGTACCAGAAGTAACAGTTTGGAAACTGAGAAAGAGAAACCAGAATAGAATCAAAGGAGAATGCTATTAAAGATTAAAAATAAAGATACTAAGAGGTCAAAAATTGAGTGCTTAGTAGAAAAGTCTTGTTGCTAAGCAGGGAAGTACAGGGCTCTGGGGATGAGGTTCTCCCAGAGGAGGATGGAGAGAAAGTATAGTAGGAAAGCTAAGTCTCTGACTGGCTGGCAATATTTGTGCTTGTCAGTCAGGTGGCTCCCGGTTTGGCTGTGGTATCCATCTCAGCATTATAAATTTGAGCTGCTTCTGTATGTGACATGCCTAAGTCATCATTTCATTGCCCAGTAAGGTCTTCACCTAGTCAGTAAGCTAAGTACTGAGGAGAAAGGGAACAACGGGCTAGTTTTCACTCTTTCCTTAAATAATTATTTACTGAGTCTCTACTATATACAGCCCCAGGGATGGGTGAGGAGATTCAATGGAGATGTGCTCTTAATGGTGCTTAAGGTCTAGCGGTTATATGGAGATTAATAGAATAAACACATTACTGGTTTTATAGTTACAAGCCAAGATGAAGGAAACCAAGATTAGATGAGAATGAATGTTAAAGGAATACTAGCAAGTGGGGGACAAAGAGCTAGGTCAGGGAAGGCTTCCTGGAAGAGGTGATACTTGAGCTGAGATTATAAGCATAAATAGGAATTTGATGAATGAATGAGGTTGGTGAGAGAGAAAGAGTTCAAGGAAACAGAACATGGGCAAATTCATTGTGAGAAAAGACACAAGGGAGAGACTTAGTTATTGGAACATTGTAGCTACTGAGGGGCTATACCAGACCCTCATTTGAAACAAATTCATATTTAGATCTAAGACACTAACATCATGCTGCCTGGTCATTGTTTGCTAGGTTATCAACTTCACTTTTCATTCTTTGTCTTATGTCTGTCTTTGCTTCATTCCTTAAATTTGAAACACATTATTGTCTCCTGTGCATGTCTTCTTAGTCAAGACTCATAAAAATAGAAGAGGACAATGAAAACACTAGCCTATTGGAGATAGAGGGTGCTTGCTGGAAAACAGTGAGAAGTGGGAAAAAGTTCTGATAATTAGATGGAATCAGATTTTGGAAAGCTTTGGAAACCAGACTAGGGAATTTGGACATGAAATTAGACAATTATATTTTGTCTCTAAAGTAGTGAAAGATATGATAAAAGTAATTTTCTGGAAAGTTCATCAGAGTTTGGTATGAAGGATTTATTCACTTAAAGAATTGTATGTAGTTCCTGTGGTGAGGCAGGCACTGAATTATCTCATAGTGTGCACTGGAATAGCTAAGCATCGTTTCTTAGTGTAGGCTGTGTATTATATGCTCCACATTACCCTGGAATGTTTGTTAAAATGAAGACTCTGGGATCCTATTCTAAATCTACTGAATCAAAATCTCTGGGATGGAGCCTGGGACTTTGCATTTTAACGTGCACCCCAGGTGATTTGTGCCCAATAAAGACAGAGAACTAGTGGGGTGACACAGAAGCAAAAGACACTGAAGTCAGAGTCTCTAGCTGGGCTGCTATTGCAGTAGTAATCCAGTTGGTTACAACACAAAGACTACAATGGTTACCATGGGGATTCGGGAGCAGGGGTAAGTCTGAGAACTACTTCAAAGGAAACATAAGAGAAGCAGGGAAAAGACCGGATTTAGGAAGTGGATGAGAGGAAAGAGTCCAGGAGAACTGTCATCACTGCCTTCTGAGTGAAAGCTAGTGAACAGAATACTTTTAAGCCCTTAGATATGAGGGACATTGTTGGCAGTGACAAACAAAGCTAACAGCTCTACAGTAAAATGAAGGTGCTTAAAAGAAGATAGGAAAATGGAAAAGAAAGATAGTTACAGAGAAAAAGAGTAACCTGCTCTACAAAACTGAGGGAGCTGGCAATTATAATACAGTAAACTTAATGTGCAAGAAGAAGTTGGCATAGATGCTCTTCTTACCTTCAAGGTGCTTGACAAAAGGAAGTGGGATCAGGGGAGGCAGACAGATGGCATAGGAGTTGAGCTCGAGGAGAGAGGGGAGAGGAGTCGGAGTTAAAAACAAGAACATTTTGAATCCAGGGAAAGAAGAGAGATAATAAGTTTAGGAAGTTTTCAAAATAAGAGAGTTGTCATTTGCTACCAATTCTGAATAGGAAAGAAAACAGGAAATAGGGGGGCATGTAAGCAATATTTACATTGTTCTAATAGTTTTTAAGCTTTATAATATTGCCGCATGTAGATATAAAGATATAGAGACTTCGATATAGAGACAGGGGAAGAGAAAGTTAGTTGCATTTGTGACCTTTTTTCCCACTAGAAAATGTGAAATATTATAGTATTCTACACCATGATGTTATGCTTTCAACATTTTACTAGGATATCACTAATAATATTGAGTATACCTCGATCTTTCAAATAAGTGTGGCTTTGAATAAGAAATGCATATTCTATTATGGCTTTTAAATCTAATATTTATAAAGACATTTCTCTCCTGTGCATAAGGAAGAATACTCACACCAAACAGTAGTGGCATGCCAAACTCAAGAGCTCAAGCCTTGAAAGCTTACATGCTAATGGGTTATTTAGTTTTCAAAATCTTAAGTTAATAACAATTGGCAATAAAGCTTGTTAATATTCCTTTTGTTCTCGAGCTATTGTGTTGATTTTGAAGTCCCATTTGTTCTAAAATGATTGAAGTCGAGATCTCCACCTAGTGGATTTATAGGATTTTACAGATTTTACAGAAATGGCCTACTACCTCTGGAAATCCTTAAATTTTTCTCTTAGAGAAATAACAGTTTTTAAAGACTTCTACTTAGGATCTAGCATAATTGTCAATAAAACAGTCGCAAATGGTTGAAATATGCCAATATGCATATCAGCTAGACTACAGTTAACAAACAAAGCTCAATTTTTATTTTCATACCATAATTAGGAAAACAGATCAGGCACAAGTATGAATATATAATCATCTATGTCAAAAGCAATATTGTAATACCACTAATTGAGATGTGTATAGTAATTTCCATAAAATAATCATCAAGTGTAAATCGGCTCAAGTACTTTTTTCTTATTTAATCTTTCATTTGCTTAAGGCTTTTTTTTTTAATGTTTGCTTTCTTTTCCAGGATGAGACACAACTCTTCTTTCCCATTTTCCCATTCCTTAGAGAAGCAAACTCAATTAATTGTGTCAAACATATCTCGTGGCTCTTTGATTTTTGCATTATATTCAACTGTGTACTTTTATTTTATTGATAACAAAGAGTTACTGAGGATTTTTCCTCCAAAATACTGCATTTGAAATGCATGCAAAGGCAAGGGAGTGTTTGTGTGTCCTTTTGAAGAAAGCTAAAGTAGAAAAGGATTATTATTTGAGTTATTTTGTTCACTTTGTTCTGCCCCTAAAGGTGATGAATTAACATATTCAGCAGATGGTGGACACAATGTAGGTTTAGGAGCAGAGTTTTCAGCTTCATTTATTCTTCTAAGAATTAGAGACACCTTATTTTCTGCCTCAAAACTAATGTCTTTTAACTCTGGTAATGTCTCCCCTGTCATTGCACCTTCTTTATGTGCACTGTTATCTTTATCTGTTTGAAAATCTTGAACTTCTCTCAAATCATGCATATTACTGTTAATTTTAAGATTTATTTCACTACAAGGTAGTCTATTTTTGGTTTCATGGGAACTCGTCATTCTCAAATCCTTAGCTGTAATAGTCGCCTCAACAGAGTTTGAATCATATAATATATGTTTTTCACCTTTTCCATTTTCCCAAGTTTGTAGCTTTTCTTTTGTGGTGCCATTTAAGGTCATCTGTGTGGTCCTAATTAACATACTAGAATTTGCCTTGCTTTCTTCGAACATTTTTTTCTCTTCTTTCCCTACTAATTTTATCTCCAGTGCTTCAGCACCGTCATCTCTGGGCAATGCATTTGTGCTGTCAATTCCTTTTTCACTACTATTGGTTAGAGGCCAGATGGCTTGAGTACTAAGAGAGGTACTGATATCCTTGGGAAGCTCTCTTTTATTTTGGTATGGAATAGAATTTGTCTTCATAAATGTAAAGTTGCCCTTGGATTGTGTCCGGGAAATAGGAGAGGAATCATAAGTTTCTGTTTTAGGAAGTTTCTTTTCTACATCATTTCCCTCACCCATAACACAAATTTCCACAATTGGATGTGATATTTTGGGTTCTGTCATTAATGTTTTTTCTTCGTTTCCAAGTTGTTCGTGACTTGAGAGTTGCTCTACACGTTGTGAGGTTTGATTTTGATCTAAAGTATGTTCCTTGTAGGTTTCAGTCCCATGGATTTGATTCCCCAGGGACAAAGAAAACTGGTTTAGCTCACTGGTCTTTGATTTGTCCTGCTCCATGTGTTCAGTGGGCTCTGTCGCCCCTTGGTCAGTAGCCCCCCTAGAATGGTGGGATGGTAAAATATTCCTTCCTATGTTTTCCAAAGTCGCTGGTGAGTAACAAGGAATGCCCAGTGCAAGGTGAGCTGCACCTCCCACTTGCTCAGCTGAGACGGGAGAGTGTGACTGCCTGTGTTCAGTCACAGTGGGTGTTGGCTGAGGCAATGTTGATGGGTTTCCATCAGGAATATGACCAGTAGGGTGACAATTGCCTTCCATAGAGCTCTGGTTGGCCACTGACAAGTTGTCAGCACTGAAGAGAGGAGCCTTTTTAATGTTTTTTCTGTAATATGGGGTCTGCTTTGGGGCATGTTTGAGAGGCAGCCGTTTTGTAGTGAATCTAACATAGTTGTTACTCTCTGACTGTTGGTGAAAATCTGCAGAGGACACAAGGTTTATTTTGGCTTCTTTCTCAGAAACTTTGGAGAATTTATTAGAAGGTGACAACACTTGTCTGTGTTTCTTTGGGAATTCTGGCAACGATTTTTCTGGATGGACTCTAATTTTTCTAAAAGGGTTTAAATTTAATTTTATCCTTAAATTGTGTCCTTTAATTTTCCCTTTGAAGTCAGATTGATTGGTTCTCTTCTTTTGCAGAATCTGTGGATCAGTAAGCCATTTTCCTCCTTTGTTTCTCTCCTGAGGATTGCTACATTTTTTGAGATCCAAGTTAGTCAGGTGGTTACTTTGATTTTTCTGCTCTTTCCAATGGCTTGATGTTTTGGATGGCATCACCAAACTATTTTTTTCTACTAAATCAGGATGATGAAAGCTAACCCTCTTAGGGGAATATGTTTTCTTGATTTTTGTTGATAACCCCAATATCTCCATGTTGTCCTCACTCATGAGGAATTTTTCTATTGCTCTGTTAATTTGGATTTGCTCTTTCTTGGGCTTTGAAAGTTCTCGACGATTTGGCTTCCTTTCTTTCACATAATCTTGAAATTGATCACAGGGCACATATTTACAGATAAGACACCCATTTGGCTGCAAATACCCAGGCCTGCTTCGTGTTAACAGCCCACAAGGATCATCATATTTTGATCTATGTTTTTGTAAGATTGTTTGTACAGAGTGTTCCTCAGGCTCACAAGGCTTGGATGATGAGTCTATAATAAAATGTCTCAGCCTGTGTGGTTGTAAGCCATTGTCTCCTTTTTCTATTGGAGGCTGCCATGATTCATTTGTTAAATGCTTTTCAAGACTTTCTCTTGCCAAGGCTGAAGCAGATGTTGCATATCTTCTACTAAATGTGTCACTGCTGATATCTGCTGAACAATAAATGCAGGAATTTAGCACTGAGCAGAGTTTTATTACTCCAACCAAACAGACGCTTAGAAGCCTTATGAAAGGTGCAAAAAGGACTCCTCTGATTATGGCAATTCTTGAAAATTTCCTAATTTTTAAACAAATCCTCAAGGGACATTTGGCAGTTTGGTGTGTTTGCAATGACACTCTTTACGGCCACATTTTAATCAGTTGTGATGCTGATGTAAAAGTTGTGGAATTAGAAATAAAAATATTCATATTGTAAATCTTTAGATTAGTTGTCCATGAGGTTAGCTTTAAATATGAATAATATCTAAATTCTTTCCAAGTGGCTAGAGTAATTTTTTTCTCAATTCATTTACCACTTGGGACTAAATATTAGGAAGAACATAATAAAATATTGAGTAATATATAGGTTTCAAGCAGATGATAACCTCAACAATAACAGAGAGATACTTGTGATATTACTGGTTCCAATAAGGCAGAGTCCGTATCTGCTTTACTTGGCATCATTTAATATTCATTAAATATTTGTTAAATGAATATGTTTTTTGGACTATGGCCTGGTCTGTGTTGAAAGAATCTGTCTGAGACTTTTAAATGGTGCATGTTAATACAATATTTATTAATGATACATGTTAAATAATATTAGTGACAAAAATATTAGTAATATTTCACCATTAATTGAGCATAAGAGGTAGGCATTGTGTTAAATATTGTACATTCCTTTTTTCATTTAAGAGACCTGATCCCTTGGACAAGTCCTATTTTCCTAGCACATTTACAGAGGAAGAAACAAGTTTAGAGAGGTTGCATGTTTTCTCCCAGTCACATGTCCGCTAAATGTTATGGCAGAATTTGACCCAGGTCTGTCTGTTACTAAACCCTATCCTCTTCCACAATGCATATTAAGTTTAAAATTACATCTTACCCGTGTACTTTTTCTTGTTTTGTGAAATTGGTTTATCCAAAGGAAGAAAGAAGTATTCGTTTCAGTGATAGAAAGAAAGAGGTGAAAAAAGCCCCAACTTGCATCCAGTTCTAATCTAAGATCTAACTTCAACTCTCTGAGTAAACTTGAAGAAGCCATTTACTCGCTGGAAATCAGGAGATTAGACAAGTGGGAACTTTATGTGGGTATAAAATTCTTCTGGGGGAAAGAATTGCTAGCCTTTAACATATTCTAAGAGAGTTCTGTGGCTCAAAGATAAATATTAAAAGCTATTGGACTAGATCACCTCTAAAATCTCCTCTACCCCTGACATACTGTAATTCTATGTTTCCGAGTTAGAAGCCCTAATTAGAGTGATATTGCCTCTTACAGACTTCTATTCTGGAGCAGGTGTGGTCTTGAACGTTTTCTCTCCAATAACTGTCCTTTCCAGCTTCAGTACAATGCCTGGCATGTACAAAATTTCAAGTCTTTCTTAAAAGTAATTGTACTGATTTGACAAACCAGCATTTGTGTGAAACAAGAGACTGGGTTTTAAATGGTTAAGAGGCCACTTTCCCTTTAGTATAGGAGTTTTCCACAGAGAAGTGAAGGCTCTGGACAAAACTAAAATGAAACATCTGCCTAAGGTATGATTCTATTGAAAGGCTAAGGGCTTATTGCTTTATAAAATAAAACCAATCTGATCGGGTTTCTATGGCAGCTGTTTTCTTCCTTGGCCATTCCTCTTTTCAGTCAAATCATCAGGCCCCCGAAACTGGTAAGATCTGAAGTCTGGGGGATGCAATGGCATAAATTCACATCCTGCTTTATACCACATATGGAATAACATACAGTTTCATTCTTTTCCAATTGTCCCCAAATCCATCCTTAGGGCCAGATCCCCATGGTAAGAATTTCTTGGGGCAGCACCTCTGTCATTCATATTCTGAGAGAAAGCTCTGCCTGTTGTAAACCAATTCAAATAAACGACAGGAACCTCCTTACAGAGCAGCTGTCAAATGTTTCACTGTTGAGCCTGAAAGCATTGCCTTACCATTCAGGGAGAAAAAGGAAGACATTTAATTCATTGCCTCCACCTAAATATTGACATCACCCATGTACAGTGGGTAGATGTCACAGCCAGATTCACTTGGCTCCCAACATGGGACAATGAATTAAGTCCTGACTTTCCCTGAACTGGGAAGTTATCATCCCTGACAGCTCAGCAAGCAAAGTATGTGTCTTGACATCATTCCTGAAATGAATCACTAGCATTAGAAGGCCCATTCTTCTAACATGTCATGCTCTGGGAAGGTTGCTTACTGTAGAACTGGCATTAGACTCGAAGGATGTTGGAATAGAAGCCGATACTCAGCCTCCTATAAATCTTAACAGCACTATTGCTATTTAAAAGGCTTCTTAAAAACAAACAAACCAAAAAAAACATTGTTAGGTGTTGGGTCACAAAATTCACTTGCCAATGGGCACAAGGTGTACTCTCAGCTCCTGAGGGTGGGAAGAGTCCATCTACACCTCACTCCATACGCACAAAGATACATGGCCAGTATCTTTAGGAGAGGAATAGGCTGGTGCCACCATGATTTTTACGGCATTTCTCTTTTGAGGAACTCAAAGGAGGCTACCCTTTCGAAGGGATTTAAACAGAGTGGGATTTTCTAAAACAAGACAACTCACCTATTGTTCTTGTTACATGCTGTGGCAGAGTTTGAGGTTGGACTTCCCCAGGCTCACGATTCCTCAGCTTTTCAGCTCTCTTTGGACAATATCTTGTAAGTAAGCTGGCTTCATTAAACGCTGCCATATTCCCAGGAGGCTCTGAACATCCTGACTGCAGCAGTCTGCCACCAAAGCAGAAGAAAGTGCTGTCTGCCCCATGGCCCTTCCCTTTCAGGTTTCTAAATGATCTGTCAAGGGCTGTGGACTCAGAGGACAGTACTGCTTGATGGCTGTTTTCCTGTAAGAGTGGCATTTCCTTTCTGGACCCCACAATGGACATGACCTTTATCTCGTTTTCCTGAGTTAAGTGGCAGTTACAGTATCCCTCAGCGTGGTAATTTCTTGCCTCATGATCACACGGGGATTCATCGAAGGTTCTGCAAGGAAGGTTTTCTGTGTGTTCATTTGCTTTGCCTTGTTGGAGTTTCCAGTTAAATACAACTAAACCTAGGCAAGTGAGACCAACAGCTCCTGTGACAAATAGAGAGACTATTAAAAGATAACATCATAGGAAGAAACATATAAATCATCAAATGTGAAATCCACAAATATCAAGGTTAATGGCTTAAAGGGTGTCGAAATGGGTGGGAAATCTATCACCATGTGGAAAAATATTAGTCCAGACAGAGGATATTTAATCAACATTGTTCCGTTTTCCAATTTGGATCTTTCTTTGTATCGATTAAAAATTATAAGAAACAATACCATCTGGAATGTGTTTGACAGAAAAAGGGGTTTTTTTCATGGACTGAAATTCATTCAAGATAAAATAATTCCTGCAAAAAAAAATTCTTTTCTGCCTATGGGAAATGAAGCTTCCTATTTCTTAATCCCATAGTCAATAAAAATAGACCACATTTAGCATATACCCTGAAATTCTCATGTACAATAACCTCCTACTCCCAAAGAAAAAAAGATTCTACAAGCTATTGCCATATTTTAATCATCTCTAAAGATTCATCCCCTACCTCAGAATACATCATTGGCTTCTATTAGCATAAAGGTCAAACTCCTTGGCATTCAAGACTCAGTATAATCTTGCCATAACCTTCTTTCCTAGCCTCATTTTTTATTATTTCCCACATTCAAACGTTATGTTTCAAACTCTTCAATTCATTAGTCTTAAAATGTACTTCTAAGCCTTTGTGTATTCTCTCAATGATGCTTCTAATACTGTCTCCTAGCTCTGCTTATTTGAATTTCATTTATCCTTTAAAATCTAAATCCTACCTCCCAATTTCTTGACACGTTTGCTATTTTTTTCCCATCTTGCAAAGATCACTCCCTTCTTTGAACTACCACAATAAAATTATTGACATCTAATCTCAGAATTCCTGGTACTGTCATTTCATGTTCTCTATAGGCTAGCTTATCCTCTAAATAACATCGTAAACGGCAGTGTTTCTCAAGCTCAAGTGCAGAGTCTAACCTGTTTCTACTTCACTGTTTCTCATCTTGACAAACAGCATCTTCAACCACATAGATGTTCATACCAAAGTCTCTGAGTTACACCCAACTCTCTCTCTGACACAGTGATTTCCTTTTTTCTTGGCACTTAAAACAGTATAAAATTATTGTGTTCACTTATTCATTTGCTTGTTCACTGTCTGTCCTCCCCTGCTAGAATTAAGCACTATGAGGAAATGGATCTTTTCAGTCTTATTTGATATTGTATCTCCAGTGCTCTCAACACTGGCACAGAGAAGTCATCCCAGAATTGTTTATTGAATATTCTTAAATAAACAGAAGGAATTCTGTTTATGAATCCTAATAATGAAAAGCACTGAGTGGTCTAATCTCACAAATCTCCAAAATGATGATCAGGAGGACATGGTGTCAGTATAGACTGAGTTTGGAGTTCTGTGTTCTGAGTCCAGCTTTACCTATAACTTGCTGTGTGACCCTGGGCAAGTCAGTTGCCCTGGAAAACTCAGTTCCCCGACTCTGGAGATGAGGACAGTGAATAAGATGATACCAGCATTCCAGACTCCTTGATTGCACTATGCCTGGTTCTCTCCACTGCAGACAACTTTAATGAAAATGTGATGATATTTTTTAAACTTGAAAGAAAAGAGAAGGGGTCAGGCATAGTTGTTTCATTTTTTTCTGTTAAAGATGAAGATTAACCAAATAGAATAGCAGTTTCTGGCAAAATCTGCCAACCTTTTTGTAGCTTACCAGATCGTAACTTTTTAAGCCCCATTTTTATTTCTTTGACAACAATACACTCTTGGAAAGTGCTATAACATATTGAAATAATGAAATCTCTATTAAAAACACAACGTTTTTTAAAAGTAGTGGCAAAAGTTAGATCAGAACATTTTAATTGCCAGATCCTAGAGTCTGGGTTTTTCCAAAGGTTTTGGTTTTTAAATGTTAAAAACATGAAAATAATAAAATTTTAGAAACATCTCTGTATCTCTTACATGGAGTAAGAAAACTCAGGATTCAAAGCTCTGTTCTGATACTTTTCTTGGGAACATTTTCTAACCTCTCTGAGCCTTAGTTTTCCTCCTCTATCAAACAGGAATAATTAATACCACTCAGAGATCAAGTGAGATAATATATGTGACATGTTTAATACAGTATTTTGATATAGTAAGAGTCAGTGAATGGTCATTGTTATATGTTATTGTGGTTGTAATTGCTGCTGCTGCTGCTTTTTAGGCTTGGTATTGTCCTATTAGATCCTAAAAGCCTCAGCTGTTAGGAAAAAGAATCCAAAACAAATCATTAAGAGAATACTTTGTATGGCTGATGCAGTTACTAAACCAAATAATAAAGGAAAGAAAGACCTAAATTTTCTTAAACGCATGAATCAGCCACTGAAATGAGAGTAGGCGTAATCTGATTATGGGATAAAGTTTCTCAGTAATTGTGTCCAAACCGCGAGGAACCACTCACTCTCCCGCTATTGTTTGCTAGAGCTATGTCTGTGTCACATTACCACTCAGGTATGGTCACTTTCTATTACTGCAGAGAGCAAAAACAGCAGATGAAGCTCGTAGGTAGGCTGAACCTACTATCAAGAAGATGGCTGAATTTTCATTGCCATGGGCATTGTTGCAATTTTTAAAAAGTATTCTAAGAATATTTCTGAGTTGGAAAGACAACAAAAATGCAAAATTAATGATAAAAATCTCATTGAAGAATTGGAAATGTTACAGCTTCATGAAAGCTTTCTCTTTTTATCCTCCAGTTCACAGAATAGGAAGTGTCAAGAGGTTAGGGGCCAATTAGCCACTTTTCAGTTTTAAATTCACTGAATATGATTTTACATATTCCTTGGAATTGTGATGATTTATCTATAGCCAAAGAAGAAATAGAATCAGAGGCCAAATTTTAGTTCTAAGTGTTTTTCCCACAATCTAGAGGGATAGATTATTGACCACACTTTCACTTCAGGAGGAGTAGCACCTTCGAAGGAGTAAATCGGTATCAAAAGTCAGAGCTGTTTTAAAGAGGAATCCCGCTTAAAAACAGCATCTTTAACAATTAATCAGTGAAAGGTACATTTTTATGGTAATTTCACAAACAATAACTTAACATGCATGTAATAATATTTATAATTTATCAGCATGTTAAGCTTCCTATCATTTTGACAAAGCCTTTGGAACCTTCCAGAATTTTTATCTATCTCTACACTAATGCAGAGTTGCTACTTGGCAAAATCTTTTCTAAAAATAGACATAAACGATACCTATAAGATACTAAGTATTCTAACACATTTAAGGAAAAACTCTCTGTTGCTCTAGTGCTTTTGTCTTTTGTGGTAAATTATTTCTTAGCACGTAAAATTACTGACATGGTTACACATTTTCGAAAACAATTTATCTTCCTGAGAGAATTCGAATTCACTTCCAAGTGAATTTGGTTACTGCTGGTGGTAGTTTCACTGTCTAGACCTGACACTGGTCTCCATCTACCCTGATGAAAAGGAGCTAAAAATCTGATGTTCAAGTGATTCACTGGAAACCTGCTATGGAATAATGATTTATGGCACATATTCAAAGTATATCAGTTCAGTCCTGAGTGCTATTTGCAAGTCTCTGGTCCTCCAGTGTTGGGGAACCCCCCACAAACACACACATCCCCCACATACACACACTTCTCATCACCATGGCTACCCACAGGTGCAAAGGATTTCACCATGCACTGAAAGCATACAAACATCTAGATATCTTGACAAATCTCATGCATATTTGGTCTTTGACTAATGCCACAAAGCATCACATTACATCATTCATCCAGTGAGATGTAATGATAGCTGATGCATAGTTTTAAAAAATTTTAAACTACCATAGAAAATTTAAAGGATTGAATAGTATCCTCTCCTTAGTCAGTTGTGGGGTGGGGTAATGCGCCAAGTTTGTGAACAAGTTAGACAAACAGAAATCTTAAAAGAATTCAAGGGACTTCCCTCGTGGTCCAGTGGCTGGGACTCCACACGCCCAGTGCAGGGGGCCTGGGTTCGATCCCTGATCAGGGAACTAGATCCCACATGCTGCAGCTAAAAGCCCCCCGTGCTGCAACTAACACACGGCGCAGCTAAATAAATAAATTAATAAAAAAAAAAAAAAAGAATTCAAAACCCCCAAATAGAAGAAAACCAAGGCACGTAGCAGCTAAATCACTTGCCCAAGTCACACAGCAAGTAAGAGCAGAGCCAGGTTTCAAACCTGGATAATCTAACTGCGGAGCTCATGCTTGTATAAGCTGTATATATGCTCTTGTATAAGCTTATAGAGCTGGTATAAGCTCTATAGTATTTATACAAGCACTATAGAGCAGGATGCACCTGGTTGTCATAATAGCATCTCCCCCTGCACTTGGTAGAGCCCGCTGATTCTCACTCCACCACGGAGAAGCACACCGATGGGAGTGCCTTGAGGAAATAGACTATGTCTCATCACTTTCTTCAACCCTATCTCCCAGCATCTTAATGAATGTACCAGTACTGAAATATAGACCATTCCCTCATTACAGACGAGAAAACTGCAGTCTGAATAGCAGGTTAATGTACTCAAGATCACAGTGCTAGTTATACCAGAACTAGAGCTCTTGAATTCTGGTTCAAGGCCCTTTCCTCTATGTTAGACAGCTTCTTTGCAACAGGTAATTTTTGCAACCTATGCCAAATCAACTAACATCCTCCCACACTACTGACAACCTCTCCCTTCCACAAGCCCTGGAAAGGTTCCCCAGTTGCCTGAGAAAGGCATTATTTAGTGTACTTCAAGAATATGGAGAAAAGCTGGGCACACTTCTCCCTGTCATACCTGCAAAGCCAAGGACAGTCAGCAGGGCCACATCCTGCCCTGGGAAGAGGGGACTTCTGTCCTTTAGAGCCAGAGTGAGGTTGGAAGCCTTGGAATCGCAGTTAGTCTCGGACAGCCTTAGCACACCCTTTGCAGTGGCCACAGCCATGGTGGATGGCTGACAATTTAGGTCCTTGGCATTCCTGTGCGTGCGAGCAGAAGACTTTACGTAGTTTCTTAAGAACCAGGCAAGGGGGGTAGAGATCACAAGTGCAGCTCCACTGGTTCTTATCTAAGCTCGGAAGGATTAACTGCTTCAGTGGAGTAAAAACATCCGGCAGGACTACTTCCTGTAGTCGAGGCAGGGGCCGGAAGGCATCTTTCCCAATGTAGGAAATACAATTGTTAGATAAATCCAGATGCCTGAGACTGTGGAGATCTGTGTCTCCCAAAGAACTGTCTGTCAGTTTAGTGACCTGATTCCCATCCAGCTGGAGCCGGGTCAGGCCCCTGGTGTTTCGGAACCAAGACCCTTGCAGGGCACGGAGAGCGTTATTGCTAAGCGCCAGAACCTGCAGACTGCGAAGCTTGCTGAAGCTGTGATCGGTAAGCGAAGAACTGGATATTTGGTTGTGCTCCAGCAACGACGTCCGCAACTTTGAAAGGGTGTGCAGGGCGTCTTCCCGAACATCCTCGATGCCATTTCTGCTCAAGGAGAGCAGAGCAAGATTAAACGAGAGGGACAGATTTGTGCTCTCTATAGAGGAGAGATACCCATCAGTGATGATTAAAACCCTCGTGGTCACAGGGGCTGCTGTGGAGAAGAAAAGCACAGACTAGAAGCGAGTACACACACGTGGGAGGGGAGCACAGTGGAGAGCAGAGATAATCAATACCCTCTGAGCACAATCGTATCACCTGGGTAAGAACAATAAACAAAATGAAAATGACTCTCTGATTTCTCAGTTTAAGGGGAAGGTGGCTCTTTATCAGAGTGATGGATTTTTATATTCTTTGTTACCATGACATGTTTGTTTGAGAAACACAAACCCATCTGTTCCTTTAGATGTCAGATTTAATTCATTGTTTCGGATTATCATCATTGATGTTTTTTTGAAAGTGGCTTTTCAGGCTTTCTCTCTGTGAGGCTGTGTACTGACCTGCTCCAGCCCTGCTGGCCCAAGACAGATTCACTCAAGAGCCGAGCCTGTGTCTGAGCTCCCTAACCAGTTTTCCACAAGCAATGTATACTTATGCTGTGAAGCCAATCATCTTTTCTCTCAAACATAAAGGTGTGGATTGGGGTGGGAGAAGTGAGAAGGACCGTTGGTTTCTGCTTTTTAGCTCCAGGCTAAAAGTTGGCAACTTGGTAAGGATCTGTGATCTCTCCAGACAACCTGAGGATCTGTCAGTGGGGTTCTCATTATAGTCTGGGCCATCTTGGCCTCCTGTCTAATATCTGTTCCCTCCAAGGAAGTCCATCATGTGATGACAGGTGGTACTCAGGGCTTCCAACTGTTAAATCCCTTCACCATAATCACCCCAGAGCTATCACTGCTCTGTCATTAGAAATCAAAGCGTTTTAACTCGATAAAGATGTATTATAATCAGGAGTTATTGTAACACATCTTTATCATGCTAAAATTGTTTTGACTGCAAATGACAGTGTCATAAGGATGGAAGAGTCCATTGTCCCTGGGAGGTCTACAGGTGATATTAGAACAATCAACCATGGGGGAAGCAAATCACAATTCCCTTATGAAATTCAGACTACATCACTGAAACAAAGAGATTTAAAAAATGTAAAAGACAAAGGATTTCCACAGTGCCTTCTTTTGGAAGAATTGCTCCCATCTCCGTAGCACGAGCAAGCTTAAGTCATGGGGTTTTTGTTTGGGGGTGTTATTTTTTTTAGTATTTATTACTGATTATTTGAATTCTATTAATTCTATTAATTCTAACCAGTTTGGCATTTTTTTCCTTTCATTGTTTTTCATATGGGCTGAGGGAGTTTTGTTTTTAAGGATCCTCAGTCCTCTAGAGATTTCTGACTCTGAGGGAGCAGGCAATTGTTTCTGTCAATTACTTCTTGTCTAAGACCAGACAGGCTCCACTTGCAAATCATCCATTTGTTTCTGTGTTTATGAAATCTAACTTCACAAATGTGACACTTTGTAAATGAGAAGGAATATATAGAGGTGCAGCAATGTAGATGAGCAATATTTGTTTCTTACAAACATCAGCTATCTCTGATCAAAAAAAAAAATGTAGTGAAGTCAGATCTATTTGAGAGGATGGGAGTTTAGTGTTAAGTGTTTTCTATACAGATTGGAGACAGTATACAACCAACTAGCCTTGAAACTGTCTCTCTCCTGTCAGGAATGACAATGCCATCTACCTCTTAATTCTCATGGGGTCATAGGATTTTAGAAATGAAAGAACTCATTTTCTTCCACTCGATCTTAGATTTGTTTCTGAAATTTTTCCATTGGCACGGTTTATAGCTTGTTTATCTCTTCTTGGATATCAGGATGTAAATCACATTCTCCTCAAATTTGTTAATAAGGTGTCTTATTAAATTGTTGACTTAAGCAAACAATATGTAATGAATACAGGCAGTGTATCTTGTTAGCATTTCTACAGCTCATTTACTACCAATAAAAAAAGACTACACTTTCAAAATTAGATGCACTTTGATAATAATCTGTTTTGTTGGTACATCACTTAATCTTACTAATGCTGAACAATTGCAGTTCAGGTTCCTGATTCATTGATATTTCTTCCAGCCTGTGGTAGGTTTCAAATCTGCACAAAGTGTGGACAAAATATAATTAAAGTGATCTATTTTTTTCTTTTATTAAAAAAAGTGTGTAACAATAAAATGGTGGTATTCTTTTACAAGAGCAAAATATCTCAGTTACCTCTGAAGGTCTTAAAATAGTTTTGGTTGAGACCACCAGGGACGAACAGGAAAATAAAATAATATTATCAGTCTTTAGTCAGTAAAGAAAGCTTGCTCTTTAAAAGTTTACCTCTTTCAGGCTGAGCCGAGAGATCAGTCAGTACAAAGAAAGGCATAGAAATGAATTTGTCAGGTACACTGAACACAGCTTTTTAGAGTTACTGGTTTTATTACCTACTATATAGGTTATCTGGTGACAGAGGGTTACATCTTTGGCGCACACCACACATGATGCAGGGCAGGCCGCCACCAACCGCAGCATAATGGCAAAGAGATGAGCCATCCACCTGAAAGGAAAGTAGAGGGCAATGCACATCATAATGTTGGCATTTATTATCCAGGGATTTCAGTATATTCAGCTCATGAGGCATTTTGGTGATTTCTGCTTTTTAATGGGCATTTTAGGTTCTCACATGATGCTAGATAAATGGCTGAAATCCTTAATTTGAATAGAATTTAAACTGAGCCATTATAAGGAACAAGGATATAGTGTGCAGCACAGAGAAATATGGCCATGATTTGTAATAACTTTAAATGGAGTAAAATCTATAAAAATATTGAATCACTATGTTGTACACCTAAAACTAATATAATATTTTAAATCAACTATGCTTCAA
Source organism: Balaenoptera musculus (assembly GCF_009873245.2). Taxonomy (NCBI): domain Eukaryota; kingdom Metazoa; phylum Chordata; class Mammalia; order Artiodactyla; family Balaenopteridae; genus Balaenoptera; species Balaenoptera musculus. Next base: position 64,656,398 of record NC_045785.1, read on the forward strand.
CAAATATATATGTATACCCACAATAAACAAAAAAACAAACTGAACTTTTAAAGCATTTGACCATAAATTCAGAGAACTCACATCCAAGGCACAGCCATTAATATAGATTATTAAAAAATTAAGTTACTTTGTAAAACACTTGATAGTTTGTTGAGCTTTTGCAAATACATTACCTTATTTAATTCTTTTAATTTGGGAATTCAATTTGAGGCTGAGAAAACTGAAGTTCAGAATGGTTAATAAACCATCCAAAGTCACATAGCTATTAGGTATTTAACACCAAGTCTTTTAACTCCAAATCCAGTGTTCTTTCTATGCAGAACCTAATCTCAGGCACCGAAACATATATTTACAATGAAATTATTCTTCACAGATAGAGAGGGAGAATGAAGGAGCATTAAGATCACAAGCTCTACCTAGCTTTGAATTCAGCTCTCCTATTTACTGACTATACTATCTTAGATAAATTATTTAATTTTTCTTATTTTTTTCCTTTTCATGTTTAAAATAGAAATAGTAAATGCCTACATTACAGAGCATTATGAGTTAGATAAAATGTTCTAAGTGTTTAGTAAGTATCATATTTTTACCATTATTTCAGCCCTCCAATGAAATATTAACCCCGTTTTGGATTAATGTTCAAAAAAAGGCCATTCATTTATAATGTATTCCCTGATTGGTTAAAAAAAAAAAAAACTTAAAGCAAATTATAATAAAAACCTTCTACCCATACAAAAAATAGTTTGAAAATAAAATAAAATGTAAAAAAACATAAAACTATTAATTCTATCATTCTTTCAACAAGTATTTATTGAATACCTTCTGTGCACCAGGCATTGCTGAAGGCACTGGGGATAGAATAGCGAGTGATAAATTCCTGCCCTCATTGGATGGACATGCTACGAAGAGATGTAAACAATAAACAAAAAATATGAAAATATGTATTAAGTCATCTGGTGATAAGTTCTATGGAATAAATAGGGCAAATATGGTGACAAGAAAACACTGATAAAGTAACATTTGAACAAAGACCTGGGAAAGGTGAAGGTGCTGGTCAGTCCAGGTGGGAAGAATGGTAAATGCAAAGTCCCTGAAGGCATGTGTGCTCTCAGCCTGAGGAGGTCAGCGTGGCCTGCTACACAAGAGGAAGAGGAAGCCAGGAAATAACAGGGGCAGGCTGTGCGTGCCTTGGAGATGAATGCAAGAGCTTTGGGTTTTTATCCATATAAGATGAGAGTAATTGGAGGCTTTTGTGAGTGGCATTACTTCATCTGTAGCACATTTTTAAATAATTATTTTGGCTACTGTGTTCGTTACTATAGCTTTGTAATACAGTTTGAAATCAGGGAGCATGATGCCTTCAGCTGTGTTCTTTCTCAATATTGCTTCAGCTTTTGGAGTCTTTTGTGGTTCCATAATATTTTTAGGATTGTTTGTTCTATTTCTGTGAAAAATGCCATTGGAATTTTGATGGAGATTACATTGAATCTGTAGATTGCCTTGGGTAGTATGAACATTTCAACATTATTAATTCTTCCAATCCATGGTCATGGGACATCTTTCCATTTATGTGTGTCTTCTTCCATTTCTTTCCTCAATATTTTATAGTTTTCAGTGTACAGGTCTTTCACCTCCTTGGTTAAATTTACTCTAAGGAATTTCATTCTTTTTGATGCAATTGTAAATGGGATTGTTTTCTTCATTTCTCTTTCTGATAGCTTGTTAACAGTGTACAGAAATACAACAAGATCTTTGTATATCGATTTTGTATCCCTGCAACTTTACTGAATTTGTTTATTAGTTCTAACAATTTTTTGGTGGAATCTTTAGGGTTTTCTATATCAACTCATCCACATACAGTGAGTATTATTTCTTCCTTTCCAAGTTGGATGCCTCTTATTTCTTTTTTCTTGCCTAATTGCTATGACTAGGACTTCTATTCTAATACTATATTGAATGAGAGTGGGCATCCTTGTCTTATTCCTAATCTTAAAGGAAAATCTTTCAGTATTTCACTATTGAGTATGATGGTAACTGTGGATTGGCTACCGTGTTGGGAACATACTTTTAATAGGCAAAGAATAGTAGCAGCAAAAGTAGTTAGAAGGAAACTATAATAATACAAGCAAAAAATGATGGTGGTTTAGACAAGGATGAGAGGTAGTCAGATTCTATATAATTTTTTATTATCATGATGCAATTTAATGTAACAAATTTGAGCTCAACTAAGCTATCCTGTGCAGTGGAACATGCTAGGTATACAGGAGTAAACAGACTTTGCTTACCCTCAAATCATGTTCCAGCTAGTGATATACACATGTAAATAGCTAGTTGTAACACAAGAAAGAACGAAATAAATCTAAATAATAGTGAAAAATTATTTTGCGAAATCCTTGGACACTTTAAAAAGGATGTGTCTTGTGAGTTGGGCTTGAAGAGGGCAGAGGGTTTCCACAGGCAGGAATAAGAGTTAGATAATTCAGACTGAAAAAATAGTAAGAACAATGTCCTGCATTGAGCAAAAGATCTAATCTCAGTTCACTTCTTTTAGCCTACCGGGGCTGCTTAGAGTCTGCCCTATGCATATGTGGTTCAGAGGTCAGCCAGAGAATTAGGCAGAGTTTATATGCATATTCTGGGGCTCCCTCTCCCAGACCCCTTTCTTCTAGGATTTCCCCTCATTTTCTAGTGCTTACGTGTGATAAGCAGGATTCTAGGATGACTCCCAAGATTCCTTCCACTTTTTTCCAGGAATACCCCCTACGTTTGAGTTTGGACAAAACCTATGAATATGATGAGATATTACTCCCATAATTATGTTTCCTCATATGGCAAGACAGAGATTATTCTGTGTAGGTATGACCTAATCAGATGAGCCCTTTAAAAGCAAAGAATATTTCTCCAGTTGGTCACAGGGGAAAAAAGTTTAGAGAAACATGCCCTTGCTGGCGAGAAAGAAAGCAAATGGCTATGTTGTGAACTGCTTATAGGAGCCATGTGGCAAGGAACTGTGGGCATCCTCTAGAAGCTGAGAGTCATCCCTGAACAACAGTTGGCAAGAAAACAGGGACCTGAAGGAAATGAATTCTTCCAGTACCAGTGAGCTTGGAAGAGGCCCCTGAGCCTCAGATGAGAATCACAGAGTGAACTAACACCATGATTTTAATCGGTGAGGCCCTGAGCAAGGGACGCAGTTAACCTGTATTAGACTCTGACCCACGGAAACTGTGAGATAATAAATGGGTATTGTTTTAAACCACTTGTGATCATTTGTTACAAAGCCATAGCTAATTCACTCTACCCTAGATGCCCTGAATTCTATCCTCGGGTTCTTCAAGCAGGCAAAACTGCAGTCTTGCCACCATCAGAATTTAATTGCTCCCTAAGATGCAGATGGGGCCTACCCTTAGGGTAAATGTTGTAAAAAAAAAAAAGAAAGAAAGAAAGAAAAAGATAAGAAACTTATCCTATGCCCTTCCTTTCTTCTGTGACTCCCCTCCAAAATCTACCTGCTCCTGTTCACTCTCTGTTGCTTTCAGGTCACCATCTTTTACATTTTATCCAGAGTTTACAGTTGTTATCTGGGGGAGGGTTGATCCAATATAAATGCAGTTTGTTCATTCAGATTCTAGATACATTTTGAAGGCAGAATGATTATGATTTGCTGGTGGATTAGAAGCAAGAGTATGACAAAGAGAGAATTCAGAGATTATCCTGTGGTTTTTGGAAGCAGAAAGGATAGAGTTACCATTTACTGAAGCAGAGAAGACTATAAATGCAAGAAGTTGCATATGTGAGTTAAGAGCTCAAGGAAGAGTACTAAGCTAGGTATAGATATTTGGAAGTTGTTTTTTAAAGCCATGAGACTGAATTAAATCTTCAACAAATTAAATAGAGAAGAGACCCAAAGACTGAGGCCTGGTGCAATTTAAAATTTAAAGATAAAGAGGAGAAGTGAAATCTAAAGAGAAGACTGAGAAATAGCAAGTAATAGTGAAGAAAAATAATGAGAAAATAGTGACCTGAAGTCCAGTTGAAGAATGTTTCAGGGACAAAAGAATGGTTATTTGCATTTAATGCTGTGCCAAGTAAGATGGATTTAGCAATGAGGAGGTAAATCTGTATCCTTGACAAGAGCAGTTTCAGCAGATTGTTATAGAAGAAAACCTGATTGGGATGGAGGACAGATGGAAGGAGAATAAGAGTCTGCAAATTTAGGCAACTCTTTAGAGCAATTTTGGTGAACAGAGAAATGGAGTAGTAGCTTGAGGAAGAAGTAGAGTCAAGAGTTTTATTTTGTTGTTGTTTATTTGTTTTTAAGATGAGAGAATTTATATGTCTGTATGTTGATGGGATTAAACAATAGAAAGGGAACGCTGATGATGCAAAAAATAGAAGAGAGAATTATTGTTAGAGCAATGTCCTTGAGTAGATTAGCAAGGATAAGATCTAGTACACAGTGAAGGAATTGCCCTCGGATAGAATCAGGCAAAGTTCATCTGTAGAAAAGGGAGTGAAGGCAGATGATGTGAGTTTAGATATAGGTGGGTGGTTGAAGTATTAGTGGGAACTAGAGGTTTGTGGAAAGAGGAGAAGGTGCAAAATAGCCATTTAGAGAGTGAGAGAGAGTGAGCTAGGAATACAAAATAGCCTCTCTAAACAGTACTGAGGGTCCACTTCAGGTTAGAGGGTCATAATTTTGAAATAAGACCCGTCCGGATGGATTTAATCAAGACTAGGATTTTTCCAAATGTGTACAAAATTCATGATAGGGCAAGGGAGTTGAGGCTCTGTGGAATGGAGTGAATATGATTGCCAGTGTAATCTAAGCTAAATCAGGGAGGAAATAAGGTGACTGGATGATAGTGAAAAGATGGTAACAGGAACAAAAAATAGGGGAGACATCGGATGATAGACAAAAAGATAGATAGAACAATAGTAGCAAAAACATGGTTTTTAAGGCTGAGTGATATATATGTACACGGGGGTTTATTGCACTATTTTCCTCTACTTCAGGGTATATTTGAAAATCTTCACAATGCAAAGCAGGGTCTTCTTAAGTGGTAAGATGGTTTATGCGGTCGAAGTTGTTGGAGTCGGAGCTCGGGACGAAGTGAGCTGGATAGAGAGGAGGTAGAGCCCCGAGGGCCATCTGACGGAAACTGTGAGGATGGAGAGCACGGAGGAGTTGCAGGCGTCGCTGGTAACAGGGCCTAGGGTATGAATGACCAGGGAGCTAAGTGACCAAGGGAAGGTGGAGGATAAGAGCATTGCAGAAGAGGAGACAAAGGGACCCAGAGGTCAGGCCACCTTAATGCTTATTTGCATGGACAATAAAAGCACTGAGAGTAGTGCTAGAGAGCATGACAGTGAGCCAGACGCAACATCTTCAGAGAAAGGAGAGGGACTCTGGGGAAAAGCTTGACAAACTGGTGGAGTTTCCAGGAGAAACCATTTGGAAGTTACAATGTCATTGAGAAAGACACACCCCCCCCCCTCGCTTACCCCCAGTACCATCCCCACACACCTAGAAGTACAGGAATATGTGAGAGAAAAGAGCTTCCTCTTGAGAGAGCTCTGGGGCAAGCAGTGTCCTCAGGGGAGGGCTAGATATTAAGGGAGAAATTGTTCTACTAAGAATCTAAATTAGTTGGTTACTGCACCTGAATGTTAAATTGGGCTATCCACCTCCTGGCAGTGAAAGTTTCATAAAGGGAGAAATGATAGGTTCTGTAACGTGTCCTTAGGACCTGAAAAAAGAAGGCATATAATTTCTTCAAAAGAAACCAACTTTTTCTAAAATCCCGAGAATTTTTTCCATAGATCCATAGTCATTTATATATCTCTAGCAACTAGTACAAAGCTTGGAATATAATCAGAATACAAGAAATGTTTATTTGACCAAACTCATCTGACACGAAGGTTCATAGTGGAAAATATCTTTAATGACAGTTTTTGAAGATTAAAAGCTTATCTTAACCCCTAAAGTAGGGCATAGTCATGAGGTTGCTATTGATCTTAGTTTTGAATCTGAGATGATATTTTCAAAAATGAAGCTAATTATAAAATTAGCTGTAGCAGTTCTTTCCCTACAGACACATTGAACAGTGTATTATAGGGCACTGAGATAGTTAATAGTTTTTAGTATTCACTTTTATTCTTTGATTTTGAAGAGGCAAACCTGCCGTGTAAAAGTGCGCAAAGCTAATTAAAGCTTTTCCACTATTTCATTATCTGAATGTAGTTGCAAATTCTGACTTAAAACTCTTATCAGAGGGAGATTCAACATCCCTCCATGAACAGCAAATGAACATTCAATTAACACTTCAATACAAGTGTATTTTAAATAAAAATATACTTTATTGTTAATCTCATTCTTTGCACATGCAAATATCCAATTTTAAAATCCAAAGACAGCTGCCTCCCTTTTATTCTTTGGGGAAAAGAAGTCTTTTCTTTATTTACAGGGAAGACCCGAATTTTCTGAAGTTGTTACCAAGTTAGAAGAGTGTCTCTGCAACACTGAGGTAAGAACTTTGGCTTCTGAAATATGTCCATTACAAAGGCTTGAATATCCAACTGTGTTGGGGAATGTAGTTAAGGTGGTGCTTGTGGAAAGAAAGTGTGAGTGTCCATAACTCCATTCATATTTTCACCCTGTCAATTAAGTTCTTAGGGTGGAGGAGAATTGACTGCATCTGTAGGGCAAAGGCAAATTCAGAGTGAATTGGGACCCTTCCAACAAATAATCAGGCAAGCAAATGGACATGGGTATGCATAGCTTAAAAAATTGATATGTAAAAATTTTAAAATAACAAATGTGTTAGAAGGTAATTATGTAAATCATTACTTTCTATACAAAATTTCCTACAAACAACAAAATGTAAGCTAAAACATTAAGCCATTGTCCATTTATGTTCAATAAGAACAGGAAAAATTATTACTAAAATTAGCACATAAATTAATTGGGAGGCATTGCTTTTATACCACACATATGTTACATAAAGAGATATGTGTTGGTAATGAGACTAATGGAATTTTCTTTCCTTAATATCAAGGAGCTGTTTGCTTTAATTTTCTCTATAATTGCCTTAATTTTCTATACACCTGTTCGGGAGATAGCATTTGAAAATAGGCAAGGGAACTGAAACATGAGCACTAACTCAAAAATAATAATATATTCCCAAATGCAAGTGAATGCTACAGGAGAGAGAGATGGACATCACACATACAGGCTCACGTATAAACGAGTGTATGGAGGGGCAAAAATGGGGAAAAACAGCATCAACCTGAGATTGCACAACTAAATCCCAAAATGGAACCATCCAAGGAAAGTTTTCTTTCCTTAAAATCTTAACAAAGAGTGACTGGAACCTAATCTTTTTTTTTTTTTAATATTTATTTATTTGGTTGTGCTGGGTCTTATTTCTGGCAGGCAGGATCCTTAGTTGCAGCTCATGGGCTCTTTAGTTGTGGCATGCAAACTCTTAGTTGCGGCATGCATGTGGGATCTAGTTCCCTGGCCAGGGATCGAACCTGGGCCCCCTGCATTGGGAGCACGGAGTCTTAACCACTGAGCCACCAGGGAATTCCCTGGAACCTAATCTTTTGGAAAAGTGTTCCAGGTCTGCAATTACTGCCTGCAGTGAGTGGCTCTGTCTCATGACTCTTTACTGGAACTTACAAAGAGGAAGCTTTACTCTTTAAACATAAAACTTCCTTTCCCTTCTCTTCAGTCCTGAAACAAACAAGGTGGAGAGAAGTAGAAGTATATTTGGTGGGACTACAGCAGCCCCTACTAACAAGAGCATCTGCCAGAGGCTTGGGATGTTGAGAGATGCTTTTCAGGCTTGAGTTCCAAGTATCCTCTCACTCTGAACCTTTGTGTTTGACAGAGCAAGGCTGCACCAAGCCTGGGATATATCCAGTTAGATCAGAGAGTGAATTCCAGAAACAGGGACAATGGCAAGATCTGCTAAGCTAGCTAGTCTTGTTATATTGACCAAGCCTCTTAGCACAATCTCCCCTAGTGGAAAAGACAAATAACTTTGGGCTATATGCAAAGAGAATTTGCTGAACTGGATTGTACTAATTAATGGACTAGAATCATCATTAAGGGTCTTAACTCGTGTAGTTCCATAAGGCTCTATCCTCTCTACTCTTCAACTTTTTAGTCAGTGGTTTAGATCAAGGTCAGGAAGGCTCTGCTCATCACATTTGTAGATATAGTAAGGTTGAGAGAGACAACAAATATTTGAAAGCAGAAAAAGTAGTAGGACATGTCTAAGAAATAATTTAATAGGAATAAATATATCATCATACACCAGAGTCAAAGAAACAATAGTAAAAGAATCAAATGTTGGAGATATGGTTTAGGAGCATCATGAAGGTTAGTGGATAATAAGCTTTTGGGGAGTTAGAATATGAAGTATCTGTCTTGCATCTGAATAAAGAATATGATCATTCCTCTCTCTCCTGAGATGGCCAAACAAAATAGTTCCCAGTTATGTCCTTTTAAAGGGATAATTAAAACTGGAACACAAATTTTAGGGAATAGAGACCAGAGTGGTGAATGGATTGAAAATCCTGTATGTGAGAGCCAATTAGAGGAACCAGGGATGCTTATCCCAGAGAAGACAAATCTAGGATGAGTCAACAGCTGTTTTTAAACATCTGAAGAACTGTCATATGGGAAAGGGAATGGCCTAGTTCTCTGTGGGCCAACAGATGGAAATGAAATACAATAATAGAACTGGTTAATTGTGAGGAAGAACTTTCCAATGGTCAGAGCTGTCCTAACATAAATGAATGGATCTGGAGATAGTGAGTTCCCCATCACTGGAGGTTCCCCATCAGATTGCATAGCTGACTTGAAAAGGATGCACAGAAGAGATTAAATCATCGAAGAGTTTGAAGGTTCATTTCAATACTGACATCACATGATTCTCGGAGCTTTACTTAGAAATGTCTTGGCTACTGTGAAGAGTTTAGAATTTATATATATTATTTTTTTTAAAACCAAAGTCTGCTCTCTACATGTCTTATGAAATTATAATGTCAAAGCACTAATAATCTCAGTTGTGTTAGGTAGAGTGCATAAGTAACAAGGGTGTCAAAAGTTCAAGAAAACTACTTTCTTATTTTTCCTCTTCTCTTTCTCATTTTCTTCCCTCACACTCTTCTATTTTCTAACTATACTTAACTATTTGTAAATATTTTTAAAAATTCTCTTACAACAACTCTATTTAGTCCTCATGCTTGCTGGACATTAAAGCAGCCTTCATTTTATAAAATGGATGTATTTTTGGGAAAGTGTGTGAATCCATTTTATGTAAAGGGAATAATTTTATGTAAAGGGAATAATTGTAAGCTCCAATTTAAAGGAACTCTGCCATGAATCTCATCACCATAGTGAAAACTGTAGAGAATCTTTTAACCATTAAATAATAACGTTCTGTTTTATGAATCTGATTTGAACCTACTGTGTTTTGTTAAAGACAAGCATAGGTTTTATGGGTCAGCTCTCATCACAGAACTGGGTCATAAAAAGCTAACCAGGTGTTGCCATCAGAGGCTGAAAGGAAAAGCAAGCTGAGATGAATAGAAATTAAAATATGAGAAATCCTAGAATGGAAAGTTAAAATAAATCCACATACTATACTATGCTGTTAAGCCTGTTGGATTTATTAATTGATCGAAATTGCCCCTCCTTCACTCAGCTGATGTCTCCTGCATCAAGTAACAGCAGCGGGTCTCTCTCACCTTCCTCTTCTTCTGATTGTCTGCTGAGCCGCGGAGGGCCTGGCCGAAGCCACGTGGCAGCTTTACGGAGTCGTTTTGAATTGGAATATGCTCTAAATGCAAGGTCCTATGCTGCCTGGTCCCAAAGGTAAGTGGTAGTCTAAGCAACAGTTACACAAAGTCAGATTCCAGAATCTCATCAAAATAATCATCTGATTTGCTTAGTATCAACAGGGAACTTACCACCCCTGTGGCAAACTTTGAAAGGGGAGTTTTGAACCTGTTTTTCTTCTAATATTTTGACCAAAAATTAGAAATTTTGTTGTCTATTAGTCTAGGTTCTTTAAGCTTCGGGTTAACTCTTGCTTAAGCAAGAATTGTCTAACTACAGCAAGAACTGTCTAGCTACAGCAACAAAAGGAATTTATTGAAAGTATTCTGGGAGTCTTATGGAATTCAAGGAAGAATTTCTTGTGTGGGAGTCAAGAAGCAACTCTGAAGGTCTGAGCACCAAAAGTTCAGTGTTCTGAGAATTACCTTATGACTCAGCAATTCCACCCCTAGGTATATTTCCAAAAGAATTGAAAATAGATACTCAAACAAATACCTGTACTCAAATGTTTATAGCAGCACTATTCGCAATAGTCAAAAGGTGGGAAAAAAAAAAATCCATCAACAGATGAACAGATAAAGAAGGTGGTATCCATACGATAGAATATTATTCAGCCATAACAGGAATGACGTACTGATGCATGCTACAGCATGGATGAACCCTGAAAACATGCTAAATGAAGGAAGCCAGGGACAAAGATCACATATTGTATGATCCTATTTATATGAATATCCAGAATAGGTGTACTAGTCAGTTTGGGTAGCTATAACAAAATACCATAGATTGGATGGTTTAAACAACAGAAATTTCTCACCATGGAGGCTGGAATCTGAGATCAGGGTGCCAGCATGGTTGGGTTCTAGTGGGACTTTCAAATGGCCATTTTCCTGGTTTACAGATGGCCACCTTCTCACTGTAGCCTCTCATGGCAGAAAGAGCTCTGGAGTCTTTTTATCTTTTGATAAGGGCATGAATTCTGTCAGATCAAGGGCTTCATTCTTCTGACCTCATTTAACCTTAATCACCTCCTTAAAGGCCCTATTTCCAATACAGTCACATAAGGGGTTAGGGCCCCAACATATGAAATTGGAGGAAGGGGGGACACAATTCTGTCAATAGCAATAGGGAAATCCATAAAAACAAAAAGTAGATTGGTGGCCCCAGGGTCTGGGTTGGGGAGGAGGAAATTGGGAGTAACTGCTTAATGGATACGGGATTTTATTTTGGGGGGATGAAAATATTTTGGAATTAGATAGAGGTGGTGGTTACAAAACATTGTGAATATACTAAATGCCACTGAATTTTTCACTTTAAAATGATTAATTTTATATTATGTGAACTTTACCTCAAGGAAAAACAAAAGCCACAAAAAAAGTTTAAGCAAAGGGGCGAGTCAGAAAAAGAGGAAAACAGAGTTCAGCTTTCTTCCATAGCAAACTCTGCCATTTACACGCCGCAGTCCCCAATACACAGTCTCCTGCATCCTACGACATTCCTTGAGCAAGTCACATAGCTGAGTCCAACATCGATAGGGAGAGAAAATATACTCAGCCTCTAGTGGGAGGTCCTACAGAGTCATATGGCAAAGGGCCTAAATACAAAAAGCATAATGAAGTAGGAATAAGTACAGTCTGCCATGTGAGAAAATATGATTGGTCGCTTTGGATTATATGACCACCTCTGGTCTAAACAAATGTGGTTGGAGTGAGGTTGGGGTCATATTCCACGTATGTAAACCTGGTCACCAATGGCCTGATCTGGATGGAGAACAATAAAGGCAGGCACTGTGAGCTCCATGGATACCCTACAAAGTGCATACTGCAACCCCTGGAAAACCAGAAAAGACTGGCTTAAAATCTCTGTCCTTCCACATGTGCTCCAGAGCATTTGTACATGAGCCATTACACATGTGCACTTATACACACACATGCGCATATACACGTTCACACATTCTGTCATCAGAGTCAACATTTTTATCCTGAAGGTGGGGAAAGATTATCTGGATTTAGCAAGGATCCTATACCATCTACAAATTGCTACTGTTGCCTTTTTAGCCATAGTTATTATATTCCTGGTCTGACAAAAGAGTTGCAGCTGCAGCTATGAAGAGATGAGAACCTGAATCATGAAGACTTTAATCTATAGAATGTCATGAAGTTGAGTATCAGCAGGCTTGATTGATAACAAGGCAAACTGGACAAAATTCTTCATTGGATTCCAGTCTCTCCCATAATTTCATGAGGGGCTCATAGGCCAAGATTAGATTAGGTTCAGTCACAATATCATCTTCTAATTCCATCTGCTCTTCTTCTTCTTTACTTGTGGTTTCAAAATTAATTATCTGAAGAGACAGATTTTGGTATTTCCAAAGCATAGTCACCGAAGCTTTGTCCACTTGAGGCAGAGGTTAAGAGGATGAGCTGTGTAGTCAGATCTGAGGTTCAGTCTTGGCTTTGCCACTTAAGAGCTCAGTGACCTTGGGCAAGTTACCTACGTCTTATATGTAATATACAGATAGTAACACTAGCTCTTAGGATTGTTACTGGGAGAGGCAGTATTGTCACAAGAGTGACTGAGTGAAAAATGCCAACAGATCCAAGCAAAGGATGCAAGTTCCCATAATGTAGGTAGGTAAGTCACACAACTTATAATACATAGACAGCTACCCAGATGGGAGGCACAGCAACACACCCAACTGGGTGAGTTGGGGGTGGAGGGAACACAGCTGCTCTGGCCTTCAAGAACCCGGAAGGTACACCACTACTCCTAAAACTGCCCAAACAGGGTGGGAAAAAATCATCAGGTGTTTTGAGATGCTCCCTTTGATATTCTCACATGGTTTTTTATACCTCCCTGGCCCTTCGGGACAGTTATGGAACCCTGATAAGTACTTGTCTGTCTACTTGGTACAAATTTCTCTTAACAGCCTAGCACACCCTGAGTATTTGTTGTGAGGGTGCATTGAAGGTCAGTTTGTAGTTGTATCACCCCTCTAGTAAGGTCAATCTTCGGACTGCTTGAAATCAACTCCAGAAATAAGTAAAGCATTTAGCTAAGTTGTAAGATGCACCATATCTGTTTTATTCACATCTGTAACCCTAGTAGCTAGCAGTGTAATTGGAATGAAGTCAATATGTAACAAATATTTGTTCTGAAGATAAAAAATTGGATAAATTGGCTCAATAATTTGTAATTATTATTATTTTGGAGCATAATCAGTCAATAAGCTTTAATTATTTTCTCTATTCTTTCCATTTAAATATCTATCACTATTGCACTTCTACTGCATGCCAGGCACTATTTTAGACACTTTGAATACTCATTTAAGTAAACCTTAGAAGTTAGGTATTCCAATTTTTACAGATAAGGAAACTGAGACTCAGAAAGAGTAAGTAACTTTACTAAGTTTATTGAAGCAGAATTGGAGTCCTCACCCAGGACTCTCCTATGCTTCTGAATTTCTCTGGCACAGGAGGTGTCACTTTTCAGAAGTTTGATATATTTTGCCAATACTTGTATTTGCTGGACTTCTTCCAATGTCTTCTGGAAGTTGGTCAGGGAAAGAATTCAATTACTCCTCCCAAGCCTGCCTTTTCAGCATGTGTATAGGAAAGAGCAAATGAGACCAGAGATCAATAGGTTCTTAAAGTCAAAGAATCCAAGGATCCAGCAGGGCCATGAGTTTAACAGCCTGGAATTCAGTGGCTATTTGGCTGCACATTAGAATCACCTGGGGAACTTTTACAAGTACCAGTGCCCAGGACCAATTAAACCAAGATCCATGGGGATGGCACCCAGACTTCAGAAGCTGTTAAAGTTTTCCAGGTGAGCCCAATATACATCCAAGCATGAGAAGCATGCTGGAAGAGAATACTACAATCTAACCTGCCAGTCAATCTGATGCAACTGGTGGGATAAACAAAAAAGAAATGTGAGCACCAAGGTGAAACAGCAGCTGTGACCAGAGGCGACCATTCTGAAGGCTGATTACCTGTGTGGTCTCTCCCAAAAGTCCTTGCAAGGTGCTAGCAACCTCTGATCTAAGAGGCTTTCTAACTAACTCATTACAATCACACAAGGTGTAAGTTTTAGCCCAGCATTATTTTTTCTTAAATAGCAACAAGATATGGCCTGTAGTTCTTACCCAAATGTTCCCAATTTTGGGTCTCAGAGCCCTCAACAATGTCTTAAAAATAGTGCATTTATTTTTTCAATTTTGGGGTTATGAAAGTTACAGCCTGTAGTTTTGTAATTCTTGATTTGGTGGGGGTTTTGGTTTCTATTTCCTCATTTTTTTAAATTATTATTTTCCTTTATAAAATAAATATCAAGGTGGGAAACTCTGTCAGATATCTTCTCCAAAGGTAATAGACATTTGTTAATTCCTGCTGAAACCCCAAACTGATGAAATCTGAGTTTGGGGAAGACACTCCTGAAGTTCTGCCTCTTTTAAAATACTTTGTGTCTTTAGATATATTTGGAAAACTAAGCATGTGGCACTTGCTCCTCCCACAGGGTATGAAATCTCCCATCTTGTACATGGATTACATCATGTAAATTTAGAAATGACAAAGTGATACACAACCTTTCAGATGTGAAAACCAATTAGTGTTTATGTGGGGCTGGGCTCTGAGAATAGAACGCTATGACCTAGTTAGCTGTCCAGGAGAAGAAAGCAGAGATCCAGAGATTGGAACTGTGAAACAGATTGATTTGGAATTAATTTTTCACATTACAAAAGGGTCCATGAAAGGGTTCCTTTAAATAGAAAGCTTGCCTAGTGCACTTAGAATGCAATTCAACTTATAAAAGTTGAATATGTTATCAAATTTTAATTTACACATAGTTTTTCCAGAATGCAGCAACTGTGTAAGATGATAGAACCATGAAACCAATGTTCCTAGGAGGAATGAAAAAAGGAGAGGTGAGAGGCTTGTGTCCACTCGCTCCTGTGGAGCAGGACGGTTTATCCAGTATCAGCCGTAGTGTGGTATCTCCTCACCACCGAAGGGCAAATACTCCCCTTTTTAGTCTACTGCCTCTCCTCCATGCTTCTTTGTACTGAAACTTCCCTCAAGCCCCTTAAATGTTCACTTTTCTTCCAATCCCTTCTTCATCCCCAATTTATTTCTCTTGCCAGCTCACCACAATCAGCAGTTTCAATCCATGACTCCAACTCTCTGTCTCTCTCTCGCTCTCTGTGTCACACACACACGTACACACACACACACACACACACACACACACACACACACAAAGTTAGCCCCCAGTCCATATGTCCAAACTTGGCTGCTCTGCTTTCTTTGTCATGTCTTTAACTTCTCTCCCTCGAGTCCCAGCTTCCCCATGCCATAATCCACTTAACCCTCTACTGCCAGCGTAATCTTCCTTCTATAGACCTCCAATTATATCACTACCCTACTTTAAAACTACCAGTAATTCCACATTGCCTCTAAAATTAAGTGACGTTATGTCATCCAGAATCCAAAATGACCAGTGAAACACATTTCCAGTTTTACCTCCCACTGAACATCAGATGTTCCAGTGGTTCTAGACATTGATCCCGTCACTTCTCTTCTCAAAAAATGTTCTAGGGTTTTGGGAACTGTAGGAGGTATTTTTTGGTATTTTGGTATTTTTGGTATTTCCCAGTGACAAGGAGGTGCCACTGATATTTAGTGGGGGGGCCAGAGTGTTGAATTTCCTACAATGTTTTGGACAATCCCACAAAATAAAGAATTATCCTGCACAGAATAACAATAGCATCCCTGGTGACACACACCATAGACAAACTAGAAGTTCTACTATTTCCCATACACACCCCATGTTTAATTTACTGTCAACCTATTCCTATATCCTATTTTTTAACCTCAACAGTCCCACCCAATCTTATCAAAATATTAATCAGCCTTCGGTAATATCTAGTCAGCTTGATCACTGTGTCATGAGAGAGCCTTTCCTGGGACTAACGCCTCCACAGTTATGCCTTACCAAAGGCCACGGTAGTTTGTGCCACTTTATACATTTGTGTTATTTTGTCTTGTATTACGATCATTTATTTTTAATTCCCCATTAGCTCATAAATACTTTAAAGGAAGAAATTTTCTTTTGTGTTTTTTTTCTGGTGCCTACAATATCTCATTTATAACTGAACTGTAAGTGGTGAATATTAAATATTTTAATCTATAATATATTAGAGGAATCATTAGTTGGGCTATGAATACCATGCTTTGTATTTCTGAAATTTGAGTATAACTGTGGCGCTCAGAATTTTGACCCTTACTTTCCGGTCAAGTTCAAATTTTTTTTGTTCAAAAATAATGAACGACCAGTTAATTCAAACTTCTTTCCATCCCACCCCCTCACTATTAGGACATTAAATGTCTGCTTATTTCTTTGTAATAAACAAACGAATAGAATTTGGGTGCTGGAAATGTGTGACGAAAGAAGGCACTGACACATTCATTCCCAGTGTGTTTTAAAAGGGGAGTTTGCTTTGAGTTGAGGTAGTTGAGAAAGGTTTCGCTGAAGAGAGAGATGATGGAAATATAGTTCAGGTATAAAGAGAACAGGATGAACAAACATGAAATAACGACCATGAACTTTCTTTTCCTCCTTTTTAAAAAGAATAGTCATCCCTTTCCCAGTGATCTATAATAGTAGTTCGTGCACATATCAAGGATCTACATTTAGATAGGTCTGTTTTCAGTTTTTCTATTCTGTTCCATTGGGACATTTGTTTATCCCTGTGTCAGTTGTATACAATTTTAATTACAATAGCATTATTAAACTCTTGATTTCTGGTAGGGCACATCCCATCTTGACTATTCCTGATTATTCTTGACTTTTTCTCTTCCATATAAATTTTATAATCAGCTTGCATTTTTCACAAAAATGTAAGATTTTGATTATAGGTATTTTAAACCTATAGATCAATATGGGAAGACATGACATCTTTATGATATTGAGTCTCCCTTGCTATGAACATAGTACTTTTTGTGTTTATTTAGATGTTCTTTAACATCTTTTAGTTAGGTTTTATAATCTTCTCTGCAAGGTTCTTATACCTTTTGTCATGTTGATTGTTACATTCATTATGATTGCTGAAATAATTTGAATTCATTGCTACCATATTATTTTATTCTCTCTGGGTTTTTTTCTCACTCTGTCCTTTTCCTGTCTTCCTTTGGGTTATTTGAACAGGCACTCCGGTTTTCTGTTCCTTAGTGGGTACCCTAGAAACTTTAACATATTAAACTTAATAAATTTTATATTAATATACTTGTCCTACTCCCAAATAAAAGAGAGATTTTAGAGCATTTTAGTTTCATTCATTCCCTCCCAAATTATATACTCTATCCATTATTTTATTTTATTATGATTTTTCTAATTCCACAGCTTAGATATTATTTTATTGTTTTACACGGCTATGGTTTATTTAGACTTAAATAACGCAGGCTCAGTAGTCATGGTGCACGGGCTTAGTTGCTCCGTGGCATGTGGAATCTTCCTGGACCAGAGCTTGAACCCATGTCCCCTGCATTGACAGGTGGATTCTTAACCACTGCATCACCAGGGAAGCCCTCTGTTCTCTATTTTATGGCCCCGTAATGGGAGGTATGTAACCAAGTTTGGAAAAGCTATGGTATCTATCATGAAGCTACATAAAAACAGAGGGATTTTAAAAGCTGCTGGGATGTTTGATGTCAGAAGAGGCTACCCAGGTAAAAGGCCAAAAAGAACAGCCTTCCTTCGCAAGAGCATTAGTTCATGAACACATTCATCCCCTTAGGTAACGCTCACCTGGGATTCTCTTATCTTACTATTGAACGGAAAAGGAGTTTTCCATTCTGAAAACACCTTTATTTTCCCTCTTTCTTGAAATATATTTTAGTGGATATGGGATTTAAGGTGTTTAATTATTTTCCCCTGCACCTTTAAGATGCTTTTCCACATCTTTGTTGTTGTTGCTGCTGTTAAAATATCATCTGTGAATCTAATTGTCATTTCCTTTATTTTCAATCTGCCCTTTCTAATTGCTGTTAGAATTTCTCTTTGTCTTTGGTATTGTACAGTTTAACTATGTTGTATATAGGTATGGATTTATTTTTATTTATCTTGCTTTGAATTTATTAGATGTCCAGAATCTGAAGATTGATATCTTTCATAAATTCTGGAAAATTCTCAGTCACTACCTCTTCTAACATGTCTTTACCCCATCTTCTCTCTTCTCTCTTTATGGAATTCTAATTAGATGTATTTTAGATCTTCTCACTCTACTTTCCACATTTCTCACTCTCTCTCTTTTTTTAAATTTTCCACCCTTTACTTTCTCTATGCTGCTTTCTGGTAATTTCTTCAAATCTATCCAGTACACTTGGTAGCTGGATCAAATATGCTGTTCTCTTCATTGCATTTCTAATTCAATTCATGTCTAGTATCTATTCCAATTCTAGAAATTGTATAGCTTTTGCAATTTGACTAGACTCTTTTGAAAATCTGTTTCTTCTACACACTTCTAAATTATTTCTTCTTTTCATACACATTTATTTTAGATTCTATTAATATATCTGAATATCTGCTATTTCTGTATCTGAAGTTTTTGGATATAATTATGTGGTTCATTGTTTCTGATAATTCTTGCTCCTTGTTTTAAAATGTTTTATTGTAGCTCATATTCCTTGGAACTTTATCACTGGCAATTTTTTGACCCTTATTTGGTGTAAGTTACTTCACAGATGATTTGCTTTTGCTCTTTCTGATTATCTGGGGACACTAACCCACCGAACCACTTAAAAACTTCAACTTGGAGTTTTCCATAAAACACATGTAGTGATATTTTTGTTTGAAAACTTGCATGTGAATGGACTTGTGGATGGGACCTCTCAGGGCAAATATTTCATTTTTTCATTTTTCTCAGTTTACCTGGAGCCAAGGATGACATAGAGCAATTATCCTCTGTATCTTCCTATGTAGAATGGATGTTATTATTCCTGGCTCACACCCAATCTTGGTGTTGTCCTTCAAAGATTTTAGCTTTATACAGGTGTTTGTTATCTGACCTCCCACCTGGCTTGGGCCTACGCTATTTCTCCCATGTAGTCCAATAAAATTCAAGCTTTAGGCCCACAAGAATCAGTAGAATAGCTTCTTCATGGCACTTACATCTACCTGGAAGTATAGTTTTAGCCAATTACTTACTTTTTTATTGGTATCTACACTAAATTGTAAACATCATGAGCATGAACGTCTCTCCTTTTTGATTCTGTGTCTCCAGTACTTAGAATAGGGTCTAATAGGTGCTAAATACCTACTTGTGGAATGAATGAATGATCATGATAGGTCTCACAACATTATTCCATTTAATCCTCACAACGATCTTATGAAGTAGGCCTCCTGGTTTCCATTTTTCAGTTTGTTTTACAACTGAGACTCCAACGATTTAAGTAATTTTAATGAAACTGTATAGTGGAAAAATGGTAATTAATAGTTGAATCTGGGCCTATCTGGTGGTGTTTCCATTACACCATGCTGTCTCTGGAGACTATGCTTGGCCAACATGTTTGAACTGTCTTTAAGAAGCAGAAACTTCTAACCTCTGGTTTGGGCTTTGAGGATAATCAGCAGGGAGCTATCCAGAGTACTGAACTACCTCCCTCGAAAACTCTTCCAGCTTCAACGGAACATAGCTCATTCTCAGTCTATGGCCAGTACAGCCTTTGATTGAAGGAAAGATTTCCCTTCTCACTCTGACTACCTCTGATACTAGCCACTTTACCTCAGCTTATGCCTGCTCATAACAGATCTTTATAATCAGCTGCCTGCACTGATACACACCTAACCTGAACAAAACAAATTCCACATATGCTGCCTCATTCACGAGCAGACCGTGGCCTAACCCTGCCCTCTCCCTCTTCTTTAATCATGTCTCTGGAAACCAGCCTGACTCCCTGGCCACATTTCTAGAAGCAGCAAAAATGAATCAGAACATATAAAAAGATAAACTCCTTCCTTCTAAATATTTGGGGACCAGTTTTGAACATTACTTTAGTATGATTTCTTTATTGAATTAAGTACATTGTAAAACCAGACATTTTTTCTCATTAAATGTACTCCCTACTACAGTAGTCAATTGAATTCACTGTATTAAAAAAAAAAAAAAGAATCTTTTAGCTGATATTTTTGTTCAACAAAAAAAACCTATCCAGTGATGAGGGTTTCATGAGTTTTTCAGTCTTGGAAATGAAGACAAACACTGCCCTTTAACTCATAAACACAGTGAAGGCCCAGAATCTTTTAGCTGATTCTACATAGAAATAATTTTAAAATCTGTAAATTTAAGAAAATAATAAGAAGATAGCATCTTTGGCTTTCTGAACTGGTTTTTACTTGTTAAACATCGTTGATTTAAAATATCGTATCTAGTGTTTACAAAAGAACTCAGTGTGTATGAGAGCATCACATTAATACCTAATCCTCAATTCAGCAATGTCTTCTGAGCTTGTAGAGAGTGGTCTAACTCACTTGACTTAAGTTCTCTGGGCCTTGCTCACATTGTTTGTATAGTGAGCAGAGTAAGACATTGCTTGCCTAATCAAGGGAGAAGAAGACTTTTTTTCGCAGGACAGTTATCACCTCTGGGATGTATAATTTTTGTGACACTCACTTTCCGAAGGTCAGTTACCAAGCTCATTAAGGGTCTGTGCTGGAAAAATATAAAAGCCAAAGGAGAGCAGCTGGAATCTAAGCAAGTGCCATGCCTGTCAATTGCCTTTTATCTCTTTCTTTTTAAGCTCAAATCTGCCCATAAATTTTTTCTAATTAACAAAAGCAGAAAATTTCTTAATGTCATGGGGTATGGGGTGGAGAGAGAAAATACATAGCTATGCATGTTGTGTGAGGGTGTGAAAGTACTTCTTATACCTCTTCATTATGTGCTTGAATGTCATCTAATAAGGAGGGAAATTTAAAGAAAGTGGAGGAAGTTAAAACTATTTCCATAAAGGTCAAAAAATAAGCATATCCATCTATTTATATTTATACAAAACCTCTTCTCCACAGCCCTAGGTACCATACCCAGAAAGCACTGTAGTGAAATAAGAAAACAATTCCCAGAGGCACACATACACACAAAAAGTGAAAGGAAGACGGAAGACTGTAAATTGATTGCTGGTGCTCTCTGCATCTCATGTTGCTGATATCCTACAAGTCATCAAAATTGGAAATAGTCTGTTCTGAAATGCAATAGGGCTCAATGTAAGAACTTCCTTTCAGCTAATGTGGACCTACAGCAGTTGTGTTAGTAGCTCTTTTCTAGTTGCCTTGCTCTCTAGCGCCACCTAGCAATCAGTTGACAAAGCACGGGTGAGGCTTTCGGCCCTCTGACTGCTGTACTGAGGAGAGAGGCTTAGAGATTTCACTGAACAGAGGCATTCAGCCTTAAAGTTAGGAGCAGGTGAAAAATGTCAATTCTTTCCTTCAGTTCCTTGACTTTAAAACCACCCTTAGTTTGAAACAGCCTGTTTCCATGAAAAATGTAAAAGAAAGAACATCAAACAAAATATTCTGTTCAAAAGAGGAAATGATGAAAAATAGGAAATTAATAAAAGTGAAGAAATGAGAGGAGCCCTACATGTGTAAAATTGACACCTTTTTTATAAGCTTTAAGGACCTGATTTATTGTCAAGCAAAAAAGATTTGCATGAAAAGAGTGAGCAAGTGACATATGTAGGTTACCACATATGCACTTGAGAGAGGGAAAGATGCAGCTCTTACCACGGCTGGTGCTGTAATCTCGTGTTCTTTTCTATCCTTCAGCAGAGCTTGTTAGCAACCTAAAATGGGCTCCCTCATAACCCAAAGGGTGAGCCAGAGTGCATTTCCCTCTTCAAGCATTTTGTAATACTAATTAACTAATTCCCAGCCACAGGAAGGGAACCTGCAAAGATTCGCCCAAGGCAAACTGCTAAATAAATGGTGACAGATTTCTCAGTTTTCAATTAGGTGAAATGACATATTGGGACAACGAATAGCCTGACTTTCTAATGATAAGAGTTTTATGAGTTTTTCATTCCTGGAAACGAAGAGAAACCCTGATCCTTTCTCCATTCCTAACCAAAACGAGGGCCCAGACCCACTCTTGCCTTCATCAAAGCACACAGATCCTGCCTTTGGCGGTGATATTTGTGCACAACTGATAGTAAAAGACCTGGTCCAAAAAAGCTGCTTTTGAGACTGCTGCTGCTCTACTGAAATGTCTGACAGGACACAGCACGGGGGCCAAAGAGAACAACTGGCCTAATTAAATCTGTACGGGCGGCCCCGTGCACTGTTCAGCAGCCCTGACTCTAGCTCGGGCCCCGCCCTGCTCCCTCCTGACTCCAGTGTTTGTGCTTCGAATCTCTTGCTAGCATGGCAACTGTTGCCATGTTTGCAGTAATAAGAAGTGGGTGATGCTGGTGTCTCTGTAATGCTTCAGATACAAGAGCAGTGATTTCTAAATAGATTTCTGAAGAAGCTCTTACAATGGCACTGCACAGTTTAACAGGTTTAATTCCTCATAGGTTTTTTTTCTTCTTTTCACCTTTACCATCTTCCAGGTAGACTGAATCTAACCCTCATACAATGCAAACACTGCAACATCCTTCCTTTTGCTTGCCAGTATTTGAAACAGGAAATTTCTCGTTAGAGAAGACATTTCACAAATCATTGTTTCTTATTATCTCCTTGAAAACCATGAGATTGAGTTTTTCTTAGTATTTAGGTAAGCAGTTAAGACAGCCTGAAAAAATCATGGACCCGGGGAAAAAAAGGTATTAACCAAAGTGGAATGAAAAACATCTATCATTAATATTTTTGATATTGTCTGAGCATTTTCTATCATCAATGAGCAGGTGTTTTAAAGGCCTCAATTGCAAAACAATACCAAGAATGCACTAATGGAATATGTTTTTACCTTTTTAATCCTTTTCCAAAGAGACAGCAAAAAAAAAAAATCAAATCCTCTATTTTTGGCATTAATCAGGGACCTATTTGCCAACCAGTGTTAATGGCACCCCTGCATGTCACTGAATGCCAATACAGCCTAGGCCCTATGAGAGGGATGACAGAGATAAAGCCATGTGCACTGATGACAATGTTAACCTGGTCAAAAAAGCAAGAGAAGACACATTGTGTATTTTGATCACTTACTGTGTTCCAGACACCATTATACATTTTTTTGTATGCCAGTCAGATCATTGACTTATCACAACTCTTCTACAAGTTAGGAGTTATTTATCAGTATTCTACAAATGAGAAAACTGGAGCACAGAAAGGATAAATGACCTTCCCAAGGCTTTGCAACTAGTAAACAGCAGGGCCAAGATTGAGCGTAGAACAGCCTGTCTCCAAAGCTTATGATCTTTTCACTACTTGCCGAGCTGCTGCAGTGTGAGACAGAGGACTGCCCTCATACTAATCAACCCTGTGGCGTGGGCAAGTCCCTTCCCGCCCTGGGTTTCAGGGACTATTCTGAGGCATGTGAACTGGACCTTGCTACTCAAGGTGTGGCCCACAGACCACCAGCTTCAGCATCACCTAGGCGCTTGTTAGAAATTAAGACTCCACACGGGCCTACTGAATCATAATCTGCATTTTCAAGATTTTAACACGTGACTTGTGAATGTACATTAAAATTTAAGAAGCACAGGACTTGCCAATCTCTGTGGACACTTCTAGCTCTAGTATATTTAGAATGTTGTCCCCATTGTCTCTATATTTCTAGATCCTACCCCTTTTTCAAGGTTGCATCACCTCTCCCTACAAGCGTTCCTGATTCCATCCTTATACTTGATGGAAAGAATTTTCTCTCTTCTAAGAAAAGTTTCATTTACCTTAACTCACTTTCTACTTAGTATCATGTCTATGTTGTGTAAGTTCCTCGAGGGGGATACCCAACCATGTGAAATAATTTTATACTTGCAATACCAACTGGCATAGTCCATTACACTAAAGAAAATACGTTGAAAGAAATGTTGAATGAATCATTATCTGAATTTTGTTACAGATGTCATATAGTGCTCCAGTTACAAGATCCCCATATTATCCATTATAAATATGTCAAGGCAAGCACATTCCAACTTGCAAACAGCACACACAAGAGCAGTTTTCAAACTTCCTCACCCCACCTCCACCTTCTTAGCACACAGATACATGGAAGATTCAATGAAGGCCAAGCTCAGCTCCAAAATCTCTTCTTGGAAGTCTCCCTGGATACCCTCAATTGGCTAGATACACATCATGTTTGTTGCCATCTTATCCCGTGCATATCCTGTCAGAGTCAGAAACTATATTATAATAATTATAATTATTTCAGTTGCCCCCCTACACACAGACACACACACACACACACACACATTTACACTCCATGAGGTTAGGAACTGTGTCTTTCATCTTTATATTCTTAATATCTATCACAGTGTTTGACACATAGTAAGTGGTAGGTACATGTATCTTAAATGAATGAATGAATGGCTCAATCAATGGAAACCTTTTGACTGACTCTAAAGTCTACCTTTTGTTCCACATTAGGGTCCATTGAAACTAAGAACATGGAGAAACACAGTTCTGTGGTGAGATTTAAGTACTTGTTTTAGCCACACTGGCAATCCTTAACAATATGGCACTTTAATTTAGTGTCATATGAGCTAGTCATCCAGGCACATGAACCCTGATGCGTAGGAACTTGAGTGCCTTTTAGACACCCCAAGGTTGAAAATCAAAGCACTGTTTGTTTTCTTTCCTGTCTCAGTAAGTCAGTCATCCATTTTACATAGTACCTGCATCATACCAGGAGTTTTCTAGGAATTGGAGATGTCAAAAAGAGTACATAGTACAATTTTTCCTCCCTTTAAGTAGTCTAGTATGGAAAATAGACCCCAAATATATTTATAATACAATGTGATATATACAGTAGTGGGCATAAGACTCTTGGGTCATGTAAACACAAAGAGAGGTATTTATGAGAGTGAGGAGAGACATGCCATTGGCCTTGAGGTATGTCCAGCAGGTTGCCCATTTGTCCTTCTCTGGAAATGACAGTGAATTAGAGAGTAAGAAGAACACTAGCTATGGATTGCCAGGCAATGAATCTATACTGAAGAGGAGAGACACTGAAAACATAGGATAAAATAAGGAAAGCTGGTGGGGCACAGACTCATTAGTGGCATATGGTATAAATTTAAACAGAATTTATGGGAAATTTGTTACCAGATGGCAGAGAAGGAAGACCCTGAGCTCACCTCCTCCCATGAACACACCAAAATTACAAGTACTTACAGAGTAACTTTCTATGAGAACAACCTGAAGACTAGCAGAGAAGGTTTTCCACAACTAAAAATATAAAGAAGGAACCATAATGAGAGAGGTAGGAGGGGTGGAGACATGGTATAGTGAAGACTCACACCCTCAGGTAACTGACTGACAAACAGGAGGATAATCACGATTGCAGAGGTTCTCCTCAAAGAGCAAGGGGTCCAAGCACCACACCAGGTTCCCCAGCCCAGGAGTCCTACACTGGGAAGATGAACCCCAGAATGTCTTATTTTGAAGGCCAATGGGGCTTGAATATGGGAGAGCCAGAGAGCTATAGAAAACACACTCTACTCTTAAAGGGCATGTACAAAATCTCACATACTCCAAGTCCCAGTGCAGAGGCAGTAATTTAAAAGGAACCTGGTTCAGACCCACTTGCTGATCTTGGAGAACCTCCCAGAGGGGCAGGAAGCAACTGGGACTCCCCCATGGGGACATAGATGCAGGCAGCTGCTGTTTTTCAAAGCTTATTCTACCACGAGGACAGCGGTGCTGGCAAGTGGAGTCCTCCCACTAGCCTATTAGCTCCGGTCTTACCAGCAGGTCAGCACCAGGCCCGGGACCCCCCAGGCCACACAGTCAGCTACACTGGGACTCAGCCCTGCCCACCAGTGGGCTGGCAGCCAAGAGGGCTGAGTGCTAGCCCCACCTACCAGTGCACCCAGAGTAATCAGCCACACCACAACAGAAGAGCCCATGCAGCCCACATAGAGGGCACCCTTGGAATATTTAGCTCTGGTGACCAGAGGGGAATATGCTGCTCAGCCTCATAGGATGTCTCACATTTAAGGCCACCTCTCCAAGATTAGGAAATTTAACTGAGCTACCTAATGCATAGAAATAAACACAGAGAATTAGGCAAAATGAGGAGATGAGGAATATGTTCCAAACAAGGGAACAAGACAACACCTCAGAAAAAGAACAAAACAAAGTGGAGATAAGCAATCTACCTGGTAAAGGATCGAAGGTAATAATCAAGAATTCAAGGTAATGATGCTCAATCAACTTGGGAGAAGAATGAATGAACATGGTGAGAAGTTTAATATAAAGTTAGAAAATACAAGGAAGAACCAAACAGAGCTGAAGAATACAGTAACCGAAGACAAAAATCCACTAGAAGGGATCAAAAGTAGATTAGATGATAGAGAGGAATGGATCAGTGAACTGGAAGAAAGAGTAGTGAAAATCATCCAAACTGCACAGAAATGAAAAAAGAATTCTTTAAAATGAGAATAGTTTAAGAGACCTCTGGGACATCAAGCATACTAACATTCACATTAAAGGAGTCCCAGAAGTAGAAGAGAGAGAGAAAGAGGCAGAGAACTTATCTGAAGAAATAATAGCTGAAAACCTCCCTAAGCTGGGAAAGGAAACAGACATCTAAGTCCAGAAAGCACCGAGACTCCCAAACAAGGTGAGCACAAAGAGATCCACACCAAGACACATTATAGTTAAATTAGCAAAAATTAAAGATAAAGAGAGAATCTTAAAAGAAACAAGAGAAAAGCAACTAGTGACATACAAGAGAACTCCCATAAAATTATCAGCTGACTTTTCAGTGGAAACTTTGCAAGCCAGAAGGAAACAGCATAACAAATTCAAAGTGATGAAAAGAAAAAGACCTGCAACCAAGAATACTCTACCCATCAAGGGTATCATTCAGACTTGAAAAAGAGATAAATAACTTTACAGAATAGCAAAAGCTAAAAGGAGTTCAGCACCACTAAACTGGCTTTACAAGAAATGTTAAAGGGACTTCTCTAAGCAGAAAAGAAAAGACCACAACTAGAAATATGAAAATTATGAAAGGAAAAGATCTCATTGGTAAAGCAAGCATATAGTAAAGGTAGTAGATCAACCACTTATAAAGCTAGTAGGGGGGTTAAAAGAGAAAAGTAGTAAAATTATTAATATTCACAATAAGTAGTTAAGAGATACACAAAACAAAAATATGTAAAATATGATGTCAAAAACATTAAACATTGGCTAGGGAAGTAAAAATGTAGGGTTGTTAGAATGCATTCAAAATTAAGAGATCATCAACTTAAAATAATCACCTATATATATAGGTTGTTATATATGAACCTCATGGTAACTATAAATCAAAAACTTATAATAGATATACACACAAAAATAGACAAAGGAATCCAAACATAACTAAAGATACTTATCAAATCACAAGGTAAGAGAACAAAAGAAACAAACAAAAATGGACTACAAAAACAATCAAAAAACAGAATGAAAATAAGTACATACTTATACATAATTACTTTACATGTAAATAGACTAATGCTCCAATCAAAAGACATAGAGTGGCTGATCACGTACAAAATCAAGACCCATATATATGCTGCATAAAGACCTCACTTCAAATATAAAAACACACACGGACTGAAAGTGAGTGATGGAAAAAGGTATTCCATGCAAATGGAAATAAAAAGCTGGTGTACCAATACTTATATCAGACAAAATAGACTTTAAAACAAAGACTATAACAAGAGACAAAAAGTACAGTACATAATCAAGAGATCAATCCAACAAGAATATATAACGATTGTAAATATATATGCACCCAACATAGGAGCACCTAAATACATAAAGCAAATATTAACAAACAAAGGAAGAAGTTGACAGGAACACAATAATAGAAGACTGTAATACCCCACTTACATCAATGGACAGATCATCCAGACAGAAAATCAATAAGGAAACATTGGCTTTAAACAGCATATTAGACCAGATTGATTTAATATATATAAATAACATTCCATCTAAAAGCAGCAGAATACACATTCTTTTCAAGTATATATGGAACACTCTCCAGGATAGATCATATGCTAGGCTACAAAATAAGTCTCAGTAAATTTAAGAAGATTGAAATCATATCAAGCATCTTTTCTGACCACAAAGGTATGGCACAAGAAATCAGCTATAAGAAAAAGCCTGCAAAAGAAAAAAAAAAAAAAAAAAAACATGTGGAGGCTAAACAATATGCTACTAAAGAACCAATGGGTCACTGAAGAAATCAAAGAGGAAATAAAAAATACACAGAGACAAATGAAAATGGAAACAATGATCTATGGGACACAGCAAAAACTGTTCTAAGAGAGAAGTTTATAGCAATACACGCCTACTTCAGGAAACCAAAAAAATCTCAAATAACCTAAACTTACACCTAAAGAAACTAGAAAAAGAAGAACAAACTAATCCCAAAGTTAGTAGAAAGAAGGAAATGATAAAGATCAGAGCAGAAATAAGTGAAATAGACAGTTAAAAATGGAGAATATCAGTGAAACTAAGAGCTGGTTCTTTTTTTTTTTTTAAGAGCTGGTTCTTTGACAAGATAAACATAATTGATAAACCTTTAGCCAAATTCGTCAAAGAGAGAGGGTCCAAATAAAATCAGAAATGAAAGAGAAGTCACAACCAACACCACAGAATTACAAACAATTATACACCAATAAAATGGACAATCTAGAAGAAATGGATAAACTAGAAATGTACAATCTCCTAGAAATGTACTAAATCAGGAATAAATAGAAAATATGAACAGATTAATTAACAGTAATGAAATTGAATCAGTAATGAAAAAACTCCCATCAAACAAAGTTCAGGACCAGATGACCAGATGACTTCACAAGTGAATTCTACCAAACATTTAAAGAAGGGTTAACACCTATCCTTCTCAAACGCTTCCAAAAAAATTGAAGATGAAGGAGTGTTCCTTATTCTACAAGGCCAGCATCACCCTGATACAAAAACCATAAAAGACACCAAAAAAAAAGAAAATTACAGGCCAATATCACGAATGAACATAGAGGCAAAAATTCTCAACATTAGCAAACCAAATTCAACAACACATTAAAAGGATCATATACCAAGATCAAATGGAATTTATCCCAAGGATGCAAGGGTGGTTCATATCTGCAAATCAACCAATGTGATATACCACATTAACGAACTGAAGAATAAAAATCATATGATCATCTCAATAGATGCAGAAGAAGCTTTTGACAGAATTCAACTTCCATTTATGATAAAAACTGTAAACAAAGTGGATACAGAGAGAACATACCTCAACATAGTATGTGACAAACCTATGGCCAACATCATACTCAACAGGGAAAGGCTGAAATCATTTTCTTCTGTGATCAGGAGCAAGACAAGGATGCTCACTCTCTCCACTTTTTTTTTTTTTTTTTTTCTTTTTTTTTTTTTTTTTTTTTTTTTTTTATTCACACACACACACACTGTATTTTATTTTTACAAGACATAAATAGACTGACACCAAGCATTGTACATGGATGACCACAACAAAAGCAACAATGATTGCCATTACCAAACATGAAACACACTCATAAACATGAAACACACTCATTCTCCACTTTTATTCAACACAGTACTGGAAGTCCTAGCCACAGCAATCACACAAGAAAAGCAAATAAAAGGAATCCAAATTGGAAGGAAGAAGTAAAACTGTCACTGTTTACATATGATATGATATTATATATAGAAAGTCCTAAAGGTGACACAAAAAAACTATTAGAACTAATAAATGAACTCAGTAAAGCTGCAGGAGAAAAATTAATATACAGAAATCTGTTGCATTTCTATATACTAACAACAAACTATCAATTAGGAGAAATTAAGGGAAAAATCCCATTTACAATTGCATCAAAAAGAATAAAATACCTAGGAATAAATCTAAACAAGGAAGTAAAAGACTTGTACTTGGAAAACTATAAGACATTGATGAAAAAAAACTGAAGATAACACAGACAAATGGAAATATATACTGTGCTTATGGATTGGAAGAATTAATATTTTTTAAATGACCATACTACCCAAGGCAATCTACATATTCAATGCATTCCCTATCAAAATTCCAATGGCATTTTTCACAGAATTAGATAACATAATTCTAAAATTTGTATGGAACCACAAAAGACCCCAATTAGCCAAAACAATCTTGAAAAAGAAGAACAAAGCAGGCAGTATCACATACCCTGATTTCAAACTATACTACAAAGCTACAATAATCAAAACAGTATAGTACTGACACAAAAACAGACACATAGAGCAATGGAACAGAATAGAGAGCCCAGAAATAAACTCACACGTATGTGGTCAATTAATCTATGACAAAGGAGGCAAGAATATACAATGGGGAAAAGACAGCCTTTTCAATAAATGATGTTGGGGAAAGTGGACTGCTACATGCGAAAGAATCAAACTGAACTGCTTTCTCACACCATGTTAAAAAAATAAACTCAGAATGGATTAAAGACTTAAATATAAGGCCTGAAACCATATAACTCATAGAAGAAAACATGGGTAGTATGGTTTTTGACATTGGCCTTAGCAAGAAGTTTTTGGATCTGTCTCCTCAGGAAAGAGAAGCAAAAGCAAAAATAAATAAATAGGACCACATCAAACTAAAAACCTTTTGCATAGTGAAGGAAACTATCAACAAAATGAAAATACAACCTACTGAATGGGAGAAGATATTTTCAAACAGTGTATTTGATAAGGGGTTAATATCCAAAATATACAAAGAACTTATACAACTCATTATTAAAAAAACAAAAAATCCGATTTTAAAAAAAAATGAGCAGAGGACCTGAATAGACATTTTTCCAAAGAAGACATACAGATGGCCAACAGACACATGGAAAGATGTTCAACATCAACTAATCACCAGCTAAATGCAAATCAAAACCACAATGAGATACCACCTCACGCCTGTCAGAATGGCTATTATCAAAAAGACAACAAATAACAAGTGTTGGTAGGATGTGGAGAAAAGGGAACCCTTGTGCACTGTTGATGGGAATGTCAATTGGTACAGCCACTATGGAAAACAATACTGAGGATCCTCAAAAACCTAAGAGTAGAACTACCACACAATCCAGCAATTTCATTTCTGGGTATTTACCTGAAGAAAACAAAAACACTAATTTGAAAAGATATATGCACCTCTGTGTTCATTGCAGCATTATTTACAAAAGCCAAGGTGTGGAAGCAACCAAAGTGTCCATCGAAATATGAATGGATAAAGAAGACATGGTATTTATACACAATGGCATATTACTCAGCCATTTAAAAAAATGAAATCTTGCTATTTACAACAGCATGAATGGATCCTAGAGGGTATTATGCTAGGTGACATAAGTCAGTCAGAGTAAGACAAATACTGCATTATCTCACTTTTATGTGGAATCGAAAAAACAAAACAAAATGAACCATACTCATAGATACAGAGAACAAAGGTATGGTTGTGGAAGGGAGGGGGTGGGAGTTGGGCAAAGTTGGTGATGAGGATTAAGAGGTACAAGCCTCCAGTTATATAATAAATAAGCCACAGTGAAGTAATATATAGCATAGAGAATATGGTCAATAATATTGTAATAAATTTGTATGGGGACAGATGGTTACTAGACTTATTGTGGTGATCATTTCATAATGTATGCAAATGTCAAATCATTATGTAGTATATCTGAAACTAACATTATATTGTATGTCAACTATGTTTCAACAAAAGAAAAAGAAACAGGTCTTATGGGAGAAAGTTATAAACAGAGAAGTATCCAAGTGTACAATCCCTTGAGCTCATATTATCCCTCAGAATGATCTACGCTATAGAAGGATCCTATACCTTTACTCTCTATATATTTAAAAGGAAAATGAAACAGAGAACATCTGGGTGACTATTTAAGGATGAAACATCCCCCTCTGACCTGAGAAAAGGCTTTCTTTGGAAGGGAAAGTCTCTGGAGCTGACCTCTATCTAGTATCTTGGACCTACGGAGCTGGCCCTTTCCTATGCTTCTACAAGGGGAAAGAGAAAAGCTTCAGGACCCATCAGATTTGTCTCTCCTCAAAATGGTGTCAGAATAAGGAATAGGAAGTGGGAAGGACAAGAGATCATGTTCTTCCTTGCCTACTCAATACACCATTAGTTACTTAATACCTAGTTAGCTTTCTGCTCACACTAACATATCAAATAGGAGAGCTTTCAACTGAAGGTAACAGAAAACTCGTGATAGTTGTTTAATAAAATAGGGGCTCGTTTTTCACATGTAACAGGAAGTCTGGAAGGAGATAGTTATGGGCAATGGTACTGCTGCTTGCTGGGCTTCAGAAGACCCAGGCTAATTTTTTTCTCCTTCATCATCTTCAGCATACTGATCTGTCTTTTTCATATTTGTAGCTGCTTGGTCACAAAATGACTGCAACAGCTCCAGGCATCATGTCTTCATTTAAAGCAGACATAGGGAGCTAGCATGTTGCAGCATGGTTTTCTGTCCTATATCCTTTTAGCAGGAAATCAATAGCCTTCTGGGAATATCAACTGCAAGTTAATGGTCAGAACCTGGCCTGGCACAGGTGTCAGGTAGAACAGAGGCTCAGGAGGAAGGGGATGATTTGCTGATAACAGAAGTGGAAGTAGGTGTGCTACACTAGAAAAGAGCAAGCATCTTGGAGCCAGAGATATCTGTGTCAAATCCTGGTTCTGCCCCCTAAGCACAGTGTGAACTTGGGCCTGGATTTATTAAAATAGTTATCATGATATTACCTTGCCTGGTTTTTGCAAGGATTGGAGAAAATACTTATAAAACACTTTAAATCATCCCTGGGAAGTTTGTGTTGTTTGTTTTAAACTAGAGCTAATTGTCCACTACTTCATAGTTCTACCCAGAGATGTATAAACACCATTCTGAGGCTAAGAAGAGAAAGCTTCTGTCTGTCAGGAATTCAGAATCCTAATTCAGGCACTCTCTTCTCCTTTTTATCACTTATTCTCTTTGAGATAGTAGAATACTCCTTTTTCTCATTAAATAACAGCTTTACCCATAAATTTCTCATAGCTTTCTCTGACCCATCTACACTACTTGTTTGTCAAATTCAACATTGTTGACCATTTCCTAGTCAAGCTGCCATTTGGATTAAAGTCAGGGTTTCTGGACGTTTTCTATCCAACAGCTATTTACATGAAAATGACAGAAATCAGGGGAAATGACTTTCGAGGATTTCAATTTTTCTTTCTTTGTAATCCCTGAAAAGAAAACTGTGGTTAATTGTAAACGTGCCTGCTAACTGCTAGAGCGCTACATGAAAATGGAAAAGATTTAAAATGCTTTAGAAACAACACATCTAAATATACTGTTTTTACCCAAATGAGCATTTTTCGTTCTGTAAAAAAAAATCCTTTATCGTTCAGGACAACTTGAGCCTTATACATTTTTCATCAACAATATTTTACCAAATCAACATAGGGAAAAAAATTATGGAATCATAAAATAAGTAAAATAAAAATTGATGACAAAACACCATGTTAAAATGTTGGTTGTTGTTTTTGACACATGACATATGTTAAGGAATAGAGTACTTCACTGTGAAAGGTACCTGTGAACTACTCTCTGGTACTGAGTGATTTGAACTTCATTTTTTTAAACAACTTTTCTGTTGCTTGTGTATTCTTTGGCTATTTTCCTTCTTTTTTAAAGGGCGGACAGTTCTGAGTTTAAAGACTACTTAGAAAAGTTAAACTACCTTATTCACCTCCAGATTTTTACTTCCTGAGATCTTTAGCATGAAGGGCAATAAATTACCATCCTTTTCTTATATCTGGATGGAAAGAGAAAAGTGAGATAATTGAAATATTATCAAGTTTCTTGTATTTTTTTTTCAATTACTGACCACTGAATTAGGCCAGCACCTTACACTATAGTTTGTCCTAAAGATCTATGTGTTGCATTTGTTTAAATAAACTCCTCTTTATCTTAGAGAAACAGATATAGGAACTTGAACAGTATATAAAGTTTATTGAATATGGCTAGAATTGGAAAATGCATGGAATTAATCAGTTAACTCACAAATATGTGTTGGGCTCCTACTAGGTACACAGAACTACATCTGGCCCTATCCAGAGAGCCTCTAATATTTTGATAGCTAGACTTGTATACAAACTCTTAGCAAATTGAATACATTATCATTTGTTCTTTCCTCCCTCTTTGTCTTTCCCTTTTTTCTTTATTTAAAGGATTAACAATATTTTACACATTGATGAGAAAAACCCAATGAGTATGTCATGTTCCCTATTTCTCTAGCCCCTTCATTTCCAGGGCTAGATTCTATCGCTCTTTCTCTAGGTTGTTCCACTGGAGATGCATTCATCTAACAGTTATTAAGCATCTAGTATGTGCCAGATTCCGTAATGGATATTGGGAATACAAATATGGATAACATATCTCCCTAGCCCTGAGAGAATGCAATCTAATGGGGAGGTCGGAGAAACCAACAGGAAGATAAGTACTGGGTGTGACTAGAGCAGAAGAGATTCATGGAGATTTAAAGTGAGCAGAAGTAGAAATAAGAGAAGAACATGGAGACCAGGGAGTTCAGTATCCAAGGAATATTGGAAGGAAGAGAACAGCTTTCCTTTATGTAGTTTCCCTTCCAGTCGCTAAGAACTCAGACTTTTCATCCAGACAGCATGTAAGGCTTTGGATGGGACTAGATACAGCAACCAGTAGTCTTTGTTGAGACTGCACTGGAGCATGTCTCTAAATTCCAAGTGACTCCTAGTGAGCATGATTTCTGCAACTGTGAATAGAATGGGTCATTGGAAAGACTCAGGTGGGTAGAGAAAATGTGGTAATATAGATGAGACATGAGTGACATAGACACAGTAAAGCTCCACCATGAACCCAAGAATGGCCCCTGGGACTATGCACACCAGATGGCACTACAGGGGTGGCTCTTGGCACTCAGCTAATTGATGACACCATGCACATGATCACCTGTTTATGAGGCTGTCCCTTTAAATGGTGAGGAAAGTGAAATAAAGATGTAAGGATCCAGGCATCATGATTTTAAAAAGAAAAAGAAAGAAATTAACTTACCCAAAGGTTTCACAGCTTGTAGTTTGCTCATCCCTACATTGAAAGGTGGATGATGAAACTGAGACCTACTGAGTTAACTGCCCAGCATCTCAGCCGTATGCCTTATTCCTCTTTACATGCGTCCCCACTCCCATACCACTCCCATCTGCCTTCATCCTTCAATGCCTAGAATAGCACCCGGCACATGGTAGTTCCTCATCAAAAGTTCATTGAGTGAAAGAACCAGCACCTACCACTGACAGAGTGCTATTTATACTGTTCTAGGTTCCCTGTTGGGAACTTCATATTATGTCCTTCAAAATGGGCATGCCACTGCAGCAGGCCTCACTCCACATGGAAATCTTCTCTCTTACAAAGCCCTATGACTGGGCAGACTGTGAGCACCCAAAGTTGGCCTTTTCTGCCTCTCACCTGGGAAAATGGCTCACCATGGAAAGCCATAGATGACTTTTGCCATCTTCTGAGCATTACTCATGACAAGACACTAGAAGAAGAAAACACTCTTGACTCTTTAAAGTTGATGCTAGTTTGTGATGGTTAACACAGGCTTTGTCAAAGGATTTTGTTGTTAGATCAACCGAGCACATGGATTCCTCTCCCAATATGTTGACTGGCCTGAGATCACAGCCGAGGTGACTGAGATGAGGAATTGGCTGTAGAGAAAGAGTTGGCATGACCCAGAGGGCCACACGTGCTTTTCCGGTTCATTCACTCAGCTGACGTTTACTGAGCACTTATAGTGGGATTTGGGAATGTACTTGACTAAGACCCCCTCCTTTCTCTCAATGAACAAATAATTTTAACCCAGTGCACTAAGTGCTCTTGTCAGAGTGAGTCCATGGAAAGGTGGAGACACAAGGGCACTGCTAGGAGTTGAGAACCTGATGGTGACTCTCTTGCAATGTTCCCTCAGGGGAAAAGGTTTGTTCAATAGGCACATGCCTCTTCAGCATCCTCCACATCTGCAGAGAATTTTGCATTCTCACTGCAAGAGTAATTCCTTTTCCGTTCCTCCTTCTTCCTTCTTCTTTTCTTCCCCCTTTTTCTCGAAACCAAACCTAAGCAAGTCTGCATTATCCAGAGGCAGCTGGTGCTACAATGTAGGAATGTTAAATGTTTAACATCTTGTCACTTGCAAAACTGATGGAGTCATCCTTTTCGTTTCAGAGTTTCATGTGTAGGGGTTGAAAAGCTAGATTGATGAGCATTACCAGAGAGAAATATTTTTTGAGAAGTAAGTGAAGCTGATGACACGTTACTTTACAGTTTAGTGAAATTCAGCAAATCTAATTCCATTATCCTGGCAAAGCCTCACAAAAGGGAGACCTGAAAGCATATTTAAGATGAATCTTTAAAGATTTCAGAAGCCACAACCACATCTGCAAAAATCAGATGCGTCTGGTGCTGACAGACCTTTGTTTTTTTATAGACTAAAGGGAGTAAATAATCTTCCAACAACTAATTAAGTTTAAATAAAATTATCTTGGTGATGCAGCACCTGCCTCTTCTGCCTTGAAAAGATTGTCAAGCAGTAAACCATAACCATGTTTTTTTTTTAATTCAAAGGCTTTTCAAAGTTTACATGGCCAGATTTACCCAGGCACACCAAAATAGAAGTTTCTTTATGAATCAGAGAACAGAGTACTGAAAAGCAGATTTTATAGAGCACATAAAGCCAGATCACTTAGCCCCTTGTTTATTTTCACAATCAAGTATGAGATACAGTCTAATAAATGCATTCTTACCAAATGTCAGGAGCGATTGTTTTAAAGCATTTATTCACAACTCTATGTTTCTGCTTGAGGTTCACTAGCTGACAAACTGAAAGGGCTTTATCACGCTTTTGACAATTGGTGTGATTGTGTACATACTTGTACTGAAATGTTCATTATTAAGTCCCAGAGAAACATTGATGTGAAGGTTCATTTTAATAGAAATTGCCCTTTTTTCTTTCTGCTATTTAATAATCATTCATTAAAGAAGGAAATTCTCAATAGAATTTATTGAGAACTTACTATGGACTGTACATACATTATCTAATTTAATATTCCCAGCTACTTTGCAAGGTAGAAACGTATCTCCATTTTGAAGATAACAAAGCTGGTCAAAACAGGAAATATGCCCTGAGATGGTAAATAGGGAAGCTTGGGTTGACCTCAGTCTGACTAATCTGACTAATCCCAAAGCTCATATCATATGTGCTCTTTCCAGGACAGCATAAGAAATTCTCTTTGGAACTCAATGAAAACAAACTCAAGGCTATGGTTTAAAATGTGAGCGGGATGTCCCAGGTTGAATTGTGTCCCCCAAAAAGATATGTTGAAGTCTTAACCCTCAGTACCTCAAAATGTGATCTTATTTAGATATAGGGTTGTTGCAGATGTAATAAGTTAAGGTGAAGTCACACCGGAGTACGGTGGGCCCTTCATCCAAAATGAGTTGTGTTGGTATAAGAAGAGGAGAGAGACACACACAGGGGAATGCCATGTGAAGACAATGAGGCAGAGGTGATGGCATCTACAAGCCAGGAACACCGAGAACTGCCAGCTGTCACCAGAAGCTGGAGACAGGCATGGTGCAGACTCTCCCTCCGAGCCCTCAGAAGGAACAAACCCTCCCAACACCTTGATTTTGGACTTCTAGCCTCCAGAACTGTGAGAAAATTAATTTCTGTTGTTTTAAGCTGTCTAGTTTGTGGAACTATGTTACAGCAGCCCTAGGAAACTAACACAGGGTATAATAGAGCCATACCAGGACCAGCCTGAGACTTGATGTTAGGCGGATGCCCTGCATGAGAAGTAATGGTCACTTACTTTTCCTTCATCATTTGTGATTGTACAGAAAACCCACCCCTAACCCAGGATGAGATTTGAAAGACATCCTTCTGGTGAATTCTCAGAAAAAAAAGT
This sequence comes from Balaenoptera musculus, assembly GCF_009873245.2. Classification (NCBI taxonomy): domain Eukaryota; kingdom Metazoa; phylum Chordata; class Mammalia; order Artiodactyla; family Balaenopteridae; genus Balaenoptera; species Balaenoptera musculus. The sequence continues at coordinate 64,694,419 of NC_045785.1, forward strand.
ATGACTAACCAAAGTTATGGTTAAACTGTAACATTTTATAACACCCATACATGTCCCAAGGACACTGGGAGAGGAGGTGCTTTAACTGAAGTTTCACTGGGGCCTTTCTGATGGTTGATGTTTGCAGCCCGTCCTACAAGAGGCACAAGTGAAGGCCTAATTAGGGCAGGGGTCAAGAAGAGATTGCAGGTAATTGAGGTCAGACACAACTGAGGTCGGGCAGGTGACTGACATCTGATGTAGCCAAACTAAGGGGATCAAGGTTTGAGGCGGGCAGAGACAACAGGTGAGGACTGGAAACTGAACACTGATGGAAATTCAATTAAATTAAAAGCTGGATCTGACAAGGACATTCGAGCTAGGTCAAACAGTTAATATAGCATCTAAGGTAAGTCTGAGGTTTTCATCTTCAGAAATCTAGTCTCCCTCAACTGGCTCTTTCTTTAGTCTGGAGACCTTCAGTTCTTAAAAGAACTGTACCCCTACCCTTGCTAGCCTAATGCCCAATGCAGCTAGTTTACCTCCTTAGTTCCCTCAAGATGCTGATATCTGACTCAGCTGAGAAGGAGGAATTTGCCTTCTGTGGAAAATGTGAATGGAGAATACAAAGTACTGATGTCCTTAGGAGCCTCATGGGGAGGAGGGAGAGATCATCCACCTACTCCTTGATGAAGTCATCCTCTGGGCATCTTTGAGCCAGAACTAGGCTAAGAATGTAAACTTCAAGTGCAAATCATCCATAGCTATACTTTTTACTAGTGATAACTTTGGTATGTCAAGATTTTTAAAAATCTGGCCATTTCTCTTTGTTCTAAAATTTCCCATTAGCCAGAAAAAAATTAGCTAATGTTAATTCTAGTCAGTGAACGCTGCTGTCCACTCATTCATTCACTTGTTTGGCTGAGCATAGTTGCTGGAATGGGGAGGGGGTTCCTAACTTCCAGATGTTTTGATAAATGCTGGTTCCTGACTTAAGATGATAACCGTTCATCAGGAAGGCATTATCAAATCCATCGAATACAATGCAATAAGTGCCTGTAATCAAGAGAGCAAGTGCTTCCACTGTGGGGATTCCTGTGTGAGGGAAACCGTGAGAAGGTTTATTGGGGGTGAAGCCTCTATGAGGCAGGGAGCAGCAGGGTGGAGAGGTAGACCTGGTCTGTGCTGGGGACCTGAGCTGTGGGACCTCGGCAGAAGGTAGCATGGTCAGCCTTGTTTTATAAGAAGATCGTTTCCACAGCTCTGCTGTGGTCACGAGGGGGGAAGGGGCTGCCTAGTGGCAGAGGAAATTAGTTATAATATTGTCCGAATCAGGCTTTAGTTAATCTTGCTGGGTTTAAAAGAGGAACGACAAGACTTGGGGAGTATTGCGGGTTGCAAATAACATGGTGCCTATTTAATATACGAAGATGGCGTTACGTATTCCCAATCACTAATTCAAACATTTTATTTCTCCAGTACTAATAATGGATATGTGCCCTCCATATCTACACTCTTTTCCCAACCATTATTATGACAGGTTAAGGCAGCTTATTCCTGGGATTTTCCAGTGTTAGAACATTCTTAGACAATACATCCTTCCTGACAATTCACACAAATGATCTCAGTAATTTTTAACCACATGATAGACAATATTTTCTTTAGCAGTCTCTCTCCAAATGTGACAGAAGTCTAAAAGAAATATTTACAGTGCATGTTCCCATAAGCAGAATTATAGGAAACACTGATAACAATTCAAAACAGAAACGCCATTGTCCCCAGCTCTGTTGATATAGACTATTCATAGCATGTCCCCATTTCGGCAGATGCGATTCATTACAATGTATCACAGGAATCATTCTCAACACCTGTGGGCACTTTTCATGTGCAATGTATCTGTAGGGGTAATTCTTTTAAAGGAGGTTAATAACATTAATCCCATTTTACAGATGGGAATAAAAGCAACTGGTTTATCATATTTTCTCAGGTCAGATAGTAAATCAGTGCCTCATTAACATTCATTAGAATTTTCACTCCATTTAATTTCAAACTAAGCTCCTTCCCTAAGGCACTTAATTAGTATCAAGAATTTTCTGGCATTTACTCCACACTGATACTCATGTCAGTTGAGCCCATATATGAGCAAGGCACTGTGTTAGTGGTACAAGACCTGCCAGGAAATAGTGAGTGGGACAGCTGAGCCAGCCTGCAGAAAGTAGGATCAGTGTAGGGGGTAGCCTTTAATAACAATAGCTAGCAATAGTGATGTTTATGGAGCGTTCCATATGTGTGGGCCCTGGGTTGAGCATTATTTATGATCTGTTATTTATAACTCTTAGTGGCCACCTCAATTCGGCCCCATTTTTAAAATGAGGAAATGGAGACTCAGAGAGTGACCTGTGTAAGGAATACTCTTAAGTAGAAAAAGGATTTGAGACTATACCATCTGAGGCCCGAGTTCATGGTCTCAGCCACTAAGCCGGTAGTTCTCAAATTTTAGTATTCATCAGAATCATCTGAAAGGCTTCTTAAAGCACAAATTGTCAGAGTTTATGCTTGGGTATGCATGATGCAGGGTCAACATTCTGCATTTCTGAATCGGTTCCCAGGGATGCTGAGGCTTTAAGCAATGTTTAATCATCTTCGACTGTGCTCAGCACACAGTGGGAAGCCACTCAAAGTTTTGAGGCAAGTCATGACCTGGCCAGAGTTCTGCTTTTAACAGATTAATCTGGCAGCTGTGTATAGGGTACTAGAGGACAGATGGCAAACCAGGAGGTTTTCCATGTAAGGCAAGTGGAAACAGAGAGAGAGAGAGTAATAGATGTGGGGAAGTATTACCTCAGTGGAGTGGAGTGAGAGGACTTGCTGACTGATTGAGGGAAAAGGAGTCATCAGACGTGACCCTCGACTTTTTGGTCTGAATGGTTAGAAGAATTGTTGCACCGTTACTAGAAATTGAGAGGACAGAGGGAGATCTACCTTCTTGTGTATTTCATCTGTTTCCATATAGTTTCCTACCATTTGCTGTCTTTATTTACTCTTTTTATTTATGAGATTTCCAAAGCATTTTCCTTCCTTTTACCTGTGGGACCAATGTATCCAAAGTGCACCTGTAGACTCTTGCTCTCCTCTGAGATGCTATTCTTATTGCCAGAGGACCTCGGAATCTCCCACTTTCCCCGTCAATTCCTCCTTTATAGCATGGCAGTGTAGCTCACACTCTGCTCAAGGACCTTAATGGATTCTACTAATCATGACTGAGTTCATGGCTTCTGTGTTTTACCTGCAGCCTGTCTGGAGAACACACTGTCAGTGACAGAAGCCTCATAATCCATTATGAACGGTGTGCAAATAATGTTTTTAAGTTCAAAATTATTGTATTGGTGTTTTGGTCTCACATTTTGCTTTTATGTAATTTCTTTTCCATAAACAAAGAATGCATTTTTAAAACCCCATTTACAAATATGCATCCTTGAGGGAGTATTTAGTCTTCAATTTAAAACAAATTATCTTACCTTAAAGGTACAATTTTTAGAAGTCCTTAAATTGATTTTTCTAAACTAAAATATTAGGGAAGCTAGAATAATAGGAAAGAAAACTTCTGAGAATCTCTTTCTAAAGTAAATGGTTTTACAAAACAATCCCACAGAATGTATCTTTAAAAGAAAATTAGATTTTATACATGGAAATTTTCTAAAGTGAGGATAGGTATCTGTAATGAGGATATTTTATGGCTGAGATAAACCAAAGGGGTTAATGTTGATCATGTTCACTATTCTATTGTGAAATGCTTGTTGTCTATGCTTTATGAATGGCAATTTGTTTTTTCAAAAAATTGACTGAACTAGAATCTTTAGTGTGAAAATGTAGATGCATGACATTTAAATACACTCACAGAATTCACCTGCTACTTTTCTCAAGAATCTGAGACCATCTCCCATGACTGCCACCGACTTTATTCCTCAGTCCCTCCAAGCCTCTCAATAACTTCATGAATCCTCTTCTCTTTCCCTTCAGATAGAGAAACAGTGCCCCTCCTTTCTAAAGCTGGCACCTCTCTCTCTCCCAGGCCTTGCTCCCTCCACTAATGTCCCTGTCACCTCCTCTGCCTCTGGCTCGTTCTCCCTCAGCCTCTGCTTCAAACTTCTCTCTCCCTCACCAAAACTGGTGTCTCACAACTTTTAAAAAGTGATAATTATGCTTATCATTCTGTCTCCATTTTTAATATAATGATAGCAAAAGAGGGGGAAGGAGGAAGGGAGCCCTGGAATGTAGTAAGGTAGGTTTTTGGGTCTGGTCCACTTCAGGGTGACAAAGAAAGGAGTCCCTCTGAATTGAAATATGTCTAAGCAGGTGGGCTGGGGGGACTTGAAGTCAGGCTAACAGAAGGCAGGGGAGCCCCTCACTAAACTCGACCTGGAAGTTCCATGTGTAGCTGAGTCATTTTGGGGTGTTTGCTTGGGGGCTTCAGTTTGCTCAGGTGTGAATAGTGGTGATGTGGGAGGTAGAGGGAAGCTTGAAGAGTCCCCAGCAGTCCCGTGGTGGTGTCGGGGTCTGATCCACGAGAGCGCAGATCCACTTCCTCCATGCTCTGGGCGTGCTGACTGGACAGTGGTCTTACAGCCCAACCCTCAGCTTCAATTTCAGAGCGTTTTTAGAAAATGTCCTCTCTCCACCCCCTTAAGGGTTTACAGAGGTGAAATGATGATATATATGGAGGCTATAATCACGATATAGTAGTGATTAAGACCAGACTCTCCCAGTCAGACAGGCTGGGTTCACATTCAGGCCGTAACATTTCCCACGTGTGATGTTGGCCAAGCTGATTAGAATTAACCTCTTTCTATTTGCTGCCTCATCTATAAAAAGAGGAAAATAATAGTACTTCATGATTATCGTGAGGGTTAGGTGAAACAGTCTATGTAAATCACTTAAAACAACGGCACATAGTTACTGCTCAATAAATGTTAGCTATTATATGAAGTATGTATTCTTGTACCACAAATTCCTACTTTAGCATACACATGCACGCACACATATATATATTCCATATTAAGTGCTACATGCACGCACACATATATATATTCCATATTAAGTGCTACTATTTCCATAAAGCCTTTTTCATTTCTTCCCTCCTTTGTTTAGCAAGTAATTGGTAGGGACCCACTATATTCCAGACACAGAGGATACAGTGATGAGCAAGATGGACCCAATCCCGGTCCTACAGAGTGGGTGAATGGGCCATTTCAGCAAAGCATGATAAGTTTTATGACAAGAGGGGGACAGAGGCTAAGAAGTGAATATATGAATGAATAAATGGGTGAATGAATGTTTCTAGCTATTTTTTACTTAAATGTTAAGTGTTTTGATCCCTGAGAATAAGTAAAAATTTCTTTAAAACCTGTGCTAGTGTAGTCATAATGCCATTTCTACTATGAATCATAACTTTTCCAAAGCCCAGAGTGATTGTGGGTCTGCAGTCAACTGTTGTTAATCTTCTAAACAGTTAGCTGGGATACAGGTAGAGCAAAAAGTCCAGATGAGGGAGATATTTCAATATCCTTCCAAAGATAGATGGTGGGAAGTAATTACTATCTGTCTCAGTTCCTACCCTTCTCACTTTTCCAGCTCTCTCATGCTGAGATTCACTGGCCAGGGATTGTTCTTTTTTAAAAATCTAGTTCAGGTTCTATTGTAAACTTAACATAACAGGTGATGCATTCACGCCCATGATGAATCGGGGCCAGACACAAATAGAAGGCTGTGGACTCAAAGGTTTCAAAGAGAGACATTTAGGGCGGTTCTGCACTTGGAGCTGCTGCTTGCACTTGCTCAGAGCCAGATTCCAAAGGAGGCAGCTGCTGCAAATGCGTATAAAAAAGGGAGCACGTTCCTGGCGTTCCTATGGGAACCTGCGGCAGCTTGGATTACCCATTCCCCAGACACCGTTTCTTTTTAGCTTGGTGTCTCATATTAAAAAGGGGGACCAAGGGATACACTTCCTGAGGGGTACTTGGGGGATATTTGTAGTGGGAGTTGCATGATTCATTCTCCCAACATAGTATAGAAGACTTACTACTGAGGATATTATACATTTAAAAAGCAGTATGACAAAGAGGGACTCTCTTTTTTCCACATATTCCAAAAATGTAAGCGGTTGTTTTTCTAAGTCCCTAAAGTGTGCAAGTGTGTGTGTGTGTGTGTGTGTGAGAGAGAGAGAGAGAGAAAGAGAAATATCTAAGGAAGTAATCCCAGAATAACACTATTCATTTTCTGATTTGAATATTGATTGCGAGATTTAAATCTGGATAAAAATCGGTGTTTTTTCCAGGTTCAAAATCTGTTGTCTTTTTACCTTAGCCGCTGACTTTAGTGGAAGCTTTGCCTATAGAGGGAATTCGAGGTTAGATTGTGAACACATAAAACCCAGCACTGCATGATCCAAAGCTTCAATAAGTTCATGACCAGAAGCCCGAATTTCTAACACCGAGCCCAGTCATCCACTGGAAATGGAAAAATCCAAATTGCTAATGACAGGAAGAACCCCATGTGTTCACTCCAGCAGATCACAAGGCTTTCTCTAATGCAGCAGTGCCGTAGAGCAGAAAAACAAGGAGCCACCGCATGTGTTCTGATCCTACTCCCCCCCATTCAAATAATAATAATAGTAATAACAGTACCACCCATCCTACATGGTTGCTGGGAAGATGAAATGAGAAATTAAATATATATGTGAAATAGATGTTCTAATGCTTAGGATTTTAAAAAGTGCTTTTATAGGCATTATCCTAATTGATACTTGTGTGAAACTTAATGGCTTTGTAGAGATATGTATCACAGAATTGTGAGTATGGTATTTGTGTTTGGCTATATTCTCTCTGTCATGTGTCTAAGAAAACAAGGCAGCTCTCCCAAGCCACAGTCCCACAGGCAGGGGTGCATGTGGAGTTCTTACTCTCACCAGAGAAGTGTTTTTGCAAAACGTTGGCGTTTGGCAACAGCCCAACTGTGGCCAGCCACAAACAAAGTCAAGTGATTTTTTGCTTCAGTGTCCACAAAGGCTTCAGTGAATTCTTCTGTGTGAAAAGTCTTTAAAACACATAGTAACTATGTGGTACTTGGCATTAATAGTGTTTGGAAGCATTCAAAAGAGCCTGTTGGGTACTTTAACAGCCTGATCTCTGCCCCATTCAGCTGGTTTTGGAAACCTGCAGCAGAGCTGCCTCTGTGGGCCTGCCTGGAGTGGAGGGGGTTTGGCCCTTCCCAGAGTGAGGTGCAGGCCCTCTGCCCCTGGACCTGGATGCTGCTGCCTAGTCCCCCAGGCTGTGGCCAGACCTGGGGTAGGACCAGCTGGTAACTCCCTGCAGGACCTCCATACAACCCTTCCCTATACAAATATCGTATAGGAAAATGCGTTAACGAAAGGCCACATAAATTATTTTTTCCAGGAAGAATTTCATAAAAGATTTTCCATTTGTCTCAGTTCTGAGGGCTATGAGCATTCTTTAATTTAACTTAATCATTCATTTAGCAAATGTTTATCCAGGGCTTAGACTTCTAGGTTCTATGGTTACTACAGCAAATGAAACAAACAAAATAACCCCTTCCGTCATGGAGCTTTTATTCTAATGGAGGAGAGGAGTGACAGACACTTTTTTTTAAAGTAAATTATGTAGTATATTAAAGCAGGGTTAAGGGATAGAGAGTGAGAAAGAGATGTAGTCTGTATTTTTAAATAGGATGTTCAGGGAAAGCCTCACCCAGAAGGCAACCTTGGAGCAAAGCTGTGAAGAGAGAGAACAAGAAAACCACAGGCCCCCAGGGAAGAGCATTCCAGATTGTAAGAACAGCAAGTACAAATTCCTCAAGGCAGGATCATGTCTGTGAATTCAGGGAACTGCCAGGAAGCCAAAAGGAGCAAAATGGTCATAGGGAAGAGTAATAACAAAGTAGAGACGCAACGGGGGCCAGATCATGAAGGAGGTGTCCATCATTGGGAGGACTTGGGATTTACCGAGATTGAGAGGCATGCCAATGCAGGGATTCAGCAGAGAAGTGCTATGATTAGACTGCTTCCTAAAAGGATCACCCTACCTGTTGTACTTTATGGCACTGAAAGGAATAGTGGTCAATTAATTTGCTTTTTAAAAATTTTTTATTGAAGTATAAATTCTTTTATTGATTTACAATATTGTGTTAGTTTCAAGTGTACAGCTAAGTTATTCAGATATATATATATATATAATATATATATATACTTTTTTCAGATTCTTTTCCATTATAGGTTGTTATAAGATATTGAATATAGTTCCCTATGCTATACAGTAAATCCTTTTTGTTTATTTTATATATAGTGGTATATATCTGTTAATCCCATACCCCTAGTTTATCCTTCCCTCCCCCCTTTCCCCTTTGGTAACCATATGTTTGTTTTCTATGTCTGTGAGTCTGTTTCTGTTTTGTAAATAAGTTCATTAATTTCATTTTTTTAGATTCCACATATAAGTGATATCATATGATTTTGTATTTGTCTGACTTACTTCACTTAGTATGATAATCTCTAGGTCCATCCATGTTGCTGCAAATGGCAATGTTTCATTCTTTTTTATGGCTGTGTAATATTCCATTGTACGTATATATGTGTGTGTGTGTGTGTGTATATATATATATATATATATATATATATATATATATATATATATGCCACATCTTCTTAATCCATTCATCTGTCAATGGACACTTAGGTTGCTCCCATGTCTTGGCTATTATGAATAGTGCTGCTATGAACATTGGGGTGCATGTATCTTTTGAATTAGAGTTTTTGTCTTTCCAGATATATGCCCAGGAGTGGGATGGCTGGATCATATGGTAGCTCTATTTTTAGTTTTTAAGGAACCTCCATACTGTTCTCCCCAGTGGCTGCAATTAATTTGCTCTTTTAAATCTACTTTTCATTCATACAATTGTTTAGTAAATATTTTATTTAGCGCAGGTTGTGAGCTAGGTACCAGGGGAGACAGACAAGTTTAAAAAGCAACGATGAAAATGTGATAAAGAACATAGCAAAGAGGGCAGCTAACCAAATGTTGTGGAGGAGGAAACCCAGGCCTGAAAGCTGAGTAGCATTATCCAACAGGAAAGGAGAAGGAAAGAATGCTATAGGCAGAAGTGCTCATGAGAATGAGGGCGGTGTGTGTCAGGGATTCTTCTACCTACTTTACATGTATATCATCATATAATGCACACAAAGACCCTATGACTATGGTAGTTACTATATTATTATCCTCTGTTGTGCAGAAGCAAAGCGAGGCACAGGAAGATTAAGTTACTTGCTCAAGGGCCACAGCTAGGAAGGGGAGGTTCTAGGACTGGAAACCTTACTCTGTTTGACTCAGGCCTTAGGCTCCTGACCACTTGGCCAACCTGCACAGAGCACTGAGGCTGAGAGATGGAGCTGCAGAAATGACCAGGAGTTCAGTTCTACCAAATTCATTTTTAAAATACGTGTTGAGGGCATACTCTGTGCCAGGCCCCAAATGCCAGGGTGACAGAAATAAATAACAAAGCACGGTTCCTGTACCGCAGGCGTATACAGTCTGCTGTGCCACACATCAAGGCTCAATAAATACAAATATAAAAATGGCCATGCAGGGCTAGCTGTGCAGACAGCCACAGAGAACTTCTTAGAGAATCCACAGTCATGTTCCTGCCAACACAGAAGGCAGGGGCAGTGGTGGGCCCAGCAGGCACTGTCAAACCCCGGGCTGCCCCAGGATTCAGAGAAGCCTCACAGCACATCACCCCAGAGTAGGGTAAGAGCCCCCATATTACTGGCAGGAGAGAGCTTTTCAATGAGAACAAGGCACCCTAGCAACCTAATACTATTTTGTTATTCAGGGTCTGACAGCAAAGAATACACAGAGGAAGACAGAAAAGCTTTGGTGTTGTGTGATGAGGCAAAAGGTCCCAGAGGTTTGGTACACATTCACTTAAAACAAAACAAAACAAAAAAAAAACACATTGCTTGTAATTTTGTAACCTCCGTAGGGTGTTTCAAATGGTTTGTGAAGATCAATGTTCTGCATGTTCAAAGAGTTTAGGGAGTTTTAAAATCTTCCCATTCAGACTGGCCTGTCATAAAGAACAAAGGAACATGGAATTTCTTGCAGGGATCTGACTTCATACAACGGAGCCTAGAGATGTAAAATCAACAAAGATGGCCTTTGAACTTTCCTCAATCCAGAAGGGGAAAAGAATACATACTGCTCTGTAGGTGCCTATGTAGTTGCTGCTTTCATCTTGCATCAATAAAATTGGTTTTATGATTTTTATTTACAAACCCACCCAGTGGCCATTATTACAAAGTAGTGGTTAAAAGCTTGGGCTCAGATGGACCTGAGTTCAAATTCAAGTTCTATCACTTCTAAACTGTGACCTTGGACAAGTTAGTTGAGCTCTCCAAGCCTCAAATATCTCCTCTATAGGATGACAATAAGAATAGCCGCTTCTTCATAGAGTTGCAATGAGGGGTAAGTGAGAATACAAATTGTACATGTACAGTAAGCACTGAATAATTGTAAACTATATATTTTTTCTGTTTTGCCATTAGCTCATGTATTTTAGTCTTGATTATCCCTCTTCCAAAAGAAACTGTTCAAATGAAAGATGAGTGGATTCCTACTTTCACTGAGGTTGTGTTGTTTGGCCCAGAGGTGGAAGGCAGCTTAGGGGAGCAACGCAAATAGGGTTTATCTATTGCTCTAAAGCAGAGGTTAATAAACTATGGCCCACAAGCCAAATCCAACTTCCTGCCTGTTTTTGTAGACTTTTAGTAGAACACAGTCATACTTACTTATTTACATATTGTCTATGTCTGCTTTTGTGCTACAACATCAGCAATTGTTGAATAGTTGCAATAGTTGTGGTCTACAAAGCCTAAAATATTTAGTATCTGGCCCTTTACAGGAAAAGTTTTCTGACCCCTGCTGTAGAAACAGAAAAAATCCAATTTTTCCAAGTCACATAGCTCTGAAACCGCATACATTGGAAACTCATCTCCTCAAGGGAAAATATAAAGGCAACCTTCAAGAAGTTAGCACATTTACTTCAACTCATCAATGCCAGGTGCTGTGTGAGGCCCCAGGGGGTTAAAGGCTCATAAGGCAGCATCCTTCCCCATGAAGAATCCACAGTCCAGTTGGGGATCAGGTGAATATGCAGTGAGACAAATTCTGTGCCAATGATCAGAGCAAATGGCTGGGGCAACACTGAGGCCACTGTGGTTCATTCTTCCTTTCCATATGGCCATCAAGTCTGTCACAGAAAAGGTGAATTTTGAGCAGAGGCTCTCTGTTTTCCTCCATTTCACTTTCCTGTCTGTAGGAGAGTACTGAGAACCGCCGAATGGATGAGGACTATCATAATGGAGAATCATTCTTAGAATTTTCTGGCAATGATGTGGAGGGTGGAATGGGCTGGGCAGGGAATAGGAACAGGAAGCCTTCTGCAAAGCCCACTGCTCTCATGCATGAACTGTCAGGGGAATACAGCTTATCCTTGAGTGGTGGCTAAAGAAATGGAAGGAGGTTGACCCATGAATCAGAAGTAAGCAAACAAAGTTAAAAATGGATGAAGTTGCAAGGAAAGAATCATCATTCGTTCATTCAATTATTCATTGTATACTTATTTATGGAGTGTGTAGTACATGACAGTCAGTTTAAGGCACTGAAGATCTAGACACAGAAATACCCAAGAACATACTAGTCCTTGCCCTATGCAACTTGCATTCTAGTTGGGTGAGGCATGCCATCTTAGTTTGCATCCCTCCAAAAACAGACCTGAGTGTAAACTGCTTTTCTCAGACATGGTCTCAAGAAGCACAGTGAAAGAAAGGGAAGGAAGGAAAATAAATAAGGGGCACGTTAATGCATAAGTCACTGCTGTGTGTAATTGAGGTTTAATCTCATCTTATAACCAATGAGGGTATAGGACATGCCTCAGAATTTTCCCAATGAGCAGCAAGAAAGCTGGAGTATTGATCCAAAACTCTTATTCCTCATTGATTTAGGGTCATTTGGGTATGGGGAGGAGTATTAGCTCTCCCCCTCCTTTAAGGATAGATACAGGAAACTATAAGCATGTGTAGAAACATCTGAAGGTACTTCTCCAGTAGGCCAGGCATATAAGCAGAGTACTGTATCCACCTATACAGGTGACAAACAATGAATAAACATTCAAGAAAACTGAGATGGTGATAAGTGCCATGCAAACAATTAAAACAGGTTGGTGGCGTAAAGAATGCCTGGAAAGCTAGTTTAGATGGGATGGTTAAATGGCAAACACAAGGAAGACCCTGGGAAACAGCATTCAGCAGAGCTAAAAAGCAAATGCAGAGTTTATAAGACAGAAACAAAGAGGAATAGAAGGCCTCTGTGGTGGGCAGAGGGTAGGGAGCAGGGGAGAGTGGTACAGGATGAAGTCCCAGATAGGCAGAGGCCAGACCATGATGCAAGGGCAGGGCACTGGGTTGTTGTTTTCCACGTGCAGGGCAGTCACTGAGGGGTTCTGAGCAGGAACATGACGTGATCTGATTAATATTTTTAAAAGTTCATCCTTGTTAGTCTTCTTCTCTCTCTTCCCTTCCTGAATGATTAATACCAAAAGCCATTAGACCGGGCTGAGCAAGGTCAGTTTCCCCATGGGGGTGGAGCAGGATGTCTGAGTCCAGGTAGGGTGCAGAGAATGTCCAGGTGGAAGGTGAGAGTGGTGAATGGCAGCTGCCTGGCACAGGGTTAGAAGCCAGAGTGAAAGGGTGACAGGGTTTCCACAGGGGTTAGGACTGCTCAGCCAAGGTGCTAGAGCCCAGGTGTGATGAGAAGGGCGTCCACATGGGAGAGCAACCTGGCATGGGAGATTGGAGTCCAAGCCTGGGAGGGAGCAATCGTGGGAGGGGACAGTGAAGCAGTGGTCCCACATGGAGTGTCAGAGCCCAAGCACAGTGAGAAGGATGTTGATGCAGGGAAGTTGTGGCCGCTGTGGCCCCGTGCAGATCGAGAAGGGCATCTGCACAGGAAGGTACCTGGTGTGAAGACGTTGGAGCGTGAGAGCGGTGAGGGTAGAAGTGCAGGTAGGCAGTCCAGTGCCAGCGATTGGAATCCAAGCAGGGTGAGGTGGGCATCCACTTGGGGCACCCAGGTGGGGAATATCCCAGAACAGGGTGTCAGAACACAAGATGGGATGGAGGGCATCCTTGTGGGGACGACAGTGGGTATGGGATGTTGGAGCCCAAGTGGGGTAAAGGAGGGTGTCTGTGTGCATTGAGGGGTGGTCATGCAACAGCAGCCAAAGATTTATACATTCAGGGGCGCCGATCAAGTAAGTAAAGATATTAAGGATAATGGGAACCAGGTTTCTCATTGTCAAAGAAGACATTATAGGTATGGGAAGGCAGAAAATGAGGAGAGACCCTGTGATGATTTGAATTGGAGATATAAGTGTGAATTTATTATTTGAGGGCGAGGAAGAGGGCTAAATGTGTTTACACATGTGTATATACATGTGTGTTCTCTAGATTTGCCTGCTCAGTGAGAGGACCTGGGAGCATAGCAAGCACCTGGATCTTGATTTCTAAATACTCTTCCACTGAAAGGAAACAGGATACTTTGGAGAAATGGCAGATTTCAAGTCTGGAACAAGGAATGTATAAAATATGCCTGGAACATCTTGTGCCAGAAAATAAAGAGGTACTCAAAGAAAGATGGGTATATATCAAAGGGACAGCTTGAGGGGGCTCCTGCTTGTTAACTATGAGATAATTTGAGCATTAAAATAAATAATGACCATAACATTATTATCCATTGAATGAAATAGCAACTTTAAATCCATACAGATATAAATAAATGAAGATAATGAAATTTGGTTTGAGATATAGGATCTCTCCCCACAAAAAATTTATTAATTACAAAAAGAAAAAGAGCAATTTTGTAGTGGAGAGTCCTGTCAGACACCACCCTGATCAAGTAATCAAAATGAACGGCACAATAATGGGATAAATCAAATGTATGAGATACAATGAAAAGAATACAGCATCACTTCTGTGATACTTCTCACCAAAGATGCATAATTTTAATTTAATCATTAGTAAACCTCAGATAAAGCCAAAATGAAGGACATTCTGCAAAATAACTGGCTTGTCATCTTCAAAAATGTCATGAGATTCAAGTAGAAACAGAACTGTTCCAGATTGAAGGAGCTTAAAGAAATATAACTGTGTTTTTCTGAATTGGATCTTTTTGCTATAAAGAACATTATTGAGATAACTGACAAACTTGAATGGAGTCTGAGAGTTGACAGTGGAATGAAATGGTTATATTGTGTTTATGTAGGAGAATGTCTTTATTTTAGGAATCCACTAATGTATTGGGGAGATTATGAGCATCAGATTGGCAATTTGCTCTCCAATGGTTCAGGTGAAAAAAACATACCATAGTTGCAACTTTTTTTGAGATTGCTTCAAAATGAAAACTTAAAAAAATGTATATTCGCTTTGGCCACTTAATTTCCTAGGTCTTTGCACATGCCCCTACACCAGCCCTTTCCCCAGAATTACCCCCTTGGGAACCCTTGCTTCTCCGTCATGTCACTTCCTCTGTGTAGGGAGGGTACCCTTTACAATATGTACCATGTTCCCTGGCATTAACGTTTACCTGTCTATGTCTACATTTCTATTTACCCCAAAGCATAGATAGAGTCCATGCCCATCACACTCATATCTGTATCCCTAGTACTTAGCACAGCACCTGGCATTGTGCTTGATGAACAGCCATGCGGAGAGGGAGAGAGGCAAGATTATAGGTGTAAATTTGGGAAACACTTCTAGAGCCAACAAGGTTAAGTGGGGAAAGCAGGAGATTTGGATACTGCCTAGCCTAGGTTTGAATTACAGCTGGGTGATCCTAGACAAGACTTAGACTCTCTGAGCCTTGGTTTCCTCGCGTGTAAAATGGGTTGTTAGGTGAAGCAAAGGTAATAAGGTTTGTAAGTAAGTCATCTAGTTGAGTTCCTGGTGCTTAGCAGGTATGCAACAAATTTTAGTTTCCCTTTTCACTTAAAAATAAGAATAAAAACCATCAAAGAAGACTAGAAGTTTAGAACTCCCGCTTATATTCCTGACTTTACTATAACCTTAGTATATGAACTTGGATACGTTATTTCACTTTACAAGACTTCAATTTGCTTCTCAGTAAAATGGAAGGTGGAAAAATGGAGAGATGAGGAGTGGGCTTAATGACTGTCATGCTACCAAGATCTCATAGTTCTAAAATATAACAAGATTTCCCTTCTGGGTAATAGTGAGTACAGACAATGAAGGATAAGAAAGATTCTGCTATATTTAAAGGATGTTCCTCAGTTTAAGCTTAGCAGACTAAGTCCACCTCTGCTGGACTGTACAATTGACTCGTTTATACCTGTTTAAAGCAGAGGTAAATTGAGAGGTGGTAGTGTTGTTAGGTTACTGTTGAGCACATTAATAATTTATGAGCCATCAAGGAATTAACACACACTTTCAGTTAATACTGCATTTTTCCTTATTCGTAATTCTTTGCCTAATTGCTTTTTCCTTTAAAAATAAGGGAGCTGAGATCTTGGATATTTGCCTAATGGCTCAAACAGAGCCATGACCCATTGCCAAGTCTTTCAGTCCTTTTATAGCCTGGGGACATTTGCCATTGAAAGAAAGCTGATGGGTTTGATTTTCCTGAAAGAGATACTTTGCACTGACCTCTGGCCCCATTAGATACTTTGGTCATTGCCCATTCACTGTAATGGGTGCAATAAATTTGTTTTAATTTAGGACATTATCAAGTAGGGAATATTGACAAAGACAAAACAATGTTTTGAAAAGAGCCAAAATGA
Organism: Balaenoptera musculus; assembly: GCF_009873245.2. Lineage (NCBI taxonomy): Eukaryota > Metazoa > Chordata > Mammalia > Artiodactyla > Balaenopteridae > Balaenoptera > Balaenoptera musculus. The sequence continues at coordinate 64,710,316 of NC_045785.1, forward strand.
AGTCATGAATAAATAAATATGTTGAATTTAGCTGATAAATTAACAAAGGTTTATTCATAAGAGTCTGACTGGACTATTTCAAAGTTAGGCCAAAGGTGATTCCATTTCTAATAGAAATGTCGTCTTTCTCTTTAGGCCAGAGGAAATGTGTGCATCATAGAAAGACATTGCAAAGTGTAGAAAGGCATTTATCCCTTCTTACAGATCTGTTTTAAATAGATCTATTTGTTTTCAGCTAAATGCCAAAAACAGCCAGATGAGTCTAGTAGCCTTTTCTACAGCAGGGCATTTATTTTCTTTGTGTAAATACCTTTATTAGGGATCTCAGCAGGCTGTTTCTCCACCTTTTCTTTGTATTAGTCCTTTAGAGTAGTGTCACAGCACTGAAATTCTGGTTAAACATTACCTGTCTGTATTTCCTTTTGAGTGAAAGAAATGACTCCTAACTTGGATATATTCCTCTTGAGGAAGGGGATAAGGGTGCAGATGGCACTGATCCTTATGCTAATATTCTTACACAGGTAACGTCGTTCGGACAGACAGCAAAAAGATCCAATAAACCGCAAAGCATATTTGCAAAGCTGTGAGGCCTTGGATGGTGTTGTTTTATGCAAAGTCCAAATGGCTAAATCTTCCAGGTTACAGGTAGCCCGAGGGCATTTTTAGCTGCATAAAAACTAATTGGAACAACTTGAATGGAAGAAAATTTTGCCTGAAGTCTTTAATCACGCTGGTAACTTAATCGTTTTCTGTTCCACTTAGGGCAGTTTTAGGAAAGTGAATCCATGCATGCAGCTTAGGAAACCTTACACAAGCTCAGAAGAGTTGGGGAGAATCATAAACATCTCATTTAGCAAGTTTGGGGTGTGTGTCTCATGTTTTGACATCACTGCTCAGGGACAGGAAAGCCATAGTTAGATAGGGGAAAGTATAATTTTTTAAAAGGTCTAACAAAGCAAGACACGAGAAAGCTGATTCTGGTTTCTCTATGATGATGAGGAATATTTCTCCATGAGGAATTTATTGATCATCTTTATATGCAAAAGGTCCAAAACTCTGTAAGTCATGACTAATTCAGTGAGCTCTCCACATGGTAACACACCAACAGTTTGACATGTGCTGCTGTGAAATGAAGTGTATTTTCGAAGAAAGAGAGTGGACTGAAAGTCTAAAGATCTTTTGATCAAGTTCTGGTTCTGCCTCCTGCTAGCTCTGTAAGTTTATGCAGGTTATTCAAACTTCTTGAGCCTGACTTTCCACCTGCATGGAATTAATACTTTACAAAACCTCATGGAGGTTTTGTAAAAATTCTTTAAGCTAATCAATAGAAAAGTACGTGCAAGCTATAAAGCCCTCTGCAAATATAAGAAATTATTTTTATATCACTATGATAGGATAATGTTCTAGGTCATTTTATTTTTATTTGGTTGTTTTAATTTCACTCTTGCATGTAGACTACATGCATTTGCTGTAATTCACCGAATCAAAATCCCCAGCTCTGCAAAAGCCACACTTGGAAGAACATGATAAAAACGGTTTCGTTTGGACTGTACACCCATCTGAAGTCTTCTTTGGAATGTAATTCGGTCAGAAGCAATTATGGCACTAGTAAATATTCTGAGAATTCATGAAATCCCACAGTCCAAACCATGATTCACTGCTTCAATACCAAAAGCATTTGGAAGCCACAACACTGGCTGCTTTTGAGGCTCTAAATGGGGCCACTTGCACTCACTGTGGCACTGCCTGCTCCCACCACTCAGGAGAGATGGCACTCAAATTCCCTGGAGTCTCTTCAAACAGTATTTTTCTTCCTTCCTCGTGGACCTTCCTTAACAATGTACCTTCACTTCCTCGTGGACCTTCCTTAACAATATACCTTTCTGGATTAAGAGATGATATAGTGTTTTAGGGTTTTTCCCCACCCCTCAGGCATTCAACATGAGTATTCTACAATTTTATCTTATATAAAAACCTTTGTGAAGCAGCGCTGAATTTCCAATACCAGCCTTAAACAACCTGTCATTCAAATCCTTAAGGATGGGTTTATGTGAAAGTGATTTCTCCACACTTGCCTTTGCTTCATCTTAGATGGCAGTGTGGTTCTTCCTTTGAAAAAAAAAAGCACTAATGGAGAGGGTTCCTTCAGGCAACTAGCATGGTTCAGTTACTATATCAAATGAAATGTATATAGACAAAAAGCTACAAACACCAGCTTGAGTAGGAGCAGTAATGTGTAGCCAGGTATGCTGTGGCATGTGTGTGCGACTCAGGCATTCAGCCCTGGCCAAATGTCAGACAGTGCAGATAAGGCAGATAAAAATCTTCTGCCTAAGTGGGAACTGTGTAATCTCACTCTGCCATTCCAACACATCGAAACTAGTTTCACAAAGTCTACATGGTTCCCAAAAACCTTCTAAAGCATCATAGAATGTAAGAAATAGAGGTCATGTGACCTCCAGGTGGCTACTTGGATTCCTCTGTAGTGCCCTGCGCTACCAGACGCTCCAGCCATAGCTTGAATACATCCAGGGATGGGACGGTACCTCCTTCTAGAACATCTCAATCTATTTTTGGACAATTCTAATTTTAGGAAATGTGGTATTTTGTTTTAACTATTCCCAATGTCTAAGGCTCTACTTAACCTGTGGGGAATGTCACCTATCTGAGGTCTGTATCGGTTCTGAATATTCAACCAGTGGCAATCCCATCTACCCACTTGTCATCTGGCACAGAGCTCCCCTTGTTACTACAAAGCAATCAGGAGAAACTCTGCCCATTATCTGAATCTAGCTCTATGTTCTAACCTATGGATTTCCCCTTTAAACTTATACTTACCAAAAAGAAATAAAGCAAATCTAGCACGATTTTTTTCTTACTAAAGCCATGTTAGCTTCTAGTAATCAGAACTTTTTTTAAATGTACAGAAAAACTCTGTTTTAATATTCCTTTTGGGAGTTTTGCCCATATGTGCATTAACCCACCAGTTTAGTTTGTAAACTAACTCCTGCCTTGAAGAATTGAAGCTGTATTTGGGTATATTCTATCCGCTAGTACTTTTCCCATTCTTCACAGTTCCTCTGTATCTTACATATATATTGATTTACTTCTCATTGGATAATACTTTTGCTCAACGTGCTTGTCATGAGCGTCTCTATCTCTGCATTCATTTCAGCCAACATAGCCTCATATTTTAGTTTTGAATGTCCCTGTTGTCTTTGCTCAGGGTACATGAGTGACTGCAAACAGGCTATTTTGTGCTGACAAGCCATAGTCTGAATGGTGTGCAGACACAAAAATACAAATTGCATGTTTTGGATTTGGGTTTGAACTGGCCTCATTAGCAGCCAATCTACTAGGTAGTCTATACCCATAAAGCATGGATCGAGAAGCAAAAACTAATTTCTGAATTTTGGTTCTGCTCTTCATGCTGGATAAATTATTCATTCCCTAGTGCACCTTTATAAGAGAAAATGGCTGATGATTATGCTTACCTTTACAGATACATCACAGAGCTAATATGAACTATTTAGCGTAAAATAACTGAAACTTTTTTAACACTAAAATAAGATATATCAATATAATGTTGTAGTATGCAAAAACTAACCTAAAGACTATCTTGTTCTCTTTAAAAGAGAATGTTTCATTCCATTCCCATAAAAGGTATACATAAAATTACATTATAATATTATATATCATTCATATATATGCCTATATATGATATATATTATCCTTTTAGCATAAAGAAAGCTACCTAGGTGACCAGGAATATGAAACACTGAAAAATTGAGTGTTTTCCTTACCTGCCATTAGTTCACATTTACTTTCACTGAATTCATGGGGCAGCTGCATCCTGGAAATGCCTATTTTCACTGACCACAACTTCAGCAAACAGAGGTCCCGGTGTGTCTCTTAAACTCTGGGCTTCTGTGAAACTCCTGCTGAAGTCTGGATACCCGTGGGTTGAGGTAAACTAGTTCCACTGATCAGGGTCTGGTTTCTTCTGCTTTGTTTGACTTGGGTGTGCTTAGCTTCCATCTGTCTGTCATCCTAGAATAGCAGCGAGAGACAGCCTGCGTGGTATCTCTTGGGCAGGAAGGTTAAGTCCCCTGGCATGAATTGCATTCAGCAACTAAATAAATAAGATAGCTTGGAGATGGGCTTTTATTCATAGGAAACCAGATAGCCTTTTTGATGATAAAATATTTATTCCCCATTGTCTTCTTGTTGCCAGGACTACTGCTTATGGCACGTTTCTTAAAAGGAGCTAGAGTGCTAAAGAGGTTATAGGAATTAGTAGGGTAATTTTTATTTTCAAGAATATCTTGAGTGATATTATATTGCCCAGAACTGAGTGTGATTTGCCATTTAATGTTGATTGAGATCACACCATGTCCCACTTTAAGTCAATACTTCTTTTTAATCATTGTTTTCCTCTAAGAAACAACATCTTCACTTTATAGCTTAAGAAACTGACCAAACATGTCGTCAGTTTTAAGGCAGCTAAGTGAATTAATCAATGCGAATTCATGTAAGTGTTTAGAAAAATCTAACTACTCAAAATGAACATTTTGTGATAACTTAACTTTATTTAACACAATTTTATTATTTTAACTATTTACAAAGTACCAGCTAGGTCCTATTAGAGACCCAAAGGTGTTAGGATCTCTGACCTGCAGGAGCATTCTGTTTAGTAGGGTATTAGTATACAAATACAGATCATTCTACACCAAGGCAGACTCTGATAAGCACTGTGCTAGGAGTACAAAGTACTAGAAGGGTATGGAATTCTGACTGGGAGTATCCAAGAGGACTTTGAGGAAATGCTGTCTTTGAGTTGGAACTTGACAAATAACAAAAGTAGGTAACATTTATTGAGCGCTTACTAAATGTCAGCACTGTTCAAAGTACTTCAAACTTATTAATTCCTTTAATTCTCTTGATTAACATTATAAGCTAAGTCTTGTTATAATCCCCATTTTACAGTTGTACAAACTGAGGCACAGAACAGTTAAATAATTTGCCAAAGGTCATAGAGCTGGTAAGTGATGGAGTGAAGTTTCAAATTCAAGGAGTCTTGCACCAGAATGCTTACTGTCATTCTTAACCATAACGCCATACTACTTCCCGTCAGGGAAAAATAAGATGTCACCAAGCAGATTCAGGGCAGCGGCTCAGCCACAGCCATGGAGAAGGGAAAATTCAGGAATGTTTGGAAAGGCCAAAGTTTATTAGTGTGGCTTGAATGTGGAGAAACAAAAAAGGGACTGAGGAATTGTAGACTATAAGATATACACAGAATGCAAGGAGGTTTGGATTGCAGAAGGTTGGATTTGCAGGTTTGGCCTGAGGAACTGCAGTGGGGAGCAGGGAAGTGCCTGGTCAGATTTTTGTCAGAGGAAGACCTTGTGGAGAGGAGGATTGAGTGACTGAAGAGAAGGACATCCTTTAGGGATCTATGAATTAAATCATTAAAAAAAACAATTTTTGAGCTTCTCCTATGTGCCAAGCACTGTTCTGAGTGCTGAGCATATAGCAAGGAATAAGGGAGACAAGATAGACAAGGCTTCCAATTTCATTGTTTGAAAAAATATGGAAATAAATGGTTGAATAAGCAAGATAATTTTATATAGTCCTGAAAGAAAGAAATAGGTCAATGTGATATGACAGAAAGTGACCATTGGCAGGGGAATGACCACTTTGGAATGGTGGTCAGGGAAGGCCTCTCTGAGCAGGTGACATTCCAACTGAGGCCTGAATGACAGAGGAGCCAGTCACGGGGAAGGCAGGGGAAGGGTTCAGCAAAACAGGATTTGGGTTTATGAAGAAAAGCAGAATTAACAAATGCAAAAGCTCTGGATTGGGAAAGAGCTTGGAAGGTTCAAAGGACAGAAAGAATGCCAAAAGAAGTGCTTAGCAGAGATGGGGAGGGATATAAGGCGAGGTTGGAGAGATAAGCAGGGCTAGCACCTTGTAGGTTAGGGTAAAGTATTTGTGTTTTATTCTAAATGAACTGGGAAGCAATTGGAAGGTTTTAAGTATGTTTTAAGTAGGTGAATGGCTTACTCTGTTTTATATTTTGAAAAGATCACTCTGGGTAATATATGGAGAATGGATTATAAGGGGACAGAAGTGAAAGCAGGAAAATCAATTAGAGGCAAATTGCAGAGGTCCAGAAAAGAAAGAGATTATATGGCCTAGACCTTGAAGGAGGAGAGATGGATGGATTAGGGTTACATTTTGGAGGCAAAGTTAAAAAGATTTGGATTAGGTGCAAGATATGGGAAAAAGAAAGGTACCAATGATGACTCCAAGAGTTTTGAACCCACTGAATGGTGTGGTGCCTGTAATGAGCTAGAGAGAACTAGCTTGGGAACAGGGGGAGTTACGAGTTCTGCTATGGACATGTGGGTCTGTTTGGGGGGTAACTAGGTCGCCTCTTTCAGGATGCTAAAGTCTGGATGAGAGAGGTGGATACCACAGGAATTACAGTTATACAATTAACTGACAAATGTGACTAGATATTAGGGCGAGGGCTTTGATAACTTCAGGTTTGAGTCTGAAAAGGTAGAAAGGAAGAGATCCCATTAACCAACATGATAGAGTAGGAGAAGTTTGGCAAAGAGAAGGCTTAATGAAAGCCAGGAATCATGAGGAAATTCCCATTTGAATAGTGGACAAAGGTACAGGCTTTAGAATCTGAAAGACTTGGGATTGAATCCTAGGTGAGCCGTTTACCAAACCCGTGTAACAAGTTACTTGGTTGCCTCAGCCCCCGTTTCTAATCTATAAAATGAGAGAAATGATTTGGTAATGATAAGATAGTGATAATGAGTAAATGAAATGATATATGTAAATGCTTAATACATAGGAATCATGCAATAAATACTATTATCACTGTCTCTTATAATCACTATTATAATAATAACAATATAAAAATAACAATAACTGTTGGGATGTGTTTTATTTCTGTTGATTATTACTAAGATAATAATGTTCTGACTATTAGTTCCTTTTAAGCAAGGCTTGCAAGGATATTAATCCAGATTTGATATTCAACTCTTTTTTGCTATATTTAATCATCAAAACAAATTACATATTATTTATGTACTTTTCCCAATTTACAGATCAATACACTAAGGCTCAGAAAGGGTACCATGTCCAAGGTTACACAGCTAGGAGTTGGAGCCTACCTGGAAGAGCCAGGACTCACACCTAGATCTGACTTGCTCCAAATAATCCTGAACTCTTCCCCAACAAATCACCAGTGAGATAAAAATACCATTGTACCACTTTGCCAGTTCTCTGGGATCTATGCTGAGTGAATAAATTCTGTTTTATAAAAATGTTATTAGCAAATCACCACCGTGGTTTTCACATTGTCTCATGGAATTTTCCAGTGCTGGACAATGTGCCTCTCAAGGCCTGTCTTTGGAGGACATGAAGAAAAGTCTCCAGTTCTCACCCATTGACAAATATGGTAAGTATACAGATTCATCAGATTGACTAAGGAAACTACCCCTAGGAAGGTGATGTCTATTTGGAAATGAAGGAGAAAAGATTCTGTTTTGTAATAAGTAGAGATGAAGGGTACTTTAAAAATATTATATTATAAAAGTGCAGACTTTGCTCTTGTAAGTCTTGTATAAGTCTACAGTTACCTTTGCATTTAATAATGTGTGCATAAGTGTGTAAGTGTATGTGGAAGTATATGGGAGTGTGTGTGCCCATGGGAAAAAGTACAACTCTTTTTTGAAAATAATCTCCTGCATCTCGTGACATTCCAAACACCTTGTTTCCACCTTATTGAGTCTACTACCTCTAAGTCCCACATTGTGCAGGTGTAGGGAGGAGGAGAAAACAAGAGATGAATTTCCACAACTACGTCATATCCTTGCTAAAGAGGAGCGTTTCCTCTTGTACCAGAGGGTAAAATGTGAACCCAGCTATTCGATCAAAAAGCTGGAGAGGAGGTGACGGTATCACTGATGTGATCTGTTTTGCACAGGACTATTTTAGAAAGAACTAATAAAGCTCTTCGAAATAGTTAACATAGCTCTGTGCTCGCCCCTGGAAGCCAGAGGTTGGGCAGTCCCCCTTATCAGCTGCCATATAAATGTGCCAGGCCTCTGATGTCCTTTCTCCAACCTCTAAGCCTGAGAAACTCTATATTTAATTGGAATTTTAGTACAATGGGCTCATTTATTCATGGGAACTTCCTTTGACAATATGGAGGACTGAAAAAATGTATGTCAGTTAAAGAGATCAGATTTATTACAAGGGCTGGGTTTGTGGAAGAATAAATTCGGTGGTGTGTGCCTGGTTCTGTGATATAGATGGCAATAGACCCTGCAGCTTTAGAATCCTCACCAATGCACCTCGGCTGCAGAGTATCATACCTAAGGCAATAGGAAGCCTCTAAGAAACGAAGAAAAAAAATTGTTCTGCATAGATTCGACAACTACTTGGGAACACTAAAGAAAGGAAACTTTGTGCTTCCGACTCCCAGTACGTGTCTAGAATGCAATCGAGTGCTTTTTATCATCAGCTTTACAACATAATTGGCCAATCCAGTAACGGGGGAAAATGTGCTCTAAGTGTCACATCACCACATTTTTTATAGATATAATATCGTTTTTTCAAACTTTACAGATGTGACTGCACAACCCCAAAATAGAGGGCACCCTTTGAAATGTGTGCTTTGACCAGAAGTCTTTTCTTTCATGGTGGAGTTTCAAGATGAAGCATTTCTTAACGATCTGTTTCTTAAAGGGATAAGACGTTGAGCAGAATTCCTCAAAATGAAGTTAGACAAAAGTGATGCAATGATAAAAAATGTAGGGTTTTCCTAGTCAAATATGTACCAGGGGTAGAAGAAAACATTAGCATGTTTGAATGGAGTGACAGTCCCAATAGACAAAAAAGATATATTCAATATCTCCCACTAGGAACATCACATCGTATAAGAAAGAACTCTTTAATTGCCCTCCATTTCTACTTCATAAACTAGTTGTGGTATAACAGCAACTTTATGAACTGTTTCTTCCCCACCCACAGAACAGGGCTAGAGAATGAAGATAAAATTAAGTACCTAACTGTACTTGAGACCTTTCACCCTGAAGTGACAAAACATGTAGACATGGTTCAGTCTTTCCTTAAAGCCTGTGTTCAAATTTCATTTGGTCCCTCTTAAGCTGAGTGACTGCACAGAGTCTGTCCAACTCTGGTGATGACGGTGTCCATAATAAATGTCAGCATCCATGCCCTGCTGATTTTGCTACCCATCTCCGAAGGCGAGCCCTCCCACCCTAGAAGGATGGGTGCTCACAATCAGATTTCCACTGGAGTCCTATGGAGAGAGAGGCATGGAGCGTCATAGGCCAGAAAAATCCCATGCGGTGCATTAAAAGGTTGATTATAGTAATGGAAGGATTACGAGCTTATTAAAGCATCTGTCTATGCCTGGGATGAAGTTGTGGTTTCAGTCTGGACGAAAGGAAATATTTTTGCTCTAAGGTGTAGATTTCTAGTCCGCCCAGAATTAGGATTCAGTAATGAGTATCCTGCTTCCCCTAATCTCAGCGGGCCAGGGCCAGCCCCACTAGCAGGAGAGGACTGGTCACAGCAGCTTTGGCAGCGGTGGTGCTGCCTCTCGGGAGAGTATATGTGCTGCCTAAGAGATTTTGACAGAGACCTTTCTTATGAAAATAAATATGCCCATCGAACTGCATATTGCCAGAAGTCTTAATGAAAATGTGGATGGCTGAGTTGGTTCTGAAAACTCAGCTATCAAAGGGAAGCAAAAGCAGCATTAACTATTGACAAATGTGCCCATTTTCACAGAAACAATGAATGGTTTCCCTACTTGGAATGGAAAGGTAACTGCTTCCCTGCCCACGTCCTACGTTCTCTAGGACTGTGGCCAGATTCTGAGGCACTAGCTCAATCCTCTGGACACACCCAGGGCTATTGCTTCAATGAGCATCAAATGCCACTAGTATTCAGACCTAAGCACTAAAGTACACCTAAAAATTGGACTTTCAGATAGAAAAAAAAAGAAAACAACCAGAGCCAACGTGTTACAGAGAATACTCTTTCCTTTTCTCTACTGCCATCTCCATCTCCCTTTTCAGCCATCAACGGTTTTGCACTCACTATGTGTCAGACACTGTGCTAAATGTCTTATGTGCATTACCAGCCTTATGACTTCTCCCCTCTACAAATGAAGACACAGGCTCAAAAAGGCTAACAAAAGTCACAGAACTGGTAAGTAGTGGAGGCAGGGCTTAAACCCAGATTCGCCTGACATGAAGCCCGTACTTTTAGCCATCATGATAAACCACCTTCCTGAACTGTACCCTTCTTTACTCTGAATTCAAAATGTCACGTGGCCAGACACCCATCACTGATGTTCTTCTGATCTCAGGTCTCTGTTTTCATTGTAAATTTTGCTTTTGTTTTACAATTGCATGCCCACAACTCTTGTCCAAACTCTGCTGTCAGCCAGGAGAGGCTGCTTGGCAGCTGTGCGTTGCACTGGCTGAGGCTGGTTGAGAGAAATGGGGAGATGGGCTGAAAGGCTGATAAGTAACAGCTGAACTTCTTTCCTGATGCAGGCTACGTGTCTGATCCCATGAGCCCGATGCATTTTCATTCTTGCCGGAATTGTGGCAGCTTTGAGGACAGCAGCTGACAGCATTCCGCATTTACCTAAGGAGAGTTTTCCCCCAAACTGACAGCAACAATTCCAACCATGGCAGCCTTGCTTCCATTTATATTTTACCCTCTAAGGTCTCCTTAAATTGGCTTATTCATACTGGTCCTATTTAATTCCCCACCACAAGTTGGGCTTCGGATTTGTGGCTGAGGAATGAAATGCAAAAGAACCAAAACAGAATGTATTTGAAGAATTGTTTTCAATTTTGTAAAGGAAAAAATAATTTTATGTTGTTGGTTGGAGGTGGGGCCTTAGTCGTTGGTGGGGACTTAACAATTATTATGTTTTCATAGACTGAATTAAGTAGACTTGTGTTTGAGAGTCATGCGTTTGATTTCTTAGAATATTGTTCATTTTCTTATCTCATTATGTTACTTAAAGTGTCCAGCTCCGTGATTAAAGATTCTTTGGTGACATACAAAATTGACTCAGAAGTGTATTTTATTCCAATAAGACTTCTACTGAGTACACCTTTCTTTCAGACATATTGGTAAAAATAAGTATTGATCTTCAGATCAAGAAGCTTGCAAAAATATAACACTTATTATTTGGCCTCCTCTCTAATGGTACCTCTGTGCTCTGCCTGGGTGACCTGTTGCTGTCAGCACCGAGGTGTCACAAATGCCATCGGTACCGTTATGAAACCGACCCATGCATGCAAAGCTGCCATTCATACCAGGGTCTGGCACAGTGCACTGGGAGGATAGTTGAGGTACCTGCTACCTTCAGAAAAAGAGAAGTCTTCCCTCCACACTCCCAACAAGGAAGACAGGAATGCTTCCACCAACAAAATAGTTTTGCCATTGAAAGACAGACCTGGAAAAAACAGTCAGGAAACCATGAAAATTCAGTGTTATAATTACTGCTATTCACCTTGGTAAGGGAAATAACATTAGTAAAGGAAGATTGGGCATCCTCTAAATCAAGGTTTCTGGATCTCAGAACTATTGGAGGGAGTAATTCTCTGTGGGAGCTGTCCTATGCACTGTGGGATTTTTTTTTTTTTTTTTTTTTTTTGCACTGTGGGATTTTTAATAGCTACCTGGCTTCTACCTCCAGATGCCAGTAACATCTCCCTAAGTCACAGCAATCAAAAGTGTCTCCAGACTTTTCTTAATGTGCTCTGGGGGACAAAAATCTCCCCAGGTTGAGAACCACTGCCCTAAATCCTGAGATCAGGGAGCTGAAGAGGAATGAAAGGAAGATAGAGCCTGACTCTGACTGGCTGCATTTAGGCAAAACTGCTTTCTCCTCCTCCTTAGTAGTGTGGATTCATAGACAAACGGAGCTGAATGAGTGCTGATTGCTCCTTCTGTGTCTGTGGCAAGCTGCCCCATTCTCCCCCCTCCCCTACCAATTAGAAATGATGTTGCTTGCGGGCAATTTCTATCAGAACAGCAATGCCCCCTCTATTCCTTCAGAGCCTTTCCTTATGACCTGTGGTCGCAAAGTTGAAAGTCCCCACATGTTCTGAAGAGCTTGGCGACAGCCCAGTGTGAATCCAGAGGTAGAAGTGAAAACCATGGTACTTCCAATTAAATTTATCCTTTTTCAGCCCCCAGCCTTTTCACTTCCCCACCCAATTTTTCCGGAGTCACAGATACTCTATCCCACCAAGCGAGTTGCCAAGGGGCTTAATCATAAGCAGGACCAAGGAGCTTGAAGTGACCATATTGGCAAAATGCCTTCTGGCAAAGACAGAAAAAGAGAAAAAAGGGGCTGGTTAAAGAGCACCGGTCTCCCCAACTCTCCCTCTCCTCCTCTGCTCTAGGTACTTTAGGAAACCAGCCAGCACCAGCCTGGGAAACTTTGGGGCTTAATCCTTTTGAGTTGAGTTGAAAGGAATAACTTGGAAAGTTAAAAATTTTTAAATATATACATACATACCAATTTTAACTAAAAGATTCACAGTAGGTGTAATGCCGAATGTGTGTCTAATCAGGATTAAAGCAGGAATCCTCCCAGGTTCCCACTGAATGGAGGTCAGATCCAGAGGAATGACTGCTTCTGAAATACCCCTCTTTTAGAGAAGGATTTTCTAGAACAAATTTGTCAAGCTCCCTTTCTTTGTTTCCTTTAATTAACCACCTCCTCTCTCCACACTATGTCTCCTTATGTTGCTGCTTCCCTCTGGCTCTTGTTAAGTATCTGTGTCTTGATTCCTGAGAAGGGTAACCTTTTCACAGAGGCCAACCTATAGCTCACAAACCCTTTTCATTACTGCACTTTTAATGCGGCCCAGGGATCATCTTAGAGCTTGCCTCGAGACCATGGGGATTTTTTGTGTTGGTTTTTTTTTTTCTCCTTGCTGAAAAAAATGTCTCACTAATTGCTTTCTTTTTGTGCTGGTAAAAATGAACTTCTATGATCATGTTTTTGCATGCTTAGCACATTAAAATTTTTTTTCCATGTGCATGCAGCACTGAGCTCACTTAGAAGATGTTCAATTAGCTAAAATTGTAAGCCAAATTACAGCAGCACCAGGACAGAGTTATTCCAACACAGTGATTATTTGGGTTAAATTATTTCCAAAGCTGACATTTCCCTGGGAAAGAGAAAAAAATGGGTGCCAGTAGTAGGAAAAAGGGCTAGTGCTAGACAATCCATCTGAAATGAAGGACCTGATTTCTTTCTCTCTCATGCTCTCTGCCTTTCCTTAGTTTCTTCTTACCTTCCTTCCATCCTTCCTTCCTCCTTTTCTCCCTCCAACAATAATCATTAGCTTTGGAGTCACTCGGGCCTTCTACGGTAGTTGTGTGACCTTGGGCAAGTCACTTTACCTATCTGAGCTCGTTTGTAAGATGGTGATAATAAAAATTATGTTGTAAAGTTGCTGTAAGGATTACAAATAATATAAAGTGCATTGAATAGTTCCTGGCACACCATAGTCAATATTGTAAATGTTGTTGTTGTTTATTTTTATATTATGTCACCACACAGCCAAAGAGCTATTCTACAGAAGTAGAGCATGAGAAGGGTAGAGATTTTTCTCTCTTGTGGAAATAACCATTAACATCCCTAAAAACCCCACCTTTGCAAACAGCAAACTGCCAAGCTTATGCTTTTGAGGCAGTTGGAGCCAAGATGCATCAGCCTAGACAGTGACATCTTATTTACACCTGGAATAAAATCTGAAGAGAAATGATATCCTTTAAATCAAATACAAGAATCAGAAAGAATTTCTCAAACAAGGGGGATGATAATTAAAAATAGAAAGAAAACACATTTATTGAGTATCTGCTATATGGCAGGAAGTGTTTTAGATGATTTTAAGTGTATTATTTCAATTAGTTCTCAAAATAGCTCTGGAAAGGGAGAATGCTCTTCCTGATTTTCCAAGTAAGTGACAAATCCAAGCTAGTATAGAATGGAATCAGGTTTCAAAACTCAGCTTGTCTTACACTAGCATCCATGAGTTTTTCACTACATAGTACTGCCTCCACTGTGATGGAGAAAAAGGAATAAAAATAGCAAACAGTCACAATCCAGAACTGTGGTAAAAGCAGACAAATCTGCAGTTCTGCAGTCCTGAGGAAAATTTGGGAATTACCCAGGAGAAGTTGCAGGGACAAAAATAAAAACAACCAAACCACCAAACCTGTCTTGATTACTATGGCTCATGATTGCAAAGTAAAACCAAAAAAAAAAAAAAAAAATCATCATTTCCTCTGTTTTAATTATGGAAAAAAGAGGGCTAGAATAATCTCAAGGTTCAAAAAACATACATTGTTATTTTCTAGGCACAAAGAGCCAGAAATGATTGACAGAAGCAAGACTCTCACCGTGATAAGCAGGAACAAAACAATTATGAGGGCAAAGCACAGCAATTAGGGAAGCCAAGGAGTTGCACATTTTCCTCTCCTTATTAGCACACTGGGTGGGGAAAGTGAGGAGAGATGGTGTAGCCGTTACCAGTAGGATTTGAATACCTTTTTCCTTCCTAGTTTTGTGTTGCTTGTAGTTACTCAAGCATGCTGACTGCAGAGCTCCCCCCTGATCAATTCCCTTCTATATTTCACGAGCCACAAGGGCAAAGATGAACCGTTTGACAATTGCAGTCCCTTCACAGGGGATCAGTTGAAGGCTCAGCTGCTGCAGTAACAGACTATGGTCCAAGACTGTCAGCTCAATTAGCACCATATGCAAAACATGATGGAGAAGCAAAGTTCCTCTCCCTCCTTGGACATCCTACCTTTTGGAAGGCTAACTAGATACAAAAAGAGCAAGGGTTGTACATTTCTCCTCAGGCCAGAGATCCAAGGCAGCACAGCAGCCGACCCAATGGCAGGGTACTAATTAAATTAGGCTTCTAGAATTAAAACACTGCGCCGGGTGCCAGGCCCCACTGATGAGGACAGGTCTCCGAAGCACTCTCAGTCTAACTTTATGTTTAATTAGTGAGACAAAAAGAATAGTATCTCAAACATCTGTCTTCTAAGCAATGGACTCATATGCAGGAAAAAGGTATCTTCGCCATCTTTAAAGAAGGTTTTGAAGCTCACTAATTTCACTAACTTCCATCTCTTCTTTTATCTCAACTAATCAGGAAAGGGAGAGATTTCAGCAAGACCACGAAATGCAATGAAAATAATTTGAATGTTGGTTTGCCCTTCAGTTTTTACTCATAATAATCCATGGTCTGCTTAACACCACTTCAAAAATTAATCCACAGTGAAGAATGTCAGGTTCTTCTTTCAGAGGTTTTCTTTTCCTGTCCTTAAACTCAAATCAGTCAGAGGGAACGGAATTAATGTCCAGATTGAGGATAGTCTGAGGTGAGAAGAATAAAAATGGATGGGACACTGGATGACATATGTTTATCCTGTACCAGGTATAAAATTGTAGGAGGCAGACTAGCACAGAGCAGTTCTCAAACTTCAGCCTATGTCAGAATCACTAGAGGGTTCATTCAAATGCAGATTGCTGGACCCCACCCCAGGGTTTTAGAATCCGAAGTTTTGGAGTGGGACCCAAAAGCGTGCATTTCCAACAAGCTCCGGGGAGACCTGATGCTGCTGGTCCCAGGACCACACTTTGAGAAGCACTGGCATTGTAGTGAGCTTTCGAGTCAAGCATTGGTGAAAATCTGGTTCAGCCCCTCACTGTGTGTGACCTTCCATGGGCAAGTTACTCAGTCTCTCTGACCCTCAGATTCCTCATTTATAAAGTGGAGACAATGATTCTTACTTCATAGAGAGGATTAAGTAAAATAATGCATGAAAATCACATATCACAGTGCCAGGCACATGATAAATGTTCCATAGCAATCAGCCATGCTTAATATAACATGACTGGGAGAGCAATCAACCAAGCACCAAGGGCTAATCTTTAACTTCCTGGATGCTAATTAAAGGATTATGGTTTGAGAGAATTTAAGTGTTTGTAAGACAAATAGACCCTAAATTAGCATCCTATAATCGAGGTTATACAACAAAAAGAATATGAGAATAATGTAAAAAGCACAACATGAATAAAATTATAACCAAATTTGCAGTGCAGTAAAGTTAAATATAAATGGTTAATTACTAATGTCTCCAAGGAACATGAATTAGACTCCTCTTTTGTGTTACCTCAAATCTTCTTGGTCTCACCTATGCCATTGGCCACTGAGTCATCCACCGTCACCACAAACCAACTTCCTGTGGGCACAACTTGACCACACCTTGCCTCATATCAAGCCTGGTTCCTATTGCCTTGTACCCCCCAGATCACTGCCATGGGGCACCCCTGTTGCCCTGAAGAGAGATGTCCCAAGTTCTTGAGGCCTTTGCAGCTCAACCTAGCAATTAACACTTGGGGACCTATGGAGTAAACCTTTGACCAATAGGGATCAGGGCCAGGGAATAAGGGCCCTTAAGGAATAAGGGCCCTTCAGGGATCAGAGCCCTTCTCCATCACACCCCAAATGTCCCAAGGCACAGTTATTCTTAGAGTCTCAGAAGACAGTTTAGTGAGACTGACAATCAGTTGCCCTTGATTCCAAATACCGTCCAGCTCAATACCACACTGTAGGATTGGCTCTCCCTCCTACCCTTCCTCACCCCTGCTCTCCTCATTCCCACTTACATGGGATTGCTTTCCCTAAAGAAATAGTAGCACATGAGGTTTTTAGTCGGGCTCTGCTTTCTAGAGAGACCAAGCCAGGATAGACAGTATGTAAATAAATGAATTTTGACTGCTAGTTTCTCCTTAGTAAGGAGTGGTTTGTGGAATGAAGGAGTGAGCAATTGGATAATTAAATGAGAGTAAGAATGAATTAACAAAGGAGTGAAGGGATTCAGTAGGCTGCTGGGCTGAGATCATCATTTTAGCCTTGTTCCTTTCAGCCCCTTTGACTCTCCTATTGTCTTTGTTAAAAGATAAACTGTGGCATTTAAAAAATTTTAAGAATTTATTTGAGCAAAACTTCATTTAAAGTGGGTAGGGCCAAATCGGAAGTAGTTAGGAGCAATCTACCTGCAGGAACCAGGGGCAAGACTTTTATGGAGAAGAAACAGAAACAAAGCAAAGCAGTTATTTGATTGGCTCTAGCTTAAGTGGTTGCCTTATTTGGGAAAGCCTAGTTGGTTGTTTGTGATTGGTTGTCCTTAGATTTTGATTTCTTAACCTTGAGGCATTTACAGGTTTAGGTTTTGGGTTGTTTAGTAGGCTGGTAAGGCATTAGAACCACCTCAGTCTAACGGCTTCCTTGTTTAATTAATTTAACACTGTTTTCACTCTTTCACAGTTTCTCTTTTATGTGTGGGATGTGGTACTTAGCACTACTCTGCTTGATTATGCCCTTTGTAAGTAACACTCACCAGCAAAACTGGCTCTGTGTTGCTAGGGATTTGCTACCTTCACTCTAAATTTCTATAAGCTGATTTTTTCCTCTCCCTTTTTGGTTGTTATTTCTCTCATTCTATCAATCTGCTTACTAATTTTTCTACTTTATTAGTATATTCCTATTTAGCATTCTCATTATTACTGCTATTCTTTTTCCTCCCTAGTTGTGTGTTTAGTGTCTCTACAAGTTGGAAATGACTTTTTACGTACCCTTCAGGGAGTTCTTTCATTTGCATGAAAATGACCAGTTTCCTGGCATTGCCAGGAGGGTACTAACCCCCCAAACAAACTCTGTCTCTGTGGTGCTTCTTGTTCTTTCAGTTTAATCATCCCTCACCCCTTGCTTGGAAGTCTAATGAATGAAATGATCTGTCATTGCTTTTGCTTTTAACTCTTCAATGCTCCTTAAATATGGGCTCCATGCATTTTTTTTCAGTAGCAGTCCCAAAAGAATAGGGAAGCAAAGCTCAGATTTTGTTATAGACGACCCCCACCTACCATGTTACAGTTCCTCCTTAGTACAGTAATTGCCTGCCCATCCTTCAAGCCATAGTTCTTCACATAGACAACAAGGAAGCTGAATAAAAAAATGAACAAAAGAGGGCTGGATTGGAAAGGCACCAAATTAAAGGCAAAGATGAGGATGAAAAGCAATGGAATAAAGGCATAGGGTTGTTAGTCTACCACTCAGTTCTGCAGAACCCTAAATGTCCAAGATTTTTGGCATCCACATATTCACCAAAAGTCTTCCATCTCCTGTATTACAAAGTCAATGCATTTTGGGGGCAAGTTCAACTGGTCAAATCTATGCAAAGCAAGCACATTTTAAAAAATTCTAGCAATTAAAATAATTGGCTAGCTAAGAAAAGACTGTCCTAGTTAATTGGTCTCCACTGAAGAAACATTAGGCTTAAGGGAAAATGTATGTTTAATAGAAGTAATAAGTTATTAATACAAATGGAAATCCTGCAAAATGTAAAACAGTGAGTAGTGAAAACTGTTCAAGTTGCTTGCTAAAGCTAAATTAGTTTGTTCCTTTCTCCCACACTATCCATTAAGCTGTTAACTGATTTAAAATATTAATAGAGTTCAGGAATCACAGAGAAATACCTCCTTATTTGCAATTTTTCTGTCAGATGTCTTACTACTGTATCAAAAATGATTATTCATAGTACAAGCACATGTTGCAATTAATCAAAGCCATATTGCACAGCAAACAGGAGTGTTTACAAATGTTCTTAGAGTTCTTAGCCTGGTTAAAAAACAGATCCTGTATCCCCTTATAATTTTAAATGATCTGCCTTAAAAGTCATGTTTTCTCTTATTTTTATAGATTCCATAGAGTTCAGTTTTCCTGTGGTGCTAATTTATGGTGTTTATTTGCAAACCCGGCATTAATAACTATCAAAAAAAAAAAACAACCAAACCCACCATGCATTTAAAGGGAGCTATTAGTTGCATCTCCAAGGAGAAGATGACTAGTTTTCTGTGCCCTCGTGCAGCTGCCTGTCACCCTGCTGGGTCACTCAGGGATTTCCTAATATACAGCAGGCAAATGAGTGTTTGTTATCATTTCTTAGGGCTTTGTTGCAAAATGCCTTTGGAGAACTGGGATAAACTACGAGTGTGTCACACACAGCCCCTTTTCCCCATTGTTTTAAGGCCTGGTCAGAGACAGAAGCCACATCCTCATTCACACCCTCTTGTCTCTAGACCTTACCCTGGTTTCCACTCTGCTCTTTTTTTTAACTTTTTATTTTAGATAATGATCAATTCACAGGAATTTCCAAAATAGTGTACAGAGAAGTCCTGTGTATTCTTCGCCCAGTCTCCCCCAACAGAACATCTTGCATAACTACGGTGCAATATCAAAACCTGGAAATAGATATTGGTCTACTCCCCTTTTTATTTTTGAAATTTTTAAATTTTATTTTACTTTTTGACAGGAAAATAGGATTTATTGGTGGATGTGAGTAAGGAGGGGACAGTGCCAAGGGTGTCATGAGTGCAGGGTCTGCCATTTGTCCAGAGGGCCATGATTAGGGATGTATTTGACTCCACAGCCTGAGCCACTTTTCTGTCACCATATTTTCAAATTCAGCAGCAGTAAACTTAGTAAATCCTCACTTCTTGGAGATGTGGATCTTCTGGTGGCCAGGGAACTGGAACTTGGCCGAGGGTAGGGCCTCAATCACATCTCCTTATTCTGCAGCTTGGTACGGATGGACATTATGACTTGGCCACCATGCCCTGGGGCTTTCCAAAGGCACTGTGCATACCTATCTGGAGCCTAGACTGGGGACAGCATGCCAGTCATGAATGTCCACTGGAAAGGGCTGCCTCCAAGGTCCCTTAGGGCAACCGATACAGACAACAGGCTCATACACTACCCTACCTAGGAGGCTGCTGTTTGCAGCCATTGCACACCAGGCCCCCACAGGGAAAAGAGCACGGTAGGCTGAATTGGCTGCAAGGTCTACTCCCATTTTTAAAGGGACCTATTACTTACCTCTGAGTAGAAAGAGGCCCTGAGCCCATCTTATGCTACCAGCTACAGTGGACAAATTACAAAAGAGTGAAAAAAAAAAATGAGGTATTCAGAGGGTAGACTACTCCTTTGCTTCTCTACTAGAAAGTTTCATACAACCTAGTTGTTTCCTTGACCTATATGTGAACTCTTCCTTAAAGTTGATATAAGGGAAGAAATATCACTAACAAGAGCGTTACAATTTTAAATGCCACTAAAAAGAGCATTACAATGTTAAATGCCAATAACAAGAGCATTGTGATTTAAAAATCTCTTCCCAACCATTTTAAGACAATTGTGTTAAACCATCATTTAAGAAGCTTTAGTTGTGGAAAAATTTAGGCTCAATCGCTAGTATCTTCATAGTCAACCTGAACTTTATTGGGAATTTGTAACTGTGAATATTTGAAAAAATATATTCTCTCACTTTACAATTAAATGATATAAATATTTTGAAGATTATGTCAAAAGTCTGTCTTTTGTAACATAAGGACTCAATAATTTGAAGGGCTTTCCCAGTATAAGTAGAACCTGCATAAAATTAAAATTTTTACTTTATTACTGAATTTGCAGTGAATAAGGAAACACTTAAAAAAAAAAAAAAGAAAAGGTGAGCTAAAACCATCAGTGATCAGGTAAGGACAAGGGAAAAACAAGGTTGCCCTGAGGGCAATGGGCTATTAGTACTGAAACTGGTGACTAAGCCTTGCGCCAACAGTGAGGGGGAAATTTATTAAAGATTGGCACACTAAACTGGACCCTGAAAGGATTATTCACAAACTAAAATTAACACAATACTCACAGACAAATGAGAAACAAACCACCATGAATGAAACTCAACAGAAATAACAAGCTACAGTTCCAGACACCGAAGATATCAGATATTAGAAGAATCGGTTTGGGAATAGAAAGTAGCTATGCATACAGTACTTAAAGAAATTCTAAAAATAAAATGACACAAAGTAGGAAAAAATTAGCAAGCAGCATGGGACCATCAAAATGAACAGATAGATTTGCAGTTTTGTAGTTAAAGGAGAGGGTGTTGGAGTAGATAATACAATCACATGCCTGGTAAAATGAAGAAATAGGTCTAGTGTTGGTAGTAGACATCTGGTGGGTTGGGAGATGTTCTGACTAATAAGAGAAAATATAATATCACTGTGCATCTATTCATATATTTTTAAATTTGTTTTGCTCTTATAAGAAAATTTGCTGTCAATACTATTGATGATTATTGCCACTGTAATATTATCCTAAAGTTTTATCATGCAGTTTTATAGACCCTTTCTCCACTTTAAATGTTGATAGAGGTGGTACAGGTACATATACCTTAGGTTTCTGGCACCCTTTGGAGATTCACTTTAGTTTCTGTATAAGTTGTTTTTATACTTCTCTTTTTTCCCCTGTAGTCAATTATATTTCATTCTTATTTTATGCCTATTACAGAAAAATATAAAAAGTTTTTGTGGATACCAGTGACTTATAATAAATAGTAAGTTTTAACAATTTTATATCACTTTTTAGCTATCTTTGGATTACATATTAATTCATTTTGAATATTTCAAAATCAATATTGAATTGTTATATTTCAATATGTCTCTCAATATGCTTTGAATATAGACATGACTAAGGCTTACTGATGGACTTGACATGGAATGAGAAACAGAGAGATGAACAGTTTTTGTGAAAAAAAAAATGAACAGGTAGACTTGGATTAAAGACTAAATACAACTTTAAGAAATGAAAAATAAAATTGTTGAAAGTACAAGTACAATGAATGCATTAAATAGAAGATTAGACAGATAAATAGAAAAGAATTGGCAGATAGCTCTAAAGAAATTACACAGAATACAACTTTAAGGAACAAAAGGTGAAAAAGTCTCAGAACTTTTTTGCTCATCTCTAAAATAGGAATTAAAATACAGTCATTCCTCAAGGTCCATCCATGTTACTGCAAGTGGTAAGATTTCATCTTTTTATGGCTGAGTAGTATTCCATTGTATATATATATATTATACCACATCTTCTTTATCCATTCATCTGTTGATGGATACTTAGGTTGTTTCCATATCTTGGCTGCTGTAAATAATGTGATGAACATGGCGGGTGCATACATCTTTTCAGACTACTGTTTTTGTATTCTTTGGATAAATACCCAGAAGTGTGTCATATGGTAGTTCTATTCTTAATTTTTTGAGAATCTCCATACTGTTTTCAATAGTGGCTGCAGAAAAACTAACAAACAAACACAAAATAAATGAACAAATCAAACCAAACAAAAACAAACACAGAGATACAGAGTAGTGATTACCAGAGGGGAAAGGGTGAGGGGGGCAGAGAGTGGGTAAAGGGGATCAACTGTATGGTGATGGATGGAAAATAAACTTTTGGTGGTGAGCACATTGTAGGGTATACAGAAGCAGAAATATAATGGTATCAGCTTAAAGAAAAATGCACAACATAAAAGTTATTAGTTAAGTTTTATTTGGGGAACTTACTAAGGACTATAACCTGGGAAACAGCCTCTCAGTTTAACCTGAAGAGGTAGGGGTGGAGCCAGGATATATATAAATTTTTTGGCTGGGAAATATGTATAGTCAAGCATACATCTTGGTAACAGTTCACTGCTAATCATAAACAACAGTTAATCTCAAGTTAATAATTTTAGTGCTTTTCTATGTATGGGAAGATGCGAGAATCTAGGGTCACTGAAATTCTTCCTCAGATATGCATCTTAACTATCTAGATGAATTCTTCTTAGGGTGCTCTGTCAGTGGGTGACTGCAATGGATTGTGACTTAACCTTTGCATATTGGGATGATGAGCAACACTCTTTGTTCTTTTTGTTTACATTATACACATAAAACTTATATAATATTATAAATAATTGTTAGCTCAATTTAAAAAAATACAGTCATCCCTTAGTATCCAAGGGGCATTGGTTCCAGGATCCCCCCATGGATACCAAAATCCAAGGATGCTGAAGTCTCTTATATAAAATGGTGTAGTGTTTGAATATAATCTATGCACATCCTCCTGTATGCTTTAAATCATCTCTAGATTACTTATATTACCTAATACAATGTAAATGCTATGTAAATAATTGTAAATAAAATGTAAATGCTATGTAAACAGTTTCCAGTACACGGCAAATTCAAGTTTTGATTTTTGAAACTTTCTGGAATTTTTTAAAAAATATTTTCGATCTGCCATTGGTTGAATCTGCAGATGCGGAACAGAAGATAGGGCAGGTACAGTGGGCTACAGAGGGCCAACTGTACCTGCCCTATCTTCTTCTGTTTGCCACTAGATTCTACTTCATGAGAACAATGCAAGGTACGTGTGATAGTAACCTATAAGCGGAAAACACTATTATATACCAACAGGTAGAATGGAGACTACCTCTGTCCCTTTCTGTCTCTTTCCCTCAAGGCTATCCTTATCTAATTTATTTTTCTCTTTGTTGGTTCTCTTCAAATCGTTCTTGTTCATTCTACTCTGATTTTCCCTGGACATAACTGTTGAGAGGCAAAGTGAATATAATCTGTGATTTAGCCCTTCCCCAACCCCTTAGGATCAACTGAGGCACCTGTTTGCCAGGTGTGGACTGGACAGGTGTGGAGCTATTTATCACACTGGTTAGAGGCACTCAGTTGAGAGGCAACCCCTTGACTTGGGTGGCTCAGGGTACACAATCCTTTTCAAGGATTGGAAAGTGCACTGAGCCTTAGGAGACACATGGGCTAGGAATTGCCAGGAGCACAAGTTCTTCTACTGAGAAGTGGCGCTCAGCTCTCCATGGCTGTCCAGAGGCTAATCAGCCACAAATCTACTGAGACTCAGCTTCACAGATCTTACAGTTTGCAAATGGAGATTAAGATTTGAAAACAACAGAATCTAATTGCCATTGAGAAGCAATCCCCTCTAGAAGAGGCCTCAGCAGCGAAGAGAAGGATATTTATTGTAGTCTAATAGGGTATGACTCAAATACAGCCTCTTGGGCAACAGAAGATGATTCCAGCATTATCCTTGCAATTGTAGTGGTACTGTGTGTTGGAAGCCCTCATCTTTGTGGTGTGAAGGGCAGGATTCAAAGTTCTGGCTAAGAGAGTAGACTCTAAAGCAGTGGTTCTCTACCCCAGCTGCACGGGGAGCTTTCAAAGAGACTGGTACCCAGTCCTACGCCCAGAGATTCTAATGGTCTGTGTGCAGCCTGGACGTCAGGATTTTTCAAAACCTCCCAGTAAGTTCTAATGTGCAGCCCAGGCTGAGAACATTTGAGAACGCTGGTTCTCACAGCTCAGCGTGCATCAGTGTCACCTGGTGGCCTTTTTAAAACACAGTTTGAACTCTAGCTTCTCAAGGTCTGGTCCCTGGCTCAACAACATCGGCAGCATGTCGGGATTTGTTAGAAATGCAGATTCTCGGGTGCCGTACAGCCCTAATTAATTGGAAATTCTAGGAGTGGGACCCAGCACATTCGAATTTAAAAGGCCCTCCAGGTGATTCTAATTCAAAGCTAAACTTTGAGAACTCCTGCTCCAGATGGAGCCATTTTTTTTCTGGGTTAAACCCCATCTGTGACACTTCCTAGCTTTACAACTTGAATATGTTACTTCTTTTTGTGTCTCCGTTTCATCACCTATAAAATGGGGCTAATAGTACCTTCCTCATTGCATTGTGAGGCTTAATGAGTAAAGAAATAAAAGAGTAAAAGAATAAAATGAATAAGATAGTAAAAGCATAATGTGTTAAGCTGTATTATACCGATTTAAATTAGGCTTCTGAAATCACATTAACATCTACCTTTTAATCTCAGTAGTTATTCAGAATTGAGATCTGTGGAGAAAAGCCTTGGCTCCCAATAGTAATCACCTGGGGAGATTTTTTTAAGTCCTGTGGCCCAAACCTCACCCCCAGAGATTAAAAAAAATCTCCGGGGAATTCTAAGGTGCAGCCAAATTTGAGAACCAGTGATTCAGATTTGAGTTTGTTAAGCCGATTTGTTTATGCTTAGATAGGTTTGTAATTTGTTGAATTCTACTGGAGAGTTCTGTGCTTAGTAGGGAGCCACTAACATTATGATTCGTTCAGTGGGGAGAGTTTCCATTCATTCTCAAAGATTTTCTTTTCTTTAAATTAATCAATGGCAGATGTGTGTGTGCACACGCATGCGCCCATGTATGCATAAAATAACTAGTATGTGGTGCTTCTGCTGTCTCTAACCATAAATTTTTGCATTCTCAGTGGGGATTATAAACAGGCAATGACAAACCTCAGGACATCTGTAATTCAGACGACCAAAATATTTCACTTAAGCCGCATTTGAAAACTTGTATTTCAGCATTTGCAAAGCAAGAACAAAATTAGCTGTTCTAAAAAACAAAACTGAAAAACCATCAAGTTTTAGAGAGTGAATTTGATTAGAAATTGGGATTCTTTACCTCTAACAAGAAAATCTGACTAATGAGGAGCAGTATTGTGAAGTGAAATAAGCTCTAGACTAAAGATAGGAGTTGCAATCCTGCTTTGTCCCTCACCAGTGTGTAGCCTATTCCTCAGACCCGCTGGGTCTCTGCTTCCTCAATCTGATACGTACAGAGGTGCTCGTGGAACTTTTGATCTCCAGGGTCCCTATTACCTCTAATGTTTTATGAAAATAATGACCATTTTCTCTCCAGTCCACAAATTCAGATACTTCCTGCATCCTATCAACATCAATTAAATTTAGGCTTAAAAATTTCCAGAACGTGTAACAGCATTACCTCTGCATTTTAGCTGTTAGTCATCCTTTTACCAGATATTTATTGAGTGTGTGCCATGTGCAGCCACTGCTCTTGACACAGGGAATTGAACATGGACCAGAGCAGACCATGTCTCTTCTCTCATGGGGCTGACATTCTATTGCACAACAAGTAAGCCTGTGTTACAGGAAATGTAATTGTCACAACTCTACAGTTCCTTTTCCCTTCCTCACAACATCTCACACTTGCATTCTAACAGATGGACTAGAGAAGATGGTAACGGTGTGGAAGGAGAGATTGAAAACCTGGCTAAAGTGAAGCTTTTTAATAATAGTCTTAAAAAGAGAGGAAGATTGTAATAAATCATTCTTATTCCACCGAGGAGTGAAAGGGCAATTAGTTCCTTTGTGCCAGTTGTTTCCAAACTTTTGTGACTAAGGCACATTTTTGAAAACTGAAATTTCTGTGGCATATGAAATGGTGGGGATTGGGGAGTTGCAGGTGAGGATTAGTCTGCATAATTATGGAAGCTGATTGCTTTTCAAAAGCACAGGTTAGCAAACTACAGTCCTTGGGCAAAATTTGGCAGTCCACCTTCCTTTGTAAATAAAGTTTACACACCCATTTGTTTAAGTATTGTCTATGGCTGCTTTTGCCCTGAAATGTCAGGATTGAGTAGTTTTGACTGTATGTCCTGCAAAACCTGAAATATATACTATCTTCAGTAGTTTTGACTGTATGTTCTGCAAAAATCACGGGCTGATGAAATACCAAAAATGATTTAAGTGGCTTATCAGCTGACAAGTCAATTAGGTCCTAATTTAATGTTCTTGAAAACAAAGATTTGAAAATCACTTGACTTGCAGAAGGATTTATTAACCAGCCATTAAGGTAATGACCTTTCTCAATATCTGCCCCATATTTCAAATCATTCCTTTGTCATTTGTGTCATCCCAGAGACAACATAGTAAAATTGGTAAACGGATGAAGAGTTGGTCTCTATTATGAAGAGAGAATGGGAGATTGGCAAAAGGGAGATTAGCCTTGACTGCAGGCTAGCTCTCAGACAGGTCCATTTTATGACAAAAATACATATGGAGGTTGACGTCTACAAAGTAGCCTTAGCAGTGGATCCCTTGAAAATCTTCATCTCCCCTCAGAGGTACACCCACACCAGCTTGAGGGTCTCTGTGTCACATTAGTACCAAGCTCCTGAACAAGTGCGAGATTTCTCCTATAATTTTGTCCTTCCTATGCCCTTTAATCATAAGCAGATATTTAATAGGACCAGGAAACATTTGACAAAGGAGACAAAGAGCTAGTTCTTATATATTCTTTGGTATCAGCTTATCTATTTCAGGTATCTCTGTGTACCTCATTTTCCCTAGTAAAAAATGGGGTTTGCATCACTCCAAAATATTATAAGGTTGCAAAGATTATTAAACAGTCTGAGACTTCTGATAGGAATTTCAAAGGGAATGTGCATTCTCAAACATCCAGCATTTTATCGTAGAGTTTATGTTTTCTGTTATTTTAAAGAGCATAGTTTTCCTGTCACAGGGCATGATATTAGAGGGAAGGAGAAAACATAATAAAGGGGGAAAAAAAGGGTAAGTTTGACAGCAACTTTTAAAGAATTCCAGCTGTATTTATTTCCCTGTTCTTTGTACCTCTTGCCGCTGGCCACGACAACTGGGAATATCTTTCAAATGACACAGGTGGTATAGGAGACTAGAAGAAAATATTACCCCAGGTCAGAAGTGGCCTCTCAAGGGCCACAGTCCTTGAAGCTGTTGGAATACTTCACACGCTAGATGCATCTTTTTTACAGCCTTCTTTTCTTTTCTCAAATAATGATTTCCATTGGCAGTCATTGTGGCAAAATTATTGATCTTAGAAGTTTTAAACTACTCAACTGTAATTTATATTTACAACACAAGACTTTACAAAGCCATAGGAAAGGCTTAACTCAAGAAATTCAAATAACCTCATTCTGCCTATCTTTACTTTGGTTGTCTATTCCTCTCTTGAATTATTTAAATAATCTATCATATTCTTTGATCAATAATGACTGGAACTATAATCCTTTTCTTATCAATAAAAGATACATGCATGAGATTTGATTTTTACTTCTACAAGTAAACAAAAATATGTAGAGATTCACATTTAGCATCTTAGTATCTATTTAATATTCCTCTTCCTAGAAGGAAGTGTATGTGATAAAAAAAAGTCAGAGTTTGGAGTGAGAAGACATGAGATTGACCATAATTTTAGACAAGCCACTTAACTGAGCTTCTATTTACTTATCTATGAAATAATGATAACAATTTTCCTCTCTGATATTATTCCATGTATGTGAAAAGACATATATGAACGCAGTCAATATAAACACATATATTCAAAAAATACAGCCCAATGAAAATAATTCTCTCTGCTCTGCTCTATGGAGTTTAAATTTTGTAAGGAAAGGACAAAGAAGATTTTAAAAGTCTAGTCTTATTTATAAAGGACCATTCATGTCTTATCTGTAAACATATGGTTTATTTATGCTTTTAATAACGAAACTAGGATAAATAATCAGTTCAGTCGAACATAAAATAATTTTATCAATATAGTATTTGCAGAGAAAGAATTCACTTCATCGAACTATCACAACACTGAATTTCACAGTTAAACCCACGTGCAGACTGTAGTATAATTTTACAGAATGTTTTGATGGAATGTGTTAAATATAAAAATAATCCAATTCA
Source organism: Balaenoptera musculus (assembly GCF_009873245.2). Lineage (NCBI taxonomy): Eukaryota > Metazoa > Chordata > Mammalia > Artiodactyla > Balaenopteridae > Balaenoptera > Balaenoptera musculus. Next base: position 64,738,879 of record NC_045785.1, read on the forward strand.
ATTTCCATTTAGCACATTGTACAAAACTCATTCTTCAATGGAATTAACAAGTTTACAATCTTTCCATAAGGTGCTATGTATTCAAAGTGCTCTGTAGCAATGAGGTTGAGAGCAGCGAAAAAATACTGTAGAACGCCACAGTAATACAGCTCAGTAATAAATGAAATTGGATATAATGTAGATGAAATCCACTCATAAAATGTAAGACAATGGAGATCTATGATGTGCCATGAGAGATGCTCGTCCTCAGTAGGGGGTGGGGCTGAAGGACTTCACATATATATCATTACATTCCCAATAAAAATGAGTTTAAAGTTGAGGTCATCACTTTTAGAGTGAGTACCATTGCCTAGAGAAAAAAGAAAAAGAGAAGAGAGACAGATGGTAAAAGAGAGACAGAAAGAGAGACAAAGTACACAATGCTTCTGCAATCCATTTTCCAACTGAGACCAATCCTCAAAACAATCAATAGTCCGTGACAGCAGTTTTCAGACTAGAGGGTACATCAGAATTACCCAGAGGGCTTATTAGCACACCAATGGCTCTGCCTCACCCACTGAGTCTCCAATTTAATGGGTATGAGATGAAGGCAGGAATTTGTATTTGGAACAGTTCTGGGTGATGCTGATATCCTGATCAAGGGACCACGTTGTGAGAACCACTGGTCCATTATACCTTTGATCACTGAATGACTCCTTTATTAAAATGAAACACATCTATAAAGATAAAAAAAAAAAAAAAGATAATATGCCTGGTCCTTAGGGACACAGGGCAGCCAGTATGGATTGTATAATGATTAGGGCAGCAGTTCTCAATTTTGCCTACATTGTAAAACCAACTGAAGAATTAAAAAACAAAACAAAACAAAACACTGATGCCTACACCCATCTAAAACTAATTCGATCTGAATCTCTGGGGTAGGGTCAGGGATTGAATCATTCATGAAAGTGCCCCATGAAAGTCTAATGTGTAGCATAACTAGAGAATCACTGCTTTAGGACATTTTCTTTCACCTCCTCACATAATGAAAAGATGGCCAAACATGTGCCCTTTGGGGCACTGGCATATGAACAAAGAAAGATATCACAAGGAAATCAAAATCCCCAAGGGGCACACTGATACACAACTATTCCTAGTGATATGGGGGCAGGGGTAATTTAGAAAGAAGTTGTGACCATGGATTTGCAATGCACTGCAGGGTTAGTTCAGAGGTTTGAAATAACAGAACTTTGGAAGGTGAGCAGTATGCTAATTTAATCCAAGTTTCTTTTCCATTGAATGACACCAGCCAGAGTCTAGAGTCTAGAATGTTGGTGTATGGACTGATGTGCAATGTTTACCTGCTATAATGATTGTTACTCATTTTACGCAGCTAAATTATTTACTACATTGATTTAAATTGAGTGGCCCTATAAATAAGGCCCCCAGGAATGAAATGCCACAAGCATTTACCTGTCTACCTCAGAAAGCAAGACTACGGAAACACGCAAAAACAAAGGGCAATTTGAAACAAGATTTACACTTAAAATTACTCATCTGGCATAAATAGAAAGCATGATTATTTCTAAGTGTAAGTGAATAGACATGCCATGGAATCCTTTTCTGGAAGGACTTACAGGTCTGGAGCAATCTTTAGCACTGAGTATACTGGGAAGGACATTTAGAGCTCATTTTCACAGGCAAAGCCACAGATTGTAAATAAAACGCTCATGTATGAACCTGGGACTAATATGTGATTATAAATTAAAAGGAATTTAAACAAACCCCAGATATCAGGACTGGGACTTTCAGGTAATCTTTGGTAAAAGTCAAACATTTGAAAACTATCAATTTGATTTGAATGTAGACATGTTAACTATGTAGACTTAGGTATCAGCCTCCCAGTCCTCCATTAGGAACCGGCACCCTAGGGAGCGTTTCAGCAGCTCTTCTCAAGGTACTTGAGGTGCTACAGACCAGCATTGGCCGACTGGGAACTGCTCAGACAAGCACAGGGATTTAAAAAAACAAAAAAAGATAAAATCTAAAGTCCTCATTAGCTGATTCACTTTGTTATACAGCAGAAACTAAAACACCATTGTAAAGCAATTATATGCCAATAAAGATGTTAAAAAAAAAAAATCTAAAGTCCTGGTGAGATGCTCAGGTGATCCTTCTCCTCTGCCCTAAGTCTTCCAGAAGACGTCTTGAAAATATCCTGAAAAATAATAAAAAGGATAGGACTCTGAATATAGTCACTCAGGATAGTAGCAACCAGGCGCTAAGGATACGAGGGCATCAAGGAAATAGCAGGAACACGAGGAAATGTTGGAAATAATTTTGGTCTTTAGTTACAATCTTCAATATTTTACATCTATATATATTTTTTAACACGTTTTAAATATTTTAACATATGTTACAGATATATGCTATATATATTTATTAAACTTCACAAAAGTGCAGAATGGAGACATAGAGCCCATTTAAAGGCTGACAATCACAAAGGGAAATTAATTCTGGAATAGAGTTTAAGCCTTTCCTCCTGTGACCTGTCCCTGTGGCACACGCTCTCCTCTGTACCCATCTCTGGGGCCCTGTAAGGGAGGCAAGGAGGATCTCACTGCTTCAGAGAGCTGTGCTTGCAAAGACAGGGGCTGTGACTTAGAGCTGCAAAGGGAATAGAGACTGGTCCCTGTGTGGCTTTGGCCACCCTGTCCGTCTCACCCAGCCCCCCGTCCTGATGGGCTTGGGGCTCAGCAGCCCAGACTTGAAGCGTGTGTGTGTGCAGACACTGAGAAAGGCATGAGCCAACCCAAAGGGGAGGAGACCCCAGGTGGGGGAATCTGTTTAATCCTGCAGACAGGTCAGGCTTAAACTCACCATCAGCCGCGAAGGCTCTCAGGCCTTCCTGTGGTTCAGCGAAACATCTGGGTCTTCACTTCCTCTGTGCACTGCATGCTCTTGCTTCTCTTGGGTCCCAGTGCAATCGGGCTTTCCAGGGAGTGTTCCTGCGTCCCGTGCACTCTCTCTCCTGGGCTCTGACCCGCTCTCTTGGGATAATCCCAATCTGAATTCTTCAGCTGCCCCCGACTCCTGCCCCTCCTCAGGGCTCCGCGTCCCTGCCTCCTCTCCCACGGACTCCGCCTCCTGTGTGGGTTTAGCTTCCCCTCCCTCCCGAGCCGGCCCTGGCAGTGGGGCCCTCCCTTCCAGGTCAGAAGGTTCCCCTGGAGCCTCGACCGCAGCCTCCGTCTCCCAAGTCACTGTCGCCTCCTCCCCGCTCAGCGCTCTTTCCTCGACCGCCACCTTCTCTGCAGCTGCCGTTTCTCCTAGTGTCTCACCCACTCTGTGCCAGCTTTCCTCCTCAGCCACATCTGAAAAGGAGGGGGCTTCACGTGCTTCTGTTTGCCCCGCAGCTGGCTTTGAACCTGCCGACGCCTCCCGCTCTGCGGCTGGTCCGGCCGCGCCTCCTCCTTGGTGGCCATCTTCCCCAGCTGCAGCCACGGCCCGCAAGCCCCCGTCCCCCTCGGTGGCCCCGCTCTTCATCAGCCCTACCCCCAGAGTGCACTCTTCCTCCGCCGCCTCCTCTGGGTCCTCATCCATCACTTCTTCACTCAACTTTCCTGCCACGGTGCAGTCTCCCTCGGGAGCATCTTCTTGGATCATGGCTGGGACAGCCACTCCCTGTGGCGCCTGTAAAGGCCCTTCTTTATCCCTCCCCTCCCAGCCCATCAGGCTGGCCTGATCTTTGGCTGCGCACTCCCGGGCCTCGCCGGCAGCCCCGGGTGTCTGCGCCTTCCCCGAGGGCTCGCTTTCGGGAGCTCCTGACACCCCGCCTCCTGCAGGGCTCGGGCCCCCGTCCTGCCCTGCGGGGGCCACGTTCTCCCCGACGAGCAGCTCTGCTCTGCCTCTGGGCCCTGTGTCTCCAGCTTCTCTCAGTCTTCCTCCTCCTTCTTTCCCCCAAACCGTTGTGTCTTCCAGGGACTCTTCAAATTCAGGGCATGCTTCAGACATGGTCTCCTCTCGCTCTCTCAGTGGAGCCTCCCCTCGCGGCCCTGCGTCGCCAGTCAGTTCAGACGCCCTCATGGCTGCTTCAGCCTCAGTATCACGCTCCGTGTCATTTTGGGGGGCTTGTGTCTCTTCCTCGGGTCTTACTTCCTTCATGGGTTCCCCCTCTTCCTCTTGCAACTTTTGCTCTTCTTCTAAAGTGTCTTCATCCTGAAGCGCCTTTGTCCTTGTCACCGCTTCCCTCTCGGATTCGGTTTCCCCCAGAGGTGGCTTCGGCCTCTCAGCTGTCCTTCTCTCGGGCGCTGCATCTAATTCCTCAGGTGACACTTCTTTCCTCTCATCTTCCGTCTTACGCTCTGCCTCCATCTCAGCCCCCTCCCTTTCCACAGGGTCCTTACGAAGTCCCTCGAGGCTGTCCTCCAACACCCCCGTGCGAGTTGCCTGGGCCTTCACAGAAGTCGAGGAGCTCAAGGGCGTTTCCCTTCCCAGAACTGCCCCCCTCTCCCTGGCTGGCTCCTCTCCCCGCAGTATGGCCTCTTCTAAACCCTCCTCTCTCTCGGATGTAGCGTCTTCTCCGGGTCCCACGTCCTCTAGGTCTGTGGACGCTTCCCCCTCACTGTCCCCCACACCTGGCTGTGCAGACCCGGCCCCGCTCACAGCCGCTCCCTCAGGCTCTCCCTCCTCTGGCCTCGCCGCCTCTCTCAGGGCCGCTGCCTCCTGAGCGCTCTGTGACTTCACGGCTGCTGCCTGGCTTGTAAGCACGGCCTTCCCCTCACCCTGCTCCCCGTCGGAAGCTGCCGTGTCCGTCTCCAGCACCGTCTGCTTCAAGGCCTGCTCCTCGAAAGCCTCGCCTTCACTCAGACCTCCAGAATCTCTTGCTGCCTCTCGTCCTCTGGGGTCTAACCCCTCTTTTTGTGGCCTTCTATCCCCTTCTGCTTCTGCCTCTGCCCCACCTACTACGCCCTGAGGGATATTACTTTCCTCTGTAAACTGTCCTACTAATGCCGGCTGCTCTACTGTTGGCTTCCACTGCCCCAAGGGAACCTCATGAACCCCTGCTTTTCCCCACGGCGCTGCATCCCCTTTTTCTTCTGTGTCAGCATCCCTGTGTTGGGGACCTTCATCTTCCTCCACTGCGTCTTTCTTCTCCAGTGTATGCTCTTCTGATGCAACTTGCTTGGATTCCTTGTTTGAGCTGAGTGCTGCCCTTTCCTCCACCACTAAATTCCTGTTCGGTGCTATAAAATAAGGTTAGAAATCAAGGTTACTTTAATCAAAGTGCAGGGAGGAGATATTACAAAAACTCTTAGATATATAAAAGATGTCTATATATAATATCAAGGGGCTACTTATATTATCTATACAACATTTTCTTGGTTCTAGGATGCCATTGACTATAACATGTACCATGATTTAACAATGGCTTTTCGTGATGAAAAGAAATGGTATCAAATTTAATGAGCACATTGGTATTAAAGGAAAATTGAACATCAGAAATGTTGAAAACAAACAAAAAGTCCATGTCTTAAAATAATAAAATCTCTCTCTTTCTCTCTCTGTCACACGCACACACACACACATATCCCACTTTCATTTGAAATATTAGGACTTGCAGAAAAAAATTATGCAACAAGGAAAATAGTGAGGACTTAGTCTTAAGAATCATTGTTCCCTATAGCACCATAATATGCCTGTTAGCATATGTTTCTTGTACTCATATGGGCATTTAGCAACAGAATCATAATACAGTGTGAACTGATCATTATCCCATACATTACTCCCATTAAAGCTACTATATCTAGATATAGTCATCAAATAACTTTGTAGTTCAAGGTAAGACTTTTTACTAAAGACACAAATTTGTATTATAGGTCAGAATACCTCCCATCTACATTCAGAAACTGATTTGCCTTTGGCAAAACAGGATCACAGAGCAAGACCAGACTTTGTAGTCTGGGACAATTTTCAACATAAATAACCTACTTGAAGTATTTCATAAGTTCTCATCCATAATTTCCTGCAAATCTGGGTGTTCTAGCTTTTATACTTCAATAAATACAAGTTCAATATGTTTCTTAGAAGGCTTCAAATAGATTTCTTATTATTTAGCAACTACATGTATTTCTGTTGCAATGATCCATGCAAACTAAATAAAGGCATTTCAGGCCAAATACCCAAAGCATTTAAATTTTCCAACTGCAGAATAATACTTAAGGAGATAACTTCTAAAATGGTCATCTCAATGCTTTCTATCAATCTAATCTTTTTCATTTGTAAAACACACTGGACTAGGTGCTGTAAAATAAGTTATAAAACCAGGGTGTCAACCTCCAAATTATATAAATTTATAAAGTAGGCAAGTGTGCCTTCCTCACATTTTTTCTCTTGCTTGCCCTTTTGGCTAGCCATATCACCCCCACCCCATCACCAACAATCTCCCAGAAACCTAAAGCCCTAATCTTACTCACTTTGTCCCTATTCTGATACCCCATCTGGGAATGTCTTATAACTCTAGTTCCTCTCCTAACACCACACCTGGCTGTCCCTTTTGCCTTCCCTTGGCCTCTTGCCAGCTATTAAAATAAAACATTTTGAAATAAGACAATGACAGCAGATATTACATTTCCCTTAAAAATGTATTTGGAAGGTAACTTTATTCAAATGAGTAACATAGAAACTTCAGGTCTATCAGCGGGGATGGTGTTGACTTTTATAGGGGGTCCTCAGCATACCACAGCAGTTATTTACTAAATATAGAACCAAATGCTCACCCAGAGAACATGGAGCCAATTCACTTGAAAGAATACAGTTTGTTTTATTTTGTTACAGATTATTACTGGATTCAAAGCAAATGAAAACCATGAGTAACAACAATGTGTCAAGTCCCTTTAGTAGTATATGTGTTGTTATTCAAATTCCTGCATGAAAGTATATTAAACAGTTGTCAGAGGAATCAGGCTCCCTGACTTCAGACTATACTACAAAGCTACAGTAATCAAGACAGTATGGTACTGGCACAAAAACAGAAATATAGATCAATGCAATAAGATAGAAAGCCCAGAGATAAACCCACGCACATATGGTCACCTTATCTTTGATAAAGGAGGCAAGAATATACAATGGAGAAAACACAGCCTCTTCAATAAGTGGTGCTGGGAAAACTGGACAGCTACATGTAATAGAATGAAATTAGAACACTCCCTAACACCATACACAAAAATAAACTCAAAATGGATTAAAGACCTAAATGTAAGGCCAGACACTATAAAACTCTTAGAGGAAAACATAGGCAGAACACTCTATGACATAAATCACAGCAAGATCCTTTATGACCCACCTCCTAGAGAGATGGAAATAAAAACAAAAATAAACAAATGGGACCTAATGAAACTTAAAAGCTTTTGCACAGCAAAGGAAAGCATAAACAAGATGAAAAGACAGCCTTCAGAATGGGAGAAAATATTTGCAAACGAAGAAACTGACAAAGGATTAATCTCTGAAATTTACAAGTAGCTCATGGAGCTCAATATCAAAAAAACAAACAACCCAATCCAAAAATGGGCAGAAGACCTAAATAGACATTTCTCCAAAGAAGATACACAGATTGCCAACAAATACATGAAAGAAAGCTCAACATCACTAATCATTCAAGAAATGCAAATCAAAACTACAATGAGGTATCACCTCACACCAGTCAGAATGGCCATCATCAAAAAATCTACAAACAATAAATGCTGGAGAGAGTGTGGAGAAAAGGGAACCCTCTTGCACTGTTGGTGGGAATGTAAATTGATACAGCCACTATGGAGAACAGTATGGAGGTTCCTCAAAAAACTGAAAATAGCACTACCATACAACCAAGCAATCCCACTACTGGGCATATACCCTTAGAAAACCATAATTCAAAAAGAGTCATGTACCACAATGTTCATTGGAGCTCTATTTACAATAGCCAGGACATGGAAGCAACCTAAGTGTCCATCGACAGATGAATGCATAAAGAAGATGTGGCACATATATACAATGGAATATTAGCCATAAAAAGAAACAAAATTGAGTTATTTGTAGTGAGGTGGAAGGACCTAGAGTCTGTCATACAGAGTGAAGTAAGTCAGAAAGAGAAAAACAAATACCGTATGCTAACACATATATATGGAATCTAAAAAAAAATTTTTTTAAATGGTTCTGAAGAACCTAGGGGCAGGACAGGAATAAAGATGCAGTCGTAGAGAATGGACTTGAGGACACGGGGAGGGGGAAGGGTAAGCTGGGATGAAGTGAGAAAGTGGCATTGACATATATACACTACCAAATGTAAACTAGATAGCTAGTGGGAAGTAGCCGCATAGCACAGGGAGATCAGCTCGGTGCTTTGTGTCCACCTAGAGGGGTGGGATGGGGAGGGTGTGAGGGAGACACAAGAGGGAGGGGATATGAGGATATATGTATATGTATAGCTGATTCACTTTGTTATACAGCAGAAACTAACACACCATTGTAAAGCAATTATACTCCAATAAAGATGTTTTTTAAAAAAGTCAGTTATGAAAAATATTTAAAGAAAGTCCTCTGTTTTGCTAAACTGGCCTCTAAATTTATGGAATTAAAGAACATTCAGGAATACAGGGTAATAAAATTGCCTAGCCACCATGTAATAATATACTATGCCTAAATTCTAGGAGAGAAAGTGCTAATGGCATCCAGCTGAGCTATTACAAGCACACACACACACACACACACACACACACACACACACATAGGGGAGTCAGACATGACATTTCTGAAGCAAGGGAGAAAGTAATTGAAGCCCTTCTAAGAAATATCAGTACAAAAATACGACATGTTCTTGATAGCAACCTCATGGGCTTTTGGGGAAAAAAATAACGAATATAAGAAAGTGAGCAATGTTCACAAACAGGGGAAATCTGATTTAGTGGCTGAGTGTGTGCTTGGGAGTCAGGCAGACCTGGGTGAGAATTCCAGCTCTGCCACATAGTTGTACGAACTTGGGAAATAATACTTCTCTAAGCCTTCATTCTCTTATCCATAAAACGGGAATAGCAACACTTGACTCACAGAATCCTTGTGAGAGTAAACCATAACATGCTGAGCACAGTGCCTGGCACACAGAAAGCCCTAACAAATCTTCCTTACACTCTCCCCTCCCACTGAGCACAATGTATGATATTTCTTGCTTGAATTGGATTTAATAGACAACAACTACTCTACCTGCATTGCAGAAGTTTGGGGAGGTACACTAGAACTCCTCTGGTTGAACGCCCACTACGAAAGATGGATTCTCGAAGCTCAGTGTCCTTCTGCAATTCAGCCCACTGCAAGTTCAAGTGTCACCTGGTCCTCTCCACATTGCCCCGGGGGAACGGGAGCTCAGGGAACCAGCACAAGTGCAAATCGTCTGGCTGCTTCTATTTGTTGTGAGTAATAAAGTCCTTTTTCTCTGACCCAGGAGTCTTGTGTCTTCTGATGCAGCTGTGGCTGGCTAACTTATTTACTTGATAATAGAGTGAAATCTCATATACCTCCCAGCGCTTGATGCCTGTTATTAAAAATTGGAGGTGGGGGTAATGTGACCATATGAGGAATAAAATGAATCACCCTCCCCCCGCCAACTCCCACACACACATACGTATATTCAAATCAGGGTGTTTTTTAAAAGTCATCCACTAAATATAGGGAAACCTGATTTCAAGGACACGGGCTGTTTGACCAGATATGTATGAGTAATGGTCTGTTGAGTCACTCTAATGTGCACTCTTGCAGCTGGAGTACTCATCGCCAAGAGCCAGGTCATCTGCTGATGGCAATGAATACTTCCCGAGTTTTGAAAAATAAGGAGTTCAAGTAAATCATCATGAAATGTGCCTGGGCTCTTCATGTCTCCAATGGGTCAGTTAGGTATATCCACCTACCTGGTCAGCTAACTGGGAGGCAGGCTAAGAAAGAAGACTGGTCTGAAAATCCCTACCAGTATTTTTCATTATCTGAAGTCCTTTTTTAAAAAAATTCTAAGCACCACTGTATTCAAGAAAGAATGATAACTTTCATATCTGCTGTCAGCTCCAAAGCTCCCCTTAATGCCTCCACCTCCTGCCATCATATTCACTAGTTGAAAAGAAAATAAAGCTGGTAGAAGGAGGAAACAAGGATAGGAAGATGAAAGATGGAAACAGCACTGTCTTTTGCAGAGGATTTCTGAAGGTCTTTCCTAGGTAACGATGTGCCCTTACCTGCACCTGTGTCAATCTCCACCTTCCTTGAGTGCTTCTCTCCTCTGTCTGCACTGCTAACACCAGACTCAGAGTCATAGTGGCAGTGGCAGCCGGGACCCACAGCTTCAGCTACTACCCATCCAACTGATTGGAGACCATATAAAATATCAAAAGGTGTTAAAAACAGGTCATGGGAACATTGTAAGTGGAACAGCAGAAAGTGGGATTAATTTAAAAGCATTCACATTAAAATATGACCCTGTTTTTAACATTTATTAAGATTAAACAGAGTTCAAGCTATGATTTCAAAAAGAAAACACAATAGAAGATCATGAAGTAAAGAAATCAAAGCAAAGAAATACTTGCATTAAAAAAAAAAAGGCAACAGCCAGAAGCAGTGACGGATTTGCCAAATACACATGCAATGAGATGACTGGAAAGGAGTTTAGTTGCCTTTTGCTTTTTAGAAACGTGTTATGGCTTTTATAATCCCAATCATCACTGTTCTATTAGATTTCTAAAACTACCAGAACTGACTATACTATAAGCATTTCATCCATTAGCAGATTTTAGTGATTTGACCCCAATACTCACTCCATGTGAACAGAGCCAAAAAGCTATTGCATGATTCCTATAAATTTGACAGTAAAAGCTGTTGTAGAGATTCCTGTTATCTGCAGCTGATTACTAGCACTGAACTTTAGGAACACAAAGACCTAAGAAGTTCAAGTCCCATACTAACTGTGTCAGCTTGGGTAAGTTCTTCGTCCTAAGCCTAAGCCTCAGTTTACCCATCTGTGAAAAAGAGATATCTACTCAGTGGTTACATTGGGAGGATTAAATGAAATAATACCTGTAGAACATGCTTATATTTCACTTATTAGCAAGTGCCTGAGCACTTAATAAATAATAATAGATGATGAAATGATAAGCATGTCTATTATAAGTATTATCGCCCAACCTGATAACTCTCGACAACACTTTAATATCCATTAACTTTGTCTTTAGTGTCTGGCACATCCCTGTCTACATCCCTGTCTACATCTGATGACCTGTGTCCCTAAATCCCTGACATCTTATATTATGCCGCCTCCTGGTTAACAAAAGCTCACTCAAATAACACTAGACCTAGATTTGCCCTCCTAGATAAGAGCACAGTTTCTCCAAAATACCCTTTCACCCCTCCCTCCCACCCTCCCTTGCTCTCTATCTCTCCCTTTCCTTCTCTACCTACCTTCTCTCTTCCTTTCTTGCTTTCTTTCCTCTCAGATATTCTAAGCAATTTGGTCCAAAGACTGTACTTCAAGAAAAAACACAACTAGAATGTGGTCCCTTGCTCAGTTTAAGGTGAATTGCTAAGGAGCAGTTAGTTACTTACTGATCCCTCTGTGTTTGGAAACAAATAGTGAAATATCTGCCTCATGTGGCTTTTGGAGAAAAAATGGAATGACTTAACTATACTAATCTTAAGAGAACAAACATGGAAATGAAAAGAGGTGCATCACATAGTTCCAATGTATTCTCTTTAAAAAATGTTTTGAACATTAGTTTTCCTCATTCATCCAATACACCAAATAAAAAAAGTCTTTTACAATAATTTAAAGATGACATCAACTCATGAAACTTAGGTTATAGTTGGATTTTTTAAAACCGAGCCAACCTTTAGTAACTTTATAACACAGTACCTATAATTTAAATATCATCTTACCCACAGCACTGTATAACTAGAGAGCTTAAATAAACAGTGTTTTAGTTCTTTGTGTATAAATCTGCTTTGCTGACTAAGCAATAGAAATCCAAGGATGGTAGGCAGGAGGGTGGGAGGAAGCCTGATTTGGTATCAATTACTGAAGCTTTGTTTCATCAGAGCCAACAGGACATCTAGGTTTCTCCCCCAAGTAGTCCACAGGCTAAAAAGAAATATGGTTTATTTTACAAATATTGAATCATTATGTTGTACACCTGAAATTAATATAATGCTGTATGTCAATTATAAGTCAATTGAAAATTTTTTCCATATGGTTTACAAAAATAATAGTAATAATAAACAATTAGCAGCTACTGAACCAAAAGACTATTCTAAGAAGCCAAACAGTACTAGCATAATCTGAAAATTACAACTCACTCAGAATTGCCTGAAGCATGTAATCTTTCTGTCTCAGGACTGTAATCACCACTTGCCCACATCAGCTGGCTTGCCCCTGGAGGGTTAGGCTTTGGAAGTCAATGAGAGCCTGGACAGTTTGGTGCTGCCTGCTTCAGATTCAGCAAGAATGGGACACTGGCCTGAGCATTAAGGATTTATTAGGTGTGAGATCAGAAAAGACCTCACTTGGTCATTTTTTTCTCAGATGTTCTTCTGAAACTGAAACTTAAAAGCAAGACCCTGGCCACTGTCTAACTTTGACCGTTTTCCACCTACAGTAAAGGAGGACTATGCATGCTGAGACTCCCATGCCAGCAATGTGACACATCACCCTGTTTCCTCTATCTATTTAGCCCTTCATCCCTCAAGGCTCCGCTCCTTCACCTTGCTATAAAGATGACCATTAAAAGCAAAGAGAGTTGTCAGTTCCCACAGCATTTGTAGCAAAATGGAAGAGGCTCAAACAGAGAATTTCACAGAGAAATACTTTTTCCACTCAAATGATATAGGATATTTCAAGATGTTTTTAAAATACCAAAATATTATTGCATTCCAATGTGAGCTTCTTTTATTATGAAACAAACATATTTTAAAATAATATATACATTGTACTTTCCCAAAATATGAAAATAGTACATATTCACTACTTAAAGCTTGAAACGATAAAAAGTACAGAGAAGAAAACAAAAATATCCTAGTTTCACCACTCAGAAACAAATACTAGTTAATATTTTGGAAGATTTCTAAGTATTTTTTTACTCTCAGTTAGATGACATTTTGTATCCCATTTTATTCATTTAGCAATATATTGTGACTATATCCACATATCATTAAATAAGAACTATTCTTCAATAACTGCACAGAATATTCTAATAAGGTTTTACTAAAATTTGGCTAACCAACTGCCTAGTGTTAAATATTGAATTATTACCATTTTTGTGATTTTAAAGCTACTTAAAATACTACTTATAATTATTTTATTATTTCTGACTATTGCCTTAGGATAAATTGTTGGAACTGGAATTTCTGGGTCAAAGAGCATGATAATTTTTAGAAGCTTTTGATATATGTTTCTCTATGTACTTCATACCATTTTTGTGATTATAAAGCTACTTAAAATACTACTTATAATTATTTTATTATTTCTGACTATTGCCTTAGGATAAATTGTTGGAACTGGAATTTCTGGGTCAAAGAGCATGATCATTTTTAGAAGCTTTTGATATATGTTTCTCTATGTACTTCAAAAAAGGAGGTATCAATTAACAATTTCACCTATAATGATGAGAGGCCTTATGTCCCTGTACTATTGCTGACAGTTCTCAATTTCTACCAATTCTTTTTAAATTTGATAATTTATTGAAAAGTGGTAGCAAGGATATGGTTTGCAATATTTGTAGGCAAGCTTTCTAAATTCATTCCCTCTCCTCTGCTTGCTTTGAAACTACACAAATTGTTCCCATCTTAAAACACGCTAAGAAGAATAACTGAGGCAGAAGAATGGATAAGTGACATGGAAGAGAAAATAGTGGAAATAACTACCGCACAACAGAATAAAGAAAAAAGAATGGAAAGAATTGAGGACAATCTCAGAGACCTTTGGGACAACATTAAATGCACCTACATTTGAATCATAGGGGTCCCAGAAGAGGAAGAGAAAAAAAAAGGGATTGAGAAAATATTTGAAGAGATTATAGTTGACAGTTTCCCTGATATGGGTAAGGAAATAGTCAATCAAGTCCAGGAAGCTCAGAGAGTCCCATACAGGATAAATCCAAGGAGAAAGACGCTAAGACACATATTAATCAAACTATCAAAAAATAATACAAAGAAGAAATATTAAAAGCAGCAAGGGAAAAACAACAATTAACATACAAGGGAATCCCCATAACGTTAACAGCTGATCTTTTGGAAGAAACTCTGCAAGCCAAAAGGGAGTGGCAGGACATATTTAAAGTGATGAAAGGGAAGAACCTACAACCAAGATTACTCTACCCAGCAAGGATCTCATTCAGATTCAATGGAGAAATTAACACCTTTACAGATAAGGAAAAGCTAAGAGAATTCAGCACCACCAAACCAGCTCTACAACAAATTCGAAAGGAACTTCTCTAGGCAGGAAACACAAGAAAAGGAAAAGACTTACAATGACAAACCCAAAACAATTAAGAAAATGGTAATAGGAAAATACATATCAATAATTACCTTAAATGTAAATGGATTAAATGCCCCAACCAAAAGACATACACTGGCTGAATGGACAAAAAACAAGACCTCTATATAGGCTGTCTACAGGATACCCACTTCAGACCTAGGGACACATACAGACTGAAAGTGAGGGGATGGAAAAAGATATTCCATGCAAATGGAAATCAAAAGAAAGCTGGAGTAGCAATTCTCATATCAGACAAAATAGACTTTAAAATAAAGACTATTACAAGAGACAAAGAAGGACACTACCGAATGATCAAGGGATGAATCCAAGAAGATACAACAATTGTAAATATTTATGCACCCAACATAGGAGAACTTCAATACATAAGGCAAATGCTAACAGCCATAAAAGGGGAAATTGACAGTAACACAGTCATAGTAGGGGACTTTAACACCCCACTTTCACCAATGGACAGATCATTCAAAATGAAAATAAATAACAAAACACAAGCTTTAAATGAAACATTAAACAATATGGCCTTAATCGATATTTATAGGACATTCCATCCAAAAACAACAGAATACACTTTCTTCTCAAGTGCTCATGGAACATTCTCCAGGATAGATCATACCTTGGGTCACAAATCAAGCCTTGGTAAATTTAAGAATATTGAAATCGTATCAAGTATCTTTTCGGACCACAATGCTATGAGACTAGATATCAATTACAGGAAAAAATCTGTAAAAAATACAAACACATGGAGGCTAAACAATACACTACTAAATAACCAAGAGATCACTGAAGAAATCAAAGAGGAAATTTAAAAATACCTAGAAACAAATGACAATGAAAACACGACAACCCAAAACCTATGGGATGCAGCAAAACCAGTTCTAGGAGGGAAGTTTATATCAATACAATCCTACCTCAAGAAACAAGAAACATCTCAAATAAACAACCTAACCTTACACCTAAAGCAATTACAGAAAGAAGAACAAAAAACCCCAAAAGTTAACAGAAGGAAAGAAATCATAAATCAGATCAGAAATAAATGAAACAGAAATGAAGGAAACAATAGCAAAGATCAATAAGACTAAAAGCTGGTTCTTTGAGAAGATAAACAACATTGATAAACCATTAGCCAGACTCATCAAGAAAAAAAGGGAGAAATTCAAATCATTAGAATTAGAAATGAAAAAGGAGAAGTAACAACTGACACTGCAGAAATACACAGAATCATGAGAGATTACCACAAGCAACTATATGCCAATAAAATGGACAACCTGGAAGAAATGGACAAATTCTTAGAAAAGCACAACCTTCCGAGACTGAACCAGGAAGAAATAGAAAATATAAACCGACCAATCACAAGCACTGAAATTGAGACTCTGATTTAAAATCTTCCAACAAACAAAAACCCAGGACCAGATGGCTTCACAGGCAAATTCTATCAAACATTTAGAGAAGAGCTAACACCTGTCCTTCTCAAACTCTTCCAAAATATAGCAGAGGGAGGAACACTCCCAAACTCATTCTATGAGGCCACCATCACCCTGAAACCAAAACCAAACAAAGGTGTCACAAAAAAAGAAAACACAGGCCAATATCACTGACGAACATAGATGCAAAACTCCTCAACAAAATACTAGCAAACAGAATCCAAGAGCACATTAAAAGGATCGTACACCATGATCCAGTGGGATTTATCCCAGGAATGCAAGAATTCTTCAATATATAGAAATCAATCAATGTGATAAACCATATTAACAAATTGAAGGAGAAAAACCATATGATCATCTCAATAGATGCAGGAAAAGCTTTCGACAAAATTCAACACCAATTTTTGATAAAAACCCTCCAGAAAGTAGGCATATGGGGAACTTAGCTCAACATAATAAAGGCCATATATGACAAGCCCACAGCCAACATCATTCTCAATGGTGAAAAGCTGAAACCATGTCCACTAAGATCAGGAACCAGACAAGGTTGCCCACTCTCACCACTATTATTCAACATAGTTTTGGAAGTTTTAGCCACAGCAATCAGAGAAAAAGAAATAAAAGGAATCCAAATCAGAAAAGAAGAAGTAAAGCTGTCACTGTTTGCAGATGACATGATACTATACATAGAGAATCCTAAAGATGCTACCAGAAAACTACTTGAGCTAAATAATGAATTTGGTAAAGTAGCAGGATATAAAATTAATGCACAGAAATCTCATGCATTTCTATACACTAATGATGAAAAATCTGAAAGAGAAATTAAGAAAACACTCCCATTTACCATTTCAACAAAAAGAATAAAATATCTAGGAATAAACCTACCTAAGGAGACAAAAGACCTGTATGCAGAAAACTATAAGACACTGATGAAAGAAATTAAAGATGATACAAACAGATGGAGAGATATACCACGTTCTTGGATTGGAAGAATCAACATTGTGAAAATGACTCTACTACCCAAAGCAATCTACAGATTCAATGCAATCCCTGTCAAACTACCAATGGCATTCTTTACAGAACTAGAACAGAAAATTTCACAATTTGCATGGAAACACAAAAGACCCCGAATAGCCAGAGCAATCTTGAGAAAGAAAAACGGAGCTGGAGGAATCAGACTCTCAGACTCCAGACTACACTACAAAGCTACAGTAATCAAGACAGTATGGTACTGGCACAAAAACAGAAATATAGATCACTGGAACAGGATAGAAAGCCCAGAGACACACCCACGCACATATGGTCACCTTATCTTTGATAAAGGAGGCAAGAATATACAATGCAGAAAAGACAGCCTCTTCAATAAGTGGTGCTGGGAAAACTGGACAGCTACGTGTAAAAGAATGAAATTAGAACACTCCCTAACAAACACCATACACAAAAATAAACTCAAAATGGATTAAAGACCTAAATGTAAGGCCAGACACTATAAAACTCTTAGAGGAAAACATAGGCAGAACACTCCATGACATAAATCACAGCAAGATCCTTTTTGACCCACCTCCTAGAGAAATGGAAATAAAAACAAAATAAACAAATGGGACCCAATGAAATTTAAAAGCTTTTGCACAGCAAAGGAAACCATAAACAAGATGAAAAGACAGCCCTCAGAATGGGAGAAAATATTTGCAAACGAAGCAACTGACAAAGGATTAATCTCCAAAATATACAAGCAGCTCAATATCAAAAAATCAAACAACCCAAACCAAAAATGGGCAGAAGACCTAAATAGACATTTCTCCAAAGAAGATATACAAATTGCCAACAAACACATGAAAGGATGCTCAACATCGCTAATCATTAGAGAAATGAATGCAAATCAAAACTACAATGAAGTATCACCTCACACTGGTCAGAATGGCCATCATCAAAAAATCCACAAACAGTAAATGCTTGAGAGGCTGTGGAGAAAAGGGAACCCTCTTGCACTGTTGGTGGGAATGTAAATTGATACAACCAGTATGGAGAACAGTATGGAGGTTCCTCAAAAAGCTAAAAATAGAACTACCATACAACCAAGCAATCCCACTACTGGGCATATACCCTGAGAAAACCATAATTCAAAAAGAGTCATGTACCACAATGTTCATTGCAGCTCTTCTTACAATAGCCAGGACATGGAAGCAACCTAAGTGTCCATTGATAGATGAATGGATAAAGAAGATGTGGCACATATATACAGTGGAATACTACTCAGCCATAAAAAGAAACAAAATTGAGTTATTTGTAGTAAGGTGGGTGGACCTAGAGACTGTCATACAGAGTGAAGTAAGTCAGAAAGAGAAAAACAAATACCTTATGCTAACACATATATATGGAATCTAAAAAAAATAAATGGTCCTGAAGAACCTAGGGGCAGGACAGTAATAAAGACACAGACATAGAGAATGGACTTGAGGACACGGGGAGGGGGAAGGGTAAGCTGGAACGAAGTGAGAGAGTAGCATGAACATATATACACTACCAAAGGTAAAACAGATTGCTAGTGGGAAGCAGCTGCATAGCACAGGAAGATCACCTCAGTGTTTTGTGTCCACCTAGAGGGGTGGGATATGGAGGGTGGGAGGGAGATGCAAGAGGGAGGAGATATGGGGATATATGTATATGTACAGCTGATTCACTTTGTTATACAGCAGAAACTAACACACCATTGTAAAGCAATTATACTCCAATAAATATGTTAAAAACAATGCTATGTATCTTGAGCAATTCTATATCAGACGAAAGTTTTGCCAAGAACTTTTCATTTGAATTTTAAGAACATAAGAAGGCCATAAAAGCTGAGTAAATATATATGCAGGTTTATTCCAAGTTCCCAGTCACCTTGAAAACTATGCATGTTCTTTGATCATTCTTTGTGTAGCCAATCAATTATCTTCCCAACAACTCACTATGACAAAATTCATGACTTACACCATCTACCTATACAGTAAAGATGTTCCTGTGTTACCTTTGTCATTGACACATTGCTTACAAAAATCCAGGATTAATCACAACTCAAGACCACAGCTGTTCGAAGATAACATACTCAGAAAGCTAAATTCTATCCTCCACACAGTAGCAAGAATCTTTTCAAAACTTTCAGCTCATGTCATTTGCATGCACTAATTTTTCCAATGGCTTCCTACCTCAGAATAAACTCCTCCCAATGGCCTATAAGTTTTTCCCTCTGGCCTCATTTCCTGCAGTCTCTGGCTTGTCCATTCTGCTCCTGTCACACTGACCTCCTTCCAAATTCTTCACTCAACAACGATGCTACCAATTTAGACTCTGTGCATTTGCTGGGCTCTCTGCTTCCTGTGCTCCTTCTTCACATGACAGAGTGGCTCACCCCCACACCTCATTCTGGTCTTTGCTCAAATGTCCCCTCACTGAGAGAGGACAGCCCTAAAAAATACTACCCCTTCCTCAAACCATCACTCTATGTCCTTACCTTGACTTTCTTTTCTGCTAGCACTTAGCCCAGATTCCCCATTACATGTTTATCTTTCACTTGTTAGGCACATCTCCTCCTCGAATATAAACTCCCATATAGGGAAGGACTTTGTTATGTTCACCCCAGGAACAGTGTGGCATAAAGCAGATACCTAACAAATATTTCAGAAGAAAGCTATTGAAACAAACAGCTATATGCTTTCACAATTCATTCAGAAATTGTATTTAGACTGCAACTCATAACATGTGATTTTCTTGTTCTTTCATCAAGGCCATTCTATCCTGCCTATGTGATGATAAAATTGCATTTTACTTTAGTCCTAACATTTTTTAGGTCTATATGACCTGGCCAAGCACTATGACTTCTGCTGATTCATATATAAAAGTATAAAATGCCTACTTCTACATACATTTTACTTTATACTATATAATACTTTATTCTTAATATATTATTTATATTCATAATGTATAAATTATATTAATTTCACAAATCCACATGAATTGTTCCATCATTAGAACACCATGTGTCACAATGCATTAAGACAGCTTAAACTAAAAATAACAGAGAAAAATAAACACACGAAAATAACACTATGCTCTATAATACTGAATTAACTCTCAAGGGCACTATCTCATTGTAGCTAGCAATTATAATCTTTTACTTCATCCACTTCACTGCATATGACATATCTTTTATATAAATTCACCTGATTTGTTGGTGGACTGGACAAAGCCCAATTAAGTGTGACATATTATAAAATAGTTAGAAGGAAGTTATCGCTTTATGTTATCAACCTGAAAGGTATGAAGGCATTGACTGGAGTACTTTACAAATTTATCCATTGCTATGATCTTAAGTGAAAACAATTCAGATATAGTTGTATTAACTTAGACACAACAAAACATCATTCATTAATTGTACGTCATTTTTTTAGCCCATAGACTTATTCTTAACATAATCACAATTTTTATTCTAGGTCTAGTTGAAATTGATTAATTCAGTGCTATACAAAATGAGATAGAATCTTTTACACATTATCTCAGCCCCCATTTCACTGCAATCTAAGGTTCTAATCAGGGAGCTAAATAAAATACACACTTTTCAATCTTCACCAGCCTTCTGGTCTAACTCATATAAGCTGTGTTTTGCAGCAGAGTGACCTAAATGACCTTCATTTCAAGCATATAACTTTGATTCTATCCCTCTCTCCCTCAGCCACCTAACTGAAGACTCAATTAAGGAGGAGGAACCACCATAACCTCTTTGCTTGGCATCAATATCAATATAACTCACAATACTTTCAAGACCTGGTTTATTTTATCTGAAATTTTCTTAGGAATATAAAGGCTTTTGAGAATATCTGTCCCTTCCTTTAATCTATTATTCTAAATATTTACAAATTTATTGCATCATTTCCTTGAGTTTATTTTAAAAACATTAGCACCCAACTGTCATAATCTACTAATCCTTAGGTTTTGATACCATAATCCTTCTACATCATTCTGAATATTTTACATGGTCTTTGTTTTATTTTGCTTATTAATATCTTATTTTCCACTGTACTTTACTCTCTCTGCCTCTGGGCCTCCGTAATCCAGAAATTTTGTTCTTTTGTGGAAGATGGACCATAGAACAAATCTACCAGTTCTTACACAGAAGGCAACATATTTTTAAGAAAAGTTGCAAAGTTATAAGATACTAAGGCAATACAATGGCATAACATATACAGTAAATAAGAATAAAAGTACAGTTATATGTGCTGATATGAAAAGATATTCAGGATACAGTGTTAAGTGAAAAAAGCAAGTTGTAAAACAAAAATGTATCATGTTTCCATCTGTATATAAAAATAAGGTCTGTATATATATAATATATGAATGCATTTATATATGTGTGTATATAGAGAAAATTTTCTGGAATCATGCATGCAAAAAAACTTATCCACAGTTATCTATCTCTCAGGAAAAAGAACAAAGGCCAGGCAAGGAAGCCTTTAGCTTTCATCTTATTCTCATCTGTTCTGTATTGTATAAACTTTTCAACCAATCTTTTCTAAGAAAAAAAATTTTTTCAAAAACCTTAAAATGTCTATTACCTTTGATCCAGAAAGTAAAATTCTTGGAACCTAGCCTAAGAAAATAATTATTAATTTCAAATTATCATAGGTAATAAGATACTAGAGTACTACTAGTAGTAGTGAAAATAGGAAAAATAGGGAAATGTGTAAATTATGAAAAAAACACAGAATGGAATAATACACAGACATTAAACATATTCATGAAGATTACATAATAACATAAAAATACTTATGGTATAAG
This sequence comes from Balaenoptera musculus, assembly GCF_009873245.2. Taxonomy (NCBI): domain Eukaryota; kingdom Metazoa; phylum Chordata; class Mammalia; order Artiodactyla; family Balaenopteridae; genus Balaenoptera; species Balaenoptera musculus. Next base: position 64,760,647 of record NC_045785.1, read on the forward strand.
GTTAAGAATAAAAAGCAAAATATAATATTTTATGGAAATATGAAAACATAACTTTGTAAACTCTAACTTTAGAAATAAAAAGACTGACCATATGTTAAAGGTGATTTTTGTGTGTGATAAAGCTATAGATAATTTTAAGACCGCTTTTCTCTATTTTCTAAATGTAATTTCATAAGCTGTTAATGAAAAATAAACACTGATAAAGAGGTTTGGTACATATATTAGAGCATAAGAGAGATAAATAGTCATAAACGTTGCCATCTAGTGTTGAACCCACCTCAATGAAAAGATAATAACAAAATGTTTTAAAATTATAGATGTCATTAACTCAAGAACACAGGTTCCCCATAATAGTTGAGAAAAATAATAAACCTATACACTTTTCATTTCACAAACCCAGAGGGGGGAAAAAAACCCCACTCTCTTCCAAGTGATACGATCCTAGTCGAATACTTCTGTTATTCTATCTATCCCCTAGTTTCAGCCTATATCATGTGCATCTTATTTTACAAAAAGTTTTCTACTTCCATAAATCCAGGTAAACAATCTAGTTTTCTGAACTGGAAATAAAAGAAATACTAGTAATAATGTCAATGTTGCTACTGAACTTTAGCATCTATACCTTTTTGGTCAGCAGTTTGCCAAATTGTACAAATTTTCTAGATTACACATTACATGTACCAGAATTGAATGATAAAATCCAAGATCAAAAATTTGAATTATTTTATAAAAGGGCTTCAAATGTATGTTAATAAGAATCTTTACTCACATATGGCAAAATCATTTTGAAAATGTTGGGGGTCTTAATGTTATAATTCTAGGGCAGAGGTTGGGAAACGTTTTCTGTAAAGGGCCAAACAGTGAATCCTTAGGGCTTCGTGGGCCATAGGGTCTCTGTTGCAACTACTTAACTCTGCCCTTGTAGAGCAAAAGCAGCCACTAAGAATATGTAAATAAATAAGCATGACTCTAGTCCAATAAAACTTTATTTTCTGGCACTGAAATATGAATTTAATATAATTTTCACATATCACATATTCTTCTTCTTTTGATTTTTTACAACCATTTAAAAATGAAAGAAAAAAAAAAGAAATAAAAACATTCTTCACTCACAGACAATACAAAAAGAAAAGGTGGTAGGCCAGATTTGGCCTGTGGGTTGAAGTTTGTCAAACTGCTCATTCTAGAGTTTTTGTTTAACTTATTCCAAGGTTATATCCCTTGCTTCTTCCTGCTGTTTGGCATGTTTTATCCTCCTCCATTCCACCTTCAAAATCTTATCTAACATTTAAAGCCTTCCTCAAATACGTCCTTCACGAAAACTTTCAAGGTGACTTCATCAAATGAGTCTTCTCTTCCTTTGAAGCCCCGTAACATTTGTACCTTCTCTGGTTTTACATGTGACTACTGACCTTGTCCAGTTATTGGCGTGCCAAGCCTTCCTCTTAACATTTTATGGAAGGAACCCTCTCTTACACATTTCTTATTGACCACAGTGCATAGTAGAAGGTTAATGATAAAGATTGGATGGAAAGATAACTATTCAACATCCTAAATTCTTAGCTGTAGGCACCAGTGGTTTAATAACAGCTTTTAAGTTTCTAAAGTAAATGTTATAGACATTAAAAGCATTCATAAGTTTTAAAATGCAGATGAATTTTAGTACTATTAAAATGTGACAACAAATTTTACCTTGGAGTCAGAAAGAATGCCCACCATGCTGGCAGGGTAGACAGATGGGAGAGATCAGGGAAAGGCCTGAGATACACGTTATAGGGAACAGGGTACTATGTGAGAGCCAAACAGCTGCAGGCACAACTCAATCCTTTAACTGTCCTCCTAAAGTTAAGAAAAGTATCAGACCTTCCATGTGTCTAAGGTACTGGGGCCTGATCATCCTAGGACACGCTTCAAGACTTTCTATGTCAAATGGAACTGTCCAACACACCCAAGAAACCCCTGGATCAGAAAGTTACTCAGTTTCAGAGAACTTAAAGTGCAGTTTGGAGTTTCTATGAAATTTTTATATTTTTATTTAACTATAAATTCCTATTGCACCGATAAAATAGGAAACCTTTAGAAACTGGCACCACTCTCCCTGAATTCAAATCCTAGGAATGCTTCTTATTAGCTGTATGATGCTTGACATCTTACTTAACCTCTACAAACCACAGTTTTGTCATCTGTAAAAAGGAGATAATGATAATAGAACCTAACTCATGGGGATATTGGGCTGTTGTGAGGATTAGACAAGTTAATATATGTGTTTAGCACTGGCACATAGCAAGCACCTATCAATGTTAGCTACATATACATATAAATGCATATTTGGATAAGAACAAATAGCATTGCTAATACTAAGTAACCTCTAAAAAGCTACACATACCCTTGCCTTCAGACATGTATTGTGTTTTATTTGATTCTTGAGATAGAACTGCCATAGGAAGGAATTTACAGAAAATAGGAAACAGGCTACATAAGAATTATCAAGTAATTTTAAAAATGCAATAAAGGAAAACAGCAAGCTGAAAATACATGTATGATCATGTGACACAGAGAGAAATAGGAAAAAATTGAATCCCTCCGGCATTATCACAATAGTATTTCCCAAGCTTTGGCAGAGTGCAATGATCAAGGTCAGCTTCCATGCATAGAGACAATGGCAGGTCAACTCAATGGCCATACTTACCACCTTTATCCACCCTACGGGGACCTGCCTTTTTGTCCTTCACCTTAGCAGCGCTTCCTTCCCAAAGGTTACTCTTACTCTTTTCCTTTTCTTCCTTGGAAACATGTTCCCTGGACTTCTCAGATAAGCCCTCTGCAATCACTCGGGTTCCTTTCTCTGCTTCTTCTTCAAGATCATTCTCCAAGTTTTCCTCTATTGGCAGAGGCTTGGTCTCCACATCTGCTTTTATTATTTCTTGGTCATCAATTTCGATTTCTAGAGAATTCTCAATTGGAAGGTGGGTTTTTCCTGGCTCATCATTTTCACTCAACTCCTGAGAAGATGGACTTCGGACACTTTCATTTGGACTGTTTTCAGCGTGGGCTTCCCTGTCCCCCAGTGCAGATTCATCTTCACTGCAACTAGAATATGGGTGACTTCTGGATGAGGTTGATGAAGCAGTTCTTATATCTACAAAAATTAAAAATGACAACATCATTGCTTTTCCATAAAGGGAAATTTAATAATAATAATTGTGGGAATTATGCTAGTAATCATACTAAAATTTTTAATATAGTTTAGTAGATTTGATACCCTTTCCCCATCTTGTCCACATAATTGTCATGATAAAGAAAGACCTATGAAATCTGTGAGTCTATAGAATCTTCAATACGAAGTCGCATTTAACTGAAAACCAATTGTATTTGTTTATTTGTTGAAAGCCATTTCACTGGAAAACCTTTGTTAGTATCTATTTTGTTATGGAAGAAATTGAATAATCTTTTACTTGTTCAGCAAGAGCACTTATTTCATTACCGTCTTGGATGTATCCAGAGTATTCTCTGTGCATAAAGTTAAAATTTTTATCTACTGTAACACCTGCCATACTGGTACACCCTGGTAGCTCGGTATGGTAAAAATATCTATGCATTTGCATAATACCTAGATACTTAATATTTTGAGCTAATGCTTGTGTGTGTGTGCATGTGTGTGTGTGGGAGATCTGGTCTTTTTTTTGGGTTCCCCAGAAGCAGACACTGAGATGAGGACTCATGTGCCAGCGATGTATTAAAAATATGCTCCAAGAGAAACTCTTCTGGGTGTGGGTAAAGCAGGGCAGGGAAGGGAAGAAGTCAATCAAGAGAGCTATTTCAAGGAACATCTCAGCCTCACCTGATCCCATGGGAACCTCTGGAGTCTAAATTATATTAAAATTTTTCTTCCCTTGAGGAAGGAGCTGGGCTTCCATACTCTGCTCCAGTCAGACATGGCTACAGGCCACCCTGGGGGGAACATGAACTCTTGGCACTCCCTTGCCCTTTGTGCCTGAGGGTGAAGCAAACCCAGTAGCCCAGGGCTGTCCTCTGAAGAAGACAGAGGATGCAGAAGCTGGAGATGGGCACACAGAATCGGTAAAAGAGATTCTAGGAGATCTATGCAGTACACTGATGTGATGCTACAGATATGCAGTCTGGAAACTTACCAGAGCCAAAAATGGTTTAGTACTTATTACACACAAAAACTTTTAAAAATCTCCAAGAAAGTAATACACACACGCTGACTCTGTAGGGAAGATGCACTGCCTTGGGCCAGAAAAATACAAACCTGCCTTTCATTTTTTTTAACCAAATAGACCTGTGTTTATAATTTTTTTATAGAATATATTTTTCAAATGAAATAGCCCACACTTACAAGCTGCTTAGCTTTCTTGTGTGCTCTTCTCTGTGTGCTCCTGATTCTTTTTTCCGTTTATGTTTTTTTCTGCTTGTCAGCTACCCAGATGGCTGTAGCAGCTGAGGCAGAGTTTAAGGGAAGAAATACCTGTCTTTACTCTTATCCTCTTCCCTCTAGCCCCAACGGCTCTCCATGACAGGGCTTAGCATTTTAAGTATAGTCACTGAGACATACTGAGTTCCCACAAAGATGTGAGAGATTCTACACAGCAGTAAAAAATAAACTCCGAAAAGCCTTTAAGCAACAGAACCCCTTAAGTACAATTCCATTTGTTCTTATCTTCCAACTACCTTGACAGGCACCAGATGACCACTGTTTCTCAAAGGAATCACGTACTTCAGCCACTCATTCTTTATCTCCATTGTATAAGATCTGGATGTGCTGTCTCTCGGTGGGGAACGTACAGATCAAGGACAGTCGTTCTCTATCTTATTTGTACTAGTTCAGAAACTTCAGGGACTATAATCTCCCCCTCTCGTAAGCATCTCACACTTGTTTTTTTAAAAAAGAAAAACAACTCCCCTGTGCTAGTGGTTTGTTTGATCAGTGGTTTTCATTAATTGCACAGTTAGCTAGGATACAATGTTATAATTGTTCTGCATGTCCAAAAGTATCCTATCTACCATCTGAACGTTGACACCAGGACTCTCACTTTTGGCTCTGAGAGTTGTTCACATAATTTAAAAAATGAGTGCTCCTCTTTCTTTAGCAGCTTCTATTAATTGTATTATTTTATTTCAAAGGCTGAAGTATGCTCTGGTTCAATTTTGAGTCAGTCCTTAAGAAAGATCAGGTGTGGGGGCTTCCCTGGTGGCGCAGTGGTTGAGAGTCTGCCTGCCAATGCAGGGGACACGGGTTCGAGCCCTGGTCTGGGACGATCCCACATGCCACGGAGCAACTGGGCCCGTGAGCCACAATTACTGAGCCTGCGCGTCTGGAGCCTGTGCTCCGCAACAAGAGAGGCCGCGATGGTGAGAGGCCCGCGCACCGCGATGAAGAATGGTCCCCACTTGCTGCAACTAGAGAAAGCCCTCGCACAGAAACGAGGACTCAACACAGTCATAAATAAATAAATAAATAAATAAATAAAAGAACGTGAATTTCTAAAAAAAAAAAAGAAAGATCAGAAGATCAGGTGAATGAATGGCCGCTGAGTGGCAAGGCTACCTGACCTCCCATATAAACTCATTTCAGTTTTCAAATTTCTCTCTAACCTCCCTGTATAATTTCGTTTCACTCTCATTTCTCACTCTCATTTTCATACAGACACTGGGGCCAGGCTTTGCCTACAAAAAAGCTCAAAATGCTTTAGGGCCATGGAATGGGATTTTCAACACTAATTTTATTTATTCTCTTAGAAATAAAGTTTTTATGTAAAAACTTTTATATAAAGGAACGTTTTATATAAAGGAATTTCCGGGTCGATATGTAAATTGTAAATTGTAATTTTTTTTTTCATTAGGAGGGAAAAAGTTGTCTTGGAGGCATGTTAGGAAACAGCTCTGCCTCCTACCAAATTCCATTTATCTCTCCAGTGCTCCCTCCAGGTACTGATGCTAAGAATCTGCCCTTGGTCTTCATGGTAAGAACCTGATCTGCACCCACTGCCTGAGTCCTTGGCCAAAGCCAGTGTGTTTGGTGCCATGGTTCTACACGCTAAGCAGGATCTCTGACTTTTCTCCTTCCACATTCAATCAGTCCCCAGTCCTTCACTGTTTTCTCTTTTCATGTCATCATAACTGTTCCTTGATAACTATTCCTTCTTCTCCGTCACTACTATTTTACGCAGCATGAGCTTGAGAGAAAATATTATGTTTTTCTGTAAGACAAACTTAGGTGTTCCAATCATGACTAAGCTACTCATCAGCTTTGACTTTGGTTATGCTACTTAACTTCTCTAAGGCTCTGTTTCCTTGGCTGTAAAATGGGAATCAATTCCAATTACTGCTCTCCATAAATCATTGTAGAAATTACATGATAAAAATTAATCTCACCAAATCAAATAATCATTGCTTTATGATTTTCAGTCTTCTTCTCTCTCTGATATCATACATGATAAGTATATTCTAATAAATTTCTTTCTTGTGATTTCACCCTGTAAATCACATTAAGCATAGTAGTCACAGTTACCATTTATTGAGGAAAAAAATAAAACCGAATCATGATTATGCACCTACTCTGTACCAAGCACTGAGGTAAGCAATTTACAAACATCTCATTTAATCCAATGGAGTAGTTAGTTATCTTCTTTTTCTAGGTCTAGAAAGTAAGGCCCACAGAAGTTAAATAATACCCAATGTCCATTAGCTATAAAGGAGCAATTTTTGTAAAATACTTCTTTTGTAATGACCCACTGTATTAAAACCAAGACCACTCTACCTGCCAAAAGGCCTTCAAACAGAGGGCACCCACCGTCATGAACCCACTATTGCTTCTCCTAGCTAAATTTCCACTGTTACCACCCCAGGATGACAAATGGAAAATAGTTTTACATATTCTACTATATATGTGTCAGTAATCTCCACTGTTTGCACTGCCTGCCTAGTCAATTTGATATACACCTGACCAAAGGTACCAACCACACACACACACATCCATAGTCAGCACCAGGTCAGCAAATTCAGGATGAACTCTGCTCTCTCTCCTCGTAACTGAGGTCCTGAGTTGTCCTCCATCTTCCTAGCGACTTACAGAGATTCATTCATTCACTAAATGCACATTGAGCACATCCTATGTGTCAGGCAATGTTCTGGTATTGAGGACACAATGGAGAAAAAAGCAGGCCAGGTCCCTGCTTCCATAGAGATTACACACTCTAGACAGACATTGCTTCCTTTGGCATGAGCACAATAAATCAACTACACATATTTATTAAGGTATTTGTTCATTCTCTTAACAGTGACCATGGGTAGCTCTCTCAGAAGCTGTTATACTCTTATTGTAATCCGTAGCTACATAGTTTGTTTTGAACCAATGACAAGTCCTGACCTCAGTTTTCAATCATTCCTTCACCCTCTAGCATGATGCATTGTTTTACTACAGTTTAAATTCATTATTTCCTCCACTAATGTCCTGATTTTAACTACTTTGTTTTTAGCTTACTAGCTTGAAGCCCATATAGACACCTCGATTTAAGTTCACAAACTCAAATATGAAAATTCAGTTAAAAATTTAGATCACTCCAATAACACACCATGTATCCCAACCCAGTGGACCCAATACTACTCTGAGCTCTAATACAAATTATGTCTCTTTCCCATTCCTTGGTCCAAGGTTTCCCAGAAAAATCTGCATAAGTGTCACACCTATTTTCTTCAAATTAGCCTTGACATATGAATTCTTATGTCCTACTATTCCTTATATTAACAGTTGTAGATTATACTCATGAGTTCACCAAAATCTGTTCATATTTATATTAGATACTGTGGTTTGGTCAATATTTTCATGTACAATAATACTTGATTAGACAAGTGGTTTGTACTCAATAAATACCATCAAATGAGTGTATGCTTAATGACAATAGAAGCAGAAATCATTGAATTCCATCCATGAACAGTAACTAGCTATTTGGTGTAAGGGAGAACATATGTCCTCATACTGGTAATTCATTATCAATTTGCCAATGAGACAAATATATACATTACTTTGTAAGGAGAAATATCTAAAGTAAATGCAGATATAGCAGGAGGAGAAGAAGAAAGCTTAAAAGTTCCTCCTTATTTACCTTTAACTGGATTTTCTAAATACTTAAAATACTGAGAATATAGTCAAATCATGTATCACATTTTGCTGCTTAAATCTTTTTACAGTTGTCCATTAATCTAGTCAACCAGCCACGCATTTCACAAGATTTTATTGAGTGCCTCAGTAGTGCCATCACTATGTACAGGGCAGATTCAAAACTGTAGAGAAATACCTCATAGAAAAGTATTTTATGTGAACTAAAAGATGATGCTGCGTGTAAGTATTCACCCGAAAGCCATGACTTCCTACTTCAACAATCCAAAAGTGAAGATGAATTGAGGAATTCTTACAATTAAGAAAAATTAAAGTGTGACTAATCATGCAAAAAATCACAGACATAGATTCTAGCCAAAAGCTGCCTACAATCTTCCCCTAACCCTCTCTGGTCCGAGAAGGAGTCAAGTGACACTGAAGTCCACAGAGCGTGGTTTCCTAGCATGTACAGTTTCAACACAGAAGGAGCAGGCTTCCCTCATATGCATCTCTTCAAGCCCACAGTCAGGCCCAGAAAGGAAGAGTGAGATACTGGAAGTCAGTAAATCAAGTAAACAGAATATTTTTGTGATTCTGAGATTTTCAAAGTCTTTAAGCCCTACCTCTTCAACAGACTGAAAAATAGCACAAGTAAAATACTATCTTTCTTACTAGAAAAAAATTTCGCTTTAATTCTTATGTGCTTTTCTTTGTACTCTGGGAACAGATTCTCTCTCTCTTTCTCTCTCCCCCCACCCCCTTCCCCCCCGTTCTCTTTCTCATAAGGAGCTACTTAGTCTTTACCTCTTACTCATAGGTACTATCATCCAAACTGTCCCTAAAAGTCTATTCTCAGCAACATGACACTTTTCCCCTCAACTTTATAACATTCATCTATGGCAATATATTTTCAACTGGTGAATTAGCTCCTGGGGTTGCCAACACAAGCACAGAGAAAAGGAAGCTGTCATTCTTTTTAAACAATGGGAAGTCTCACACATCATTCCTAAAGCAGGGTCCTCTCTTAGTGGGCACGCAGTCCCTGGCACTCCATCACTTGCAGGCTGTTCAGCACAGTGTATTCATCAAGGCGGGCCGATGCAATTGTTCACTAGCGGTTTAAATGGGGCCGACTTGTCACAAGAGTGACAGCCTGGGCAATTGTTTGCCCTCTGGGAACAGGTGCAGGCAGGTTCAAATGAAACACATCCAAACACTAACAGCGAGATTCTTAATCATGTCAATAAAAAGGATGTGCCAGTGTCTAGGATTCAGTGGTCACAATATGCCTCTTACACTTTTGAAGATGAAGTGCTGTCTGGCTTTTCAATAGAGTGTTCCAAGGAATCTATCGTGTCATTATCATTTTTAATGCACATTTCTTGTTTGCTGGATGAAATATCTAATTCTGATACTCCTCATGCTAAAAAGCATGTTTTTGAATAACACAGGGTCAGGTTATCAAAATAAAGGGATGGAAAATAAAGGAGCCTGGTGGTGGAGGAAAGAAAGAGTAGTAAGCAATGAAATTTTACTTCAGAATAATGGCAAAGTTTTAATGTAAATACCAAGGATGCAAAGGAGCTCTTAAAAAGGATTATTTAATAACATCGTTATTGAAAAAACAAAATAAAATAGTTAGCCAGTTTAATTTTTGGCTCTTAAGTTTCCCAACATTGTGGACTAGATTTTATATGTTCTGATAGCTTTCATTACATATCTATTTAAAATATTATATGTTCTATATCTACATAATGCAGCTAACTCTATACAATGTTTTTAATAAAATTCCAGTAATAATCATATAGTATAAATGTAACTAGATATCATGGCGCTAACAAAAGTATTTTAGTATTCTTGGTGTTAATCAAGTAACTGCTTAATATTCACAAAATATCTTTAGGAAATTACCTCTGTGAGGAATAACAAAGACAACATACAGTCCTAGCTTTTGTAGTATAATTAATTTTTGTGTTATTAAATTGTGTAATTAGTTTGAGGGGCAAAATTTTAACACACATGAAACAGTGAGTGAAAAATGAACTACTGAATGATAGAGTTTCATAAAATAAAGAGCTCAGTGAAGGCTGCCGAAGTAGGAGAGTCTCATGGAAGAGAAAGGGGATGAACTGGAAACGAGCAAAAGACCTGGGAGTGGATTGGAGGAGTCCATCCAGGAAGGAGAGAGGTAAATTTGGGTAAAATTAGAAAACGTCCATTTTAATTTCCTCCATTTAAAAGTAAAAAAAACAAAAAACAGAGGCTAAAAAATAGGATAAGATGAAGAGCTCAAGGTAAATGCCTCTAAAATGTACATTCTTAAGGAAACAAAATCCTTTTATTGGGGGAACTTGCTTTAATTTCAGATAAGTGGATATTGGCTGATGTGGAGAAATGTTATATTGTTTTTCTCCAAAATCCAGGCTCTGAATTTTGCGTCTTGGCTCCACCAGTTTCTGGCTGTGTGAGTTACTCAATCTCATCATTTCCACGTTTCTTTACTTGTGAAATGGAGATTAAAAGTACCTGCTTTTTTATAAGGTTGTTTGAAGTAAATCAGATAATTCATGTAAAATATTTAGCACAGCACTTAGCACAAAATAGTCTTAATGAACAGTACCTATAGGATACCTTTTTAAACATAAGATTCCAGTTATTTAAATGCAAGTAGTATTCAGTGTTAATGTTGACCTATCACTATCAGTTATTCAGTAATTACAGGTCTAAATGATTAAAGCCTTCCCTCGAAGTAAGATCCAAGTACTGCCTACATCCTTGTCTGCTTAAACAGAAAAAATTACTCTATCTTGGAAAAAAATCCATTTGATCCCAAGAAAGCAAGTTGATTATGCATTACAAAAATAATCCCCAGATTACCATATATTGAAATAATGTATTGACCCTTTGTGAAATCAATACTTCATAATTCACCACAATTATTGAAGAAATTAAAAACTGAGTCTTTCTTTGTTCTGAACCGGTTATATTTATATGCAAACACACTTTCAATCTTTTTCCAGGTCCAAGTCACTTGTATAGTTTCTTTAAAATTTGATTCAGGTGACATCACTTTTCCATAGACTTCTTTAACTTTTTCTATGTCATATAGGAATATAAACTTAAATCCAATATTCACATTCAAAATGAGGGTAAAAAGCTATGTTTTGGCATGCCTAGAAACATAAAATGTAACTTGAGAAATTAAAGAAAAAACCTCATTTAAGACTTTACAAAAAATTCTCAATGCTAGGTCATTAATATAGAGTAGTTCTTTCAACTATAATAAAATGGCAGCAAAACTTGTTTTCAAATATATTGAAAGTGAAAATCACTCTAATTTTTCACATTGTGCTTCACTCTTTACTCTGACTGTCGGGAAGTTCAGGATTAAATTTTTAGCTCAAGCATAGTCATGGTCTCATGTGCAGTTCCTAGTAAAATTATCTTCTTTCTTACTCTAAATAATTTCTGTTCTTTATTTTATTGCCTTGCATATGTCTGCATGAAATTTTAGAATAGGTTTGCTTGAATTTGTTCTTGAACAGAATAGAACTACAAACTAAATATTTGTTCTTGTGATTACTTTATTACTTAATTTACTCTTATTTTGTATAATCCCTATGTATTCCTTGAATTCAAAATTTTGAGATTTTATACAGAAAAAAATTTGAGAGGTGAAAAGAATGGGGAAAATTGACAGCAATTCAAAAAGTCATCATAATGTTACCTCATTCTCTAGTCTAAAGCAAAGTACAAAGACATACACATACTTAAATATAAGACAGGGTTATTATTATCACTGATAAATGCCCAGAATGTACCAGGGAAGATATTTTATTTACTAAGACCCACATAGCCTTGGCCAAACCCTTTCATGGGACAAAGCCAGAAATATGTTCCTTCTTTGGACATTATTTTGGTAATTTAAGGTGTTTAAAAAGGTCTTAAAAATTTTAAGGTATGCCTCAGATAATGAGAGTTTCTTTATCTACCAGAAAAGCTCTGTATTTTCCCTGTGAACATTCAGAGTCATTTTAGGTTTGAAGACTATAAGGGGGAAGCTTTGTCAAGAGCAATAATCGTTCCATAAACTAATATGCCAGCATCTGCGTTCAAGGTAAGTTAAGAAAAAAAAATGAACATAAGGAAGGAATTTTCAACTTTTCCTTGAATTGAATGGGAGCTACTTTTCATTTTCCAAAGCCACAAAAATGGTGTATATGTGTGTGTATATAAGAAGAGATAGTTTGAGATTAAAAAAAGGTAGTAACTTTCTAAGTAAACAGAAGATGTGTCACTACAAGCTTCACCTGACACCCTGCTGAAAAATCCCAGCAAATTAAAGAAAGAGAAAGTATTGAAGAATGACTCCATAATTTGGATATCTATGGAAGAGGGGTTGATCAGCATCCTCTGGTTAGGGAACCAGGTTCTAAACAGTCTCTTAAAGAGGATTATCTCATCAAATATAAGGAAAAGAAAAGTAGTGAGTATACTTGCTAAACAGCCTATGTCAAATGATAAGCTAATCAACTTGCCATGTTTATCCTCTTCCAATTCATTCTCAGAGCATCCATCAACCTCATCTTTCACATTGTCATCAGCATCTGATGCCTTCCACAACGAGGTTTCACTCTCCTTTTCAGGGTCTGAAAGATCTTTTTCATCATCTGAGGGTGACTTTGGCATTCCATTCATTTGATCATCAGCCTGTCCTTCATTAGCTTTCTCATCTTGTTTCTCCTCATCTGCTTCGAAATCTTCTTCATATTCTGAGGAAAGAAAAGTTCCACTATGAGAATGAAAATAGAATCCCTAATACTTAACCCATTTCACTTTAATGAGAACTTTGACTCCATTATCCTCTCCTCTCTGGGCCTTTCTTCACTTCCCTTTCACACAGTTAGTGAACATGGAAAACTAATAGCAAATGATCAAAGATTGCAATCAGTTACATACACAAGAGCAGTAAAGAAATGAAGTTCCAGATGACAAGCCTGAAACCTAATAAAAGCTCATTTACAAATGGACATCATCATCTACAATAACCAAAATGAACAAGAGAAGAACTTGATAGAAAACAATAAATTAGAAATAAATTAAAAATGAAGAGAACAGGATTATAATAATGAAAGTTAATTTGGAGACCCAGTGAGGCCATATTTTATAGGAAGAATGTTCAAAATATTTGGATATCAGGTTAATGAATAGTGAAGTGGAAAAAATTCAATTAATCAAGTCCAAAGGCCCTGAGAAGTAACACTGTGAATAGCACATTCTTTGAGAGAACCAAATGGACATCAAGAAAAGGCATTATGAAGGATTCTGTACCTGGGGCAGAACTGAAATCATATGCATTATTCATCCCTAGAGTCAATAAAATAATTACGTTCCAAGTATAAAAATTCTTATAAAATAGAATATTCCTGTCACAGTCATGAATTTGCTTCATTTCTTCAGAAGTGTAACACATCTGTAGCAGAAAAAGGAAACTGTCACATCAGATAAACGCCATCTGTCCCTTGTGGTTATAATTTTTCACCTTTCATATTTAATTGTTCCCCTTTTTCTTCCACCAAAAACTAAAAATCTTGAAGTGACAACATGCCAAGGATAGAGAGCAAAAGGATTTCATGCAGAACCAATTAAGCAAACAAACAATTAGCTCTTAAAATAAAAATTACAGGAAAAATAAAGTTTTCCCTATTTTGTGTGTTTTACTTATTAGATAGTCTGGTTTCTTCTCCAGCAGTGGGGGCCTTTCGGGTAATTACTTGAGAGCTGTCCACTCTGCCACAATGAAAGAAACTTCATTTAGAAATGCATACTCTGTGCATATGAAGAAAGCTCTGTTAATGCAGAGAAGGTATGAGGGCGATGTGAGAAGAAAAGTGAGATCGGAAACTGTAACGAAAAAAGGCAAAAGAAGAGAACTCATCACGAGAAAGTTTTCATGAAAGAGATTTAATATGGAGAAAGAGAAATGCGAATCAGTAGAACAAAATTATAAAATAAGGAAGAAGTTGAAAAAATTAATTTATATTGCATAATGGAAACAGGACATGCTCATAAAAACAAATATTTTGATTCAAATATTTCAGGCCAAGTAATGGGATAGCTTCTCACTTGGTCTAGTCAGCTGCCAATCAATAAGCCTTTATTGACACCCTTCTATTTGGAAGAGGCTAAAATTGCAAGATAAAAGACATTACAGTAACACAACCCCTGCCCATCAAGGAATCTCCAATTTTTGTTGAGGAAATAAGACGTAGGTACACAAGAAATACTGTACTCATGTTAGAATAGTTTTTATACATGACCCTCAGTAATGTCAGTTTTAACACTATTGGGCTCAATTGCTGTAGATTTTTATATAGGACTCATGATTAATTATGTGAAATAGTGTCAAATAAGTGGAATAGAGTCAAACAAGGGTGGAAAGTCATTTGGAGATTGTGGAAGCCTTCCTAGGAGTGGTTGAAGTTAGCCACAGAATACACACACACAGAGAAACACATTAGAAACAAGAGATATTTGCCAGACAGTACTTGAGTAAATTGCTGCAAGTCCATCAACAGTATTACAGCGTGGTGAAGCATGAGGGTTTTGGAGTCAGGCTGTCATGTGTCCAAGTACCAGTTAAAACACAGCTGTGTGACCTGTCAATTTGCTCAACATCTTTGAGCTTCAGTTTTTTCACCTATGATATGGGTGGTACCTGCCTCACAAAGCTATGGGGACTATTAAAAGCAATAATCCCTAAAATATGCTTAGTATAGTGCCAAGGACAGTAGGCTCCTAATAAACGTTAGAGATTAGTAGTAATCATGATTGATTGGGGGGTGGAGAGAGTTGGTCATAGAATAGGAGAAATCACACACAATATGTGCTTTATTGACAGCAATAAACTTTAATGGAGGCACCTGATTAAAATCAGAATCGTACAAGTGTCCACAATTAGGACACAATTGCAGTTCTATTATCGAAGCAGACCATAAAATTGAAGGAGCACGTAGTGAACCACAAGAACAGTCCCTGAATCCTATTTGGCAGGAGCTTCAGTGTTTTCTCTCAAAACAGGAAATTCAAGGCTGCCCTGGCTTTGTTCTATCATCACATTTAAATATTAGCCTTCTATTAACCAGGAGCACTGCATCAGCCTCACAGCTCAGAGCACACCTCCTTTGTCTCATCTACTCATGTTTTCAATATGAATGAACTAGTGGCATGCTTTCCGGATCCCTTTTCATAATTTCTTCTGTTTCCCCATCTCATCTTTCTTCTTCGAGAGAATGTAATTAGCTTGTTGTTTACCATCCCCACTAATGAGGAAGCAAGTCAATGCGAGGGCAACATCAATCCCTCCGCAGCTCTCCCTGGCTGACCTCCATGCAGTCTTCTTGCTGCCCTGACCATCAGCGGCTGTTCTACAGAGAGCTGAAGCCTTGCTCCGCTGTTTCTTCTTTTTTTAAATGGAAATGGGCATTTAAAGTCCATTAAGGAGCCAACACAGAAGAAAGATCTTGGGAAAAGCTGTTTTATAGTCATAAAGTATGCTACTCATAGCACGGGCCATGTTGGTTTAAGAAAAAGAAATACAGAAATTAACATGGCCTAAATAAACATACCTGTATGTTGTGAAAGTTAAAACACGTGAAAACACATCCCATTTGTTAATTTCTCTGCTGTTGCTATTGTTATCTACAGATATTTTAAAATTTTCAGTTTAAGATAAGAATAAAGACTAGAAAGGATCATGGAGAGAGGTAAGCTGGGTCAAAGTGTTAGGAGTGAAATCTTTTTTAGATAGTCACACTATTTCAGTAATAAACAGATATAAAGTCCAATGCTGAAACAACTCTGTAATTATTCTCTTGGATTTCTGAAACTGTTGGGCAGCAACTAGAGACGGTGGGGAAGAAGAGACCTAGGAGATGCCCCTTTCCTGATACCAGCCCTTCCACACTCATCCCAGCCAATGGCTAGCGCTCCTCTAATCCAGGCTTTGTCTCCTGGGTGCAAGAGGGACACTCAGGCAGCTCCCCTTTTCTGATTCTTCGGACATATCACTCACAACCAGGTAACATCAAGGATAGCTTGTACAGAAGAGGAGGTTATATGTACAGTGTTTGAAAGTTTGGGCTTTGGAATTAGACAAGCCTGAGTATTAAAGGGTAGCAGAGTATGCCACCCCAAACTAGGCCACTTGGGCATAAGGTTTATTTTGAGCTGAAGGCAATTGAGAAGTAGTAAATAGAAGAGAAGCTCTCGGCCCTCCCCCCATTTCCCTAAAAGCAGGACATACATTTTTGAAGGTGTCTCCCCTCTCCTCTCTCCCAGGAAGGACAAAAGTTAATCATACGAGACAACTCTGATTCTTAGCAGCCCAGAGATGGCACCAGAGGAATCAACATAACAAACTTCACTAGAACTAGCCCTTATCTACCGTTAGTTTCCACATAATATTTGCCTTCCCACAATTTGTTGCCCCTGGAAGCTCAATGTCCTTTTCCTTTGCCTTGTCACTTCTTGAAAAAAATGTATTTTTCTTTTATTAAGATGCCATATAAGCCCAAGTTCTAACCACCCCTTTGAGTTACTCAGCTGAGTGCTCCCATACATATGCACGATGCACCTGCTAATAAACTTTTGCTTGTTTTCCCTTTTTCATCTCTTTTGTCAGTTTCATTTACAAGGATACAGTTAATGAACCTAAGATGGGTAGAGGGAAAACAGTTTTTCCTTTCCTACAGTATGAATCCTAGTTCTGCTACTTTCTCTCTGTATGTCTGAGCCTCATTTTCTTAAAATGGAGAGAGTAATAATATCTACTACATCAAAAGGTGAGGGTATGTATATATATAAGGTAAGGAGATATAGGAGATATATATATATATATATATGAGTGTGTGTATGTGGTTAGAGGGGGGAAAGAAAGGAGGAGAAGGAGGCAGAGGAGAAGGATGAGGAGGAAGAAGATGAAGAGGAAGGAGAGGAGAGTGAGGGGAAGGGAGGGGAAGGGACAGGAGGGGAGGGAAAGGAAGAACAAGAAAACAAGAAATGCAGACAAGCTCCAGGACCCCAGACCTACACCAAATGTTTTCAGTTATGGAATACTCTATCACTATATAATCATATAGGTTGTTCCTACCTGATGCCAAAGCATCAGTTTCACCAAAGCAAGTACATCAAATAGTGAAAAAAACAGGCAAAATTCTGTTTGGTGAAATGGTCTCTCCCTGCATAAGTGAACAGAGCCTCTGGCTCACGCAGACGCAAACTCTCCTTTCCCGCCTCCTCCTCCAAGCACCTTCAACCCCCTGGAGTTAGGCTGCCCTCCTCTAAGACAGGCCACACAGAACTCCTTGCAAAACAGTTGAGAAGGTGGTCAGGGATTCCTCACCTGCAACACAGTTGCCTGAAGATCAAAACTGAGGAACAACATTTAATGGATATTTTTGCAAATTTTTATAATCACATTGTAAAGTCAAACAAAACGACCACGCAACAGCAAAAGAACCCAGTGTTACTCATTACCATATTTAAATATGTTTTCTTGGTCATCTTCCCAGACTTCTTGTCCTGGCTTTTCTTTACGTTCCATTTCTTCGACAGCAGTTCTCACTTCGCCGATCCCTGTATGTAGTTCTTGAGCTGAAAAAATGGCTGAAGCTGAGGTTTTGCTCCCCTCCATCTCTCTCTTTCTTGGTATCAGGTACTCTCTATCCTTCCTCAGTTTCCCCTCACCCTTCATCAATCCCTCTTTTCTCTCAATACTCTTTTCCTTCCTAGGTTTTGGTGAAGTTGTTTTTTTGTCAAGGCCCATTGCAATAATGCACCTAGGAAAAACATTAACATAAAGTGTTGATTAACCTTTATATATAGCACAATGGAACTGCAAAGATCTTTAGATCACTTCTCTTATTCCAGTAAGGAATGTTACAAGAAACATATTTATCATAGTACACATAGTTAATTAAAATAAACTACTTTCTCCTTATTAATACCAAAATCTTGTAAATAAACACAACAATTCTTAACAGTTTTACCCACAGTAATACACAAGAAAAGAAAGCAACTTAACAACAATGAATTATAGTCTCAAACTAAACTTTGTGCCTTAAAGTATATATTTGGCTTTATAACAGAGATAGATAGATAGATAGGTAATTTAAGTCTTCATATTAGAATTATGTGATAAAAGAACATTCAGGTTTATCAGTAAAAGGAAGCTGAGATAAAAATTATCAGAAGAAAGATGTCATTCGGTCTTTGATAATTTATTATTCCAACAACACAACAACAGAAAGACATACAAAATTGACTCTAAATAATTACGATTGATTTTTTAAGAAACACAATCAGTTAAATATTTTTGTGCCCTTTAAATAAACACTTCAGGAGCCTGAATGCTTATTTTAACAGAACTGTCATTATTGCTTTTAGAATGGCCTTTTGAAACCTGTGCCACAATCTTTTGGTGATTTTTCTGGCAATAAGCTTTTGTTTTTTGAAAATGGCAATAATCTATAGAGGTCATAAAGTCATTCTAAGTCAAATCTGGTGAGCCAGCAAATGATCTGAATGTTTTAAGACGTTAAAAAATATTTTAAAAAATCAGTTATAACAAAAGTAACATTAATAAATTCTTCTACAGCTTTTATCCTATCTCTCAAGTTAATATCAAAATAGGAATTCCAATAACTGTAATACATACATTAATAAAAATAATGACTATGATAATAAGAGTATCAAGCACTCCTTCTGTGCCAATCTCTTTGCTGGGTACTTTATATACATGATCTTATATGATATATTCCCCTACAGACCAATAACTTAAGAACTATCGTCATCACTTTACAAATGAGGAGACTGAGGCTTCAAGGAGTCCATGACTTGCCCAAGTTCACCCAGCAGGTTAGTGATAAAGCTGGCTTTCAGCTCAGGACTGTCAGACTCTGTCACCTCCCACTGAAGTACACCCATATTATTAGATTACAGGTATAGCCTTCTCAGATGACTAGTTACACAGACAAATGTTACACTGCTGGGCTTACCACCAGGGCAAGTACTCACACTCTCCTCACAAAGACTAACATAATGTGGAGAAGTTTTCACCAAGGCCTAGAGACAATCCCTGACCTGAAAAGAGGTGTCTGGCAGTTACCAGTCTCCCCACTCCTCCTCTAGAACTTCACACATCCCCTTCTCTCCATGTCACACAACTACTGGGGAACTGGGTCAATTAGAGTGGGGTCAGAATGCAGTCAAGACTTTCCAGTCCAGGAAGAATAGAAACAATATGTAAAATCTGAAAATTGCCTCTACGTGAATCAAATCCAATGGCAATTTCTTAAACTGAAGATATCACTGAATTTCAGCCATCCCTAGACTAGCAATAGCATAGGAATTGATCTTAATTCATTCTCCCAACAAGTAAATATGAGAACTTAGTTATATCACTTATCCTTTCACTATCTCCCCATAAAATAAAGCTAAAAGGATATGCACTCAAAGTAACTATCAGGCTGTGAAAAATGGGATAATAAGAACATACTTTCCTCAGCCATATTAAGCATGATAAATTATTTCTTGACTATAATGATGATATACGTAGCACACTGCTTTCCTTGAAAATAAAGGTGTCATGAATCTTCAGAGACTATGATTACTAGCATTCCTTCTGTTCAAGCTATTCTTCCCTTATCAATGGCAACACCAAATATATTGATTTGGAGCCTCTGATATGCTGTTACTTTTAGTTTATGTTGTGACTGTGTAGAGGCTTTGATGCCTCCCTACTGCAAGCACAGACTTTTTATTGCCCATCTGCTTAAGGGAATTAGGCAAACAAAGTGGGTAACATCTGTGCTCCTCGTCACTGACTACCTATTTGACTTCTGAGTATAATTTGAGGTGTTGATTCTCACTACTAAAGCTCAAAGCAGTCTTCGTTCTCTTGGCTAGGCAATTCTTTTTCCTGTGTTTCACTTTAGCAACTGAAAGTAACTACCATGACTCTTCAAATAGTTCCCATGATTGAGGGATGGATACAGGTGTGGAACCTCCATACTTTGGAAGTGAACACTGCTAAGCTTTTCTTGTTTTCTAAGGACCTTAAACAGGTAACTCAAAAAATTTCTAAATCCTTCCTCCTTAAGAGAGAAGAGGTGTGAAAGAGTCATCTAGCAAGTGGGACAGTGAATGGTCTAGGGCAATGTAGCAGGAAGGTCCAGGTATATTTAGGACCTACCTGAGGTTGCTTTTCTGTTCCAAGTCAAATATGTGTTCTCCATATATGTGGGCAAGTCATTTGTTTAACTCCCAGGAAAGCTAATGAGTTTGTATACAATCATCCATGTGTGAACACATTGCACTCTTTGGGAATTGCTGTATAAATGCAAGCTATAAAATGTTTGGTCCTAAACACTTTCTATCGAGGCTTAATAATCAGTGCCAAAATCTGATGGATGCCATCTACTCTCCTTTCAACACTTAACTAGTTTCTGTACAATTCTTTATATGATTTTGCTTGGTTCCCTCTAGCTTCTTTCTTTGAAGTTTTCAAATAATAATAACAAAATTGTCGTGATGTTTAAGAGTAAGTTCTATTACCCTCAACTAAAATGCACAGTTCTCATAAAACACTGGTTTTCAATTTTTTGTTAGCTTCATAATCAGCTGAGGTTAAGGCTCCAATCACTCTTTGACTGGAAAATAGAAATAATCAGCAGAGAACTTCCAGTTGATCCCAACACAGCCACCAACTTGCATCTCTCTCTGCCCTATATGTCATCTTTCTTCCTGTTACTACAGAAGAATGCTTCCTCTCATCTAAGGCTAACACCTCCATTTGAGCCCTAGATCCCATCTCCTCTAGTCTACTCAAGCACTTTGCCCCAGCAATTTCTCTCTCTCTGTCACGCCTGATCAATATGTTTTTCCCCCCTAGGGTATCAACCCTACCTATCAGCTTATAACCATATTATAACATCTCCCATCTTAAAAAGTAATAAGCCCCCTTGGGCCTCTACATCCTCCCTCCTGGCTGCCACCCAATTTCCATCCTTTAGAGCAAAACTCTTTAATAAGAGCTATCTGTCATCTCTTGCTTTAGCTCTTCTCCAATTATTTCTTAAACCCACTCCAAACAAGACTGCATTCCTACCACTCCACAATAGCATCTTGTGCCAAGATCACCAATAACCAACACATTACCAAATAATCATGCTCAATCCTGAATTTTCATTTTGCTTCACCTAGCCACACCTTCGACCCAGGTGATTATGCCTTATTCTTGAAACGTTTTGTTCATTTCCAGGACATTGCTTTCTCTGGGTTCTCTGTCTAATCACTGGCCTTCCTTCCTAGGTTTTTCCTGGTTCCTCTTTATCTTCCTCACCTTTGAACAAAGTGACCAGAGCTTATTACTCAGGCATCTTCTCTTACTGCGTTCCATTCTTAAGCAGTCTCATCCCATCTTATGACTCTAAACGCCATCCATATGTAAACAATTCTCAAATTTATATATCTCCAGCCTGGACCTCTCACCAGACCCCAGATTCACAGATCCAACCGCCTACTCAACATTTCTACTTGCATATCTCATAGATGTCTCCACTGCCAAAGCTGCATCTTCCACAGTCTTTCCCATGTTAACTGGGCATCTTTCCAGTTATTCAGGTTAAAAACTTTTCAGTCATCTCTGACTCTGCTCTTTATCTCATGCCCTGCATCCAATCCATCAATAAATCCTGTAAACCCCACCTTCAAAATACGTCTAGAACCTAATCACTTGTAACTCTTCCTACCACTCTCTCTCCTCTGGATTAAAGTAGTTTCCACCCTTCCCCCCACCCTCTCTATTTTATTTTTCCCATAGGAGCTACTATCAGATCATGACAGGCCATTGCTCTAAACCTACCTGAGAGGCTTCCCATCCCTCTCAGAATAAAAGTCAAAGTCTTTGCAATGACCATAGGACTCTACGTGACTTGACTCCACTGTCTCTCTGACAGTGACATCTTCTATCACTGTCCCTTTCTCACTTTTGCTCTGATCACACTAGTTTACATACACCAAGCATAATTCTGTCT
This sequence comes from Balaenoptera musculus, assembly GCF_009873245.2. Lineage (NCBI taxonomy): Eukaryota > Metazoa > Chordata > Mammalia > Artiodactyla > Balaenopteridae > Balaenoptera > Balaenoptera musculus. Next base: position 64,782,862 of record NC_045785.1, read on the forward strand.
CACACCCTTTGTATATGCTTTTCCTCTACCTGAAAACCTATTTGAAAAAGGAGACATTTTTTTCTGGTTTCTGCTCGAAAGACATCAGAGAGGGCTTTACTGACCATCCTACATAAAATAATACTGCCTTCTGACCCTTGTCCCCCCTCGTTCCTTATATCTCCCTTACCCTGTTTTGCGTTCATCACACTTATTACCATCTATTATACACTAATTGGTTGGTGTATTCTTGGTATACTGGCATGGCTTTATTGGTATATTATTTTCACTTCCCCTGTCAGAAGGCACTCCATGGGTCAGGTTCTTTGGTTGGTTCACTGCCATGTTCTAGCTTGGCACAGAGTCAATTCTCCATGAGTACTTTCAGGAAAAAATTAAGCAAAGCCTGCAAGAAGATTTCCTGACTACAAACAGAATGTCCAATATGAAAACTGATGAATAATAGTCAAAACTGACCTTTTATCATGTTATTTTTTTATGTCTGAGATTGAAATTAGGGGCATGAGAGTGATCATTGGACTACACGATAACGCAGGTACACCTCTATCATGCAAAACCTATAATATGCAACTATATAAGCCAGATGCTTGACACATGCTCTGGAGCTCAGCCCGAAATAAATTACTACGAGGAATGAGGGGGGGAAAGCCTCTCTCCTTCCCTTTAGAGACAGAACTTAAAGCATTATGAGGAAAGGAACAGGTAGAAAAGAAACAGAATTTGAAACACCACCAGCTTTTATGTCCACTATATAATACATCTGGAAATCTACTTTATATCTTATAATTTTAAATGCAGCACACAGGTTGTTGTGATAAACAACCTTTAACTTAGATATTTTAGGCTCATCTACATTGATATGATTCTTAACAAATTGTGCTGAGAAATACATCAGTAAAAGCATACAAAGAAAAATGTAGCAAAACTTGCGCTCTACCAAAGGACATTTGTTTCCATACTTGTAGCAAGGAGATGATCTCTCGACACACACAAACCCAAAGTAGCCTCGTTTGCCTCCAAGTCTGGAACCTTTTCGATGCTTATATTCACAGCAGGAACTTAACCTGTTCACCTGTATCCCGTTCAGGAAAAAGGTGAGACTGAAGGGGAAACCATGGTGCCTTTTGGAAATAAACTGAAAGGTCTCTGGAATTTAAAAAGGAAATACATTAGCGAAAGCAACTGACTTTGAACTAACATGTTTTAAATCACATTTTTCTGTTATATAAGTACAATATTATTTTCTAGATCTCCTTTTTAACCTGAGGACAATTTTTTAATCACAAAAACACATTCTATTACTTATATATATAATAAATACTCCAAGGCATTATAAAACTCTTTGACTTGTAATAAAATAATAAAACCTAAAATTATATGAGCGTTTAATATGGCCAGGCATTATGCCTAATTACCTTGGGTGTGTTATTTCTCAACAACCATATGAAGTGGAAATATTACCATCATTAGTTTCCATAATGCAGAAATTTAGGTTTAGAGTTCAGTAATTCAGCCAAAATCATACAGTAAGTGGGAGAGTTAGTGTTTGAATCCAAACATCTCTCTAGATTCCACGCCTCTATCTTGCTATGTTATCTAGCAATAAAGTACATAACAAAAGGCTGCTGTGAGCTCAGTAATGCTTTTATATGACTATTTTTTTACTCAGTAATGCTTTTAAATAAATTTTTATCTTTAGTTGTGACTTGAAACATCCTGATACATGTATGGATGAGGCAGAATTATTCCATCTTCAATCCATTCTCAGTTCTGCCTAGATTTGAGACCCCTTCTTGATCCCCAACCCACCCAAAAGTCTCACCAATAAGTTAAGAACCACTGCTTGCAATTAACAATTTTTAATCATTTCAAGTCTCTATAATGCTTTTTGAAGAAGTCTCACCCTATACATCCCAAAACTCAATTCTGAGAAACTCTATTCTACAGAGTGACTCAGAAACCTGCTTCTCATGACACTTCTAATGTTACTTCCTACAATAAGCCTCCCTGGACTCTTCCACTTCTACCAATAATAGGCTTGATAATTTTTGCCTCTCTTTTGCAATATTTCCTATTGTTACACTTATTATTAAAATATGGCTACACCAGTGGTTCTCAAGTTTTAGTGTGCATCAGAATCACCTGAAAAGCTTATGAAAACATAGATTTCTGGGCCTCACCCCAGAGTTTCTGATTCCATAGGGCACAAGAATTTGCATTTTTATCAAATTGCCAGGTGATGCTTATGCTGCTGGCCCAGGGACCACACTTTGAGAACCTTGATCTAGATGTTTGCTGCCCTGCATGTTTGTGAAATCCATGAGAGTTTAAATTTCATTTCCCCAGATCCCAGGACAATGGCACAGGAGGCCTCCAATAAATAATTAGTGAATCATTATTTTAACTCATTCTTTCATAGTCATCTAGAAATACAGTGTATATACCATATTATGCCCCTAAAACATCTAAATCAGATGCAACTTATACTAAAGAATAGACTTATTAAAAAGGTAATCCCATCATTTATACCTTAGTATTTGTGATGTGAAATTAAACAAAATAGGAAAGAGAACATTGGCAAGTTAGTGTCTGGGGAAACTAAGATACAATAGATATTAAAATCCACTTGTCTTTATATATGGACTTTTTAAGTGGTAACTAGAAAGCTAGTTTGACTGCTCATATTACAGAAACTTGAATCAGACATTCATGTAATATGATCCATTCTGCTGCAGCATCACACCCCTTAACTCCCTAAGGACCCAGCCCAGGAAGAGAGTGGAGTCAAGGAAATGCTGAGAATGGGCACAGGAGAACAACTCTTGGATATGACTGCCCTTCTATTTGGTACCCACATGGTTGGAGAGCACATCCATATATTATTTCATTTCTTCCATTGTTTTTCAAACTTATTGAACAAGAATTGACACCCTCAACCTTTGGTCCCTTGTTACTTATTTTGTAATTTTATATTTTAAAATTTAGTGACACTTCCCAACCCTGACTTCATGGTTTCTGCATGGAGTAGTGGAAAGATTATAGACCAGAAATCAGAAGATTTTGGTCCATGTCCCAGTTCTTCACTTATTAGTTGAGTGTGCCTTGATGAGACATTTAACTTTGTTGCATTTCAGGATTCTCATCTATAAAATGAGGATGGCAGGGAGAGTGGGTGAGGAAGTGGAGTGGAGGGGGTGACCCAGTTTACCCACTTCACAGAGCAGTCTTAAAGATTATAATGGGCACTATTAGAAAGCATCCTATAATATTTGTAAAATGTAGTTATTCATTGTTGACTGACAGTGGTAGCACTCTTTTAGGCACTAAAGAGACATAAAAATACTGAAGAAATATCAAACGTGTTCTCCTCCCTCAAGAAGTTATAATTTAGCAGGAGAGACAAAAATCAATGTACCAGACTTCTAGAGTAAGGTCACCAAATCCTCTTCCCTTAAAATTTTGTCTCTGAAAATGGACCAAAGACTTAGAACAAACTGAGCAGCGGTTTTTCATGAAAAAGTACTGAACTTTTGGTATGAACAGTGAGAATCTGTGGCATTCTTGCCTAGGGCTGCTCCCATTGCCCTCTCCTGCCACTGCAGTTCTAGAAGGGAAGGGCAGGCCATAGGTAACCAGCGGCTTCACTGTCAGTAGAGGCCGACTTGATTTGGAGCAGAAGACAAAAAAAAAAAAACCTTGGTCAGTGGCATTACTAGTAATAAGCAGCAATCTCAGAGCAAACTGACAGGGAAGGTCAGAGGTTCTGCTAGCCTGAGACTGTAGTTCTAACTAGGGCAAGCAACAGGTCAGTGGACTAGCCAGGAATTTAACAGGGAGATACAGGCAATAAGGCAGTCATAGACACATTCGATAAGCTTTCTGCACATCTCCAGCTAACTGGAAGCAACATGGATTGGAGTTGGCCCAACTTATTCACACATCCCTGTCTTATTGCAAGCTTGCACCTGTGTACAAAGGAAACATTAGATCCTGGTGGAAAATAAAAGTTGGAACAGATTTGAAAACTGCCTGAACTTTGAATGTACTCCTGAACCCACTATAGTGTGTTGAATATTGCCCTCCAAAAATTCATGACCACCCAGAACTTCAGAATGTGACCTTATTTTGAAATAGGGTCTTTGTAGATATAATCAGGGAAGGATCAGGATGAGATTATCCAGGATTTGTTTTGTCCTAAATCCAATGACTGACATCCTTATAGAAAGAGGAGAGGATACACACACAGATACACAGAGAAGAATAACATGGGAGGATAAGCACAGGTTGAAGTGATGGAACTACATGCCATGAAACACCAAGGATTTCTGGGAATCACCGGAAGTGGGAAGAGGCAAGGAAAGATTCTCCCCTTCAGCTTTCAGAGGGAGCATGGCCCTGCTAAGACCTTAATTTTAGACTTCTGGCCTCCAGAACGTAATACGATAAATTTCTGTTGTTTTAAGCCACCATATTTGGGGACATTTGTTATGTCAGTCCCAGGAAACTAATAAACCTACAAACAGATTCACTGGCAGAAGACGGAGGGTATACTGGCTCAAAGTGCTTGAACACGACCTCTGACAAATCACTGAATGATCACTAAACTATGAAAACACAGAGACAACCCTAAGAGATTAGCCTAAAAAGTAAAAACAGAACAAAAAAAAAATCTGAGCAGAGACACCACTGGCTGTATACCAAGGAGAGGGGACATGAATTTCACAGATTTGTTCTAGATAAGCTACTAAACAAACAAACAAATAAAAAACCCAAGAATAACCTTCCAGAGGGAAAGTGGGAATTCAGAATCCATAGTTGCTCTAATAGATGATTTAAATTGTCCAGTTTTCAGCAAAAATATCAAAAGACACAAAGAAACTGGAAAGGGTATGACCCATTCTCAGGAAGCAAAAGCCATCACACCCACTCCTAGGAAGCTGCTCAAGAGAAATGACAACTGATGTCTACACAAAAAAAATTTGTCTTTGTATATTCATTACAGCATGACTTATAATAGTCCCAAACTGGAAACAATACAAATATCCATCAACTGGAGTAGATGAATAAAATGTGGTATATCCATGTAACGGAATGTATTCTCAGCTATAAGAGAGCAACTATTGACAGATGCTACAAATGGATGATTCTTAAAAACACTATGCTAAGTGAAAGAAGCAAGACACAAAATACTACCTATTGTATGATTTCATTTACAAGAAATGTCCATAGAAGGCAAATCTGTAGAGCCTGAAAGCAGATCAATGGTGCCCTAGGGCTGGCTATGAGAGTGAAGATTAATTGCCAAAGAGTGAGCACAAAGGAACTTTTTGAAGTGATGGAGATGTTCTAAAACTGTGATAATGGCTGTACAACCTTATAAAATTCCTAAAAATCAGTGAATTGTACACTTACAGTGGATGAATTTTATGGATTGGAAGTTACACCTATTTTTAACAACTAAAAAAATCAATATATGATAAAGAGTAATAGAAAAAGAAAAAAACAGTTAATGTAAGTCAAGGTACAATGAAATGCTTTGGTTTTAGGTGTTAAGAGCCATTGTCATCAAAAGAGAGGGATAAAATGGAATAAAAGTCAGTTGGGTAAGCTTCACAGTCTTAATCTGAATCTTAAAAGATGGATACGGTTTGAACTTAAAATATGATATTGAATTTAAAATCCTTTGTCCTATTGCAGACAAAGAAAAGAGCACAGGAAAAGACAAGATAACAATGTGGGGCGGGGCGGGGGGGGGGGAGGAGGCAGGAGGCAAGGGGCTGGTGAAACAGCCGCTGTGTTTGTGAAGAAGTAGTGAGGAATGCACAAATAGGTACAACAGGATCAGGTTATGGAAATACAAGAAAATGGGGCAGAAAAGGAATTATAAGAGAGCCAGAAAAAAGTTACTTTGTTCTTCATATCCACATGAACCCAGGAGGCCAACATCTGCCTTGTTTGAAAGGATAAATGATAAATAAAACTGCCTGTGAAGAACTGTACTCTTTACAAGTAGCAGAAATATTCCGCGACTTCATAGGTGTACATAATAAACAATCGATCTGTGGGCTGATGTCTAAAATCAAACTGCAACACATCATGAATCACTATGATAATAAAAGATGCACTTGCCATGTTCCCAAATAATTAATTGTATTGTTATTCTCATCCAAAAGCAAGAGAAATTAATGAATGCTACATTTTTAAGGAGTTTACTGCTCCAATCCTAAATTTAAAGGCCCTTTTTTTAAAAGAGAAATCTTCTAAAAACCTATTCACATTTCACTGAATCATGCACAGATTTGATTTGTAAAAAGGGTAGATTCTTTTCAGTCCAGCTAAATTGCTAAGATTGCTGAACCACAAGTCAACTCTGAGCCACCCAACTTTTCAATTTTGAACGATTACTTTCATGGCAATCAAGGGCAAGCTGAGACAAAACTATTGTGGGGACAGGATTCAATTACTTCAGTCCCCATTCCAACCTATTATTCAAGACTGTCCAATGACATAAGAAAAAGTCAGTTCTGGGATCAATATGCATGCAAAATAACACTTAGCCAAGTAACATTCTCCCGTAACCTTTGGTTTTGCAATCTTATCACAGAGTGTACTCCCAGAAAATCATTCAGCTAAGCCTTGTTCTTTTTTCATCTGTATGTGCCACATTTCCCAGCAGTCAAATAGCCATTTTATATGAACTCTATTGATTAAAGCATGATCTAAGACCCAGGAAAAGTTTCATTATGTTAACTCCAATTTGAGACTGTAGCTAATTTCAGCAATTCATCAAAATTAATAGTTGAAAGTGATACTTTTAAAAAATAAGTGTATCTAATCACTATTATCAGGGGTTTCATACCCCTCATATTATGGAAATATAGGAAACCCTTTGCTACTGAGAATAGCTAACTGGGGCTGGATAGTACTAAACAAGAATCTTGCACCTAGTCAGGGGGCTGGGATCTCTCCCTGCTCTCAACCTTGCTCAGAACTGGACGGGTGACCTTGGGGAGCCACTGTACCTCTGGATGCCTCTCATTTTCCTCATCTACATAATGGAAGGAACGAACTCTCAGATGCTATGACAAAATGAAACAAAGTGAATTACGTTTCAGCTAAGTACATAAAATGGGAAAAAGTAGTTTCTGGCATTATTTTTTAAAAAAGAAATTTTATACATTTTTATAAAGAAAAATGTTTTTTCATTATAATACAATATATGTAATTCATTATATAATTCAAGATGTATATAATTCATTATAATATATCATATTTTACTTTAAATCAAAACCAACATTCAAGTGTATATCCTTTCTTATGTTGGTAAGTTTTCAATATTTTATCCCTAAATATGTGTAGTTCTCTTTAAGCAGTTGAATTTTTTTAAATTAATAGTCACTGTTTTTGATTGATGAGGGAAATCAGAAAAGCCAAAAGTAACAATTCCATGTTTGCCCCCAACTCCTCCCTTTAATCCCTAAGTCTATATCTAGATTACCCAAATATAAATATTTCTTTTATTCAGTAAAAACACTATTACTTTCTAAACAGAGTGTCTTAAGCAAGGAAATAGCAAACATAATCCTGTAACAACTCTTCCTTTTAATTGCTGTGCCACAGAACTAAATATTGACAAAAAAAACCACTTTGGTACAATATGTGAAATCCTATATTGGATACAAAAATTATCTTATGCTAACAAACATGGATTTATGATAAAAGGGAAATGAAAATGTAATAAAAGCATGTAGCCAAATTTTGTACTGCATTATTTAGGTGTGATTCACCCTGAGGTTTATTGGATTTGTGATTTTATCTCAGCATAGTTCTAAAGAAAAAATTGCCAATCTGGTATTTTTCTCTTAGAATAATGTATGATATAATTCACTATGGCAAGACAAATAGTTAACTTGTAAATTGGGGGACAGTTTATTCGTACAACATTTTAATGATCATATATCTCTATTTCAAGATTAATCTGTTACTGTGTTAAATCACTCCAAATTCTTTATTCCACAATCTGCAAGAGTAATTGCTGCTTCAGTTTCAATCATGGAGCAGTAAATCTGGATTTACTTGTAGGCAGCTGGTTTATAAGTCCCTGGATATGCATAATTTCATAGAGTGATTAAAGTCATTTTGATATTATACCAACAATAGCTTATCTAGAGCATCAACTGCAAGCAATTAAAACATTCACATTTTATGTGTACCTTTCTCAAGTAGTTTGCCTGCATAGACACACAGGTTTTCCCCACCACAGTGCTGCTGATAAACTTTTATTTCATCCCGGAAATCTGAGTGATCATAGGCTAGGTGCACATTTTTCCCCAAATAGATCATTGTAATAGCTGCATTACTATGCAGTGGTGTTTTGTGAATCCTTCTTGAATCCTAGAATAAACAAAAAAAGGGGGCTTATTAACTAATCACCTTCTAATCAGAGTGTGATGACATTGTAATACAAAGAATAGAAAAGGCTATTTTTACGTACCTTGCAACGAAACCTTTATAAAATGTCAATCTATATACAGTGCACAAAAAGTCAAGCCCATTACAAAACAAATGCCTTTAACAATTATAGCATATATACATTTTGGCTTTGTATTTTTAATGTAAATTCTGGGGATTTGGACAAAGTTTGTCACCTTTTATCTTACGTATGTATCTGTGTTTTACATGCAACAAAAATATCAGTGATGGGAAGAGGAAACTACTCTTGTTTCTTTTTGCTAGTTCTCAAATAAAAATTCAAATCAAATTAATTAAATAAATATTGGTGACATAATTTTGTTCTAATTCAAATTGACATTAACTGTAATTTAGCAATTATTTTTGTAATTGAGTGTTATCTTTATACTTGAGCACTGACAATACATCCTTCCCTGAGCTTATTCTTTGTGAGAGGGACCAACATTATTAATATTATTCTTAATATCAATCAATAAACCCAACAAAAAATATCACCTCATAAACCTACTTGATATTCTATGGCATTGACCAATTTAAATTATTTATAAAATAAACACTAAACTTAAATACCAGAGATTAAATATCCAATGCCTTGCCTCCTAGTTTATATTCTGAAGTATTTTCACAGTAGTGAATAAGTATAGTGTTTGCCTAACCTCTAAGAGGAAGACCCGGAAAGAGAAGCAAGAAAAGGAAGAGGAAGAAGAGGCAGAGAAATAGGAATGGCTCCTTGAGAGACTTTAAGAGGTCCTAGTAAGAATATCATAGGTTTCTAGAACTATACAGATACCAGGCATTACTTTCAATCTACTTCACTTTTCTAAAAATCAATTTTTAGCTAAATGAAAAATGTGAAGAGACCAACTTTCAGTGAATCCAAGGCAATTATTTGAGTTTGATCTCACTGAATTACAGATGCCTTGGAAGCATGCATTTTATTAAGAATGACAAAGCTGAAAAATAAATTTCTGAAAGAACTACTAAAATACTTCCATCTCCAAAGCCATTCCCTTCTACCTCAGAGGAGTTTTTTTCTCATTCACTCCTATTTCTTTGAAGCAAAACCCAGAAGAAGTAAATTTGATGAAATTCAGCAAATGACAGTCTGAAAAGTGTAAATGGGCGGGAAAGTCCGAGATTTAAAATTTGAGCAAATTGTCTTGCCTGTGGACAGAGCTCCCAAATAGAGAGATAATCAAGAGAAATATTTCAGGGACACCAGGAGCCATGAACGTAAATCAGCAAACTGGATAACTCTTTGCAGATTAGAAACATCTCCTTGAGTCACAGTTGAAAGCAAAGGGATGATGGCAGGCCTGGCTCTTGGTTACAAAGTCATCCCATGTTTCCTCTTGCCTGAGCAACTGTGGAGCGTGACATGCACGTGTGCAACCCAACCCACAATCACCAGCCTAAGGCAAACTCAGCTCCAAGCTCCCACGAGAGCATTTAATGATATGACGGATTAAATAAGAGCTTCCCACTTTGTTAAGCAATACTTTCTAAAGTGGCAGAGGTAGCCGTGTGAAGGGCTTCTGGGAGATAAGCACTACATAAATACAAGGTAACAGTGGGATTAGAGTGGAGGAAAGGCCCTCCTCATATGTGCAAAATGAAAAACTGGATGGAGGAATGTTTAAAAATAAAATAAAGGATAGCTCTTCACCCTTTTCATCTACTCTTATTCATATATTTTTTTCTGCTAAAGTGTATTCCTGATAGCAACATCTCTTTTCTCTTGCTCTGGTTGCTTCATTTCTTTCTAAAATATTCCTCAATTATTTGCACCAAGTAACCTTTTCTGGGTTCTAATAGGAGGCCCAAGTGACAGCTCATGATTAAATACATGCACTAACAAACGAAGAGTTGTTTCGTGCAGTTGACTAAATTGCCTCTATACTTACCATCTTGCAAGGTTATAATGACCCCAGACTGATGAAACTTTAACAAGGTTTCAGGGCCCTTTCTGCTGTCCTCAAGCAATTAACAAAACCTTCCATGAGGGGCTTCCCTGGTGGCGCAGTGGTTAAGAATCTGCCTGCCAATGCAGGGCACATGGGTTCGAGCCCTGGTCCGGGAAGATCCCACATGCCGCGGAGTGGCTAGGCCCGTGAGCCATAACTACTGAGCCTGCGCGTCTGGAGCCTGTGCTCCGCAACAGGAGAGGCCGCGACAGTGAGAGGCCCGTGCACCGCGATGAAGAGTGGCTCCTGCTCGCCGGAACTGGAGAAAGCCCTGGCACAGAAACGAAGACCCAACACAGCCATAAATAAATAAATAAATAAATAAATTTAAAAAAAACAAAAAACAAAAAACCTTCCATGAAAATTCAGTTGCATTTCAAGAACAGAAGCAAGGCTCAAACCCCTGCACAACTAATGGTTACCTCTCTTACTTCCTTGACCAGCAGCTTACGACTTTCCTTCTCGTTTCTTTTCAGGTTTGTCAGGCAAGTACAATCTGAGCTGACAAATTAACAGCAAGCCTACTGAGTGGTGAACCAGTCAGCCATTATATATTTGTAATATTTAGCATTCCATGGCTAGACTAAACTTTCACTGGCATCTCTTTATCCCTGCCCACACCTGTGTGAGAGGTGGATTTCAGAGATTGTATGGGTGTCAAAGTGCCTGTTCTTGTTGATAGTGTTGGGCAGCAACTCCTCTCCATCTACTCAGCCAAGCCCTGATGAACTCTGGACATCATAAGGTCCTACCTGGACCACTGCAATAAACCTCTAGTTAGTATGCTAGAATAAAAGAGCATAGCTTTGAGCTGTTCCAGGAAAGCTGGCAAGTATGGTTACCCTACTAATTGGTCCCCACACTTCTAGCCTGATGTCCTTCAAATTCTCCCTCCTCCTGGATATCAGAGTGATCTACTGTCACGTAATAGATCATGTAACTCTCCCGCTTACAGTCCTCCAATGATCCCCAATATCCATGGGATAAGGGCCAACATTCCTCAGACAGTAAAAAATGTCTTACATAGTCTCTAACTCCTACTATCTTTCAACTATTGCAATTTCTTGTGTTACATCTAAAGGTCCAGTAACTAAACTAATTGTAGTGGCCCAAATATGACCAACATGTTTTAATCTCGAGGCCTATATAACTGTATGAGTCACATGGCATTGAAACTATTTCCTTGTATTCCTCTCTAGTAGATAAGGACAGTATCTTAACGATCTTTAAGCCCCCAGTGTCTTGCCAGTGCTGACACCTAGTAAAGGCCTAATAAACATTGATCTGACTGGACACAGCCATGGAATAATTAGGGATTCCACATTCTGTCCTTTGCTGAGACAAAAGCGGGTTGACCTCACTCTAAATCAGAAGCTTTCTACGTTTATAGGAACTCAGTAGGTACCAGAACATGAAAACTGATTCGCGATGTCCTGTTAAACAAAACACCACCTTTGTTGATTAAGCCTTGATAAAAATTGATAAAAAGCCTGGTCATAAAGAGTGGCAGGCAGTCCCCATGCTGACTCTTATTTGGGTCTTAGGGAGACTGACTCAGCCAGAGGCACAGTGCTACAGTGTTCACATTCTAAAGGTTCAGGAAGCCTTTGGTTGTGATGGAAACCTGTCTTCACTATACTCATTTGGTTCTTTTTTTTTTTTTTTTTTTTAATTTATTTATTTATTTTTGGCTGCGTTGGGTCTTCTTTGCTGCACGGGCTTTCCCTAGTTGGGGTGAGCGGGGGCTACTCTTTGTTATGGTTCGCGGGCTTCTCATTGCGGTGGTTTCTCTTGTTGCGGAGCACGGGCTCTAGGCGCATGGGCTTCAGTAGCTGTGGCGCACGCGGGCTCAGGAGTTGTGGCGCACGCACTTTGTTGCTCCGCGGCATGTGGGATCTTCCCGGACCAGGGCTCGAACCCGTGTCCCCTGCCTTGGCAGGCGGATTCTTAACCACTGCGCCACCAGGGAAGCCCTACTCATTTGGTTCTACTCTTTCCCTTCTCTTTCACTCTGGTTTCAACTGGTTCTCTCCTTCTCCCTCCTTTGCTTTTACTATGCATACTTTTTTCACTTTACTCTTGCCTGTTTTTCTTACTACTGTGTAACCTATATCTCATGCTAATTCCTGACATGCCCCCAAACACCTCCAGCCTTCTAGAGGTATCTGAGCTCCGGATTTGGAGGATGCTGGGTTGACACGTGAGCCTTCCTTTCCTCATCTCCCTCAAAAGAATGAATTCATTAAGTCTGTTAAGACTACAAATTATCCAGATGGATTTTGCTTTTGGTGAGAAGGCCCCCAAATCGGACCCTCTTAGTAAAGTGGTCTGTCCTGATTCCCAGAAGCATTTTTGGTTCTTCCGTTCTTCTAGGGTTTTGTTCCACAATGCCAGCTGCAAAGATATTTTGATTGTTGAATTGACTTTTTATACTGTTTTTAAGTCCTTTTTAGTTATGTAGTTACCAAACTGCAATGCTAATTTTAAGCAAAAGCATTGTTTAAAGGAAAATGTTTGTCTAAAATAAATCAAGCCTACCATGAAATATGTTGAATTACCATATATTAAAATCGTGCTGATGTTTTCCTTTTTCATTCTCAAATCTTAGCCTACTGGTGAGAAACTAAGAGTAAAAAATACCAAGATAATGCACTGACTAGAAAGAAAAATTTTTAAATATTCCTTAAATTAAGTCAAACAAAAGAAATGTGCAATTTCTCCCAAAAAGCTAATATTTTTTAGACTTTATTTGTTGTTGGAGAAAAGGGATCTATATCTGAAAGGCATAATTGATATCCATAATATTTACCTAAGTGAAAAAGTGTAACTAAAAGCTTACTTTTTGCATGGAAAATAAAACAATACCCATTTATGAACACAGTACTAATAGACATTTGATTAAATGTAAATAAAATCAAATGCTTGCCCTCAACAAGCTTCATAATCTGGGAGTAGAAGTAAGAAATAATAAAGGTACATGAGTATTTATGCTAAGCAGAATATATTAAGGAACATAAGGAAAGTAACAAAGTCCTTTTGAAGGGAAGAAGTATTTCTATACTATGTATAGAAATACAGTGTAGAGCATAAAGTCTTTGAGAAGGGCAGGGAAAGATGGGTATGGAAACACATTCTTTTTATCTCCCATGCACTCACAGGCAATGCACAGAAAAAGATTTTCTGGCATAAAGTAATTTAAAAAATATATAGACTGGAATTGGGGAAGTGGTGGACCAACCAGTTGAGGGTATAGAAAGTAGTTCAGTTTGGCTCGGTTAGGAGCAGAGAGAAAACTGGAAAAGGGCCAAAACCTGAAAGCCCTTGAATGCTAGTATACTAAGCAGGTCCTTTTATTCTGATGTTTTGACATCTGGGTCCTTACTGACCCTGGGACACTATCTCACCCAAGACTAACCAGTTCCTAGAGACAGTAAATGACTTGCCTGGGAGAACATTTATCATGTGCACACTAACCAACTGAGAGCCCATATCCACCCTCCCCCAGCCTCTAACACTCTGGGTCAATATTTCCCTGCCCCAGCACCAGGTACCAGACAACTCAGGACAGCCCAACACCAGGGCCTGCCAAAATCATTCATACTATCCCATCCTATGCCTGCTTACCCTGCATTGCCCACTTCTTCCTCAGAAACCACAACAGAGGCTCTTTCCCACCTTTTCCTCCCATGCCTCTCCTGATAACCCTGGTGCTTCCCTGGGTGGCGCTGCATGGCCTGGTGTGATGGTTAATTTTATTTATCAACTTGGCTGAGCCACAGTGCCCAGATATGTGTCAAACAATGTTCTAGATGGAATCCTGACTAAAATAAACAGGCATGTCCCTTCCTCTTGAGAACTGTAAGGGACTAACTGTCTTTTTAAAGGCAAGTGTCTTCTGATCTACAGGTCTCAACACACCCGAATAATCATAAAACTGACATTTTAAAAGTCAGGCAGAAGAATAACTCGCTTTCATTAGGAAAGGGGAAGCTAGTGAAAGCTTTTAAGCAGGGGAGAAACATGTTGGGAGCTATTCTACAAAGTTTAATTTAACATCATTTTGTAGAATCTACTACTACTGAGATGGACTCTGCTTACTCTCTTCTCCCCCTCCTGCCTTTAACCCTCTGCTTCCTGATTCAATCTGCTAACTTCCTACTCACATTTCAGACATCTGTAATTGCACAGGGCTTATCTGGAGTCTAGGAAGTAGATAGGGGGCCTCAATCAGATATGGAGAAAGCCCCTGACTAGTTCATGCCTGGAGAAGCTCTTTGCTTTCTCTATCATAAAACATATAAAAACTTAAAACAAACTGTTTTATATTTTAATTGATAAGCATAATAATTAAGTAGGTTCTTATTTGAAAGCCTGTATTTTCACATATATAAACACTATTTATAGTACCATCCACATTTTCAGTAGGCTGTTGTGTGGAGTAGGTGACCAGCAGTCCTGAGCGGAAACACAGAAATCTGCAGATGGATGAGGTAAACCTCAGAGCAAAATCTAACTAGTCACATAGATTCTGTAAAAGCATTAAAAAACTCTGCAGGTATTATATCTCCAAATTATAAAGCAACAGGGCACAGAAGCAATGTGCTGGGCTGTGAGATCTACACCCTGTCATTTGGTTTCCTAGACTCCAGATAAGCCCTGTGCAATTACAGATGCCTGAAAGGTGAGTAGGAAGTTCATGGATCATGGCCTAGAGACACAGACCACAGAATCCAGGGACCCTGTTCTATGCATTCACAGAGGAACAGGTGGCCACCAGCAAGCCATATTTCTTTACCTCTTTCATTTACCTCTTTCTTTCCTTTTAAGAGCATTTGAAGGATGCTTTGGGACGGTAGTCATGAAATGAAAGAATGAATTTAATGTGTAAATTAATCATGAGAGCCATCTCTCCTTAAATGAATCTTTTCTAGATCAAAATAAAATAAATCTAAATACTAAAGTAAAAGTGCACGATTGGCATGAATGAGATGTTCAGTATCATCGGTCATTAGAGAAATACAAATTTGAAACACAGTAAGATACAACTTACCCACTAGGACAGCTAGAATCAAAAGACAGTAACAAGTATTGCTGAGGATGTGGAGAAATTTGAAACCTCATACATTGTTGATGAAAATGTAAAATGGTGTGGTCACTTGGGAAAACAGTTTGGCAGTGCATCAGAAAGTAAAACGTAGAATGACTATATGACCCAGCAATTCCACTCCTAGGTATACATCCAAAGAAATGAAAACATATGTCCATGCAAAAACTTGCAGGCAAATGCTCATAGCAGCATTATTCGTAGCCAAAAAGTGGAAACAACCCAAATGCCCATCAACTGACAATGAGATAAACAAAATGTGGTACAACCATATGGTGGAATATTATTCAGCCACAAACAGAAAGTACTGATACAACCTGCAACACAGATGAACTTTCAAAACATTATGCTGAGTAAAAGAAGCCTGACACAAAAGAATATTTATTGTATGATTCCATTCATATGAAATATCCATAAGCAAATCAATAGAGACAGAAAGTAGAATAGTAGTTGCTAAGGGGTAGGGAAAGGAAGATTAGAGAATGACTGCTTATGGATATGGGTTTTTTTTTCTGGAGTGATGAAAAAGTTCTGAAATTAGATGGTGCTTATGGTTGCCTAACTTCTGAATATAGTAAAACCATGAACTGTACACTGTAAAAACAAAAAGTACACGATTTACCCCACTGTGCCAATTTTATTCTAAACCCCAGGACCTAGGAGCTAGTGACAGATCCAAGAGACATCTAGAAAGCTACTGAAGCCATGTGGAAGGTGACCACATTTTGAATACAAAGACAAGTGTCAAGGTCTAAGCCTATGGTGATGGCCAGGTTTAGGGGTGAAGATGAAAGAGGCACAGAGGAGCAAGATGAGAGGTCAAAGGAGAGAACAAAGAACCGTGAAAGTAGAGTGCCATGGAGGCAAGAGAGGGAAGCTTTGAGGAAAAGACAATAACAGCATAAAATGCTATTATTAAAGACAAATCATGGTAAGTAGAAAATACAAACTAAGATGGTAGAAGTAAATCTAAATATACCACTAAATAAAATAAATGTCATTAGACTAAACTCACTTATTAAAGGAACAGAGATTCTCGGGTTGAAATAAACACAAAGCACACATATGCTGCATAAACACATTTAAAGCCTAAAGCTTTAAAGACATTGAAAAACTGAAAGTAAAAGAAATATATATGTATAAATATATATTTATATTTATGTATATATATATACATATATGTATTATCTAAAGAAAATAAGGAGAAATACTATTAGACAAAATAGATTTTAAGGCCAAAAGTAATAAGTGATAAAGAGGATCATTTTTTAACAATAAAGAATATCCTCACCAGTAAGGTAAAGTATCCTAAATCTGAGAGCATATAACCAGGTATTCTCAACACTTACAAAGCAGAACTTGACAAATTACAAGAAGAAACTGACAAATCCACAACTACAGAGAATGAATTATCACTAGAACTCAGGAACTAAGAGACCAAGCAGATAAAAAAGAATGGTAAGGATGTAAAAATATGAATGACATAGTTGGACATTTCTTACCTATTGAACATTTATAGAACTCTGTTCCCAACAATTAAAGAATCACATTTTTTACAACGACTGAACATATCTTAGCCCACAAAGCAAGTCTCCACAAGTACCAAAGAATCAAAATCATGCAGAACAAGAATAAGATGCTTTCTAAATTACATTCAGTGAACTAAAAGGAGTTCTAGGATTTAAAATATGGCAGGAAAAGAAAAATGTCAATAGCTCACAGATATAGAGAAGAGATTTGTGGTTGCCAAGGGGAAGGGGGTCGGGGAGGGAAGGATTGGAAGTTTGGGATTAGCAGATGCGAACTATTATATATAGCATGGATAAACAACAAGGTCCTACTGTATAGCACAGGGAACTATATTCAGTATCCTGTGATAAACCATAATGGAAAAGAATATGAAAAAGAATATATATATGTATAACTGAGTCACTTTGTTGTACAGCAGAAATTAAATAGAACACTGTAAATCAACTATATTTCAATAAAATTTTAAAAAAGAAAAAAGAAAAATTTAAATGGAATGTGTGGAAGATAAAATTGAAGAAATCTCCCAGCAAGTAGAGCAAAAAGGCAAAGAAGTAGAAAATAGGAGGGAAAAGCTAAGAATATTAGAGCATCAGTCTAGTAGTCCCAACATTCTCAAAATAAGGATTCCAAAAAGAGAGAACAGAAGTTAAAAAAAAAAAAAAAAAAAAAAAGACCAAGTCAGACTGAAGCCTTGTGAACTCAAGAGCCAGACATGCCAAGGTCTGTCAGAGCCAGGATGCCTGCTGACACCTGCTGTGTTTCTAATCTGAAATAGAATGCTCAGGGGAAGTCAGCTCAGATGCTTATATCCGTGCTTCACTTGTCATGACCACAGGGTGGAGAAGTTGCTGCTCTCTCCTCTGTGTCCAGCTACGGAAGCCCATTTGCCTGACCATATTCCTCCTGGACGTCGAGTATCTGACCCACACGAGGACCTCATTAGATGCCCTGACTCTGGTGAGCCCCATTTTTCTAGGACACACTCATGACCTGACCTCTCTCACTTCCCCACAAGGGGCTCTTAAAACTGTCAAGGAAACAAACCTAGATGGTGACCCAAAGACTCTATTCAGCTTATTTTCTCCTAGATATATTATCCTTTCATTGCAATGCTAGGTTTGAGCTTATTTTTGAAGTTTTATGCATATAAGTAATAGAACTCCAAAGAAAAGCAGGGACTCAGTTAATACATTTGTCAGAATAGTGGTTGCTCTGGGAAGTAGAAGAGGATGTGACAGGGCAGGAAACGGGGTTTATCGTACGACAAAAGTGTTCTACCTTGTTGGGAAGTAATGGTATACACACAGGTGTTCGATTGTTGTTTAACTTGAACATATAGATTTTACATATTCTTATGGTTTATATGAGATTTAAACATTTTTTATAAAGTATGACCAGGTAGAATTCGTCCCAGTAATATATTTTAGCATCAGAAAATCAAATGCTGCCACCAAATGAGGATGATGAGGGAGTCAACATTTTTGCAAGCGGGGGCCACAGCCTTCAAGAGAGCATGCTTGTTGGCCTGGTAGAGACCAGTGCCAGCATTCAAAGAATTCAAAGTAAGTTTTAGTGGATGTGGTAGATTCTATCATTGCCCCAGATATTCACTGCGCCTCTCTATGAGAGGATGATACTTCCACTCCATTGCTGTCAGGCTTTGGTAATGGAATTCAAGTGTAAGTGACATGTGTCACTTCTGAATGGAACCTTCAGAGCATTCCATGGCTCTGCTGTCCACAAGGCCAAATACCCCAGGACAGGGACTACTCATCCAGTCTGGGTCCCAGGATTGCCACTGACCAGCAACAGACAATAATGAGAAAAAGAAATTAAATGTAAGCTGAGTTGCCAGGGGTTGCTTGTTAGACTGAGCTACAGTAAACTACTCTTCAGAGAACTTTGCAGTGGGAAAGGAGAAAACAGAAGTCTCAGGCTACAGAATGTGAGGAAAGGACTTGGTTACTCTGTGCAAGGCCTGGGTATGTTGAGAGACAGAGATGAATACTAGAGGAAGGAATAAAAATCCAAATAGGAGAGGAGAATGACAGACAGTGCAAAGTGCCATGGCAGTGGAAAAGGATAAGATCAAGGAACAGGGCGGAGGGTGGGCCTCGGAGATGAGGGGTACGAGGCTCTCTCAGAGACCGTAACAAAGAAAGAGAATTAGTGAAAGGTGGATTGAAAGGAGGAAATTTGAGCAAGTACAAGGAAGATAGTCCCAACTTTTAGAGGTTATTGGTGAGGCAAGTTATTGGTGAGGAAAGCTGCTGGGAGGGAGATGTGGACAAGGGGTAAACAGAGCACTTGAACGAGGTTGGTTTTGGAAAGCCAACATGCCTCAACATGCAATGTTGGCACTTTGCTCCCTGATTCTCCATCAGTGAAATGTTGACCCAGCCATCTGCTAATAACCACAAAAGTTATGTATAATTGCTATTAGTTGTATACTTACACTCTAAAAATTAAGAGATCTTTTGCCTTAATACTAGCCTGTATCTGTATAACATATAACTGGCCTTAGGACTATTTTCTTTATCAGTATTTTAAGAAATGATTACAACAAGCTACAATATATTTTAAGAATACTGAAAGGAAAATATTTATAAATATTATACAGTAATTTGCCAAAATTATTAAAAGTGTTAATAATTATTTTATATGGTACACTGTGTTTTTTGATATATTTAAGTCCCTGAATAGACACAAATTAAATGTAAAAATACTTCCTGACATGTGATTGAATGAGCAAATTAAAGGAAATAAATGATTTGGAAATGGGTATAATACAAACTAAATTGGAATACAAGATTTACTTGATATTTTTCTCAATTATGCTAAATTACTCAACTGAACTACTCAACTATTTGGTTTCAGATTCATTCAAGCTTACAATTACTACATTTATAAAATTATTATATGTCTTTATGCAAGTCATTTTGCATTCGATTTCCCTAGATTCTCTTAGATTTCATCTAGAAATCTAATAGTGCAATGTAATCGGTGCTAAATTAATGAAAGAAAATTTGATTCTATAATCACCCTGGTAAAGAGAGGTTCTAAGCCATTTGGAGCAGTGGTTGGACGAACTCTTCTCCTTCTCCATGTTTCAGGTCTATTTTCCCTTGTGATTTTTCCATTAGGGGGAGGAAGTGGAGGAGGAATAGGCACCATGCAACGGTTAATCTTCGGAAATTGATATCGATTCATTCCCTGTGAATTGTCCATGGAGTTCCTGAACTTCATCGTTGCCTTCTTGCCCTGTAATCACATTTCATGACATAAGAACAAGTGAAATAGAAGTGGTGACCCAACATAACCCAAAATTAAAGACAAGACTGTCTGATTGACATTGCATGCAAACACAACTGATATCAATAGGCAAACTTAAAACACTTCAATCTGTTGAAAAATGGTATTTTGTAGTACCCATAGCAAATTAAATTTTCATGGATTTCTAACCTTATTTAAGTATATTTTTTAAACCAAACATACAGTGATGGCATTTTTATAGTATTTTGGGGATTTTCCCTCAACAATCCATTAAATCTATGGGGACCCAGTACAATTAAACAATTTAAAATCAAGAAGTTCGAAGTGTTATACTTTGAGATAGGATTGGATAGTTCACTTAACGATAGGGTATTTGCACTTTTTTTACACTGATTTCACCCACCCAGGTGTTATAACATTCCTTGATAATATGGTTTAAAGGAACCAAAACCCCAGAATCTGACCCAAAGTCTCTATTCAGCTTATTTTCTCCTAGAAATTCAACTTGTGGGAATAAATTTCACCCACATAACTACACAAGTACACTTATGTAAATGTGCATAAGGATACACACATACACACACACACATGCACACACACATATGTCTAAAAAATTTAGTTGATCAGTTTGGGATTGACATGCCTGTGCTGCTATATTTAAAATAAAATGCCTTTCCATGAAAAAAAGAAAAGAAATAGAAAAAAAAATTTAGTTGAACCACCAAGTCCATCAGTAGGAGGATATTTAACTAAATTTTGCTTTGTTCTGATAATAGATTCTCATCAGGCTTTAAAAAGAATAGTGTTAATCTATTTGTCCAGAGTCCTGACATAAAAAGGTCCATGCAGTGTGATCATACATTTCTTTTAAATAATTTATATGTGGATTTTGATAAAATCAGGGATGACTGGAAGACTCTGAACACAGGGTTGCCTTTGTGGATTTGAATTATTGTGGGGTGGTGAGGGCATATAAGTTTAGTCAACATGTATTACCTTAATGATTAAAAGCACCTAATGTATAAACAAAAACTTTATGTTTCAGGTATATTTGAGCCTCTGAACTTTCACATATTGATAATTTTTGTATATCTGAGGTAGTTTCCCAAACTTTAAAGTATCTTTACTCATTTTTATCCGTTTTATACCAATTTATTTGGTATTGTTTTAAATTCATTTTCTGCCAATTTATTCTTTATTTTGAGATGCTTAAATTGTGAAAAGTTATTTTTACGAAAGGGAAGTCATTCCCCAAACATTCTCATTGCTGAATAAACAAAAGCAGGTTAAATAAAGGCATGTATATGCCATATTTTGACTGAAAACAACATTTATGTGAACAGAAAGGGATTTAAATAGATATTCACCAAGGGGTTTAGTGTTAGAGTGCTTGATGTTGCAGGTATTATTTATGCTCTCATTTTTCTTTTCTTACATTTTCCAATTTTTCTGTGATGGTGTGCATTGACATTGTAATAACAAATATAAATTAAAGAAGTGAAAACAAGATAATAAAACAATAAAATCAATGAATCCAGAACTTTTTGGGCCTGGGGGTTATCTTTTAATTTCTAAGTAGTTATCAATCAATGGCATACCTTATTTGGAAATGGTTTAGTAAATTAAAAAAATTAACCTTCTGCTCCTTACCTTGCTTTTTTTTAGCCCAAAGCATCTTGGACATCTTCCCATGCCAGTATAAATAATTTACCTTATTTTTTAATATACTTTAATATGCCATAACATTTTTAAACAATACATTCTTAGGTGTCTTCCAAATGTTCACTATTGCAAATATTACAATACTAAATATTCCTGAATCTGTTTCTTTCCACATGCATGTGTGTTCCTAGGATAAATTCCAATATGCTAAAATGCATGAGCATGTTCATTTAAAATGTTGATATTCCCATATTGCCTTCACAAATAGTTGTACCAATTTCTACTCCTATCAACAGTGTATAAGAAACTCTCATTCTAAGGATAATCATTTTCAATCACACCATTAATTTTACTCAGTAGCATCTCAGCCAGTCAGTTTTGACCAAATTGCTTTTGCCTAAATCAAAGCTCCTCACCCCTGATACTTAGAAAATTCAACCTGCTTAAGTCTATTGCACCTTCAAACAATTCCCCCATGCATATCTTTTACTCTTTTAGTGGGTGCTTACTACATACTCAGCAATCATGCAGACTATTATTCTTTAGGAATTTCTTGTCTGATTTTATATTAAGTAATTTTCATCATCAGTGCCATTGAAAGAATTGCATGTCTTTCCTGGCAGTATATTTTGCCTATGTACATCACAGTATAAGTTCCAAAAAGTCAGAGAATTTTGTCTGCTTTGATAGTTGATATATCACCAATGCCTAGAGCAGGACCCAGTCCATAGTAAGTGTCCAATAAATTCCACTGGATGAAAAATGTAAGTTTAGCTAGTTGAAATTAACATGGAATTGATCTCAATCTTGTCGGCATAAAAGACCCTGTGCAGATTTAATTAATAAATCTACCCAGTGGCTCAGAGCAGATTTGGAAAATCACCTAAAAGAAAAATCGTTCGCTAGTCAGAAAAAATTAAATATTACCTGATGGATAGTGTTCACATATCTAACATAAAGATGGGTCCGATCAAGTAGAGTTAATAGATATAGGAACTTAGAAAAGAATATAATCACCTTGGCAAACGTGGAAAGTGCCCATCTGAGTACTAACTGAGGGACAGGAAATTCCACCCATTGGACTTTGAATATTTCTGGTCCTAAAGGCAAAGTTATCCCTGGAAGATACAGAGGGCTTTAGCCAAAGACCTTCGAGCTTTCTGGTACCTTTGGCAAGCCCATTCCTAAGAGGAGACAGGTGCATCAAGCTAAGATGACCTGATGCCATTAACATTCCATTCTACCATATTCCCTCATTCTGATTCCATACTCACCAGGCAACCTTCTCATTGTGATCTGGCTTCCCATGTAGGTCTGCCTATAAGGGGAAAATGTACTGCTCCTACAAGCTTTGATTTAATTGTTATCTGGTGAATTAATGGTCCCTAATTATGATTTGATTCCCTATTTTGATTTACTATAGTGAGAAAAAATGGGCTTGTCATGTGTTATTTTAGTTAGCTTGAGACAATCTCTCAGGATCTGACTATTCCTGGACACTAGCTTGAAATGGGAAATCTCTGGACATTTAAAGTGGAGACCAGATCCAAGAAAGTGTCAACCTAATTGGCTTATGACCCAATAAGTTCCTGCCTAGCTCTAAGCAGTCGTCCTAGACAAAATGCCACCACTTTTGGTATAATTTCTCCTTCTTTCCAAGAAACTACTATTAAATTAACTAAAGTAGGGTTTGTGAAAAATGCTTCACAAGCTGAAAAGCATATTAAATGGATTTAAATATTATTTATCATTTTAGGGTTATGTTTATACTTTTAATGTGAAAAACAATAATTTATCTGTCTGAATTAATTTCTTAGTGTCAAGGTCGTCTGTCAGCTTTAGATAAAAATATCTTAATTTCATATGTCATATGTTTCCTAATAATTAATGGAGCTAAATTCACCCATTTGAGCATAATTACAATTGTACTCATAACACAGATTCTATCTTAAGCTGGCAAATGTTTCTTCTTGCTCTTAAAAATACAAACAATACCTTCCCTAATTACTAAATGTCCCAATTATCCTTCCCTTTTAAGTAACTCATATTTTATGGCTATCATACCTCCTTCCTGTGCTCTGTTAAAATAAGTGAAAATTACCTGAGATATAACCTTGAAAAGGAAGCATAGTCAAGCTTCTGTGTGTGATTAATTCAGGATTTTTTTAAAGATGGACATTCTTTTCCTTCTATATCCAACCTTCTCCAGAGTCAAACTTGAAGCAATTTCATACACTGATGGTAAAGTAAGTCGGCATGCAAATGCAAACCTATTCTTGGAAAGTTTCATTTTCTAGGTTTCATGCATTTAAAATTTGGAAGCAGTCAAAACTTGGTCTATTCTGATAGAAGTCATATCTAGCTATAAAAAGTTCCTCTTTGTTTTTCACACAACCTTTCAAATTCATGAGAGATCATCTTAAATTATTACAAATCTATTCCTTACTCTTTTGCCCAATAACACAGAAATTATAGGCCTTCCAATTAAAGTAAGAAATAATTAAACAGACGTACATGGCAAGTGCTTAATAAGTGCAAAATATATATTTCACTAAATAGATTAATTGAATCTAGCATCTTAAAGACTGTGAAGAAAAAGCATTTACCCCAATGGGAAATGGAGCTTCATTTTCCAGCAATGAGGTTTTTGATCTGGACCCCGAAGTTACCTTTGGAGCAGTTCCTACTGCAGGATTACTGGGTAGAGGTTGTAATCGAATTGGAGGCTGCATATTTCCTGGGGCAGTGTATGGTCGAGGGGCTGTCTAGACAATTAGGGGAAAAAATTCCATTTAAATTAGTATCTTGACATGTCTCCAGGACCAATTAATAGCTCAACAAATTGCCTAGACTAATTAATGGTGCCTTTTTACTGAACAGATTAACCTTTAATTATGTCCTTCCATTATACATATTCTTATGACCCAACGTATTTGTTAAAACATATGGTGTGGCAGTCCTCTACATACCTAACTGCCGCAATTGTAGAGTATTTTGGATAAAGAAGATGTTCCCTGTTAGGTTCCTGTATTTTATTCACACTGTGAACTCGCTTACAATACCTAATTGATGCTGTAAGTTGAATGGCTTTGCTCAATTAAATGTTAAGTTGAATAATGTTCCTAATTTAGAGATCTAAGGGCCTATGATTAAAATGAACTCATTCCTGTTTAAATGTTTTCAACATCAACTCTAGTACGAGTCCTTTAGGTCTTAAGATTGGTGCTGAAGTGAAAGCATACAATACGATTCAAAAAGAGGGAAGGCAAATACTTACTTCTAATGCATTACCATTTATTCAACCTCTTCCTTGAAATACTAGGAAAACAAAACTGAAAAATTGTAACTGGCAACTTTGGAAAACACTGTCAAAATGGAGATGTTTTCCAGGCTGGATAGTTTCCATTTGCCCCTCTTCTCTGTCTTCTCTGTTCTGCTCTGGCTGCTGGGAGTTATTTCTTTATGGACTACATCAACTAACCTCAGGATTCCAGTTGGATTTGGCCAACGAAAGACGCTGGCAGGAGATCAAAAGACAGGAGGGAAGGAGACTGGGGTCTTAATGCTCCTGGACCCTTCCCAACCAGGGTTATGATGGGCCAGCTGGGTCCCTCCAACAAAGTCCACAGCTCCTATCAGGAAGTCCTCTCCCAGAACCTGCCAGCTGGTTCTGGTATCCAAGTCCTCTCTTTCCCCCTAGGCCTATGTGGTGTGGTTCCCCACTGTATTCACGCCAGCATGCTTTACATACCCAGTTGGTTTTCCTTAACCCCACTTGCATCTTTCTAGTTTCTTTATTAAACCCTTCCTAATTACCCTATTTGTGTGAGCCATCTGTTTCCTGCTGAGACCCTGACTGATGCATTTTCTAATCAAGAATGTACTACAGAGAAAACCGAAAGTGCCAGTTCAGAGCATTAGATGTGTCTTTTGGAGCACTGACAGAACATTGTAACTTTAGCATAAAGATCAGCAATGTTTCAAAAATGGAAAAAACAAGATGTTTGGCCCAGTTGTTCTATTACAATAAAACAGTAGAAAACCTGTTAAGAATAATACATGCAAATTTGGGTAAGAGAGTGTGAGAACAACAGTATATAAATGATTAATGAATAAGGCTTATTACATTGACTCACGGTGTAATGGTGACAACAAATATTCAACTCTGGCAAAGTGTTGTATAAATATATAAAAAATGGTGATAGGGCAGCTCCCACCAACCAAAAGTTGGTCTTAGCGCCATCTTGACAAGCATGTTATATGTTGCCAAAACTCTGATTTTGTTACATCAACACTTATTGAATTCCAACTCTAGTCACTGTGAGATGACAAAGTAAGTTTTAAGTAAGTTTTAACATCTAAACAGCAACACAAGACAATTAGTGTCAAATGAACCACACAAATACTGCCAAAGAGACAATAACAACAAAATACCTGAAAACTAATAGAACTTAGGACTAAAAGTTATTTGGAATAAGCCAATGAGACTAGTAAAAATTAAAGTTTCACAGAAGTAATTACATTTTATCCAAATGAATGAGCAAAAGAAGAAAATGATAAGGAGAAAAGAGGAATGGTAAATTTGAACATCCAAGTAAGAAGAGCCAGTTGTGAGCCAGACATGGGAAGGGGAGCAAAGAGAATATTCCCCAATATCTGTTTTCCTTTCTTCATGTAATAGAATATTTATTAGGGAACATGGCTATCACAAATAAAGACTGTATTTCCCAGTGTCTCTTGAAACTCCATATAGATGTATGTCTCAGTTTGGGCCAGTAAGATGTGAGCAGAAGTGCTATATGAAACTTCCAGATCATGCCCTTAGAAAGAAGAAATGCATCTTCACTTTCCCCTTATCCCCTTCGCTCTGGCTGAAAGAGCCACACGGTGATATATATACCATCTTGGTATGCGTGGATGAAGGCAACACACTAAATTTGGCAGATCAACGACACAAAAGGAGTCTGAGCTTTTGATGCCTCATAGAGTAGAGATGGTGCAGGAGCTGAGACTCATGCGTGTGTGTTGAGGCGGGGAGCGCATCCTTATGTTAAAGTCGTTATTTTGGTCTCCGCATACAAACCTAGACAAGAAGCCAAGTGGACTGACTAGAGCAGCGTTTGGTTTAAAGAAAAAAGACATAAGCCTCTATGAGCCAAAAGGTGAAAGGTCTTAAAACCTACAAAGAGAAATCAGACTAGAAGTTTTCTGAACAAAGGGATCAGATCATCCAAACAAATCTCTGTAAAACAAATATGCCTTAAAACCCACTCCTGTCAAAAAAAAATCCAACTGAACACAAAAACACTGAATGTAGGACTTGGAAAGCAGGTTACTCTAAACTAGAACATGATCTATTGGCTGCTGTGTGCTAAATGTTACTTCCCCACATTTGCATTCAGTTAGATGAATGTGGCAGTCAAATGTTTAACCGATTACATGTATCTCTAAAAACAAATCTGCGCCATTCAACTAACAGCTGTGAACTACAAACTGTTGTAGTTCACATCAGGAGCCACCTTAAATTTGCTATATTTTAAACTGTTTGTAATATATTTTCTTGGAATATATATGGCACTGTAGCTTAACATTTTCAAAACTGTACCAGAATGTGAATTGAAATTGACTACCTGGTGATTACTCAGCTTAGCTGAGCATTTCTAATTCTTAGTAGAAGATCTCTGGGGGTGAATTTTCCAAGCATGTACAAAATTAGTTGAATGACTTCCACAGTTTTAATGGCATGGTGCAGCTAAAAGCCTACATGCTATTTTGAAAGTTTAGGTGCAATTAGTGACCAAGTGAAGTAACTATTCACCGTATGCTCTCCTTATTCACTCAAGAAAGTTTAAAGAGAAAAATGGATGGCAATATCCCAAAAGGATTATTATCTTTATCCCAATGGCACCTGGAGGTCAGGAATCCAATTCAGAGGATATGTAACCAAGTTAGGAAAACAAAAAAGAAGGACTTGAATTTCTGTAACATGGGAACTGCAATTCCAAGATCACAATAGGTATCCCCTATGAGGCAGCAGCACCGCAGGGGGTGATCAAGTGAAGAATCCTGGCTTACCAGATAGAAAGGCTGCTAAAGTGCTGGTGTCAGTGGTTCCTGTAATTTTTAAATTACTTTCTCACTCCTGCCACATTAACATCTCCTGGATGTATCATAAACTACTTATTGAGGCTGTTCAGCTGGAAAATTGAAAAGAAAGCCTTTCAAGAGTTTTTCCTCCCTGAAACAGGTGGGAAGATAGAAAATGGCCCTTGTTTCTTTTGTTTCACCCAGGATAAGCTTTTGAGAGTCTAGTGAATTTGCCACCCAATAAGAGAATTATTTGTGTACATATACATTTAAATGAAGCCTGGAAATATGATAACAACAAAGGGAAGACGGTTGCTTTTCATAACTTGAGCTGTTCATCGAGAAATGTCAAAACATATTTATCTTTTGAAAATGTCAAAGCTTAACACTATATGTGATGAACCTACTTCAATAATCTGTGAAAGCATTGCAATTCCTCTACAAATATTGTGCAATCCAAAAAAATGTTCATGCTAACAAGGAAATACATTAGGCCACACAAAGCCAGAATAAAGATGTCATCAAATCAATTCATTTAAAGCTGAAACCATCAACCGCCAGGAGATATTTTGCAAGTCTTTTCCTGTATCTATATTGTTTCAAGCTACCTTATGTTCCTTCAAGCAAATACCACTCCTAGGTTATAAATGAAGCGAAGTGGAATGAAATGTCAGTGTGCAATTTCTTTAAACAGAATTTCTGTACATTTAATTATTTTTATCTTAGACTGTGTGCATATACTTTTGATAAAAGAAGCTCAGATGTATCTGGCCCGACATGTTGTGCAGTACCATTGAATTTGTATGCATAAAGAAGCTTTAAGATAAGGTAAGAGTAGAGGAAACAGCAAGAAAAAAATCCAGAGGTCAGAAAATATAGAACATGCATGGAACAACCAATGGTTCAATTGTGCTGCATTGTAGGGTGCTAAAGGGTAATCGTGGGGAAAAGTATTAGGTTAGCTAAATTGATGTCATGTGGCTTGGGGTCTTAAATGTCAGGTGCAAGAGTCTGGGCTTTTCTATAGGTGACACAGAGCCAGTGAAGGTATTTGGGCATGTAAGTAACATAAGTAATCTGCACTTCAAGAAAACTAATCTAGCAGTAACAAAATGGATTTGACAGGGGTGATAGTGAATGAAGGCAGGACAACCAGTAAAGACAGAGTTGAATGGATACAAGATTATGTTTTCACTCAGTAGGATTCCCAAGATGATACAACCATGTACCCAGAGAGCGTTCTTTCTGAGAGTAATACAAAATCATGAATTAATTAGTTGGCATGGTGCAGGTCAGAGTGCTATTAACGTGACTCACCAGTGTTACTGGACTGGAATGTCCTTCATCAACCAGAACACTATGGCCATGGTTAGTCTTGGGGCCAACTGGGGGGCGGGGAGACAGGATTGGCATGTTATTTCCTATAGTCCATCCTGTGTGCTCTCCCTGGAATAAGAAAGTGATTTAACAAACCGATGCATAATTAGTAATCTAGGTTACGTTAGTGCCTGCCAGATAAGAGGTATTATAGGACTAGAGAAGTTCTTTCTCATTCTTTTCAAAAGTACTCCCTCTGAGGACCATCATGATAATCAGGAGATGTTTCCACAGCTGTACTGGGCACTGGGTGTGGTAGTGAAAGGCAGGAAATTGAGTGTGCTTTATCCAAAGAAATAGCTCTGCTCACCGTAATAGCTACAGATGCAGTGTATCCTTAGTTTCAGCAATAATATTTATTAATCTGCTTTAAGCAGATCATTACAAGAAGCACAATGTTCCTCACTACTCTGATTAGTAGAGACTACCAGAAAGTATTACTTTTCTGCCTTAAAAAATTACTAAATAATGCCATAAGCAAAGGGTTATATATTACATATGGGGGACCTAAAATATAGGTCTTTCGCCAAGTGCAGTTATAGGTGAAAATGTTACGAATAAAAATCGTACAGAGGAAATGAAGTGTCTATCAGGAATTTCTGCCAATGCTATAATGTGCCCATGTATCTGGTCAGTGTGTCTGGCAATCTGGGCGAGAGTGAATAGAACACTGTTTCAGGAACCATTTTCCAGTAACTATTTTTTCCATCAACATTTCAGCAGATAAAGTATGGAATCTATCAGTCCTCGATATAGGACACTATTGGTAAAGTTGACTTAACGGCAAATCTCTACACACCAACTTTTCTGATTTTGAAAAACTGACCTATTGTCTGTTATTTAACAACACTTTTGTAACAAGAGTATGTTTTGACTAAGATAAAATAGATTTGAGTCTATCAGGCAAGAGGGAAAATTACTGTTTCCTATGGCGAGTTATCCCACAAAAGCTTTACGAATATTCATCAGTTTGTGGAATGTGTCTTAAGCCCCAGATTTGTAATACCCTGAAAATGAAGAACAACACGTGGGTTTGAATGGCTCAAGAAATTGAGTAAAACTGCCAACCTAAACTGAAACCTTTCAAGCATGCCTAATTGAATCTTTCATCTCTTGATTTAAATTTACACATCTCCTAAGTTGACTGCAAAGATGAAATATCAAATGCAAAAGTAAAAAACAAGGAATCTTAAAATGCCTTCACAAAATGTCTAAATCTTATGCTTTTGTTTGCTAACGTAGATCTTTCCTACCATATATTTTCAAGGGTCACGTTCACATGAAAATGTACCATTGGATAATTCTTAAAATGCCCCATTTTCCATCACATTGGGAATGTCACCATCTATTTTTACCTTTTATGACAAATAAATCTTTTGGCCTCTATCACAAATCAATCAAGAAAATATAAAAGCAAAATTTCAAACTTGAGAAGAACGGTTTCAAGTTTTTCTTTCAATGACTTGTGTCTTATACAGTTTCTCTTGCACAGCAGCTCCTATTTTGTCATGATCTTCTGGAATAATAGTGGCCAAGATTTAAGCTTGGTGGAACAATCATTTGACCTCAGTTATGAGTTACCCCAAAATAAAGTGCCCCCAAGCCACTTCAATAATAGTACCATTGGCCTTCAAAATCATAAAATAATATTATGAAGTAAAAGAGTTACGTAGCTCCTTACCTTAAATCTCTGAATTCGCTCCTTCCTAGCTAATGTCTCCAGTTTCTTTTTAATTTCAAGCTGATGGTAACGCTAAGCATACAGGAAAGAGTGGAGGAAAGAATCATATCAATTATAGCAAAGAAATTTTTAGAGGAAAATAATCCCACTATCTAACTGTATTCTCATTTACCCCTCTTGTCATTGAGATGGAGAAGAACCACCTGCATAAGTGTGCAAGTGGGAATATAAATTGGTACAACTCTTTGGAAAGCCAATTCCTAACCTACATTAGGCAGTTAAAAGTGTTCCTACGCTGTAACCCATAACTTTCATTTCTAAACCTAGGGAGAAGTCTGAATAATAAAAAAAAATGTTTTATGAACAAATATGTCGTCTGAAAGGTTGTTTTTTTTTCCTTCAAAGCAAAATTTCAGGAGCAACGTAAACTTTAAAGAGAATGGTTTAAGTTTTTGGCCCATCCATATAATGGAATAGAATATAATTATTAAAATAAGGTTCCTAAAGATTTTGGGGTTTTTTTGTTTTGTTTTTGTTTTTGTTTTTTAAAGCACTTTACTGAGGTATGACTGACATACAAAAAGTTGTACATATTTAATGTATATAACTTGATGACTTTGGAGATAAGTATATACCTGTGAAACTCTCAACTACAATCTATGCCATAAACATATCCATCACATCTAAAGGTTTCCTCCCACCTTCTTTATTATTATTAGTTTGTGATAAGAACACTTAAGATCTATCCTCTTAGCAAATTTTTAAGTATATGACACAGTATTGTTAACTATAGGCAATAGATCTATAGAGTAGATCTCTAGGGCTTATTCATCTTGCATAACTGAAACTTTATCCCCGTTAAGTAATACCTCCTGATTTTCCTCTCCCCCAGGCCCTGGCAACCACCATTTCACCCTCTACCTCTATGAGTTTGACTAGTTTATATTCCTCATATAAGTTGGATGTGGAGAAAAGGGAAACCTTGTACATTGTTGTTGGGAATGTAAATTGGTGCATCCACTGTGGAAAAGAGCATGGTGGTTCCTAAAAAAATCAAAATTAGAACTACCCTATGATCCATCAATTGCACGCCTGGGTATATATTCAAGAATTGAAATATTCTACAATCCCATGTTCATTGCAGCAGTTTTCACAATAGCCAACACGTGGAAGCAAGCTAAAGGTCCACTGACGGATGAATGGATAAAGAAGATGTGGTACATATATACAATGGGATATGATTCAGCCTTAAGATTTTGTTTAAAAAATGCAAAATACATGTAATGCTGATAAAAGTAGGATGCAGAACTGCACAGAAACACAATTTTATTGATCAAGCTCACATTATGTGCGTATCTGTGCGCTGCGAAAGTGCCTCGTGTGCATCATCTCTTCTTGAACAATTCCAATTGCTAAGCAGTCTCATTTTACAAATGAAGAAACTGAAGCAGAGGGTCGTGAACTTGCCCCAGGTCATACATCTAGTCAGTGGTGGAACTGTAATTTGAATCTTGGTCTATCTGACACTAACTTCCTGTTTGGCTTCTTTTTCTTCATAAAAAACCTCCCAGTAGTCATCTTATTGAACCATCCTGCAGCTTGAGACCCTCCTGGCTTCCAGGACACCACTCTATCAGGTTTTCCCACCGTTTGAAGGTTCTTATCTAGCCCATGTTGTTCTTCCCAATTTCCTGCAACGCACACACCACGAAGCTAGAAACCTCAGAGTGGCCCTGGGTGTCTCCTTCCCCGCTCCTCATGCAGGCAGTGTCGGTCTCTCTCCCTCTTCCAGATCCCTGTGGACGGCGGCATCGCCCCAGTATGTCCACTACTGCTGTTAGCCCACAGCCTTTGGCAACAGCTGCCTACTTGACCTCCCACCTGCGATCTTCTCCAGCTCATTAATCCATCTTCCACATTTTTAGCAACATCATCTTTCTAAAACCGCTCTGCTCATTTATTTCACTCCATGCTGAAAAATGTTTCATCGCTTCCTCACCTACACTGCAAACCTAGCTGGGAATTGAAGGCCTCCAGAAACAGGACCCCAACTTATTGGAGAGTGTCACTTCCTGCCACTCTTTCAACCAACTCACAGTGTAGTCTGGCCTCAGTGAGCTTTCCTTTCCATCCACAATGTCCCCTCACACCTCTGTAACTTCACACCTGCTGTCTTCACTCTCCGGAATGCCTTGCTTATCTTTTCATGTCAAGTTTCATTCAGTCCTCCAGGTTCAGTTCAAAAAGCAGGGCCTCTGTTCAGCTTCCTCTGACTCTCACAGAGGCAAGTCATCATTCCCTTCTTTTCTGAGCTCAGTCTATTTGTTCCTCTCTTCTAGCATTTGATCACTTCCTACAGCATTTTTTAAAAAATTATATCTCACAGCTATGTCACATAGCCCCATACTGGTACATGGTAAGCTTGCAATTAATGTTTATTGCATGAATGAATATGTGAATAGTAATACAACAACATTAGTAAACAGCATCAGCATAAACTAAATGTGAGACAAATGTAACAATTTAGAAATATTTTATTTTTAAATTATATTAATATATTATATGTTATATAAAATTATATATTACACATTAACATTTATCTAAGCTATTTATTCCAAACTTTAAGAATACACAAAGACTCTTTAATAACAGCACATTTAACAGTTATGATGTGTGCATTATAGGAAATTCTGGAAAACGAAAGTTCAGGAATCAAGGCTAAGACAGAACTTGGTGCCTACTGATTAAGTTTGAAATTATGTATAATTAATTTTACACTGTACTATTTTTTCAACATTAGTTGTAGAATTCCAACTAATACTTTTATAAAGAAGTGAATTTGGGAGCCATGAACAATGATTCTATGTAATTCATGCACATGACATAAATCACAAAATGAATTCCTAAATGAACAAATCATGTACATCTGAAGAGAGCACGACACTTCCTCAATTTAATAGTAGCATAATAATAAATATTTTGAGTGGCACTACACTTAGTATTGGTTTACTGATGATTCTACAGTTGGTCATAAATGTTTAGTGCACCCACAGGTCAATGGTTTTATGAGCCAAGTTTTCTGATTTACTGCTACTTGGTCAAGCCGAGAAGTGACATGCTTTTTCACAGACATTAAAACGGCATTGATGCTTGAAACTACAAGTTCCATGAAGCGAGGCTAAAATAATTTATCAAGTTAGCTAGATATCCTTCTAAAAATGCCATGTCAGACTGCAAAAAAAGTTGTTGATACTTGGGTTGTGAATCTGTGCTGACCAATGTGGCCTAAAGTAGGAGGGACAGCAGATGTTTCAATGCC
Organism: Balaenoptera musculus; assembly: GCF_009873245.2. Taxonomy (NCBI): domain Eukaryota; kingdom Metazoa; phylum Chordata; class Mammalia; order Artiodactyla; family Balaenopteridae; genus Balaenoptera; species Balaenoptera musculus. The sequence continues at coordinate 64,817,331 of NC_045785.1, forward strand.
TGCTCCTTGAAATTTAGCATACGGCTGAGCTTCGGAGCCTTCAAAGAATAACAAATCCGAAATAATTCATGGCAGTGGAATTACTGATATTTAAGCAGATGTCACTTTTTTTTTTAGCAAATGGAAATTGAGGTACAGATGGTGAGGGCTGGTATGTTTTAAAGTAGCCATTACGGATTAAAACTCTACATTTGTTAAATTAAATATCACAAAATATACAATGATGTCCATATTTTTCCCTAACTGAAATGAAGAAATGCTTACTTCAGCGTCTTGTCTCCTCACTACCTAGAGAGATATAGAGTATTTCTCAGGTTACCTTGTTCCATTCCTTTTTAATGAAATATAGGAAGAATTCCCCTGCTTCTGGGTACAGAAAGTATTATTAATTATCATATTAATAAATATCAGTTGTAAAGAAAATAGTTAATACTTGTACCTCCATATCAAGAACCTTATGGAAAATAGCCTGGGCTAAGCACTCCCGGATATATTTTTGGTGATCCCTCTTCATGATATTTAGTTTGTATTCCTTTTCAGAAAGTATTCTTCCATTTCTTGTGATCTGTCATGAATAAATAAAACATACATAGAAATACAAAGCAGAAAATGTATTGTTAGTTCCCTAAGAGAGAGAGATGGACCGTCAGTTGATCAGAGAAGGAAGCAGCGTCTTTTAAGGCTAATGAGGTGTAGTGCTATGGCTGATAAACTTTCACTTTTAATGAATGTTTCATAAGGAAACAAAAGAGAAAGGCAGTCTCATATACCCATCATTGTGAAAACACATACAGGTGGTGCACTTGACGTTTAAAACAAGGTTTTCATTAGAGTAACAATTTGCCCTTAATGGAACCCAGGTGTTCTTTTCATTTCTTTTTTTTTTGAACACCTTCGGGAAGAAGGCAGGGGGTGCTACCTTGAAACAGTGAATAGGAGCAGTGATCACAGGACTGATGATCTCACAGGAAATACTTTGAAGGACAAAACATGTAAGCTACAGAGGATCTCATCAATTTGTTTTTAAAATAATTGGTTTCATTACATTGTTTTCACACTGCTTTTCTTCTTTCACTCTCTAGCCCAGAATGTAATTTAATTTGCTGTGATTCAGATATTTTCAGATTATACAGTACTGCAGATATAAAGTATTTCAGATTGGTTTCAAGTGACATCACTGCAAGTCCCAGGAGTGATAGTTTCTGAATTTAATTTACTTGCTTTTCTTTTATTCCTTCCTATGGGCATATTTGTTCTATTTTTCTACATCTTCCCTAAACTGAGGATGTTATCTTTCCTGGAATGTTCATCTTCCTTTTCACTTATTTAAACCCTGCTCTTCTTTTCGTACTTAATTCAAGTCCACATATTTCTTAATTTTGATAACTAGTTTTTTAGCACTGTTGTTGCAACATATTGGAGTATCAAGATCAGCTAGAGTTGTGCTACGAGTGATTGGTTATTGATCATCTTTTTTATGAATGCATTTTCTAATGGAAGAAAGCAGTGTGGTTATAGAAAGTGTGCTTGGAATTACGAAAAACTCAGTTACGGTCTTTGAAATGTGTTGTCCATGGGATATCATGTCATGACTATCCAACCAGGAAAAATTGTTGAGAACTTCCTGCACTGCCCCTCCCTTAGCAAGTAACTTGTCATTGATATTTCTCCTCTGGGAGTATCTAATCTCCCCAACTAGACTGGAAGCTCCTATAGGGCAGAAGTTCTTAAACTTGAGCCAGCATCTGAAGAATCACCTGGAAGACAAGTTGAAAAAGACTGATGGACCCCACCCCACAGTTTCTGACTCAACAGATCTGGGCTGGGGCTCTAGAAATTGCATGTTCTAACAAGTTCCCAGGCGATACCGAACACTCCTGATTCAGGGACTGTATCTGAACTGCTCTAGAGAAAGGGCTGTGTCCTTCCTGTTTGAGTTAATGACGTTGATAAGTAAATACAAAGTCCTTCCCATTTATATATGAAGCTCACAGACTTTTATCTGAAGAAGTAGTGTTAATGGTAACCACAACAATTACAACAACCATTTATTACACATCTCTAATTGCTACAACAATCTTGAGGGCGGGGTATCATTATCTTTATTATCTTCCTTCAACTGAAGAAGTTGGAGCTGAGAAAGTTAAGTGTTTTGCTGAACATTCTGTCTTGTAAATGGCAGAAGCCAGGTTTCAGCCAGGTCTGTCTGATAACAAAGCCCCAGGAGACAAAAAGCAGGCTCTCTGAGAACTACCCAGACAGACTGCCAAGCACATAAACAACAATTAGAAATGCAATGCATATCCTTTCAACACCATGGCAACAATAGTTAAGGAAACCCACAGTGTTTTAAGAAAGTAAACAGCTAAAATTGTTAGTCACACTTTCTATAACCACACCCCTTACTTTGAATGGAAAACTACAGTGTTTTTTAAAGGTTTTACACTATAGACATTTAGAGAAGTGGAAATTTTCTGGAAATGACAGTTTTGGAGCTAACGAAAGACACTAATGTATCAATAAACCATCACATGAAATGAAAGAGTTTTTAAAAATTTAAAGGAAAATTTTGAACTGTTCATGTCTTCCACACCATATCCTGTGATTATTAAAAACAATATTTTTTTTCTGAAGACAGTAAAGTCTTTTCTATCCTTACTCCCTAACAGTTCCTGGTTTATACAATATGTTCAATAAATATGGGTTGAATAAATGAGTGGGTAAATAAACAAATGACATATGCTGTTGAAAACTCACAGGGATTTTCCTCAATAATTTATAAGTTGCCTTAGCAGCCATCATGACCTCTCATCCTATCTTTTGAAACACAGCCTCAAATAGATAAGTCAGAGCTTTGGAAAGGAAGTAATTTTTCTAAAATGAGGGAAGGGAAAAGATGTCACCAATAAGCTCAAAGAGGAAACCAGAAAAGATAGGGAATTATTGGATTTAATGAAACAAGAGGGCAGGTAGAAATGAGACCAAATCTTACCAGCCCTGATCTCAAGAGATGTCGCCTTATCCTTGTATTGTTAAAATATCCAGCCAGGTGTTTATCCGTAAGACTATTATATGCTGCAAGTAATCTGGAACAGAAAAATGAAACCATTAACGTTTTATGAAGTGTTGCTTGATAACCAAGGCAATTCTTGACTCTCATCCCCAAACTGTGCATAATCGTTCATTCATCCAGCCAGCCAGTCATTTATGTATGTGTTTAAAAAACAGGTATTGAGCACCTACTGTTTTCTAGGTTTGATGATAAGGACTGGGAGACAGCCCTGATGCTGCTTTATCCCACAGACAAGTATGGAAATCAGACATGAACAATTAAATTGGTTATGAAAAATCCAATAATAGAAACATGCAAAAAATCGTGGGGACACAGAGAAGGAGACCACCAACTCCACTTGTCAAGAAAGTCTTCATGGAGGAAGCCTGATGGAAAAGTAGGGGTGTCTTCAGAGGACCCTTCAGCCTCTGGTTACACACCCTAAATTCTAGTCACTCAAACTTCCTAGCACTCCCTGGACATATTCTTTCCTGTCTTCAGGACACGATGTACAGTCCCACTACTGGGAAGTCCTTTCCCTCAGCAGATATTAGCTAATGGAGAACATCTGTGATGCACGAGCATCTCTTCACCCAAGAAACATCCCCTGATACAAACTGGGTGTGCTGTGTTACCCTCCACTCTGTTCCTCTAAGAACTTGAGTTCCATTACACATCCACAATATGTTACTGCTTATTTCTTAGTCTACTCCTGTTGGTTCGCAAACTGGTGCCTACACACAGAGGGCAAGGGAAGAGTGAAAAAAAAGGCAGCCACTCCAGATTGGTAAGTGGCAGGTTTAATAAGCAAAGGAACTTCCTTAAGAGGCTTGTCTTGGGCAGCTGCAAGATGAGTAGCTCTCCACACCTGCCCATCAGAATCTCAAATTTTATATAGAGGCCTTAACTGGGTTCAATCATGTACAAGGTCCCGATGATCTCCACAACATATTGCTTTCTTAAGTCTGCACCCTTGAAAATGGTCCCCACTGTGGGAATGGCGGGCAGAACATATGCATTCCAAGGACAGGGGAGAGGGTGAGAAGCCTCTGATTGCCCAGGTCTGGCTTGAGGCGGTCACATCCTTTCAACGACCTCCTCCAATACCTCTGCTAGATTTGAAGGCCAGGATGGCGCATTATTCTCAGCATCCTTACTTATTTATTATGTACCTAAATAACGATGTGTTCAACACATGAAGATACAATTTTGTTTGGGACTCATTCTTACTGGTATAAATTTCAAGCTAAGCTTAAGCTCAGCAGTTTAGAAGTGTTAACTTCCACATATAGATCCAGACAATTTCATTAATTCCACATCCAGAACCAAAAAAATAAAGTTCATAGATTACTGCTGATTTTTACGGTCTTTCATTTAAAAGAGGACAAATTGGTTCCTTGGTTACATAGTCAATATAAGTCTATAAATCAAAGTTTGAAACTATTTTTTCTAAGTTTTAACCTATCCTTCATAAATGCACACCCTATTACCTGCCACAAAGATTTATAATCTATACATTTCATGAGCAGCTGATCCCTAACTTATTCTGAAACAAGAACAGGGACTCATAGAATCGAGTAAATATCATTAGCAACAATTTTATTTAGCTATTTGCACTGCCTTAATTACATGGAGATGGTATTGGTGATCTTTTCCTGTCTCTTTTCTCCTTAATGCCCATCTCAGGAAAGTTCCATGCTGTCAAATGGTAAGGAAAGTTTAATTTTGTCCACAAAAGAGACTGAAAAGCAGTTACAAAGCCCAGAAGCCAAGGTGCCACACGAGAGTTGCAGACCCATGAACAGCTGCAGAAACCATTATTTCACTGGGTTTACGTAAAAAGACAACCTGAGAGCTTCAGTAATGCACATACAAAACCAGCCCCGGATAATGCTTTGAAACCACCTTTTAAATGAACCGTCTTGGTGTCCTATAGTTCATCAAAGGTTTCCTGTCTCCAAAAGGTCAACGTTGTATCCCTTACCCTTTCTGAATCTCAGAATACCTTTTCAGCAACTCATTTCAGAAAGGTGAGCAGGTGTCTTTCAGTCCTAACAATCATGATTCCACAGTTCACAGATTCTTAAGATAAATCATTAGACTGATATCATATATAGTCTTTTGTCTGTTTTTCAGGCTCACATTTTAAAAAATCAATAGTTTCGGAATAGCTATGAGTGCTAAAACCCTGATTAAATGTAGTAGGGTCAAAATGTTAAGATAACGTGGACCTCCACTTCCCTATTGACTGTAAAATATCCCGTTCTTTTAATTCAGACTTTGAAACATTTTTAATATTTAGGTCTTAATAACAAAGCTTAGCCAGCTTTGGCACCACCTCATTCTAATTCTGCTCTCTCAGGCTCCTATTGAATGAGTCTGTGTGTGTAATGCCCCTCCGGTCTTACTGACAAGTGGAATAGATCCAGGCGAGTTGAAATCTTTGCACACAATGATTTTCTCACCTCTTCCTGTTTAGGAAAGATTGAGGGTCCCTGTTTGGGAGGCCATTTTTAAAGCATCTTTTTCCATGACTATGAATAATAACCAGCTGGGTCTCCCCAGGCTCAGCCATTTCTTTTTCAGACAATGCCTTAATTTTTTTAACTGAAACTTTAGATAAATGAATTGTTTGCTAACAAAACTATACTAAATTATATACAGGTTTAGTAAAATGGTTGTTATGGACTGAATGTATGTTTCCCCCCAAAATTCATAGGTTGAAACCCTATTCCCCCCCATGTGATGGTATTAGGAGATGGGGCCTTCAGGAGGTGACTAGGTCATAAGGGTAGAGCCCTCATGAATGGGATCAGCACCCTATAACAGAGACTCCAGAAAGCTCCCATGTCCCTTCCACCATGTGAGGACACAGGAAGAAAATGGCCATCTGTGAACCAGGAAGTGAGTTCTCACCAGACACTGAATCTGCTGGTGCCTTGATCTTGAACTTACCAGCCTCCAGACCTGTAAGAAATAAATTTCTGTGGTTTAAGCCACCCAGTCTATGGCATTCTGTATAGCAGCCTGAACAAACTGAGACAGCAGCTAATGCAAACATTTCCACGGTCTACATATAAATGTCAACCTCATTCTGACCATCAAGCCTCCTTCACAGGGAGAGGGTAATAATCCTGTGGCTCAGTCACAACCATGATCTGTCACCTCCTTTCCACTCTGCTCCTCTTCATGGGTGCTTCGTAGGGGTTTGCAGCCTCCCTTTGCATGTACTCAGTTACGAGAGCTTTACTGACCCAGCCACACTTTGATTTAGTAGAGCTCTTCTGATCTTTCTGCCTTTGTCCTCTCCACTCACTGCTACTGTTTCTCCTCACCACACACATTTCTTCCTTGCACTCGGCACAACCCTGGGCCAGATGAGGTCGCCTCACCTGGGCTTCGGATTGTGTTGCACCTTGAGTATTCTACTCCCCTTGTAAGTTACTGCCTGCATCTGTTGCCAAAGCTGGACTTCATGGTCATGCTGCCTCAGTCCTGTGACCCTCTCCTGTTCCAATCCATAAGATCAACAGCCACCTTGGTCACAGCGACCACCCGGCCACTGTGACCACATCACTCAAAAGCCATGCTGTTCACACAAAGGCCCATAACTAATTGGCCAGACCAGCCCAACTCGTTGGCTTCTTTATATGGTGGACAAGACTATTTACCAACCCCTGTTCACTGGGTAGAGAAAGACCTCCTTTCCGGCTCAACGCACTGGAAGAAACTGTCCCCCAGGAAACAAAGCAACCCTATCTCTATGATGGTTCCCATTTCCTCCACTTCAATCCACTGAGTATTAAGGAGCAGCTGCTGAGTCACTGGGAGAGCCGCCTTCCCAGCTATAGCCTTTCAACGCTCGACCCCTGAACCCCTGCCGCCCACCATGTAGATGACGTAATTGGGGCTCTGAACTAATAAGGTCAATTCTTAACAAGCCCTCCATTTGCCCCCAAAGAGAGAAAGAGTATTCCATAGAAACCCAGACTAACAGGAAAGGCACTATCATATTAATCAGGAAACATTTATTGTGTACTATTCTCAAGGCATTCTGGACAGCACCAGGGATCCAGAGATGGCACAGACACTACACTCACAGTGCTCCCAATTCAGTGGGGAGGTATGCATGCACATACAGTGTGTGTGTGTGTGTGTGTGTGTGTGTGTGTGTGCTTGATTTCTTCCTCTGTCATAGGTTAATTCTTTCACAAATAGGTACTGAGTGTCCCCATGTCAGACACCGCGCCTTCCGCTGGGGAAGGAGTATAGTATCTCTACCCCATTCTGCAGATTACAAAGCTCTTCCACATACGTAGTCTCATTCGTTTGCTTTCAGGCCTCTGGAATGTGAGCAATATCTAACTCTCACAGCTCGTCCATCTTCCTAAAATAGAAAAGCTCCAAAACAAGATTATTGCTCAACATGAATGAGTCCAAGGAAAACATGATGAGGGTAAGGTACCCTGGACCATACTGATAGAATCTCTTGAACCCCAACCTTCTCTCCCAGCATGCTGGGTCCCACACTGTCTACTTCTGTGGAGGGAGAGGGAGGTAGTGGTCAAGACTCCAGCTCCAGTCCGATCCTGGCTCCACCATTACTGGCTCCACAACCGGGAGCACGTGACTTAACCTCCCTGTCTATGCCTCGATTGTTCTGCCTTCCAGAAGACACTTGGACACTCACACAATTCAGCCAAGTTCTTTGCCACTTTACAACAAGGATCACCTTTCCTCCAGTGTCCAATAACATATTCCTCATTTCTGTCTGAGACTCCATCAGAATGGCCTTTACCATCCATATTTCTACCAATGTTCTGTACATGATGTGCTGCGTAAGAAGATGGATGTTTCCTCTCCAGCTCCCTCTTCAGAATCACCTTAAAATTCCCTTCAGGAGAAAATATTTTCAAACCATATATCTGATAAGTGGTTAATATCCAAAATATATAAAGAATTCCTACAACTCAATAGCAAAAACAAAAACCCAAATAATCAGATTAGAAAATGGGTAGAAGATCTGAATAGACATTTTTCCAGAGAAGGCATACAAATGGTCAACAGGTGCGTGAAAAGGTGTTCAGCATCATTAGCCATCAGGAAGATGCAAATCAAAACCACAATGAAATATTACCTCACACCTGTTAGGATGATTATGATCAAAAAGACAAGAGATAACATGTTTTGCCAAGGATGTGGAGCAAAGGAAATCCTTATGCACCATTGGTGGGAATTTAAATTGGTGTAGCCACTATGGAAAACAGTATGGAGATTTCTCAAAAAATTAAAAATGGAACTCCCATATGATCCAGCAACCCACTTCTGGGTACATATATATAGGAAATAAAATTACTATCTCAGAAAGGTATCTGCACCCCCATGTTCATTGCAGCATTATTCACAAAATCAAGACATGGAAACAACATAAGTATCCATCAACAGATAAATGGATAAAGAAAATGTGATACACACACATACACACACACACACACACACACACACACACTTGAATATTATTCAGCCATAAAAAATAAGGAAATCTTGCCATTTGTGACATGAACAGACCTTGAAGGCATTCTGCTAAGTAAAATAAGTCAGATTGTGAAAGACAAACACTGTATGATCTCACTTATATGTGGAATCTAAAAAATCCAAACATATAAACACAATAGAATGGTGGCTGCCAGGGGCTCAAGGGTGGGAGAAATAGGGAGATGTTGATCAAAGGGTACAAACTTCTGATTATAAGATGAATAAGTTCTGGGAATCTAATGTACAGCATGGTGACTTCAGTTAACAACACTGTATTGCACACTTGAATGCTGCTAAGAACGTAGATCTTAAATGATCTCACCACAGAATTTGGTAATTATTTGAGGCTGTGGTAGCATTAACTAAACTTACTGTGGAAATCATTTTGCAATATATATGTGTATCAAATCATCACGTTGTACACCTTAAACTTACACAATGTTATATGTCAATTATATCTCAATAAAGCTGGAGAAAAAAGGTTTTGCATCTCACAACTTTTCCAGCCTCTACCTATTACCAGTTCCAAAGCTGCTTCCACACTTCTAGGTATTTGTTATGGCAGCACCCCACTTCTTGGTACCAATTTCTATCTTAGTCTATTCAGGCTTTGTAACAGAAATAGACTGGGTGGCTTAAACAACAGACGTTCATTTCTCACAGTTCTGGAAGCTGGAAGTCCGAGATCAGGGGGACAGCATGGTCGGATTCTTGTTGAAGGTCCTCTTCCTGGTGTGCAGGTGGCCACATCTTCTCACTTGTTCACATGGCAGAGAGAAAGAGAGAGGCAAGCTCTCTGATGTCTCTTCTTATAAGAAAACTAATCCCATCACAAGGGCTCCATCCTCATGACCTATTTCCCCAAAACCCCATTTCCAAATAGCATCATATTGGGGATTGTGATTTCAACATATGAATTTGAGGAGTATACAAACATGAGACCATAACAGAAGGCATAACTGTCCCATTTTGTAGATGAGGAAAACAAGACTTAGGTTAAGTCACTTGCCAAAGATTATGTAACCTAAAACTTGTTCCTGATAACATACACCAAATCACAGTGAAACACACTTATAAGGGCTTGCTAAGGTGGGGACCAGGATGCTAAGTTTAATAATGGAAAAATGTGAATCATTAAATATTCACAGAGATATAATTCCACCAATTTCTAGTACAGAGATAAGAAAAATTTAAATAAAAATTCTTCAGATGAAAATTAGCAAATACATACCTGTCATTTATAATTAGCCATATCATTAGCATAAAAACAATGTACCGAAATCTTTAAATCATCTTACTCTCTTAAATATATATATTTCTGCAATCTATACTACAAGTTACCTGGCACACTTGTTCAGAGAGAACATAAAGAATGTTTTTAACACAACCAATTTTATTTAGCTCAAACTGTTGTGACTTAGCCCATCTGAATTAATGAAATTTGTATTCATTTATTATTGCTCTGTACAAAACTATCACATGCTAGTAGCTTGGAAACAACACAAATTTATTATCTTATAGTTCTGGATGTCAGAAGTCCGATACAGGTCTCACTAGGTTAAAATTAAGGTGTTGGCAGGGATGCATTCCTTCTGGAGGCTCTGAGGGGGGATTCTTTTTCTTTCCTTTTCCACATTCTAGAGGCTGCCCACATTCCCTGCCTACATTCCTTGGCTCCTGGCCCCCTTCCATGCCAAAGCCAGTCAAGAATTTCTCATGATGGCATCTCTCTGATTCTGTTTCCTCTACCTCCCTCTTTCCCATTTAGGGACACTTGTGCTTACTTACATTGGGTCCACCCAGATTAATCCAGAATAATCTTCTTATTTTAAGATCAGCTGATAAGCAACTTTAATTCCATCTGCAACCTTAATCCCTCCCTTGCCATGTAAAGTAACATATTCACATGTCCTGAGGATTAAGACATGGACATCTTTTAGAGGCCATTATCCTGCCTACCACAAGGTCTTTCTATATCCAAATGTCAGGAAGCAGAAACACTGGACACTGAATGTGATGACGTTTGGGTTATGATGTATATTGTCCAGTGATTTATCATGCCAACTATCTCCACTTTCAAAAAGTACACTTCCCAGGTGGAGGAAGGCAGTTCTTGGAGCCACACCAGGATGTACAAAACAAGTTGGGACCTACTTTGCTGATCTAATTTTGATATGCCACATGTAAGCACTAAGACAAAAGAACAAGAGGTACACCAAGGAGCATTTCAAACAATTTACATTTTTTTCTCAAAAGGATAATAATAGAGAGGTAACTTGCTTTAGGTGAATCTAATTTGTGAAAAGACAGATTATCCCATAGGACATAATTATATTCATGTCAAACACCATCTATTCAGCACTTAACACATTTCATTAAATTCAAATAATTATTATATAGAACACTAAGAAAGAAGAAAGTTTTACCAATTATACTATGACATACCATTGACTGTAACCTGCAAATGATTTTAGTAATGTGAAATGTGAAAAAAAAATCATTTAGTATTAATGAAATAGATTACCATGCTTGTTTACTACCACACATATTTAGACACACCTGGGAAAGAGAAAAAAGAAGGCATATAGAAGAATATGGCAGGGTCCCCACCATTAAAAGCCTCAAAATGAGGTTAGAGAAAAGGATTTTATGCATAAACCAATTAGAGAGCATATAAAAGTATACTTAAACAGCACTAACAGTGGTGTATTGGAGCTTGCCTATACTGGCTCTCGTATGACAACTGTTAAAATGTTCAGGAATTTTGCAAGCCATTGTCAGCTTGAAATTGACCATCTTGGGAGTATTTACACCACAGAAATTGGCAAACACTACAAATCAGGGCTCTTTTTTCTTTCTGAAAAGCCAGTTTACCAGCACACCAATGACTAAATTTAAAAATAAGTGGCAAGATATATCACATGGGATAAATAAAATGATTCATTATATGAGGCAACATGTATGCTTTACATCATTTTAATCCAGAAATTCATCATTTGTATGTAGTATTTGACCCAAGGGGCTCATATTCTTATTCAACTGTTTCCTATCCCTAATAAAAAAAAATAAGGACTCCAACAAATACACTGACAGTTTTCAGCAGCATTTTAAGAAATGTTATGCAAGATATCTCTTTACATTGCCACAAATGGAAAGGCTCAACTCACCTACCAATCTGGAAAAACTGATTACACCATTTTATGCTTAACAGAACCAAGTGAGACTTAAGTGAATGAGCACAGTTTTATCACTAAGGATGAGAAGCCTAATGAAGAGGTGCTTTGCATTTCAGAGGTCACGAAATCTGCAATTTGTAGAGTTTGATAGTGCCCAAGGAGGGTCTATATCAAATTTCCACTGCTAAGGCAGGCTTCCAGCCAGATAAAACCTCTCTCCAACTCACATATTAAGTGCTTGTACTGGGAAAGCAAGTTAAACAAATCACAGGATACTGTGGCTTGATTGCTTTCATGTTACAGTTCATGAGGAATGGAGCTCCATCCACCAACCCAAACGCCTCTCTTACTGTCCATCAGAAAAGATTTGCAAGAATCCACCGAATTCCCACTCTACGAAGAAACTCATCACACTCAAGCCACCCAAGCTGAAGATTTTGAATCTCAGTAAGAGTCTTAGCAAAGAAGTTAATAAAATCTAAATTGAAACAACTTCCTCAAATAAAATATCTGAAAGCAACACTAATAACCAGAAAAAGCTTTTTATCATGAAAAACTGCATGTCTGTTACTTAAGAGTGAGAAAATTTAAGAAATATGTGACCAGACACCTTAACTCTTAAGAGGCGCAATGATTTTCCTGTAATTATTTAAGGCAAATAAATCTCTAACACTTCCTGCCCAAAGTAAAAAAAAGGATGAGATTTAGAGCCAGAAGGCTTGAGGTCAAATTCTAACTCTACCCCTTAAAAGATGCCTGACCCTGGAGAATTCAATCTTCTTCTCTTTACAATTATTATCACCATGAAGTAAAATGCTGTGACTGCTTCCTGAAGTGGATGATCTATGTTTCCTGGCCTGGAAATAGATTTACCTGGAGCTATTACATCATTGGATTATAGAAATTCATATGTGAAAAGGTCTAGTCAACTCTCTCATTTTATATTCAGGAAACTGAGGTTCTAGAAGTAGGCATGATTGGGCTTCCCTGGTGGCGCAGTGGTTGAGAATCTGCCTGCCAATGCAGGGGACACGGGTTCAAGCCCTGATCTGGGAAGATCCCACATGCTGCAGAGCAACTAGGCCCATGAGCCACAACTACTGAGCCTGCGCGTCTGGAGCCTGTGCTCCGCAACAAGAGAGGCCGCGACAGTGAGAGGCCCGCGCACCGCGATGAAGAGTGGCCCCCGCTCGCCGCAACTAGAGAAAGCCCTCGCACAGAAACGAAGACCCAACACAGCCAAAAATAAATAAATAAATAATAATTAAAGGTGCTAATAATTAAGAAAAAAAGAAAAGAAGAAGTAGGCATGATTCATCAGTAAACTCAGATCAAAGTCCTCAAAAAGAAAATGCAGAATGTCACAGGAGTTCCCATAAAATTGTCCCTATCCCTTTCCTAGGGTCCTTGTCTTGCTACCTTCCACCAGAATTTCTTTCACCCATGTTTAATCAGTCCCTTTAGATTCATATAAGATTCTTTCCTGTACGTGCTTCCCACAAGTTGTAGAATGGAGCCATGGCCACGGTAAACACTCAGCCAAAATTGGTTGAATGAATGATTAATCAGTTAATAAAAACAAAATATATTGGTCCAATTCCTTGACCTATAACCTTTTTAAAAAAATCCCTGTGTAAGAATCACATTTCTTCTGCTTCAGGATAATAACTGAAAATAATCTATAACAAAACAGACCCAAAAGCATGCTTTATATATTCGGACTTCTTTTTAAATGCAGAATGCTCAGTGTGGATGAGCACACGTTGCTGATGATGTTAGTTTTGTTGTTTTGGTTTTGTCAGATAAGTGCCTTTGCAGTGTGCTACAAAATTGCATTAGAAGAAAAAGTTCCCAGGGAGACAGGAAAAAAACCTTTTTTAGGAAACTTGAAGAACGACCAACACAGAAGAGCAATTGACATAAGGGTCAATTATTTTCCAAGCCTTTATAAGAAAACTCTTTGCCAACTAAAATTAAACCATGAATCTCTGCTGTCTGCCACTTTATAGAGGGTGATTGAACTGATATCGTATAAATGATTTTATATTACATTCTTCATTCTTTTTTATTTGCATCCAAACCTACCATTTCTCAGCAATTATGCTAAATATTGATTGACAATCTCTCAGTTTATTCTAACAATGCAGCCAGATGTGAACCATCATATTATTTTATTTATGCCTTTAATATGATGGTTTGGAATGACTAGTAAAAACAAAACTATTCTCCAAACTATGCTGACTGCTGGCAAGATAGTTTTCCAATGTTCAGGGATGAGGCAATAGGAAAACAGTGCGTGGGGAATCAGCAGGCCTGAGACATACTAAGGTTGACTAGTTCCTTATAAGAACTGATTTAAGCCTCCAAGCTCTTCTCTGGAGACTTAAGAATTTTATATCTTTGAATAGCAACAACAAAAAAAATTGTGGCCACTTAAAAAATATTCATTAATAGAAATATAATATATAAATTAAGGGAGAGAATGAGGCTGCTTGGAGGAAAGGTAACCAGCAGGAAAGTTCCAGAAACAAATCATTTTTATCACTAGTATTTATTGATCATTTCCCTTTTTTGTAGTGTACCATAAACTCTCTCTATAACATGCACTATATATTTTAACTCTCAAAACCACCCTGCAAAGTACTGTTATCCTCCCTCTTCACAGACGAGTAAACTGAGATGTAGAGTAGTTAGATAACTAGCTCACAACTAGTTAAAGGCAGATTCAGGATTCAAATGAGGGACCGCTCTGCTTTAATCACTAAACTGAACTATGTTCTATGAGGCACAACTGTCCGGTGGAGCTCAGCCCGGGAAACGAAAGGCATGTAGGGTGTCAGATAAGTGAGCAATCAGCCTGTAAAGGATGCTAAGAAGGTAGGACCATCCCAGATGATGATTGAAAATTCTGGGAGGATATTTCGGCGCAGTAAAGGAAAATTGTTTAAAAATCAAAGGAAGGGCCTGTAAGACGGTGTGCCCCATGCTCCTGAGACTGGATGGTTTTGTGACAGCAGTGAAGGGTGTTAAGCAGGGAAATGGTAGGACCAGATTTTTTTTTTTTAACATCTTTATTGGAGTATAATTGCTTTACAATGGTGTGTTAGTTTCTGCTGTATAACAAAGTGAATCAGCTATACGTATACATATATCCCTATATCTCCTCCCTCTTGTGTCTCCCTCCTACCCTCCTTATCCCATTCCTCTAGGTGGTCACAAAGCACTGAGCTGATCTCCCTGTGCTATGCGGCTGCTTCCCACTAGCTATCTATTTTACATTTGGTAGTGTATGTATGTCCATGCCACTTTCTCACTTCATCCCAGCTTGTCCTTCCCCCTTCCCTGTGTCCTCAAGTCCATTCTCTATGTCTGTATCTTTATTCCTGTCCTGCCCCTAGGTTCTTCAGAACGAATTTTTTTTTTTTTTAGATTCCATATATATGTGTTAGCATATGGTATTTGTTTTTCTCTTTCTGACTTACTTCACTCTGTATGACAGACTCTAGGTCCACCCACCTCAATACAAATAACTCAATTTCATTCCTTTTTATGGCTGAGTAATATTCCATTGTATATATGTGCCACATCTTCTTTATCCATTCATCTGTCGATGGACACTTAGGTGGTTTCCATGTCCTGGCTATTGTAAATAGTGTAAATAGTGCTTAGGCAAAATATCACCAAGTAGTACCAATACTGCCACTCCTTGATGTCACAGCTGATTACATTTGGGAAGCCTCTTTTTTCCCTTCTCATAATCTAATCTGATAATTTCTATGGTAACTCTCATTCGAATTACTTCTAAACAAAATTCAAATTCACTAAAAGAATATTGAACTTTGATTCTATGTGCTTCTGGATGCCCATATTTTCCAAAGCTAGTTTTATGTTCATATTTAATATTCAGCCCTTCTGCTGGGTCAGTGATAATCATGGTAGACATCTCTAGGTATGGGGCTGACCTATCAGGGAATAATCAACAAACACCTATGGGTAGGTCCACAAGCAGCTGTGCACTTGGCAAAAAAGTGCTGTGTTTTCTAAATGTACTTTTGGTATATCACATGAGGGGAAAAACTAAAATTGTACTAAAGAACTTCTATCACACTTCTGTTGCTTATGTCCACCAAAGTTTAAGTTAGTTTCACAAGGGTTGGTTCTTTTAAAAATGTCCTGCTGTTTCTAATCATTTTTGAGACCATGTTACCAGTGGGTTGTCCACTCACCCCACCCTCTGGAAACAGAAAGATCCAGTTTAAGTCTTCTATTGCTACTTTTACTCTATAAGTTTCAACAAGTTGTTTAATCACTATTATCCTCAGTTTACTCATCTGTAAAAGGGGGGAAATAATAGAGCTTCTACTAAAGATTAAATAAGACAAAGCCAGTAAAGCACCTAGTGCAGTGCATGGCATCATTCGCTACTGTAGTGTTTAGCAAAGTTTTATCCTTAAATGAACCACATATACATTTGTCTGCGCTCAGAAAGGGGTAAACACACCATGCTTTGCGATCACAGAGGAGGTACATCAAGACTTGAGAGTAGGGGGACAATTCAAAAAACCAGAATGAAATGAAGTCTGAGCCAGTAGAAGGAAACCTAATAAATGCCAGGCCATGTGAAGAGAGGGTGAGGGAACTTGACTGTTCTAGGAAAAGGGGATATATATGCAAAGGCCCAGGGGTGAGAAAGCACCATGGTCCCAGTCTTTACCCTATACTCCTGCACACACACACACTTCCAGAACCCCCATATGAAGCATGGAGGATTCCACTGTGTTTCAGGGGCCAGAGGATAAAACTGAGAGGGGGTGGTCAGCATGCCAGCTGCCAGACATGAAGGAGTTTCATACAATTATTTTATGCAACAAATACAGAGTGCTTATTAGGTAACAGGCCCCGGGCTGTTGTAAGGTTACAAAGTCCCTGCCCTCAAATTATTTAAAACCAAGAGGAAATACAGGCATATCTCAGAGATATTGTGGGTTTGGTTCCAGATCGTCGCAATAAGGCGACTAGGGCAACAAAGCAAATGTCATAATAAAGTGAGTTACATGAATTTTTTGCTTTCCTGGTGCATAAAGAAGTTATGTTTACAACATAATTGCAGTCTATTAAGTGTGCAATAGCATTATATTAAAAAAGTAATACCTTAATTAAAAACTACTTTACTGATAAAAAAAAGTGCTAACCACAATCTGAGCCTTCAGTGAGTAATCTTTTTGCTAGTGGAGGGTCTTGCCTTGATGTTGACGTCGATGTTGATGTTGACTGCAGGGTGGTGGGTGCTGAAGGTTGGTGGCTGTGGCAGTTTCTTAAAATAAGACAACAATGAAGTTTACATCAATTGACTCTTTCTTTCATGAACGATTTCTCTGCAGCATGTAATGCTGTTTGATAGCATTTTACTCAGAGAACTTCTTTCAGAATTGGAGTCAATCCCCTCAAACCTTGTCACTGCTTTATCAATTAAGTTTATGTAATATTCTAAATCCTTTGCTGCCAACAATCTCCACAACACCTTCGCCAGGAGCAGATTCAGTCTCAAGAAACCACTTTCTTTGCCCATCCATAAGATACAACTCCTCAACCATTAAAATTTTACCATGAGAGTTCAGCAATTCAGTCACATCTTCAGGCCCCACTTCTAATTCTAGTTCTCTTGCTATTTTCACCACATCTGCAGTTCATTCCTCCACTGAAGTCTTGAACCCCTCAAAGTCATCCATGAGGGTTGGAATCAACTTCTTCCAAACTTCTGTTAATGGTGATATTTTGACTCTTCCCATGAATCACAAATGTTCTTAATGACATCTAGAATAGTGAATCCTATCAAATAATAAGAATCTTATTTCTTCAATATATTTCTTAAATAATAGACTTGAAAATTGAAATTACTCCTTGATCCATGGGCTGCAGAAAGGATATTGTGTTAGCAGGCATGAAAACAACATTAATCTCATCATACATCTCCATCAGAGCTCTTGGGTAACCAGGTGCATTGTCAATGAGCCGTTGTACTTTGAAAGGAATCTTTTTTTCTGAGCAGGAGGTCTCAACAGTGGGCTTAACATATTTAGTAAACCATGTTGTAAACAGATGTGCTGTCGTCCAGGCTTTGTTGTTCCATTGACAGAACGGAGGCAGAGTAGATGTCACATAATTCTTAAGGGCCCCAGGATTCTCTGAATGGTAAATGAGCATTGGCTTCAGCTTAAAGTCACCAGCTGCACTAGCTCCTAACAGGAGAGTCAGGCTGTCCTTTGAAGCTTTGAAGCCAGGCATTGACTTCTCCTCTCTAGCTATGAAAGTCCTAGATGGCATCTTCTCCCAATATAAGGCTGTTTTGTCTACATTGAAAATCTGTTGTTTAGTGTAGCCACCTTCATTAATTATCTTAGCTAGATCTTCTGGTTAACTTGCTGCAGCTTCTACAACAGCACTTGCTGCTTCACCTTGCGCTTTTATGTTATGAAGATGACATCTTAAACCTCGTGAACCAAACTCTGCAGCTTCCTCACCTCTCTCAGCTTCCATAAAATTGAAGAGACTTAGGGCCTTGCTCTGGATTAGGCTTTGGCTTAAGGGAATGTCCTGGCTGGCTTGATCTTCTATCCAGATCACTGAAACTTTCTCCAAATCAGCGATAAGCCTGTTTCACTTTCTTATCATTCATGTGTCCCCTGGAGTAGCAATTTTCATTTCCTTCAAGAACTTGCCCTTTGCATTCAAAACTTGGCTGACTGTTTGGCACAAGAGGCTTAGCTTTCAGCCCACCTTGGGCTTTTGACTTGCCTTTCTCACTAAGCTTAATCATTTCTAGCTTTTGATTTAAAGTGAGAGATGTATTACTCTTCTTTAACTTGAACACTTAGAGGCCATTGTAGGGTTATTAATTGGCCTAATTTCAATATTGTTGTGTCTCAGGGAATAGGGAGGTCCAAGGAGAGGGAGAGA
This sequence comes from Balaenoptera musculus, assembly GCF_009873245.2. Taxonomy (NCBI): domain Eukaryota; kingdom Metazoa; phylum Chordata; class Mammalia; order Artiodactyla; family Balaenopteridae; genus Balaenoptera; species Balaenoptera musculus. Next base: position 64,836,051 of record NC_045785.1, read on the forward strand.
GATAGGGGACCATCTGGTCAGTAGAGCAGTCAGAACACACACAACATTTATCAATTAGGCTTGCCATCTTATAGGGCTGGTTCATGGAGCCCCAAAACAGTTACAGTGGTAACATCAGAGTTCACTGATCACAGATCATGATAACAAATAAAGTAATGAAAAAGTTTGAAATATTGCAAGAGTTACCAAAGTGTGATACAGAGACATGAAGTGAACAAATGCTGTTGGAAAAAATGGTGCCAATAAACTGCTCCATGGAGGGTTGCCACAAACCTTCAATTTGTAAAAAAAACACAATATCCTTGAAGCTCGATAAAGTGAAGCACAATAAAATGAGGTATGCTTGTAACGGCAGGATAGTCTGATGTGCTACAATCATAATGGTTTATCACGCCCAGCATGCATGAACTCATTTAATCTTCAAAACACTCTATGCATCAGATTTTTAATCCCATTTCACAAACAAGTGAACTATGCCCACACAGGATGGGTATCCCAGAAGAACTGAAATCTGAACTGGGTCTTGAATGACAAGTCAAGTGTTGAGGGAGAGAGTAAAATGTAAATGGGTGATGACACGGGCAGAGGTGCTATCCAGACTCATGCTAAGAAGGGGGAAGATCATATACAAAATGTCCCAGAGAGACAGAGCACAAATTCCCAGTGCTCAAGTTGAAACTTGTTAATTATTTACCATAGAATTAGCACAACCAAAGAGAGTTGAGTTCTATAGTATTATTAAATCTTCAATTAAGTCAGTTACGTATTATATGTCAAATAGGCTTTAGTGGGTTGTCTTGGCTTAGAAATCTGATCACTATTGATACTTGACCTTGGAATACAATCTTGGATAGATGCAAAGAGCCCACTTAAAATAAAACATAAACAAACAGCCACTAATGAGGGCAACACCAATAAAGCTACCACACATGTTGGGTGGGAAAGGGTAATATAATCAACCCCTTTAAAAATCTTTTCATTCCTCTAAAATATAATTCTTATGTGCAGTAGTAACGTTTAAAACAGTAAGGACATCTGGTCAAAGGTTAAAGAGGTTGACTAAATTTTAAATGATCAATCATTTAAAAAAGTACTCATAATATTTCACCAGTCCTTCTAGCATTTGTCAATGTCAAAGTAATGAGGCAGTTTCCTGAGTTTGTCCTGAATTCTTGAATTAGATAAGAAAAGTAAGTATTCTGGAGAAGTAAAAATGCTCTGGGTTAGAGTTTCCATTTTTATAAAAATTCTCAGTTGTCCAGATCATGGTTTCTTTAAAGGGGAAGCCTCATTTTCATGTTTATGAATAGGTGGATCAGTGCTCATTTTCACTGTAAAAATTCATGAATTTAAGAACAGGTTACTATTTAAAATAAATTAGTTTAATTGAACAAGAAAGTGATTTATGGTCTGGAAATACATTCCTTGTTTTCCCTCCCAATTAGTTTAGGCTATCTCTGCTTATTTTGAGCTGTATATTTATGTAGTTTTGGTTGATGTACTTTGAGAATTAAATCTTAAGGATGTGTTAACTAATCTTGTTATAGTAATCACTTCATAATATATACATATCTAAAATCATCACTATTGTACACCCTAAACTTACACGGTGTTATTTGTCAATTATATCTCAACAGGCTGGAAAAATAAAACTAGAGAAAGAAAAGCAGACAAAAAAAGACTTAAGCAGCATATGCTTTGCACAAAGATCAAAGTAAATACACATCAGCTGCCATTCACGGAGTCTCAAATATGTGCCAACGGTCCTGCAAAGGAGGTATTTATTTGCCCCATTTTTGAATGAGGAAAGTGAGACACAGAGAAATTCACTTCTTGAGTTCACATAAGGCATAACTGAGATTCAAACCTATGTCTTTCTGACTCCAAAAGTATTCCTCTCTCTACTGTAGCATGCTTATCTCATATTTTTTAAATGAAACATTGAGTTTCCTTTTGGAATATCATTCCTTTTCATGTAGAAGAACACAAAAAAATAAGGATAATTTTCAGACAGTTCCAATTCTGCAGATACTTCAAACCCTTGTTCGTATCTCCTTTGAAATGCTCTAGCTTTCTGCCCACACTCCTCATCACAATTTCTTAATTTCCTTGGGTCCCATCTCCCAGCTTCCTTCTTGAGCTTCCCTGCTCCCTGTCATAGGACTTTGGGATCTGGTTCCTGCTCCATGCTCTTGCATTTGGCCCTGAAACTGCAGACTTTTTCCCTTCCCTGCGTCAACGACCTCACTAAGGACTGGAACCTCAAACCCCTCTCCACAGGCCGTAGCCTGAGATCAGCCTCACCCACTCCCTAAGCGCACATCCAATCCTGGAAGACTCCAGCCAAGGTCAAAGCTCTCAGTCTCAAGTTTGACTGAGGGGAAAGGAGACTTTGTAAGAAAGAATTTAACAGTTATAACCTTATGTAAATCCCTGTGAATTGTGGTGAAATAGTCATTTTTCTGGCAGTTCAAGACAGAGATTCCAATTTCAAGGAGAAGAAATACTCAAACTCACTTTTGAAAAGGTTTAGGAGATGAACAGAAATAAATCTGAAATTAATTTCTGACTTAGAATTTAAGGCAAAGATCTTTCAGTTAAAAAAAGAAAATCCGGGGCTTCCTTGGTGGCGCAGTGGTTGAGAGTCTGCCTGCCAATGCAGGGGACACGGGTTCGAGCCCTGGTCTGGGAGGATCCCACATGCCGCGGAGCAACTAGGCCCGTAAGCCACAACTACTGAGCCTGCGCGTCTGGAGCCTGTGCTCCACAACAAGAGAGGCCGCGACAGTGAGAGGCCCGCGCACCGCGATGAAGAGTGGCCCCCACTTGCCGCAACTAGAGAAAGCCCTCGCACAGAAACGAAGACCCAACACACCCCCCAAAAAATAACTTAATTAATTTTAAAAAAAAAGAAAAGAAAATCCTAGTGTGCACACTTGGTACTGTATCTGAGGTTCCAAAAAATGAGCAAGAGAAAGTAAGTGGAAGTTAAAGACAAAACCAAATTTGAGGCATCGACTTCTCAGGCCAGGCCAGCTTTTGCTTGGTTTTATAGCATCCTTGCCTGCTCCTAAGAGCCTGTCAGCTAAATAAACAAGCAATGTTGTTGTCTTCTCTCACTTATTCAAAGTCACAACTGGCTACTATTGCCCTGGCAGTGATGATTGCAATTATAATACTACGTTTTTAGAGAGTTCTTTGTACGTTCCTTAAATATGTCCAGATGTTTCTCCCCTCTTCAAAACTCACCCCCCAAAATTTAATCTCTCTAGGATGCCTTGTCCAATTAATCCAACTCTACATCTAGCTCAGGACTTGGGTATGGCAGTTCTCCTACAGAAAGCTGGGCATACTCATGTATGTTGCATCTAAGCTACCAGGCACTAAGTTAGCACATTAACACTTACTATGTGCCAGGCCCTGTACTAAATGCTTTAAAGTATTTCATTCAATCCTCACAACAACCTACAAAGCAGACACATGTTCCACCAGGATGAAAAAATCAAGAATCAGAGAGATGATACAGAATTTATGTAGGGTCACACAGCAGCTATGTAGCAAATCTGAACTCAGACTATCCACATCCAGAGCCAGACATCTCATCACTAAAGCTCTGCGCTGGACACTGCTGACGGGCTACCAGAAGCCATTCCCAAGCCCTTCTCCCTTGCCTATCGCCCACAGAAGTTAGGAAAGTCAAATCTATTCTTTCCCACTCTCTCTCGTAACTAGGCATGTTCATTGATGCAGTTCTGGACAACAAGATATAAAAGAAAGTCTACTGGAAAGTCCTGGAAATGTCTTCCTCACAGATTTTTTAAAAAATGTCCTTTTTTGCATCCATCTTTTTCCTTTCTGTTTGGGATGGCTTTATAAAGCTACTGTGCATGGATCTAGGGTAGTCATCTTGGTACCATGAGGAAAAGACCCAAAAAATTATAGAGATAAGGAGGCTGATATTACGATAAAATAGAATTGCCTACCTCCAGACTACTTATGAAATAAATAATAAGCGTTGTTATGGTTTAAGCCACTGTTCATTTGGTTTTCTGTTACTTGCCGTTGAACATATTCCTGACTGATACCTACTAATCACCCTGCTGCCCGAGGATGGCAAAACTCAATGAAGGTTAGTGACTTTTAAATCTTTTTTAAAAACTCACTATTCAGGCCTTTTCCAGAACTCAAATGAATTTCTGGAAGAGAATACGTGCTGAATATGGTAACTTACTGACTAGCACTTAGTAGTCACTCAGTAAATATTAATTGAATCGATGAGCAAACATACTCTTGGGACTTACCATAAATGATCACTAAAATCGGTGACATATGTCGGCAATTACTGAGCTAAGTCCTGGGGATACATGGAAGATGTAGAGGGGTGTGGTCTGCACCCTCAAAGAGTTTGCAGTTTATAAGGGAAATATGAAGACAACTGGAACGCTATGAGGGAAGGGCCCACATGGTACTTGCTGGTTAACTTTAAAACAGTAGTGTCTTAGAAACAGCTTTTTAAAACAGTGGAGCTTTGTTGAAATAGGAATAATCACTTTAAAAATAGGAATAATGCACAGGAAAATGGAGAAGAAAGAAAATGACCAAAATGCAAACTAGGATTATTTATGGATGGTAGGATTTCAAGAAATTTTGACTTTCCTCTTTGAATTTTTCTGCTCCAAGTAGAAAATTTTCAAAAAACAGATAAGTACAAGGAGGAAAATTAAAAAATCTCTTGTGTCACTAGTACTCAGATATTTGAGATCCCTTCTATTAATCTAATTTACAGCAGATTAGTTTTACTTGAATCTAAGCAACAGAAACAATATTATTATAAATATCTTGGAGCAAGCTATGAAGAGAGACAACTTCTTAAAATGAGAGCTACATAATATTCACAAATATGAAATATTATAATCCATGGCATATAGAGAATGCCAAGTTAACTGCTACTATAAAATATTATGATTCAATTCATTTCAAAATCCTTAGTTTTTAATGCTGTTTCATAACTACTATGTGCAATTTATATTGTCTGTTTAGTTCCCTGCTGTGTCTTCCCTTGTTTCAATATTTTGCCCTAAGAATTTTCATTAATTTATAAATGTTCATAACTGTTATAAGAAAATAATAACAGTCACAGAAAAATGGATCACCAGCTTAAAAGGTTCAGTTTTCTACCCCAAGTAGTGTCAGACGGAGAGGTTGGAAGTAATTTGATTACTAATCAGACTTAACAAAAGAAAAGCTCAGTACTTACCAGTAGAGATCATTGACTTACTGCCATAATTATTTCTCCTCACTAGTCCTTTAATCACATTTTCCATTTGCTTTTATTTTTATCTACCTTTTTGAACCTCTGGCTTCCAATCTCCACTCCCTATGACCCTCATATTGTTAAATCGTTTATTCTCAGTGACCCTACACTTCTCATAAAAACCATCTTCAGCTTTAGCAGGACCAAGTGGGGAAAAAAAAACATCAGGAGTTGCAAACAGGTTGTATTAGTGTGCTAGGGTTGCCATAACAAAGTATTGAAGACTGGATGGCTTAAACAGAAATGTATTGTCTCACAGTTCCGGAGGCTGGAAGTCCAACATCATGTTGTCAACAGAGTTGGTTTCTTTTGAGGACCATGAGGGAAGAATTTGCTCCAGCCTCTGTCTTAGTCTTACAGTTGGCCATTTTCTCTCTATACCTTCTCATAGTCTTCTCTCGGTATGTACACGTCTGTATCCTAATCTCCTCTTCTTATAGGGACACCAGTCATATTAGATTAGGGCCCACCCCACTGACCTCATTTAACCTTAATTAACTCTTTAAAGACACTACCTCCAAATATAGTCATATATGAGCTTCTGGGTGTTAGGACTTCAACATATGAATTTGCAGGGCAGGGAAGAGACACAATTCAGTCCAAAACACAGGTATAATCAGAAAGGTGATCAATTTAAGTATGTAACATGGATTTAGACAAAAGTAACAAAGAATATATTTCCGGTACAAAGAAACGCAAGCTGCTGCACTTTGATTCTGAATTATGTGCTGACAAACATAAAAGGATCACTGATGATCCACCCAAAGAGGGAACAGATACCTTCTGGATCCTGCCACATCCATGCAGGTAGTTGGGATGGATGAGAAAAGGATAATGAAACTCTATAAAGAGAGTACCCAGAGCACGGGGCAGAAGAAAAAACTTCACCTCACAGTAATCTGTCCATAGACCAAAAAAAAAGAGTTAACCATACAAAAGGGACAGGAGATAAGAAGAAAGAGTGAGAGGAGACCCGCCAGACAATGAGTAATTATTAAAAAGTCCAGATCCAAACATCTATACTTTGAAATGGACTTCACTTTTAAAGTATGTTTCTTGTGGCTCATTATAAAAGCAACGATTTGGATCTTACATTTGGGTTGACTTTTTTAGCCAGCACAAGATACAATGTACTATATGGTAAAAATTACCCTTAAAAATTTAATTAATAAAGTACAATAGTCATGGTTTTATATATACCACACTATTCAGTAATTCTTTGTATGCTTAAGTTTGAGAACAATGGAGCTAGGTGAAAGCAAGGAACTAAGGGAAAATCAAAGTGCAGTGTCCATACACTCAAATAATTCGCTTTTGAGGACACTAAGCAAGTCTTGTTCAATGCAGTCAGTGAGACAGGTTGAGACCTGAGACCCTTTGCTGCAGTGCTGCAATGCTTGCACCTGGACACACCTCTCCTCGAGCAACAAAATACAAAGAAACTATATGGGACTAAAAATAGTTGCATGCATGTTCAGTTGGGGCAAATTCTGGACAAAAGATACAAAGAGACCCAAAAATCCAACTGCCACTTTTGAAGAGCCCGGAGCAAAAGCAGGGTACTGCACATGCCCCCTACGCACAACACCACCTAAGGGGTGGGCAAAACACCTAAGCCATCCCTCTGGCCTGACCTCTGGACACACCCCTGCCCTCACCCCATATAAGGAACAGGCTCGCCAGCCCCCCCTCAGGGAGCGAGCAAGCATGGGAATCTGTTGTTTGTTCTCACTCCCACCTCCTTCAGCAGGGGCCCCAATAAAGCCTTGCCTGAATTTCTTGTCTGGCCTCTGACCAATCTCTATTGATTCAGGAGTCCAAGAACCCTGGTCGGTAACATATTGGGTTGGCCAAAATGTTCGTTCTGTTTTTTCCGTAACATCTTACGGGAAAAACCCAAACAAACTTTTCGGCCAACCCAATACTTTGTGGCAACCATGAAGGGACTATTGTTCCCCTCCCAGGAGAGGACCTGGGCACCTCCGGGACCACCAAATGCAGCTTCCCTGTGGGTGACAAGTGGCCACCTGAACCTCTTGTTTCAGCATCACCACATTTGGTAAGTCTGCCTTCCTGGCCCCTGGAGGCCTCAGTACCCTCATACAGGCAATGCTTTCCCCCTCCCCTTTGTCCTTTTTCTCTCGCCACTTTTCCTTTCCCCTTTGTCCCTTTCCTTTTCCTGAAATCTCTCTACTTCTCTCTCTGTCCTCTCCTCTCTCAATTCTGCCCTATCCTTCTGAGAGAGTGGACATCAGACAGAAAAAGCATCACTCCTCTCAGCTTGTGAGACCATGCTCCCTTCATCCGGCAATGGCTCACCTCGACAGGTGACAAGCAGAGGTGGGAGAGGCTCGCCTCATACCATGCAGACCGTGGTCCAGCGGGGTATCCCTGACTGGAGATTTATGGGAGTGATAGAGGTTCAAACCTCATATCTTGTAGAGGCTGGAAGTCTGATCATCCCAATATCCTCACCTTTATTTTCCTGCCACCAAGAGAAGTCCTGCTGGGAATGGGCTGAGGCGGCAGATTTCTATATACTGGTGTACGTGTGGGTGAGAGTCCCACCTGAGGGCTGCAGTCCCACAGACGAAGTACAGCTGGCTGGCTTCCAGGCTTGATCACCTCTCCTCCTTTACCTCTCCTTGGTCCTCATACTTGCACTCCCATACCCTTCATCCTAAAAACTTCTTGTTTGTGTCTTTAAGTTTTTTGTTTTATGTAGTTTTGTGTGTCCAACTGCTCCCTCAAGGCTCTGTCGACATTGTGGGCATGGTGGAGCACTCAAGCTTTGAAATACAAACACAGCCCACACTACCTGAGACACCAGCCTTGGGTTACTTAGCGGGATTTTAAAGAACAAAAAGGAAAGGAGAGGGGCTTGTACCTCTCTCCTCTCCCTTTGCAATGTAACTATTCTGCCTGGGCTCTCAAGAACTACCTGATTCATCTGTAGTCCCCCAGAGTGAAGGAAAAAAAGGGGCTATTTTAAATTCAAGTGGGAAAACTATGAAATCTCTGGTTCTGTAAAAATTGGTTTGTCTGGCTTTAGCTTGTGGGTTTAGTTAATACAGACCTGCCTTGAGAGCCATCAACATTAAGTATAATACTTTCACTGTACCTAAGGTTATTGGAAGTCAATAAGTGCATATTGTTTCTGTTATAAAATCTGTCAACCAGGAAAATAAACTGATATGATTAAATTTTTAAGTAAATGTAACTGGGATAAGAACTTTTTGGTAAACTCTATAGGAATAATTATGTTTTGGAAACGTCCATCTAAAACAGTCTCTCCAAATTTTGGTAATTTGAAACTAAATTAAGTTAAATTATAAGAATTCATTGAATATTCAGGCCATTTCAAATAAGAGAAGATATTGGAACATTAACTGCTAAACAGGTCTAAATTTACCTACTTTTGTCTTCTTATGAGAGAGAAATTAAGCTGTTTGGTGCCGCCTTGAGATGTTTTTCTACCAATTTACGGAATGCAAATGTAAAAGACAGCTCATGGTTGCTTAAGGAAAGTAGGATGTGTGTTTTCAGAAAAGAAGGTATGAGGAATGGAAATATGTTTTGTTAAAAGAAAAAGGGTGATTTTTTCCTAGAGCTGGCTATTTCTGAATGGGAAAAGAATATGGGATATAATATGGCTACATGAAGTTGCAGAAGGTTTGAGAAAAAGGAACATTGGTTAAAGAATTTCGTACGTGGTCAGGACTTTCTAAGGCTGGATTAAATTTAATTAGGAAAATGAATTTTATTAAGAGTAGGTTGATGGAAGACTGGATTTGGTTTCTCTCATAAGAGAACAAAGTTTTCCTGGAATGCTGCTTTTAATAAGAGACTGTGTGGGTTCCTATGCCTTGAAGTGATCTATATTTAATTTTGATTTTTTTTCCCCACCTTAGCTCAAGGAATAAGTATTGTTTCACAGAAACCTATGATCCTATCTAACCGGGTGTTTTAAAACTTTTAAAATTTTTGACAGACTTCCCAAATACATCATGGTTATTCTGGCCCACTGTTGCACCCCGGATGAAAAGGAGCGTATACTGAGAAAGGCCAGGGAACACGCAGATGACCTACTGGCCACCAATCCATACCACCAAATTTATCAGGTGGGTGGGGACGCAATCCCAGAACATGACCCACATAGGCACTATGAAGACTGTGTAGGCCAGGCTAGGATGAGACATTATATTACTTGTCTATCAGAAGAAATGAGAAGGTGTATGGTGAAGCCTGTAAATTATGATAAAGTCTGAGAGGTTACACAGGAAAAAGATGAAAACCCGGCAGTCTTCCTGAGCTGGGTGACAGAGGCAACTCTGAGGCTTTCTCAGGATGGCTGGGTTCTGTCGTACCTGGATTCCAAATTATGGCCTAATAGCAAAACCCCTATATGAGGCTTTAAAGGGAGAAGAAAGGGAACCCCTTCAATGGAATAGGGACCACCAGTGGGGCTTTTAGACTCTAAAGACTGAGTTGAGTAGAGCACAAGCACTGGGGCTTCCAAATTTGGACCTTTTACCCTGTAAGTTCACGAGAGGGCAGGGATAGCTCTAGAGTCCTGACTCAAAAGCTGGGACTGGATCAGAGACCAGTGGCTTACTTTTCAAAACAACTGGACTCAGTGGCCCCAGGATGGCCAAGCCACCTGCAGGCAGTGGCAGCCACAGCCCTGTGGGTTAATGAGGCTTCCAAGCTCACCTGGGACAACACTTTGCTTTGTTAACCCCTCATCAGGTACAATCTGTGCTGGAGGTCAAAGGACATCACTGGTTGACGGGGGGAAGGTTAACAAGATATCAGGCCCTCCTAATGGACACCCCCGACATTACCTTAAAGGTGTGCCAAACACTGAACCCGGCAACTCTGCTTCCAGTGGCCAAGGGTGGAGACTTATTGCATCAGCGTATAGAGACCAGAGAACAAACTTACTCCAGCAGGTCTGATCTTCTAGATGAGCCTCATGACAGCCCCGAGGTTGAAAGGCTTACTGATGGGAGCAGTTTTGTAGAAATGGGAACCCGAAAGGCGGGGTATGCCATAGTTAGTCTAGACGAAGTCACAGAAGCCAAGGCCCTGTCACCCCAGACATCAGCCCAGAAGGCTGAACTAAGTGCATTAATGAGAGCTCTGCAATTAGGGAAGGATAAGAAATTAAATATTTTCACTGACTCTAAATATGGGTTCCACATGCTACATGCTCATGCTGCCATTTGGAAAGAAAGAAGAATGTTAACCGCTAGAAATTCCCCCATAAAACATAAAGATTTGATTCTGGCTTTTTTAGAAGCAGTGCAGCCCCTGACCCAGGTAGCAGTAGCCCACTGTAGGGGCCATCAGAGGGATGGATCCTTTGTGAGCCAAGGGAACAGCAAAGCTGATCAAATTGCAGAACAGGCAGCTCAACTGCAGGAACCTGAACAAGTTATGGCTCTAGTGATTGGCCCCCCTGAACTCCCTAGCCTTCCCCAGTATTCCCCACAGGAACAAGAAAAAGCTGAGAAATGGGGCTATGAGAAGGGAAGCACAGGCTGGTATAAAAAGGAGGATAAGGTTCTAATCCCTGAGGCCCAACCATGGAAACTCACTAAGAGCTTACATGATGCCACCCACTATGGGAGGGATGCACTGTGGAACTTGATGCAAAAGGGTTTTTCAGGGACGGGGCTTAAAAGAACAGAGAAACAAGTAACGCTTGCCTGTGATTTATGTGCCCGTAATAACCCACAGGCCCATCCAATCCCCACTTCATTACTCAGGCCAATTCAGTGCCGAGGGACATATCGGGGGAAGACTGACAGTTAGATTTCACCCAAATGGCCCCACGATCAGGATATAAATATCTTCTGGTGTTTGTTGATACTTTCACAGGATGGGTTGAAGCCTTCCCCACCCAATCTGAAAAGGCTATGGAAGTCTGTTAGTCCCTTTTAAAAGAAATAAATCCTTGGTTTGGACTTCCAAAGTCCCTCCAGAGTGATAACAGGCCCTCTTTTATAGCCAAAATCACACAGGGGTTCACAATGGCTCTAGGGATAGACTACAAGCTACACACCTCTTGGCACCCCCAGTCTTCAGGCAAGGTAGAGAAAATGAACCATACTTTAAAGAAAACCTAGCAAAGCTCTGCCAAGACACTCATGAACCTTGGACCAACTTCTTCCTATTGCACCCCTCAGGGTCTGTGTAGCCCCCAGGAGTGGTCTGAGGCTTAGCCCATTTGAAGTGACCTATGGGAGGGCTTTTCATACTACTGACATTCTACTGGATGAGGAAGTGAACCAGGCCCTGAGATATATTATTAATGTAGGACAAGTTCAGAAGGCAATCCAGGACTACGCCCACAAGGCACTGACAGCTCCCACTAAAAATACAGAGGAAGGAGCAGCTCCTTTACAAATAAATCGCAAGGACCAAGCTCTTCTTAAAACCTGGAAAGAGGGGTCCCCTGAAGACCAACGATTGCCAAAATGGAAGGGCCCCTATAAAGTAACTTTAACCACCTCCGCTGCTGTCAAACTGCAAGGGGTATCTAGTTGGGTACGTTTGTCCAGACTAAAGCTTTTACCTCCAGAAACCCCACAGGTCAAAACAGATGAACAATACACCAGTGGAAGATCTGAGATACCTATTCAAAAGCCAGGCACCATCAACAGGTAAGTAAAATGATGGATGTAGTGAGTTGGCTCCTATTTGAAGCCTTAACGGGACTTGGGACCTCTCTTGTTTCCTTGGCTGATGTGGCTCTTGACAATTGTCTGGCCCTTGATTACCTTCTGGCAGAACAAGGTAGAGTTTGTGCGATAACTAATACTTCCTGCTGCACTTGGATCAATGCGACAGAACAGGTAAAAATTAATATGAAGGAAATATACGCCCAGGCAGAGCGGTTTCACAATTTTGGCAGGGGCAATATCGCCTCCACTGTCTGGTCAACAGTTAAAAAGTAAAAACCCTCCCAAAGTTAACATGGTTCCTTCCCTTTTAGGCCCTTTAATGGCTATTGTTGTTCTTCCCCTTTCTAGCCCTTGTTTATTTAACCTTTTGATTGAGTTTGTGTCTTCTAGGCTCCAACAGTTTGAAGTAAGGCTCATGATGGCTCAAGGGATTCAACCCATTCCAGCAGAGGGTGGCCCAGGTCCCTACAGGTCCTTGGAACAGTCAGCAAGGGACTTCTACTCCTCTAGGGTAGGCTAGGGTCTGCAGTCCCTGGCCAGCAGGAAGAAGTTTCAGAAGAGACCTTCAGCCCCTTACCCCTTAAGAATAAGGGTGTAGAGTCTCTCAGGGGGGGAATGAGACAGGCTGGGACCTGGGGCCCTTTGCTGCAGTGCTGCAATGCTTGTGCCTGGACACACCTTTCCTCTAGCAACATAATACAAAGAAACTATATGGGACTAAAAATAACTGCATGCATGCGCAGTTGGGGCAAATTCTGGACAAAAGATACAAAGAGACCAAAAATCCCAGCTGCCACTTTTGAAGAGCCTGGAGCAAAAGCAGGGTACTGCACATGCCCCCTGCACACAACACCACCTAAGGGGTGGGCAAAACACCTAAGCCACCCCTCTGGCCTGACCTCTGGACACACCCCTGCCCTCACCCCATATAAGGAACAGGCTCGTCCCCCCTCAGGGAGCGAGTAAGCATGGGAATCTGTCGTTTGTTCTCACTCCCCCCTCCTGCATCAGGGGCTCCAGTAAAGCCTTGCCTGAATTTCTTGTCTGGCCTCTGACCAATTTCTATTGATTCAGGAGACCAAGAACCCTGGTCGGTAACATCAGGACCAATAATTGATCACTTAAACAAAAAATTAAATTAATGAGATAAGTATAGATAAATACATTTACCTTAAATAGTTTATTTTAATTGAAAGCATAAATGTATGTCCTTTTTCGTAGTGCCAAGGGTTTCACTCTGAATGACTCAACTGATTCTCCTCTTTCCTCATCCTTTTTAAAAACATAAATCATATTCATAATAGGTTATTTGGGATTTCAAGTTTAGAGAAAGTTGACGAAAGACACTTGCAAACCAGTATGGATGTGGAATCCTATTTTTTTTTCTTTTTCACAAATTTTACCCCCACCTAATCTGACAGTTTATTTTAAACTGATGGACATTTATGGAATCATTCCAAAGCATACAATATTTTCAATTATTTGTGTGGGGAACTGAGTAAGCCATTGGAGGGAAAGGTCCAAAAATTCAGTCTGCATCCTATTTCTCTTGGTCTGTACCAAAATTAGCAACTAAAGTTTAAAAGATTATTTAAGTACTATATTCCAGAATCTGAAGTTTTCATTGAAAATGATACTTCTGGAAACTAAAAGTCTTGAAAATACATAAACACCCCAGGTCAAGACTATTTGAGGTTGACTTTAGAATTGAAAATTGGGTCAGAAATGTTTTATTTTCTTGTCTCCCTGAAAAACTTTTCGTAGCTATTAATAATCAAAATAAGTTGGGGAAGTCTCTACTTCTTACAGCTAGAGATTCCTTTCTTCAGTAGACTGGGAGAAAGGAAGTATGGACTGCTACAGCATCCTGCATTTGACAGCACCCTGTGTGCTAAACCAGAAGTTTATAAACTGGGATATGTACTCCCCTGGGATACCCAGAGACTTTCCTAGGGGAACCCAGGCAAGGATTGTTTGAAGGGAATCAATTTCTAGACGCTCAAGTTTCCTCTGTACTCTCCTAAAACTGGTCTGCCTAAAAATGCACCTCCAAGCCATGTTGATCCACCTCCCTCCTTTCCGTTTTAAATCATCTTTCTACGTTCACAAAAGAAAGGCACACCTCTCACCATATGGTGTCTTCTTAGGGTGTACTTAACTTAGAAAAACATCTGTGAGACAAAGGGACAATTTGAAGTATTATGTAGATGTTGATACAATAAATGATTTTCTTGACTTGTCAATAAATATGATTGCAAGTAGTTTCCAAGCCTTTGCTTCCAACACAACTAAAGGAGGACCTAATTGAGCTATAATTTGAAAAATCAGTGAAAAAAAAATTTTGGTGACAGATCACTATGTGATTTTTGGCATATAACTCTAAAAAATTCAAAGAATTGAGTGATGTTGTATAACAAATAACAAATCCCTTTCCATTCCCATCTAGTTATGTGAACAGGTTTGTTAAGCAAAGGGATAAGAGAAGACATCCCTTCTATAAAAAAAAGAACAGACTCTATAACAAAATTATCAGAGAGGAAATCAAGACAAATCAGCATGTTCAATTCACCTCGTTTAATCAGAAACAATTTACTCCTTGAAGTCAAATTGTTAATATTTAATAGGAGGGTAAATAGAAACGACCCAATTTGAATTGAAATATTTAATTACTTGAAATCTGCAATTCTGTGTCACAGATAATTTTGGTGTTAGGAGTGGTGAGCAACAAAGAGACTAGAACCCTACTACTGTCATACAAAGTACTACACTGCTAGGAAGGCAGAGATACCATAATAAGTCTCATTAACATCCAACACCATACATAGTTACAAATTGTGTGTGTGTGATGAGAACTTTTAAGATCTATTCCCTGAGCCACTTTCAAACTTAAAATACAGTATTATTAACTATTGTCACCACGATGTACATTACATCCACAGGACTTATTTACTTTATAACTGGAAGTCTGTACCTTTTAACCACCTTCACCCATTTTTCTACCCCCCATCTCGTACCCCTAGCCACCACCAATCTGTTCTCTATATCTATGAGTTCATTTTGTTGCTGTTATTGCTGTTGTTGTTTTAGATTCCACATATAAGTGAGATCATTTGGTATTTGTGGTGATCATTTTGCAATATATACAAATATCAAATCATTACGTTGTACACCTGCAACTAATATGTTAATTATATCTCAATTTTTAAAAAATAATAAATGTTGGATTGAAAAAAAAGGCAGAGACAAAGTGCAATGGACACTCCATATGTAAATGACATAGTGGGTTTATAATCTTTGTCACTTTTATACATACACATCCACTATCTAAAAATTGACAATTTTACCTATAGCACATTGTACTCTGCCTTTGATGAAATAGGACTGAGTGATCAGGGAGTACTAAGGATGTGTTCATTCTTTCTATACCACACTTCAGTATACTCTGTCACTACAGAAACACTTCTTTACATTAAAAAGATATAAATTTAAAAATCTAAACTAAAAAAAAAAAAAAAGCTTCTAAACCTTGGAACAATCTTTCCAAACATACAGCATCTTCTGCATTTTTATTTTGTTGTAAACTATAATGCTTCCCATTCTTCCAGTTCCTCAAAGCAAATTTACAGATGAGTGTGACTATCTCTACTCAGAGCCAAGCATATCTTTCACGCAGGGAGCGCAGTGCACGTGGATTCAGTGAGGATCCTTTGAAGGAGTCAGAAGAGCCGTATCATTTTATCCTCATGCATGACTGAGAGGTGTAAAAATCCCCATTCCACCTCTAGGACTAGTGCACAACCCACAAACACCCACACAAACAAATAGCAACTCAGGATGAGAGAGAACAAACTAGAGGGACTATCAATTGAAATTTTCCACTCCAAAACAGTTTCATTAGAGGTGGCAGTGCCAGAAACAGTATTTTATAGTTGACTTCCCCCAAATTACAATGCAGCTCAGAATCAAAGTCTCTATTATAATCTTTGGCAGAAGTTTTTAAGACCATTTTTATTTTCTCCAAACTCTATTGGAACAAAGTCAGCACAGGGCCTTTGCAATTTTTATGTCAAGTGTTTCCTGCTGTAATTAAGGAAGCAGTGGAACTCAGAGGAAGCACCAAAAGAAAGCATCAGGGTGTCCCTTATTGATTGGTGGAATTTCAGAAGTTTAAAATGTCTGTTTTGTTGTACAACTGCATTTTATTGCCACTTTATTCTTAAAATGTAATAAATACAAACTGCTTCAGTAATGATGGAAAAGCTTTCTCAGCTTTAATGAAAACCTTTTATTTGCTACTGAAACTTTTATTATTTCCAAATAGTAGCAGGCAAGAAAAATAATGACTACTTATATTGAGGGAAAACTTTAGCAATTTGAATAACTTTGTTCTTGGGTGAATTTTACGGCATTTAAAGTTGTTATATTTATTGTTTTCATTTATTTTTGATGAACCAAAAACAAAAAATATATACCTGTAGACACCATCACAAAATTATTTTCTAATTATACATCGAAATACTAGATAGCTATGTACAGCTATCACCTGTCAGAGGTTGGTCTGATCTGGGTAAGAATTTCCATGTATTTAGGGCTCCTCTGCATCTCAGCTGTTGACCATGAGAGGCAGCTAGTGTAATGGTTAATCACACAGGCTCTGCAACCGGACTCCTTGGCGTTTTATTCCAACTCTGAGCCCTCTTACCGTGAAATCCTTGGAAACTTCTCAGTCCTCTGTTTCCTTATCTGTGAAAATAAGGGTGACTAGAACCTGCCTCGTGGAGTGAGTGGGAAGATTAATGAGGTATTTCTTGTTACACAGTAGACTAGAGCCTGGCACATGGTAAGCACTTGATAAATGTTTAGCCCTAATATGGTTTTCTTTTGTGAATGAATGCATCCACCTCTAGACTGGACACACTGTCAGATGATATCATTCATTCCATAGACATCTGTTGAGCATTTCTTTATACAGGAATAAGCAAAGGGGGCACAAAGATGAATGAGATATGGTGCCTACAATTTTAGTGCAAGATTATTATTGCATCTTACTGTCTTTCTTGCAGAGTACCGTGAAGCACGCTCTTTCCCGAGATCACACATTTTCCTTTTTTTTCCATGTGCTTGGAACTAATGGAGCTTCAGAAAAATTTCACTTCAGTTCCTGAAATCTTAATCATGCACAATTTAATAAGCAGCTACAGGTTTTTTCCACATTTGAAAATAGATGATTAAATGGTCTAATCAGATTCTAACTTAGCCAAAAACCTGAAAAACATAGGAAGACAACCATAACTGACACATTCATTTTCCTGAATGTGGACACACTGCAAAGAGCAGCTGCAGAAAAGTAGTGCCATTTACATCCCACTGACCCACAGCAACTAAAACTGCACAGGAGTTCAGCGTCAAAGCGTTCAAGTACCTAAACTAAACTCTATTTGAGATAAATAAGAAGCTTGTTTAGAACAGCTACATCACTTTCCAAAAAGTTCTGAAACTGACTTCCAATATGGCACCTTATACGCCTTTAGTTTTTTTTGTTTTTTTTTTAAGGAATTCCTTTTTTTGTTGTTGTTGTTATTATTTATTTATTTTTAGCTGCGTTGGGTCTTCGTTTCTGCGCAAGGGCTTTCTCTAGTTGCGGCAAGCGGGAGCGCCTCTTTATCACGGTGGGCGGGCTTCTCACTATCGCGGCCTCTCTTGTTGCGGAGCACAGGCTCCAGACGCGCAGGCTCAGTAGTCGTGGCTCACGGGCCCAGTTGCTTCGCGGCACGTGGGATCTTCCCAGACCAGGACTCGAACCCGTGTCCCCTGCATTGGCAGGCAGACTCTCAACCACTGCGCCACCAGGGAAGCCCACGCCTTTAGTTTTTTCAAACATTTTAGTTTATGTCTAACGCTCAGCGAATACATTAAAAAGTAAAATCTTTAAGTTTGACTGTAAATCCAAAGCCCAACGACTAATGTGGTATTTCAGACATCACAAACTCCAAATGATCTTAAATATGTTGTCCTCTGCTAATTTGCTGCTCTTCAAAATGTGCAATAAATTTAATTAAAAAGGAAAGCATCTTCAAATTAGTTGCAAGATCAACTAGGATATTATCTGCTTACTAGATGTATCATAATAAAAAACCATCTAATATGCATTACACTGTTTAATTCAGAAGGAAATTGGATACTCTCTCTTCCAATAAAAGGACCAAGACCGGTTGGGGGTTCGTTGTGTTTTGTTTTGTTTTGTTTTCTCTTTTCAACAGCCAGTAAATGACTGTTAACTTCCTAAAACAGGTTGAATAATTGCCAAAATATGTCTTCTGAGGAGTCACACTGCCCAAAGCAACGAGAGCTCATGTGTAAACACACAGGCACATAGCTTCTTCCTTCTCGCCTTCCTGCGTCACACCACCTCCCCCGGCCACAATACTTTTAAAATACCCCCTATGATCCTTTTGAGATCGGGCAGATAAAAATCCTGAAATAAGGGGTACCCCTCACAATGACACCTCCCTCAATATTATATCAACTCACACCTCACTTGTATGCAAGACGCCGCAGTGAGGATTTATCCCTAAGCCCTGATTCTCCAAACGAATGCATATGTTGTGACCTCTATTATTGCATTTAAACACGTATGTTCCACAACACAGGATCCTCTTGATGCCAGCTAACGTCCCTGCTTAATGTATGCGTTTTTCACATCCATTTTTTAATCCTTCCTGAGCGAACATTTCAAAGCGGGCGAACATCAGTGAAAGGCGAGGGAGGAGATACGAAGCCTGGGATTTCTGCCATCCCTGCTGCGACCCAGAATCCGTATTATTATTCTCCTCTCCCCAGCCCCCTCTCGCCCCCTCTCGCCCCTTCCCTCCGCAGCAGGAGGGGGGCGGAGGGGCCGTTGGCTGCAGTCGCCACCTGCCGCGGCGTGGAAGAGCTCCGTTTGTCACTTACCCAGTGGGGTGAGAATGGCTCATTTTTGCAGGATCCCTTCTGGACCCGCGACGGGTGCGGAGGGTGGGTGCGTGGGGCCCGTGCACGCTGGCGCCGCGACAGTCGCGCTCGCGGGGTGGCTCCGCCCTGCGGTCGCCCGTGCGCGGGGCATTGGGGCTGGGCCGCCGCCGCCCCTGGGCGCCCGGGCTGCAGGCAGCCTCCCCGGTCCCCACCCGCCGGCGGTATCCGCAGCGTCCCTGTTGCTAAGGCAGGAGGGAAGGCAGGCGCGGAGGCTCTGCAGAAGCCCGAGGGCTGCTGGAACCGAGCCTGGGGAAGCTGGAAGTGAAGCTCAGCTTCCAGCCCTTTTTCTGGGCCCAGATGTGGGAGGAGACCCAGGCCCCTGCTCTGCAGCTCTGGGGCGCGGGTTCCCTAGGCACCTGAGATCTGAAAACACACACACACGCACGCACACACCCCGTTTAGGCAGGTGTGCTTCCTGCTAGGCCCTGGGGAAGGGAGGGCTAGGTGATGGGCCGAGGGTAAGGTAATTAAGAGCAGGGAGCAGCTACAGTGTGATGCCTTGGTTTCCAACTGTAAAGCAGACCCTAGATTGCAAGTTCCAGGAAAAGAAAGCTTTGAGTTTTGATTTTGTTTCTGCAACTGCCAGAGATTGCAACTGGTGGATTTCCTCCTTGGAAAACCCCCATCCTTGCTCCTAGCTGAGGCCCCCACCTCCAGCAGGCAGGACTGACAGTTCTGACATTCAGAAGGTGGGAAAGATGCTGTTACTCAGTGAAGCATGCTAGCACCTGGAACTGAACTTGTATTTGAATCCAGTAGCAAGAATGCAGGGCTTAGACGAAGAAGCCTGGATTTACGTGAGAGGGCCTTGGTGTGGAAGAAGTTTAAAGCACTGGATTCAGATGAGCTATTCCTAGTCCCGTTTTTGCTTCCTCAGGTTCTACACTGGGTGATTTGATCTCTGGCCTCAGATTCCTCATGTGTAAGTGAAGGGCTGGACACATCCACGGTGACTGAGCTCTCAGTGGATCTCAGTTCTAGCTCAGCCACACTTACGAGTTGGAAGGACGTCAGCTCATTAATGGCGTTCTGCTTTCCCACACATCATAAAGGCCCACCGGGCATGTTAAGAGTCCAGCCTCCTTTGCACGACATTCAACGCCCTTCATCATCTGTCCTCAGCATCCTCATCAACCTCATTGTGACCACTTTCTCTACCTCTGCTACCCGAAACTCTAGCAAGACCAAATTTTGCACTATTCCTCTCATGGGAACATGCTTCCACGCTGACAACCTAACAAACTTCTATTCATCCTTCAACACTTACCTCAAACCCTGCCTTCTTTGACGTCCCCAGGTGAGTTGATGACTCCCACCTCTGGGGCCCCACTCTGCCTGGACCCTCACTTACTGATCTATGGCTGTCTTTCCTACTTGAACCTGAGCTTCTCTATTTCATGGTATATGTCTATTTTATTTTTCTGTATTCTCAGAGGCAAACAGCAGTTCAACAAATGTTTGGAGTATAAATGAAGGAAAAAAAATCTCTTCAAAGTGGTAGCATTTTTATTGAGTACTCACTAAATTCTCTCCTCCGCCCTTTATTGAGCACTTACTAACTGTTCATTATCTCATTTAATCCTCACCTCTACTCTCTGAGGTAGGTTTTCTCCTCCATTTCATAAGACAAACTAAGACACAGAGAAGTTAATTATTTTGCCTGAAGTCTATAATAACTCCTAAGTGGAAAAACCAGGATTCAAATACAAATCTAATTCCAAAGCCTGTGTTTTTAACAATTACAAATTCCTTTTCCCATAAGTCTTGTGCATTGCTGCAGAAGTCAAATTTTCTATACTGTCAGAGTTTTCTGACCTGAAAGACCAAGAGCCATCTCAGTGGAGACAAAATAGGGTTCTAGCTCAATAGCTTAGATCCAGAGATGGAGGACTCAAATCTGCTTTGGGAAGCAGATGGCTAGAGCAGCTGGAGAGAGGCAGAGGTTGTCAAAGAAGGAAGATGAGAGATATGAAAGTGGCACCTTATGCTTAAACAAGGAAGCCTTATAGATACCTAATCACTGCACCGCCATAAATGGGACTTGAACCCGCTCTTTCCCCTATAAGCTTATCCCCATTGACTGTGGTTCCCATTGGGCGGTGTCCTTAATGCTCTCTGTAAGTAGATTTCACCTGGATAAAAATTGGGAGGGAGGGAGGAGGGACTATAGAGAGACTTTATAATTTTCCCAAGTGCTACCAACTCCTAAGGATAGTGTAAATAATATAATCTTATATAGGTACTAGTTGTTACATATTAATTCATTCGTGCAAATAGAAAATGGTAGTCTCTCACTGGTGGAATGAGAAAGGAAATTAAAATACACTATTTAGATACTCAGGGTTCTGTAGGAAAGACTCCATGGCACTCCACAGACAGCAAGGTACCCTCAGCAGCATGTATTAATTCATAAATGGGGTTTGAGTTCTCCACCCCTGTGAGCTGCACAATTTCACATCCCTGATGAAAACTGCAAGGAAACTACTAATTTTCACTTCAGAAAATGCTCACTGTGAGAATGTATTGAGAATTTAGCCAGAAGGAATTTTTATGTTAATTTCTAGTATGGGGATAGGAAAAAGGAAAAAAGAAAAAAAGTAAATTAAACTGTTTCAGAGACCAAATAGTCACTGGAGTCATTTTCATTTTCTCACAGGAAAACAAGTCTCCAGATGTCCCCAGTAGTATCATAAATTTATAAAAGATTTCTTTTTTGTAGGAAGACTTGTGGAATTAGGGTTTGGCGGCAAGAGATTGATAGAAGCAGGAGAGAAGAAAAGACAAGAATTACTCCTACAATGCTGATTGGATCTCTGCTTTGGTTGAATAGGAGCTAGACTTAAGAATCACAGATCTAAACCATTAGTGACCATCTCCTAGGTCAAGGGTGGGAAATCTACAGCTCAAGGGTCAAATCCAGGCTGCTGCCTATCTTTGTACATTCCACAAGCTAAGAATGGTTGCTACATTAGTAAGTGGTTAGAAAAAATCAAAAGAAGAATAACATCATAGGATACATGAAAATTACATGAAATTCACATGTCAATATCCATAAGTAAAGTTTTGTTGGAACATAGACACACATTTGTTTGTGAATCACCTATGGCTGCTTTGGTGCTACAGAGGCAGAATTGAGTAGTTGCCACAGTGATCTTATGACTCACAAAGTCTAAAACATTTACTGTTAGTCCTTTACAGAAAAAGTTTGTCCACCCTAGTTTAGATTGTCACTGCAATCAGAGAGATAATTTACCCTTCTAGACTTTGAGAACAGATATCACATCTTTCACCTTTTATCCCCAGCACCTACCACAGTGCTTCTCACAGAGTATGTGCGCAATAAACAAATGAAGGAATGAATAAACAGATGGGAGGAATGTTTTCCCACGGGTTTATCTTTCTCCCACAGATAAAGATCAAGTCATCAAGATTTTCTCCTCAGATATAACAGACATGCCTGATGATTTGATGTGATCCCAGGGCTCCCTTCTTTTAGCAACACCGTATAAAACTCCAGTAAGAAGTAATGTAAGCATTTCCTCAGGACACAGTTGTAGATGGTTAAGTTTACAAGAGAGCTTCCTAATACCTTACATTCTCCAACATTAGCTTGGGTCCTTCAAAGCTGCAGCATTGGGAAGTTGGAAAATGAAGAACAAATGTACAAGGATTTAACTTCAAACCTGAATTGTTTTCCAGCCTTCCCTAATAAGCTTCCCTAATTGACTTAATGCCAGTGAGCCATTTAGTGAAGCATGGCACTAGGTATAGGAAAGGCTGAGAGGGCATGTACAATGGATAGAGCGACAAATTCAAGGGGGCATCCCTAATTTAGAGTTCAGAGCAACCAGGATAGGCAAGATGTCCCCAAACCCTTCTACCCCTATTTCTGAGCTGGATGGAATCTACAGACAAGATTGGAATGGGGCAGTCACTGGAGTCATTTAGTGGCCATGGGAAATCAGTGGTATTTACTATGCCTGAGGTCTCAAAGATGAACAGAGGTCCTGTCTGCCCTGAAGCTTGAAGTCTATTGGCTACACAGACATGCAGACAAAGAATGATGCGGTGCCAAGTGCTGTGATGGAAGTACAAATAAGGTGCAATACAGAGGTGCCTTCTGACTGATGGTCCTTTCCTACCCCCATCGCCCACCATTTCCAGCCATGTACCCACTCTCTGTGACGCTGAACACCACTTCTCACTAATCACATTATTATTTCATCTAGCCTTGACACCTTGATTATTCCTCACCATCCTCTCCCAGGGATTCTATGCCAGGAGAGGGAAAAGACTGGCCCTGATGGAGAAGAGAGAAACATAGAAGCTGCTGGGGAGGCATAACCACTAAGGAATCTGTAAGGAGAATACAGGATATTTGTGTTTTAATTGTCTTCAAACAATTATATTACTGATAAATACATCCCCATCCCTATCCCAAAAAATTTGTCCGGGGAAGTCAGAGAAGGGCTCACAGAGGAGGCAGTACGTAAGATGAGGCTTAAAAGATGTGTCAGAGTTGGCCGGGTAGATGGGGCTTGGGGGGAAGAGGATGTCTTCCCCAAGCCAAGACCTCCCCATTTAAGCCTCTCAAGCTGACAGTGGACTCAGTGTCTATAGACCCTGTCCTAGTTTCTGTAGCCCAAACATTAATGGAGGTTGTGATTTGGATGAGAAAAAAAGGAAGAGGAGGAAAAGAAGAGGTAGAAGTTGATGGTTTCATCAAGGAAACAGGAGTTGAACAGGCCTCAGGTGTGTCAAGCCCCTGCTGCGGGGCCACCCCCCTCTTCTAACACAGTGTCTATACTGTCGGCGCTGTATATGCATATACGGTGTTGTTTGCATGCATATCTTCTCTCCTCCAACCGCAGGCTGAGTTTCTGCTCTCTCTTCAGCCCAATCGAATTGCCGTGAATTTAAGTACTTCGTAAGTGTTTGTTAAATAAGTGATACAAGGAGTGTAATTCATGTTTTCCTGGATACTCCATTTGGAGGAAAGGATGTAAAGCAGGTGACATAATAAGAGTCATAATAATTATTGCCCTGGCTCTGGCTCCACCCATGTATGAGTGAATTTGTTAGATGGTAACAAGCTCACCATGTCTGTGATTATCCACCATTAGCCAAAAATGCTTTCTAAGTCACAGGCGTTGAATCCGGGGAGAGGAACGGAGCAGAGATCTCACAATGGCTGGATGCAACGGAAGACTAGGTTTGCTTATTTGGTCCGACGTTCCCTAAGCAGCTCTAGACGGCTGACACTACTGTTTGCCATGAGAAATAGCATATGTGGAGTCCATAGAATTTCACGCAGGCTCCGCTTGGCCTAATAGCAGAGAGTGTCTGTTGACTTTACTGTGTACCAGGCGCTATTATAAGTGCTTCACTCCTTGGATCCTCACAACTGTAGGGTGGGTGTTATTTTTATTCCTGTTTTACAGATGAAGAAACTGAGATTCAGATAAGTTAAATATCACCTACTTAGTGACACAACTGAGATTCAAATTCCATTTTCCATGATTCCAGAACCCACGATTTTAAACACTTTGCTCTCTTCCCTCCCACCTTCCAGACGTAAGGAACTTAACCACGCATGGGGAGGGTAATAATTGTAAGGTCACTGATCCCAAGGAAAGTTGTTCTCAATTGTACCAAATATTCTCCCAGCTTTCCCCATGCACAATGGCTCAGTAATGTGGCTGGTGAAAAGAAACCAAAGAACAGGGATTTCATTTATTACCAAACATCTGTTTTCTGACAGAGTATATAGAATGTTCCACATCCTCTAGCCCTTAAGAGCAACAATCTCTAAAAAGTTTTACAGCTTCCTTTGGTTCAAATGGCACTGGACTTGGCTCTTCCATGGAAGCAGACAGCACTGATCTTCAAGCATTCAGGCATCGTAAACTACTGACTGAATTTTCTTTTCTCTAGCCAGAAGAAAAGGGGGAATGTATATACTCTATGCAATGGAGTTGATTGTATAGAAAAAAACATTGCACTTCTTAAACTCAGGTTAAAAGTAGACTCATGGCATTGAGCAGAAGTCTGGGATTGTTCATATAGAAGGGGGATGACAGAGAAGCTCATGAAACAATCTGAACTGTAGTATTTATTTTTAAATAACAGCATAGCTTTATGACCTACAAATTCATATTATAACTCAAACTAGATTAAGGTCTTAATCCTAAAATTAAGGTGCTACCTGATAAGGTCCTTGAGAAACAGATATTGACTAAAGATTTTTTTTGTTTTTGGTAATTCACATATTAGTTTCATGTAAATAAGCACCCCTAGAGGAGCTTGAGTATGCTTTCACTAAGAATTGCTCAGCCAACGCTTTCTCCCTAAGAGCACAAAGGTTAGAAAAAAAGTTTTTGCATTGTTGGAGTGATCATGGATTCTGAATTAGTGAGACTTTCCTATCACAATAAAAGACATGGACGCGTGGACCTAGCATCAAAAACATACAAAGGGGAAAATACCGTTCTGGAGTGGGAGCTGGAAACTGAGATTATCCACCAGTCAACTAACTGTGGGAAAACCCAAAACAGTGAAAATAAATCAGTAGGTAGGCAGATTAAAACAGCAAAATCGTGAGCTCCTGAGCTCTACAAATTCATTTGGAAAGAAAAATCTGGTGATTCTTTGAAATATGGATTTTGTAACACAGTCCCCATAGCTGACCCAAAGTCAGAATTGCGGGGTTTCTCCCTTCCTCCGAGTTTCTTTTTTTTTTTTTTTTTTATTTATTTATTTATTTATTTATTTATTTATTTATGGCTGTGTTGGGTCTTCGTTTCTGTGTGAGGGCTTTCTCCAGTTGCAGCAAGTGGGGGCCATTCTTCATCGCGGTGCGCGGTCCTCTCACTATCGCGGCCTCTCTTGTTGCGGAGCACAGGCTCCAGACGCGCAGGCTCAGTAGTTGTGGCTCACGGGCCCAGTGGCTCCGCGGCATGTGGGATCTTCCCAGACCAGGGCGCGAACCCGTGTCCCCTGCATTGGCAGGCAGATTCTCAACCACTGCGCCACCAGGGAAGCCCCCGAGTTTCTTTTTTAAGTAAGTTTTTCTCTCGTTTAATAAAGTCCACTTCAGATTCCACAATTTGGTGGAAGAGGAGGAATCATGACAACAGGGTTTATTGTCTGCACCCGCACAGGGCTGTTGCCATAGGGAGCTTTCTCCCCTAAGCTAAATGGTTGGCCGAGGCAGGGATCCAGGAGGCGGGCTCTGTTGAGCCAGAGCTCCACATCACTGGACATGAGAGCAGGAAATTGCATGGCCTTGTCCCTCCGATGTGTTCTATAGGCTCACACAGGAACTGAGACTATTTCCTCAGCTGTAACCCAAAGGGAAAAAAAGTGAAGCTGTTAACACTGGGGTGTGCTGTGGTATGGAGAAGTTTTGGCAAGCAGGGAAAAGAAGTCAAGAGGAAAAATACAGCTTTACTGACCTAAAAGGCAATAAGTGACATAGAAATAGGCAAAGTCTTAAATGGAAGGCACTTACTCAGCTTCAATTATCTACAATCACAGAAAGTAAGAAATGCACAAATCCCCTTCACTTTGCTTGGCATCACGTCTTTGCACTTAAACTTGAGCAGTCATGCATATATGACATTTAGATTGTGGGAATTTCTTCAGATGTACCAATGAAGCCATGTTATAAAGAAGTGGTTTAAGAAGAGGTAGAGACCTGGGTCTGAACTGGAATTCTGTCACCATGTGAGGTGCTTCTATTCACCCATATCTGCTTCTTTTCCACTTCAGATGGGGCTTGCACGTCTCTGTCACCTTGACATTAGGCACGGCCATAGGTCTTGTTCTGGCCAATGAAATATGAGTGAAAAATGATGTGTGTTACTTCGAGGTAGAATTGTTTGAGGGCTCCTGCAGGATTCTGCATCTTTTATCCCCTGGGCTCAACAATCAGCAACATTCCAGATGGTGGTGCTTTCCTTAGCCTGTTGTCCAAACTAAGGACAGCAAATCTTATAGATGAGGTGTTATTGATCTTTTTATAGATGATGAAACCAAGCCTCAAAGAGGTTTACGAGCTTAATGAAGGTCAACCAGCTTGTAAGTAATAAGAACCAGATCTTTCTGATCCAGAGCTCTTACTTTTCCCACCATGCCTACTCCCCTAAAAGTAGTAATTAAGATAAACATCTTAACACTAAAGAAACAAATAAAAAAGGAATAAATTATTTAGTTTTAAACCATCATCTTCTTCTATATACATGACACCTTTCTCACTAAAGACTTGGTTTTAATGATTCCAGCTAAAGCCATACCCAGAAATTCCTAATCTGAGGTTGCCAACTTCTAAGGGTTTATTAAAGTAATAATATGGGTGTGCAAGCTATTCTCAGGATTCTGGAAGAAAAAAGTATACTTGCAGAGGGCAACATGGCTAAGCTAAATAAAAATAGCAATTTTCTTTTTTATCAGAATTTATGGGTCATCTCACTGTGGTCCATTTAGCTTTCTCTTAGGACGACAATATTTGTTATCATTCCTGAATTAAAATGCAGTATTTGTCAAAACATTATGTTTATGATGATTAAAAAAATAATATACAAGGAGCTCTTGGTTATAAAATGTTTGTTAAACACTATTATATCCCAAACCTCAGATTTTGACTAGGACAAGCCTAAATTTACTTTTTTCCATCGTTTTGCAACTTAACTCCTAATGACCCAGTTTGTCCCCCTAGAGTCCAGAGGGGTACTGAGAAGCTGCACAGCAGGAAACATAGATGACACCATAAGAGGATGGCAAAAACTGCAGTATTAGTAGAGGGATCAGCAGGGAAGGGAATTCAGAGGAATCCAGGAGGGAAGCAACTCCTCTGTAGTTAATTCGATAAAAGGAAGAGCTGACGGATGAAATGAAAGGGACAGAATCAAAGTAACTTGTCAATTTGGGGGATATGATCACGACACCTAGAGTTTGGGAGAGGATCCATCTCAGAGGCATTTGCAAGAGATCTTCGTAGGAAATATGAATCAGAATGAATGAGAGACAGTCAAGTGGGGTTCTTTGGCCATCCCACCCTCCACCTCCCGCTTCTGGAAACTGGCTACTCATTTTCGGACTGATTAAACTAAATGTGCTCCAGGCATCCCCAGAGCAAACACTGTTAAATGTGTTTCAAAGAGACCTTTTGTCCAGATTTCTGGAGGACAGTTTCAGGCCTTGTCATCAAAGCAAATAAGCAACTATACTATAGTCGCAGCAACAGTAATGATAATTAAAGAAAAAATATCACCGAATATGTGCCGAGTGCCAACTTCTGTAATAAATACTTTAAATGCCATGTTTCATCTTACACTCAAATACTCTTATTTCCCCCTTTTAACAGAGAAAGGTGCTGAGAAGCAGGGAATTGGAGTAATTTGCCCAAGTCACAGGCTTGTAAGTGGTGACACCTTCTTAGCAATGGCTCTCAGCCCCTGTGTTACATTGTCCCCTACATCGTGGCTGGGGATGAGCAAAACCACAAATGGAGGGTGTCATCAAGAAGGCAGAAGGAGACTTCCCTCGTGGCGCGGTGGTTAAGAATCTGCCTGCCAACACAGGGGACACGGGTTCGAGCCCTGGTCCAGGAATATACCACATGCCGCGGAGCAACTAAGCCCGTGCGCCACAACTACTGAGCCTGCGCTCTAGAGCCCGTGAGCCACAACTACTGAGCCCGCGCGCCTAGAGCCCGTGCTCTGCAACAAGAGAAGCCCCCGAAATGAGAAGCCTGCTCACCACAATGAAGATTAGCCCCTGCTCGCCACAACTAGAGAAAAACCTGAGCGTAGCAAAGAAGACCCAATGCAGCCAAAAATAAATAAATAATAAAAATAATTAATTAATTAAAAAACCAAAAAAGAAGGCAGAAGGGAACTGGTGTCTATCAAGTGCTGCCAGTGTGCTAACCACCCTCACACACTAGCTCATTAAATTCTCACAATTCCAGGGTTGGGGGAAGGAGAGGTATTATTCTCATGGTACAGGTGAGAAAATTGAGCCTCAGGGAGATTAATGCATTGGCCAGCTAAGTAGACAAGGTGAGACACAAACCAAGGCAATCTAAATCCACATTTAACGATGCTGCCTCTATAGCAAGTTGATTCTGATTTGACCTCAAAAAAAAAATTATTTGCCCAAATAAAATATCAAGATACCTGAACCAATTGCAGTTCATATAAGAAATACCTAGACGTTTGCTTGGAAACTCAGTATAAAGCCATTTTGTGACATGGCAACTAAGACATCAATGTGATACTGGTGTATGTTCTCAGATGGACAAGTTCTTCTGTGTTTTTCACTGATCTGATCACATCTGGAACACTGTGCCCCCATGATAGAGTTCTATCTCAAGGTGCTTATGTCACTGCATTCTCCAAGTTCAGAGGCAAGGCCCAAGCTCTCTGCGTTGTGTTCTGAAAGCCCTCTTCATTTGGTTTAAGGTAAGGGGAAAGTGTTCCCTCTCATCCATGGTAGGTAGTTGTGGAAACAGGGAGAAATCAACATGTGTATAGTTTTATTCAATGAAATCTTCACCACCAGCTTCTTCTTTCTTGCAATGAATTGTCTTCCTTCTTTTACCCTGGTAGTGAGTGAGTGATGGGCTGATGCACATCCTATAAGTGTGCCCAGCACTTCTTTCTAAGAAGTGTCTGGGACGTCCATGTAGGGTCACGAAGGCTGGGCACAGCATGCACAGTTCCAGAGTGTACTGTTCACAGACCATGATGTGAATGGTGCCCCCTGCAGTTGTGCGGCTTGGCAGTCCTATTGGCACGTATTGCTTTGTTCTCTGTCTGTGGGACCTCTGCTGAAATTAAAATACAAAAAGACTGTTTCACTTACTTCTAGGTATTATTGTATTGATAAATTTAACATTCCAAAATAATAGAGTTGCAATATCAAGTATAAGTTTAGCAAAATGGTGAATACTCTGGAAACCATTTCATAGGCGAAACCACTGAGATAACTGGTGATGTCTAAGTTAAACATGATAGGACTATGGAAAGTATCAATGTCAGCAAATATCTGAAAGGATTTCATACAGTAGAGAGAAGAGCCTGAGAAGTTTCATGGGAGATAATTAGAAGAAGAATTTATAAGATGATTTTTGGCTCAGTAAAAGAAAGAACTTTCCAGAATCAAACAACAATTAGAAATCCTACTGCAACAACCCTATGAGTAGGAGCACACGTCACACCCATGTGTGTCCACAAATGGAATGGGCAGTGTTTGATGGTAGAGAGCTCATTATCTCTAGAAATCAAGAAGAAGAATCAGAAATGTTTTAGAGGAGATCCTCACACAGAGTTATATTAAACTAAACGGATTATAAGGCTTCTCCTAGGAAATCTTAACTCTGTGAATGCATGATGGTGGCAATCTCCTATGATCCTCCAGCCCTGGAGGAAGGAAATTCCTTCACTTCCCTCCTGGAAGGAGGTTGAGGTCTTATATAAACTGCTTGAACCAACCCTCATATGTCACAATTTCAAAATTTCTGTCAGGTCTTCTGTAACTAAGCAAATAGACACAGAGAGTAGATGTTTTAGTAAAGGACCTATATTTTTCATTCCTGGAAGACCCAAGAATCACAATTTGAAAAGGGAGTGGGAATAGAAATAAGGAACCTAACACCTCTCTGTATATTAATGAGTTCTGCTGATTCCACTGTGTCCAATCTAGAATGTTTTTCCTCCCCTTAAACCAGGAGTCAAAAACCCAAAAGAGGAAGAAAAACATAAGACACTAGGGGTGACAGGCCTGTAGCAGATGAGGTCATATGGTCTGTCTAAACCTGGGCTCCAGAGCTCAGCTGTTTGTTGCCTTCTAGAAATGCCTTGTAGAACTTCCAAAGAAGCTAAAACGCCAGATGTTTTTGGTGAAATTTTCTCATTCTTAGAACATTATGTAAGCGAAACAAAAATTATCTGTGGTTAGAATTCTGCCCGCTGGCTTCCAGTTTATGACAGCAGATGAGGACTCAACTGTCTCTGGAAAGGAAGGCTTGTCCTTCAGAGAATGTGGGTGGGAGGTCCGTGCATGCATCTATGTCTCCACGTGAGCCAGCAGATGTCTACTGGGCGACTGAAGATAAAGCAAAGTACGACCAGCTGTACTGATGGGAGGATCTAAGGAAGGATCCATTAGGGTTACTCCCCGACGTGAGACTGCTCTGCAGGATTCGAAGGGCTACATGCCGTCCTGCACTGTCCTGCTGGAGCCCCTGAACGTTCCTCTCTCCACCCAAAATCACACTGGGGGAGACCACTGGACCCTCAGGCGATTCAAGCCCCTGTAGGTGGGGAGTACATTTTCCCCAAAGGCTACATGAAATTTCTCAAGGCCAAGTTTGACAAGAAAGACATTCTCAGGAAGAAGCAGAGATCTTAGGAAGTTCAGTGAAGATAGAAACTGGGGATGACCACCAGGAGACCCTCGAGAATGTTTTAATTCCTTGGATGTTTTTCCCTCAGACTGGGGGAAAAATCATACTAACTGTATAATTTTAAGTGTCTTTCCCTGACTAAGGTATAACCCTTTAGTTCACAGCACATCTGACTTCAGCCCTGTGTTTAGATGTAAGCTCTGACAGCTTGTTCATATGGATTTTAGTTTCGATAGAATTTTGGTTAAACAACAGAGCACTAGAAACACCAAAAAAGTGACAGGTGCAGAATAATTCTGTTTAACTGTATGAGGGAATGTGTTTAAAAAGAATAAATGGAGAAAGAACAGAATTTGAGATATGGTTAGATTGTAAAGGTAATGGATATTATATACAGATATTATAATAATCTATTTTCTAATCCTGTGTGTTCCCTAAAATTATAAACAAGTCTCAGAGAGGCAGTCCTCAATTTTCTAGATTGAGAAGAAACGCGGTGACTAACTCCAGGGCTTATGCATTGTTTTTCACTTACCTAGTGAAGCTTGACAC
Source organism: Balaenoptera musculus (assembly GCF_009873245.2). Lineage (NCBI taxonomy): Eukaryota > Metazoa > Chordata > Mammalia > Artiodactyla > Balaenopteridae > Balaenoptera > Balaenoptera musculus. The sequence continues at coordinate 64,868,026 of NC_045785.1, forward strand.
ACTCAGCTATTCAGAGAAATCCATCAGCGTGGAAAGGCAGTCACATGACGAAACGGCCGGCCAAGTCAGGCCAGATGGCGTCCAGCCTGAACCGCCCCTGCACACAAATGGGTGTCAGACAAGGTCATCAAGAGACCCTAAGCAATCCAGCTTTCCCTGCCCGGGGATGGTCAATGATGCAACAGGAATCGTGAACATCTGGGTGAGAACGTGCAGCTGCGCCTCCCCAGAGCTCTCTGGTCCCGTCAGATGGCTGGCCTCCACTACTGTCTTTGGGGCAGGCCAGCTCTGAGTGACTGAGTGCTAATGACTATGAACTGGAGGCTCATACACCTGAGGTTGTATATCTGGTTGTCAATCATTTCTCAAAGTTGGCACCACTGCACAGGCTGACAATTAGCCTGAATAAAACTAAGGTGATGTTTTTAGTTGCCCCAGGCAAATCGGGCAAGCAACCAAAAATTACCATCAATGACGTGGAGTTAAAAGTCATATCCAATTCCCACTGCCTGTGTAGGCGGCTTGCTATCTATTAACAGGTCCTCTGCTCTGCTTTTCTGTGGTTCTTTGAACAGTCGCCAGTAGTGGAGCTCGTTATCAGAACAATGAGTAACAACCCATTTTAATAAATCCAGCTTATTTGGGGGAACTTGACAGACAGGATTTGAGGTGATAAAGCATCTGATTAGAGATAAAGACCAAAGTGCAAGACTGCCCTGCTGTCCAGTCTCCTCTGTGGATGTAAAATGTAGTTCATTACCATTACCTCCTGGAATAACATTAATTCCGCTCTGTACAAAACATCAAATGGCAGCGCTGGTAAACTTGTCAAGGAATAGAGCTACTAATCAGCAATTGACATAATATTTGACCTGCCTTTTTAGGAATTGGCAATAGTTACAGTTCAACAGCCATGGAAATAATGAAGTTTTGCAGAAGCGCACAAGAAAAATCTATGGAAGTTAAAATCCATTGCATAGATTGCTAATATTCTAACAGTGTTTGTGTAATAATGATCCAAACTTCTATAATTTTTTTAGGAAGAAAAGTTTAATTTCCTGCACTGTTTGGTTTCTTTTGTCAGCAAATAGCTCAAATGTAAGCTCTATAAAAGCCAAGGACAAATAAAAGGAGAGAATGTTAGGATTGAATTGAGGACATAAACTGCTGTAGGGTTTGCTTTCTGAACCTTAATTAAGCTGGATAAAATCTTGGAATTTCCTTTCTCTCTTTCACTATCTTATTTTTTGCTACTTCTTTCTCACCAAGTCCATGTGAAGTTCATTAGAATAATAACATTCTTGATACCAATGCATCCAAAGTATATACTTTCAAGAAAACATATTTTGCCTGTCCAAATCGAATTATTTCTGGAATGGAAGTCACAAACTACTAAACAACTTATAATCTTGTGCATGTATTGAAATCAATAAACTTAGAAATATAGATTGCTAACACTGCCAGGAATAGAGACTGATCTTAATTTATGTAGTAAACATTATTCTTGTTGTCTCAAGGTGTCATCTTCCAAAAACTGGTTTTACCCTGTAATAGAAGAAAACTTTGACTTAAAAAAAAAAGTCTCATCTATCTGCCCAAAAAGGTCTAAGAGGTATATGTGCTCTTGATGTGATGACAGATTCCTTTACATCTTTTTCCTTCAAAAGAAAACTTTGAGCAGGAATCTGCTGGCAAACACATCCAGAGCTTCCTTAGAAGCACTAAGTCTGACTCCCCACTACCACAAGCCAGCTGGGTGCTGCAAACTACCAATTCTGATAAAGCCCACCCCTCATGAAGATCCTTCAATGCTGAAGGATGGGTGGAACACGGAGATGGCTGAGAATGAAAACAGTGAGCTGTGGTTGCAGTTCGCTGGTGAGGTGAGTCTTGCCCATTGGAAGAAATCAAAGGTATTTTTATGTCAAGTGCCCCCGCCCCAGCACTTACCTGCCACAGGGTAGATGCTGAACAAATGTTACTTTCACTTTTCTCCTCTAATACTACTTAATGTTCATATAGCATTTCAAAGAACATGAAGAGTATTAACATGCATTATTTTATTTGACCCTCACAACACCGTTTGGATATCAACTTTATTTTTATGTTTGAAAATACAGACAATCTAAGAGGACAATCTATATAGCCCTAGGTCACACAGCTAGTCTTAGAATCCATAACCCTGATCTTCTGATTCCAAGACTCAATCTCTCCTTTACTGTTCTGAGCTGCAAGTATTTGGTAATGTGTATCTGGCCATTTTCTATCTTATTTTTAGAATTCTCTTCACTGTATGCCTTCCTACTTCGAGGGATCATTTATCATCTCCTTTGTTTCCTTTTCTGTTTGTTTCTCTGTGTCCCTGGTTCTCAGATTGTGAACGTATTGCAGGTATAATGTTCATAGGTCTGTGATTAAAAGTTCCTTATGCAGGATCTTGAGCTCCTCAAAGTTAAAGATACCCTACAAACAAAGCACATTTTATTCTGGGCCTTGTTCTTCTTTAAGCACTTTTGGTCAAATATCAAACACAATTTGCATTTTGCTTGTGAGATGGAAAGAAACAGTTGTGTGGCTATAGCTATTATTGTGCCATTACCATTCTGAGGTGTTGATTTCGTGCTTCACATTTTTCCTGTGTTCTTAACTTGATGTCCCGTCTTGAATTTTTATTTCACTCTAATCATTTTTTAAATTTGAAGTCTTCTTTTTACTTTGGCAGTTTCAGTTGGAACACTACGTTTGAAAAAAATGTTCACAGAAAAACTGAAGGTTAAATCAGTTTTATTCTGTAAACAGTGCCTAAATTATCATCTCCTTCCCATAACAACCCAATTAATATGATAGAGCATAACGGAAAAGCCAAAAACCGTGCTGAAAACGTAGAGCTAGTGCGACACCTGCTGGTGAGGAACAAACTGCATTTTGTCAACAGCAGCAAAAACTATTTCAGACGACGGTCCTCCCGGATACATTTTATTCCAACAAACCTGTCTTTTGTGACTACCTGGTATGTCTCAGGCTCTGTGACAGGTACTGGAACTACTGATAGGGCAAGATATGATCCTTCCATTCAATAATCTAACCATCTACTGGGGAAGAAATATCTGTCTGCACACCGATCTGTAGAGAGATTACAATCGTGTATGTCAGCACAATAATTAGGTTGGGGACACACAAGATGCTACAGGGGCCTACAGAAGCAATTTACTCTCATGATCAGGGAGGGCTTCACAGAGGTGGTGATGCCAAAGTCTTGAAAGATGAATAGGTCTTCTGAGGCAACTTTTAACTAGGACCAGTGTAGAATCCCAGAGCTGATCTGCAAATCAAGTTACTTTTATTTGTGTGTGAGATTGGGTGACTTTTCTAAGAGAAATAAGGGGGTGGAGGGTTGGTTGCATTTTTTTTTTTGCCTAAGTCAGGGCAGGGAGGGGAGTATCCTATTTTTTACAATATTTTGGGGGGTTTTTTTCTATTAACATTTCCTTTTAGCCTTGAAATTTTACTAAATTTCCTCCTGTTTTTAAAATCTTGCTTCTAATCTGAGAATTTGAAATCTAAGTACTTAACACTACACCCATTTTTCCAAAGAGGTCAAGCCACTTTAACACCAGAACATGGTAAACAATTTGCAGCCATTCAAGAAGGGAAGGAAACAGGGCATACGGAGGGGAAGGGGCTGCACATTGGAAATCAGAAGTTATTTCAACTCACCTGGAGCACAGAGAGCATGGAGAGAGATGTGGCTGGAAAGCTGGAGAGGGCCCAATCCCAAGGGGCTTTGAAAGCTCAACTAAGAAGTGTGGGTTTATGATCTAGGCTTCAGGCACCACTGGAAGGAAGATATAGCATGACAGTGATACAATCAGATTTTCTCATTAGAAAAATCACCCTGGCTGCACTGTGGAGGGAGGGAGGAAGACTAGTGAAGGTCAGGCAGGTGAAGTAGAAAGATGTTTAAAAGAGCTCTAGTGACATGAGAACCTGAATTGGGGCAGGAAATGTGGGGATGGGCAGAGTAGAAAGTGCTTTGGAAAGGAGCATCAGCCAATATTAGAGTAGGTCTGGATGTGGACTCTGGGAAAGAAGGATTTTTAAAGATACTTTATGATTGTATGGCTAAAAAGAAAAAGAACATTTCTTTTCCTTAAACAAAGAGAGAAAACCCTGGCTCTTAATGCAGATCTCTTCTTTTTCTTTGTATGTGACGTTAGGAAAGAGTTAAAATATTTCTCATCATGTGAAAGCATAATTGCTCCACAAGCCAAGCATGCAATTTTACAAACTAAATTTGGAGACTTTCAAAAAATATTGATCACACCTGAAAACATTTATTGCATGCAATTTGGAAACAAGGGCCCAGAGACAGTAATTTGTATCAACAGTGCCTAAGTACTCCCATAAAAAGCACACCCACGATCTTTGGGAAATTCGGATCACCATAATATTTTTCAAAGGAAGGTTTAAAAATATTAAATGAACAGCTATGATTATAAACTTAGAAATTACATATAATGCAAAAGAGACCATGGTTTCCCTTGCTGTCAAAGTAATTCTAAAGAATACATTTTGTCCATTGAGTATCAGAAAAAGGCATGCACTTATATTCATTTATTCTACAAATATTTGCTGGGTGTTTGGATGAATGAGCTGCCAAGAAAGATACAAATATGAAATAAAATATAAATCCCTCACCTTCCAGGAATGGATAGTTCAGTTTATTTTTCAAAATATCTGTATGTACACACTACATACACATATATGTATGCATATATGCACACATATATGTATGTGTATGTGTACATATATATATATCATATACATCCAACAAACAATAGTCTTAAAACCATAAAGTGTGAGGAAATATTCTAGAAATAAACTAAAAATCTCTTCTTCAGTAAACATATTTGACCTGTGACAGTTGAAGAGTGAGAACAGATTATTTAATTCAAGTCTTTTTTATATAAAAACGTAACTTTACAGCTTTAAAGCATACCTTATACTTTTAACCATCTATACTACCTAACAATATAATGTCTCTCCTTTAATTGGGTACATTAAATAAAACATAGAAACTTTAAAAAAGAAGAAATAAGGTAACTGTTGGATTAACAACCTAAAGTTATAATATATATATAATATATATAAACTTCTTTGGGTACTGCATACAGAAAATATGCATTTTAAAAATTGTTTCACTTAATACATTACGTGGTTCCACAAGAATAATCGTTATACACAGTATTCTTTTCAGAAAAAGTATGTATTGAGTATATTAAAAGCAGCACAAAGGAGAATAAAAATTCGCAACATAAAGTGAGTCAATGTTGCTGGGTAATGTGGTTATAACCATAACTTGCAAACATGTATCCTATAGTAACTAAACAGGCAATCTGAATTATTCTTGCCTGTAAAAATATTTGATCAAGAAATAAAAATTATGTTTATTACAAAGTCTATTTTTGAATCATCTGCTTAATATCTACAACATGTATTTCAGATGCTAATTTAAATGTCATCAGGTGGCATTTATTCATATTTTGGAATTTTACATTGGTCTGAGATGCAAGAATTGAAAAAAAACAAAACAAAAACTCCAAGTTTCTTATAAAAAAACAGTTTTGGCTACATTATCTTGATTTCTTTATCAAAATGTTTACCACATCCTGATCTATAAAGCAATGAGCCTTGGGGAGACCTTCAAGATGGCGGAGGAGTAAGATGTGGAGATCATCTTCCTCCCCACAAATACATCAGAAATACATCTACATATGGAACAACTCCTACAGAACACCTACTGAACACTGGCAGAAGACTTCAGACTTCCCAAAGATATATATTTTTTATTTTTTCCTTTTTCTATTTTTGTGAGTGTGTATGTGTACTCTTCTTCTTTTTTTTTTTTTTATAATAAACACCTCCTGATTTTTTTTTTTTTTTTAAGAAATTCACGTTCTTTTATTTATTTATTTATTTATGACTGTGTTGAGTCTTTGTTTCTGTGCGAGGGCTTTCTCCAGTTGCGGCAAGTGGGGACCACTCTTCATCGCGGTGCGCGGGCCTCTCACCATCGCGGCCTCTCTTGTTGCGGAGCACAGGCTCCAGATGCGCAGGCTCAGTAATTGTGGCTCACGGGCCCAGTTGCTCCGTGGCATGTGGGATCTTCCCAGACCAGGGCTCGAACCCGTGTCCCCTGCATTGGCAGGCAGATTCTCAACCACTGCGCCACCAGGGAAGCCCTGTACTCTTCTTTGTGTGAGTTTGTCTGTATAGCTTTGCTTTTACCATTTGTCCTAGGGTTCTGTCAGTCTTTTTTTTTTTTTAGTATAGATTTTAGCACTCTTTATCATTGGTGGATTTGTTTTTTGGTTTGGTTGCTCTCTTCTTTCTTTTTTTTTTATTACTTTTTAATTTTTAAAAAAATTTTAATAATTTTTTAATTTTTTATTTTAATAACATTTTATTATATTTTATTTTTACTCTCTTTTTTCCTCCCTTTTCTTCTTAGCCCTGTGGCTGACAGTGTCTGGGGGCTCTGTCCAGATGTCAGATCTGTGCCTCTGAGGTGGGAGAACCAAGTTCAGGACATTGGTCCACCAGACCAATTTATTGGTTATCAATATTTATCAATAAATACTGATATTATTTCATGTAATATCAAACGGTGAAAGCTCTCCCAGAGATCTCCATCTCAACGTGAAGACCCAGCTCCATTCAACGACCAGCAAACTCCAGTGCTGGACACCCTATGCCAAACAACTAGCAAGACAGGAACACAATTCCACCCATTAGCAGAGAGGCTGCCTAAAATCATAATAAGGTCACAGACACCCCAAAACACAACACTGAACGCGGTCCTGCCCACCAGAAAGATAAGATCCAGCCTCATCCACCAGAACACAGGCACCAGTCCCCTCCACCAGGAAGCCTACACAACCCACTGAACCAACTTTAGCCACTGGGGGCAGACACCAAAAACAACGGGAACTATGAACCTGCATCCTGCGAAAAGGAGACCCCAAACACAGTAAGTTAATCAAAATGAGAAGACAGAGAAACACACAGCAGATGAAGGAGCAAGGCAAAAACCCACCAGACCAAACAAATGAAGAGGAAATAGGCAGTCTACCTGAAAAAGAATTCAGAGTAATGATAGTAAAGATGATCCAAAATCTTGGAAATAGAATGGAGAAAATACAAGAAACGTTTAACAGGGACCTAGAAAACTAAAGAGCAAACAAACAATGATGAACAACACAATAAATGAAATTAAAAATTCTCTAGAAGGAGTCAGTAGCAGAATAAATGAGACAGAAGAACGGATAAGTGACCTGGAAGATAAAATAGTGGAAATAACTACTGCAGAGCAGAATAAAGAAAACAGAATGAAAGGAATTGAGGACAGTCTTAGAGACCTCTGGGACAACATTAAACGCACCAACATTCGAATTATAGGGGTCCCAGAAGAAGAAGAGAAAAAGAAAGGGACTGAGAAAATATTTGAAGAGATTATAGTTGAAAACTTCTCTACTGTGGGAAAAGAAATAGTCAATCAAGTCCAGGAAGCACAGACAGTCCCATACAGGATAAATCCAAGGAGAAACACACCAAGACACATATTAATCAAACTATCAAAAATTAAATACAAAGAAAAAATATTAAAAGCAGCAAGGGAAAAGCAACAAATAACATACAAGGGAATCCCGATAAAGTTAACAGCTAATCTTTCAGCAGAAACTCTGCAAGCCAGAAGGGAGTGGCAGGACATATTTAAAGTGATGAAAGGGAAAAAGCTAAAACCAAGATTACTCTACCAGCAAAGACCTCATTCAGATTCAATGGAGAAATTAAAACCTTTACAGACAAGCAAAAGTTAAGAGAATTCAGCACCACAAAACCAGCTTTACAACAAACGCTAAAGGAACTTCTCTAGGCAGGAAACACAAAAGAAGGAAAAGACCTACAATAACAAACCAAAACAATTAAGAAAATGGTAATAGGAACATACATATCAATAACTACCTTAAATGTAAGTGGACTAACTGTTCCAACCAAAATACATAGACTGGCTGAATGGATACAAAAACAAGACCTGTATATATGCTGTCTATAAGAGACCCTCTTCAGACCTAAGGACACATACAGACTGAGAGTGAGGTGATGGAAAAAGATATTCCAAGCAAATGGAAATCAAAAGAAAGCTGGGGTAGTAATTCTCATATAAGACAAAATGGACTTTAAAATAAAGACTATTACAAGAGACAAAGAAGAACACTACAAAGTGATCAAGGGATCAATCCAAGAAGAAGATATAAAAATTGTAAATATTTATGCACCCGACATAGGAGCACCTCAATATATAAGAAAAATGCTAACAACCATAAAGGGGGAAATTGACAGTAACACAATCATAGTAGGGGACTTTAACACCCCACTTTCACCAATGGACAGATCATCCAAAATGAAAATAAATAAGGAAACACAAGCTTTAAATGATACATTAAACAAGATGGCCTTAATTGATATTTATAGGACAGTCCATCCAAAAACAACAGAATACACTTTCTTCTCAAGTGCTCATGGAACATTCTCCAGGATAGATCATATCTTGGGTTACAAATCAAGCCTTGGTAAATTTAAGAAAACTGAAATTGTATCAAGTATCTTTTCAGACCACAATGCTATGAGACTAGATATCAATTACAGGAAAAAAATCTGTGAAAAATATAAACAAATGGAGGCTAAACTATACACTACTAAATAACCAAGAGATCACTGAAGAAATCAAAGAGGAAACTGAAAAATACCTAGAAACAAATCGTAAACACGACAACCCAAAACCTATGGGATGCATCAAAAGCAGTTCTAAGAGGGAAGTTTACAGCAATACAATCTTACATCAAGAAACAAGAAAAATCTCCAACAAACAACCTAACCTTACACTTAAAGCAAGTAGAGAAAGAAGAACAAAAAAACCCCAAAGTTAGCAGAAGGAAAGAAATAATAAAGATCAGATCAGAAATGAATGAAAAAGAAATGAAGGAAACGATAGCAAAGATCAATAAAACTAAAAGCTGGTTCTTTAAGAAGATAAACAAAATTGATAAACCAATAGCCAGACTCATCAAGAAAAAAAGGGAGAAGACTCACATCAATAGAATTGGAAATGAAAATAGAGAAGTAACAACTGACACTTCAGAAATACAAAGGATCATGAGAGATTACTACACACAACTATATGCCAATAAAATGGACAACCTGGAAGAAATGGACAAATTCTTAGAAAATCACAACCTTCCGAGACTGAACCAGGAAGAAAGAGAAAATATAAACAGACCAATCACAAGCACTGAAATTGAGACCGTGAAGAAAAATCTTCCAACAAACTAAAGCCCAGGACCAGATGGCTTCACAGGTGAATTCTATCAAACATTTAGAGAAGAGTTAACACCTATCCTTCTCAAACTCTTCCAAAATATAGCAGAGGGAGGAATGCTCCCAAGCTCATTCTACGAGGACACCATCACCCTGATACCAAAACCAGACAAAGATGTCACAAAGAAAGAAAACTACAGGCCGATATCACTGATGAACATAGATGCAAAAATCCTCAACAAAATACTCGCAAACAGAATCCAACAGCACATTAAAAGGATCATACACCATGATCAAGTGAGGTTTATCCCAGGAATGCAAGGATTCTTCAATATACGCAAATCAATCAATGTGATACACCATATTAACAAATTGAAGGAGAAAAATCATATGATCATCTCAATAGATGCAAAAAAAGCTTTTGACAAAATTCAACACACATTTATGATAAAAACCCTCTAGAAAGTAGGCATAGAGGAACTTAACCTCAACATAATAAAGGCCATATATGACAAACTCACAGCCAACATCGTTCTCAATGGTGAAAAACTGAAACCATTTCCTCTAAGATCAGGAAAAAGACAAGGTTGCCCACTTTCACCACTATTATTCAACATAGTTTTGGAAATTTTAGCCACAGCCATCAGAGAAGAAAAAGAAATAAAAGGAATCCAAATCGAATAGAAGAAGTAAAGCTGTCACTGTCTGCAGATGACATGATACTATACATAGAGAATCCTAAAGATGCTACCAGAAAACTACTAGAGCTAATCAATGAATCTGGTAGAGTAGCACGATACAAAATTAATGCACAGAAATCTCTTGCATTCCTATACACTAAAGCTGAAAAATCTCAAAGAGAAATTAAGGAAACAGTCCAATTTACCACTGCAACAAAAAGAATAAAATACCTAGGAATAAACCTACCTAAAGAGACAAAAGACCTGTATGCAGAAAACTATAAGACACTGATGAAAGAAATTAAGGATGATACAAACAGATGGAGAGATATTCCATGTTCTTGGATTGGAAGTATCAACACCATGAAAATGACCCTACTACCCAAAGCAATCTACAGATTCAATGCAATACCTACCAAACTACCAATGGCATTTTTCATAGAACTGGAACAAAAAATTTCACAATTTGTATGGAAACACAAAAGACTCCGAATAGCCAAAGCAATCTTGAGAAAGAAAAACAGAGCTGGAGGAATCAGGCTCCTGGACTTCAGACTATACTACAAAACTACAGTAATCAAGACTATGGTACTGGAACCAAAACAGAAATATAGGTCAATGGAACAGGATAGAAAGCCCAGAGATAAACCCATGCACATATGGTCACCTTATTTTTGATAAAGGAGGCAAGAATATACAATGGAGAAAAGACAGCCTCTTCAGTAAGTGGTGCTGGGAAAACTGGACAGCTACATGTAAAAGTATGAAATTAGAACACTCCCTAACACCACACACAAAAATAAACTCAAAATGGATTAAAGACCTAAATGTAAGGCCAGACACTATAAAACTCTTAGAGGAAAACATAGGCAGAATGCTCTATGACATAAATCACAGCACGATCCTTTTTGACCCACCTCCTAGAGAAATGGAAATAAAAACAAAAATAAACAAATGGGACCTAATGAAACTTAAAAGCTTTTGCACAGCAAAGGAAACCGTAAACAAGACGAAAAGGCAACCCTCAGAATGGGAGAAAATATTTGCAAACAAAGCAACTGACAAAGGATTAATCTCCAAAATTTACAAGCAGCTCATGCAGCTCAATATCAAAAAAAAAACAAACAACCCAATCCAAAAATGGGCAGAAGACCTAAATAGACATTTCTCCAAAGAAGATATACAGATCGCCAACAAACACATGAAAGGATGCTCAACATCACTAATCATTAGAGAAATGCAAATCAAAAACTACAATGTGGTATCACCTCACACCAGTCAGAATGGCCATCATCAAAAAATCTACAAACAGTAAATACTGGAGAGGGTGTGTAGAAAAGGGAACCCTCTTGCACGGTTGGTGGGAATGTAAATTGATACAGCCACTATGGAGAACAGTATGGAGGTTACTTAAAAAACTAAAAATAGAACTACCATATGACCCAGCAATCCCACTACTGGGCATATACGCTGAGAAAACTATAATTCAAGAAGAGTCATGTACCCCAATGTTCATTGCAGCTCTATTTACAATAGTCAGGACATGGAAGCAACCTAAGTGTCCTAAGCAACAGATGAATGGATAAAGAAGATGTGGCAGGGCTTCCCTGGTGGCACAGTGGTTGAGAATCTGCCTGCCAATGCAGGGGACATGGGTTCGAGCCCTGGTCTGGGAAGATCCTACATGCTGCGGAGCAACTAGGCCCGTGAGCCACAGCTACTGAGCCTGCGCGTCTGGAGCCTGTGCTCCACAACAAGAGAGGCCACGATAGTGAGAGGCCCGCGCACCGCAATGAAGAGTGGCCCCCGCTTGCCACAACTAGAGAAAGCCCTCGCACAGAAACGAAGACCCAACACAGCCAAAAATGAATAAATAATTAAAAAAAAAAAAAAGAATATGTGGCACATATATACAATGGAATATTACTCAGCCATAAAAAGAAATGAAATTGAGCTATTTGTAGTGAGGTGGATGGACCTAGAATCTGTCATACAGAGTGAAGAAAGTCAGAAAGAGAAAAACAAATACCGTATGCTAACACATATACATGGAATCTAAAAAAAAAAATGGTTCTGAAGAACGTAGGGGCAGGACAATAATAAAGACGCAGACGTAGAGAATGGACTTGAGGAAATGGGGAGGGGGAAGGGTAAGCTGGGACAAAGTGAGAGAGTGGCATGGACATATATACACTACCAAATGTAAAAGCGATAGCTAGTGGGAAGCAACCGCATAGCACAGGGAGATCAGCTCGGTGCTTTGTGACAACCTAGAGGGGTGGGATAGGGAGGGTGGGAGGGAGACTCAAGAGGGAGGAGATATGGGGATATATGTACCCTGATGTATGACTGATTCACTTTGTTATAAAGCAGAAACTAACACACCATTGTAGAGCAATTATACTCCAATAAAGATGTTAAAAAAAAAACAAAACAATGAGTCTTCATGAGGGTCAGATAAATAAGCAATGTTGCCAAATGTGCAAGCTGTTTTGGCCCTCTATCAGGCCTGTGAGGGACCAGTTGTCCATAACCAGCTTTCCCATAAACTTTGACATGCTTTACATGTAGCCAGGTGGATTCAAAATAAGGGATAAACTGCTTTCTCTTCTGATGTTAATGAGTGAAAGAAAACTGTTTTAAATCTATTGAAATCTTTGGATGTATGTAACCATCATAGGCAAGATGATTTTAAACTAAGCTTTGATTCATATAGCCATACACATTTCACCCTTGGTTTTACAGAATTGTTTAGTCAGTTGTCAGTAAGATCACACAGGTATATTTCCCCAAGATTTAGAGATGCAATCTGTTTTGTAGTAAAATACATAAACTGTTGAATGAATGAAGGAAGGAAGGAATGACATCAGTTTAAAGAGTGAGTGGACTTAGATTATAACATTTCTTCTAACACAAGATTACACCAAACACCGTCATCTCTCATTGGATCATTGTAATGGCCTCCCATTGCATATTCTCTACACCAGCAGTCCCCAACCTTTTTGGCACCAGGGACCGGTTTCGTGGAAGACAATTCTTCCACGGACGGGGTTGGGGGTGGGGGTTGGTTCAGGCGGTAATGCGAGCGATGGGGAGCGACGGGGGGCAGTAGAGGAAGTTTTGCTGGCTGGTCCGCTGCTCACGTCCTGCCGTGAGGCCCGGCTCCTAACAGGCCTGGGGGCTGGGGACCCCTGCTCTACACAGCAGCCAGAGTGGTCTTGTTGAAACAACTCAGATCATGTATTTCCTTGACTTCTTCCTGTGGCTGCCAGTGGTGGATAATAAGTGAATTGCCAGTGATTGCATCTCAGCATCTACTGGGGCCTCCTTCTAGCCTGTTTCCCTGTATTGCGAATGCCAAAAAAGGCAAGGTTTTTGCCTTTCCCTTCCAGTGATGTTCAAAGCACTTATTCTCTGTGTAAACCACTCCCTGCTTTACAAAGTGTTTTTATTTCTGTATCCAAACCCTAATGGGTACACTTCTAACTGAGATTAAAAATCTAAGTATTTCCTCATCTATGAGGCTCCCTGTTAACTGCACTGTCACCTTCTATTACTCTCCCTCCTCCTCATTCCACCTCAGTCACAGCTCCCTGATCTTCCTGAAACCCACCACATGCTCCTTCCTCAGGCCTTTTACTTGCTATTCCCTCTGCCTGGAAAGCTCTACATCCAGATATCTATCTGCATGGCTGACTCCCTCATTTCTTCTAGATCTCTTGTTCAAATATCACCGTCATGGGAGGCATCCCTGACCAAGCTACATAAAATAGCAATTGCTCCCAACACTCTCTTGCCCCTTACTCTGCTTTATTTTTCTGTATAGCTCTTATCATCACCCAACATTCCATGTACTTACCTGTCTATCTGCTTATCCCTGTCTCTCTCCACTAAAGTGTAAATGCTATGAATTTACTGATGTATATTCATTGATGTATATAACCTGCCTATAGAACAATGCCTGTCTGAGAGCAGGTGCTTAACAAATATTTGTTAAGTGAATGATGTTTATTTGAAGTAGTTACGAAAGTTTTTCATCAGATGGGAAAGGTAGAGGTTTTCACAATTTACCAACTATTTACTATGTGCAAGTACTAGTCTCTACCTTACTTGAGACAGAAGACCATCGCCCATTCCTGGACAAACAAACAGAGCAGTGGGAGTCAGACAAGTCAAAGCTAATTGTAGTCAATTATACCTCAGTACAACTGGGAAAAATCAATGATTGCCATTCATTCAATCATTTAACAGGTATTTATTGAGCACTTAATTGAAAAGAAAAATTTTTCACAAGTTTTCTCTGTGCCAAGCACTGTGCGAAGGCACAGTAAGATTTATCTATATATTTTATAATAACCCAATATGGTAAGTAACTATTATCCCTGACTTACAACGAAGAAATCTGAGGCCTACTAAGGCCCCAGGTTACCCCACTAGTGAAAGATAAAGATTAGACCCTAGTTCTGTCTGACTCAATACTGTTTTTCTGCTTAAAGGGATGTGGAGAAAAGCCATTTAACCTGTTAGTGAGATCAGAACAGCCTTCTGGGGTAGAACACTGACTACCTCCAAAAGTAATATGCTGGAATTAGGCAAAGATTGGAGGGTAGGGCATGCCTCCATGAATGGCGTGCATGAAATATCGTGATACTCTACTTTCCGTACAGAAAGAAACACGGGTCTTCTGGGCTTCTGTTTTCATTAATAAAGTAAGCTAAATTCTGGCCCTCTGAATTACAATAAACACACACACACACACTCACACTCACACACACACACACCCCATTAGAAACAATGGCAAAATCAATTTAATATGTGATATAACCCAATCATGCAAGGCAAATAATCAGCATGAAGGCATTACATATAAAGATGAGATTGAGGAAGATCTAGTATTCCAGACTCTAACAAAAGAGATATGATTGCCTATAAACAATATTTTCCATTTATAGCATATAATTAAATAACTTACATGGCAATTAAATTACATGTCAATTAAATAGAATTGCAAGTTTTAATAAAACAAGTTAAAAACAAGTGGAAGTTATTACTGAAGCACATCAATTGCTTTTTCTTCTACTAAGTTGAATTGACATTCTAAAAATTAATACTGACCTATGTTATGCACTTTCAGTATTTAGAATATAAGTTTAAGAATTAGGTTGCTAAAAGTTTTCAAGGTAAAAATTAAATAAGGTTAAGAGGGTTACATGCTTGTTTCATCCAAACGAAATAATAAAGGAAAATAAATGTTTTGATGGATTGGTTTTACTTTTATTTTTTTAAGCATTCCATTTTTTTCTCTTAATCATCCAAAGTGAGGTTTTCTTTGAAGCAAGATGGCATGAGCTGAGCTTTGATAGCACATACTTGATCCAAATATCAATTTTGTAATTTATAGTTAATGTACAGACATGTATACATACCTCTGTGTGTTCTTCTGTGACACAATTTAAACTTCAGATTAAATACATATACATGATATACATTGTGTGTTTGTGTAACTTGAGAAAGAAAATTTTACAGGTAGGAAAACCTAACCCACCTTTATCCTCTTCATTCCTCAAACATTTGTGTGCCTGCCCTTGGCTAACATTCTGCCAGGTCTTATTCCTCGCCTCAGGAAGCTTAAGTTCTAGTGCAAGACAGTTAAACGGAAAGATGAAAATATTCACTCTTCCTGATTAGCAACTGCTTATCATACTAAGATTCAGCCATTCCATCTTCTTTCCTATTGTGTTTCTTAAATTTATAGAAATTTGCTTTCATAAATGGTTGGAGTGACATCTGATGAATAGCTGCTCCCACATTCCACCTACTTACCAGAGGG
This sequence comes from Balaenoptera musculus, assembly GCF_009873245.2. Taxonomy (NCBI): domain Eukaryota; kingdom Metazoa; phylum Chordata; class Mammalia; order Artiodactyla; family Balaenopteridae; genus Balaenoptera; species Balaenoptera musculus. Next base: position 64,883,914 of record NC_045785.1, read on the forward strand.
AAAAATGTCTTGCTCATCTTCTAAATACTGCACACAGGAATACATACAAATCATCTTAAAATTAATCAACTGATTACTTTCCAACTTTATCTGGAAGAAGGATTATAAGTAGGGAATAAATGGCATGGACAGGAGCAAAGGCAGGAAAGTTCTGAGTCTGAAGGGCAAATCAGAGGGGAAGGCTGAGCAGCACATGCTACATTCCATTGGCTAAACTTAAGCAGATGAAGCCAAGTGGTGAAAATAAGGCTGGAATTGAAGGTTGATTATGGGTTTGGTCCAGGGTTAGGTTTCATTGAGTAGCTTTTGTAGGACGGTGGTTGAAGGTAGTTGAGAGTGTTCTAGTGACCAGCCTAGGCTTGATGGAATGTTAGGGCTGGTTAAGACCAATGGACTGAGGAGCAATGAGGAATCAAATGAATGAAGGGACTAAATGAAGGTGAAGAGCAGGTATAATTAAAATAAGGGAAAAGTATTTTAAACTACCTCTGCTCTGGAAGCTGATTTCTCCCCTCTAATCACTTTAGAAAGGAGTATTAAATTTTCCCAGTCCTCACCCCCTGGGTACTGGAAGTGAGGTAAATGAGGTCACAGTCACAGTAATAACACAAATTCTGTTATTTGAATTCAGTCACTGGCTCAGGGCATCCAGCTCCCTGAAAAATCCCCCAGAAATACCTGGGGACTCAGGGCTGTCTAGACTGAGTCTGCTTTCCAAGAACCTGAGTGCTGCTGCTTTTCTACTGGGCACCCCAGTCCCCCAGTCTGCCTCTGGCCACCCCCCACCCTTGGGAAAAATGGGCACAGTGCTTGGACCCACCTGGTTGCAAATTCCCTATTCCCTGGTGAAATCATAGTGGTCCGAATTTTTACTTTTAAAACGCACTGTGAGTAAATTTTAATGCAACAATTAGGGTATGTTCCACAAATTAATACACAATGAATATTTATTGATTTATTCAAGAAATGTTTGCTAAGTTCCTTCTGTGTGTGAGGCACAGAGACAGATTTAGGAAATGAAAGACAGAGCCCCAGCACTCAAGAAATTTACACCACTCTGGTCAGAGAAGCAGGCAAATAAATAGTAAACTGCAATAGTGTATGATGTGCTTATTTGTTTCTATGTTTGCGGTGTGTGTGTGTGTGGGTCTGTGTAGACCCATCTTCTTCCAAAAAAGAATTTAAAACCCTAGGCAGGGTGGCAAGTGTTCAGTTTTACTCTAGGAGCACAGAGGAAAGGTGCCTGACTCTGACTAGGGGTGGTTAGGGAAGACTTTCTCCAGGAGCTTATCCTATTGGATAAGGCCTATTCCATGTGCTGCCTTGACCTCTTTGAGCTTCACAAGGCCCTAAAAGTTTAGCCGTTGAGTTCCTCTGCTCTTGCCACATAAGCCCTCACCTGGCAGGAAAGCCTCCCCACCCAGCTACTTCCTCTATCAGTCGGACTGGCTGCAATCTATCCTGTCCTCAACTTAATGGGTCTCCCCTCAATGACAGCCTGTGAAACGTTTCAAATAGACAAGTCACGTCCCCCAGTGGGAACCACAGGGTCCCCTATCCTCTTGTTCCTACAAGGTCTGCTTCCCACACCCCATCTGACTTCTTCTGCCCCCAAGTGCACCTCCCATGTGGCCCCGCAGGGCATTCAGTGCCCTCTTCTCCGGGCTGTGAGGATATGTGACTAATAACTCTTGCTAGTCTCATCTAACCAGTGTTGGGTTGTGTGTTTAGCCATCTCACACTATTTAGGGCAAGAGATCCCTCCTTCACCACCTGGGTGACTAGAAGGTGATCAGAACAGTCGTGTCAGTTAAGTTTTGAAGAATGAATAAGATTTAGGTAGGTGGAGAAATGGAGAAAAGCATGTCAGAACAGAGACATAAAAGGGTATGGTATATTGTAGGAAGGACCGGTAGGTTGGTAAGACCCGCACGTAGTGAAGGCTGAGGCTAAAGAGGCAGGGCCCTTTGTGCAAAGCTATGGAGCTCATCGTTTTTCCTAAAACACATTAAGAGATTTTAATCAGACATTTTACAAAGAACACTCTGGCAGTGTGTGGTCAATGGATTTAAAGTAGGGCAAGAATAAAAGCCGAGCAGCCAGTGAGAACGCCATGACAGAATTCCAAGCAGGAAGCACAGACAGTTCAGACCAAGGCACTGGCAGTGAGTCAGGTTCTGTAGGTACAAAGAGAATAGAATCCCTTCAACTTGGTGGCCACCTGGATGAAGGACTGGGGACACAGGAGAGGGAAGAAGAGAGAATGACTGCTGGACTTTGGTCACCAGGTTCAAGTTGTCTTCATGCACTGAGACGGGAAATACAAGAAGGGTAACAGGTTTGTGACTGGGAAGAATTCAATTCTGGACATACTGATTTGGAGAGGTTTGTGGAACATCCAACTGGTTTCCAGTGGGGAGTCCATATATAGGCCTTAGAGCAGTTGGAGATAAATGTTGGAGAGTCATCAGCTCAAAGGTGATACTAATGCCTGTGTTCAGTATAAGCGAATGCATAAAGACAAGGGGGATGCCAGTCAAGGACAATGTATACAGGAAGGAGTCACAAAAAGTAAAGCACATCCACATTGAAGAGGTGAGTGGAAGAAGCGATATTTGCAAAGAAAACTGAGAAGGGTCCAGGGGTATCAGGAGAATGATGTTCTGGAAGTCCAGATGGGAAAGAAATTGAGGTGTTTATATTTTAAAGGAGATAATGAAGGTACAGGATTAAGGGGATAAATGATAGAGCAAAGTTCATGAAGAGGCCAGAGCAATGGGATTCAGAGAAAAGACAGAGAAATTATGTTTAATAAAGGAAGTTATCACTTCCAATGAAATAGGAGATAAAGACAAAAGCATGCACATAAATTTGTGTGAATAGGGTTAGTATTTTCTTCATTGAGAGAAAAAAATTACAGATAAATTGCCTACCACTGGGTGGAATAAAACTCTGGAAAACAGTGTTCCTCATTTGGTTAACCAGCAGGCTGATGATAAAGAGGCAAAAAACTTCCAGCCACTTTAGAGTTTTCATTTATGTGGAAATGTAATTGGATAGACATAAAAGGAACATAATCTGAGATGCACTTAGAAGCTAGTGATAGGTCTATAAACAAGAATATGTGAAACCAGTTAATAAACTCAAAACCTACTCTAGGAGGAAAGAAACTGCAAGACATGTAAAAACTCAAATTACATGTATAAGCTGTGAAATAGAATTGCAGTGTTAATTCCTAAGAAAATAATAGTTCACCAAATAATACAAGGGTACGATTTTGTAAAAAAGCATTTGTCACACCTACTAAATCTGCTTTGATTAGAAGTGATGCTTTCAGTTGGATCTCAAATGTGATGCTGCAATCAAAATAAAGGTCCAAAACAAATTGATGAACCCAGGTTCATCTTGGGTTTTATTTTAACCATGAGTGAAGTATGAGAGTTCATTACTAGGAATGTAAACACAAAGTTTTCCCAAGATCAGATAGTTCTTATCATCTGAAGAATACTTTATCTTTTTAAAAGAAAATGGAGTATTTTCAGAGGACAATGTATTATTTCAAAAAACAAGAATAAAATAAATAAATCATTATGATCCACTTAGTGCAAATTTAGTACAAATACACTATAATTGTCTATGGAGCATGTCATAAGAATAAATCACGAATTATCAACACAGGTAAGAACTAATTCTGAATGTACAGATGTACAATTACAGAAGATTCAAGGTAAGATAAATGTATGACTCTGAGATGTAAAGTCACTTATTTTGATTTATGATATTAAACTCTAGATCTTTTATTTTAGCAAGCATTTCTCTTAAATAGAATTTAGCTACTGATTTGTCAGAAATAACTTTTTGTTAAAAAATATTCAAAACTGTTAGAAAAACAAAAGTGTTGGGGGAAATTATGTATAACCCCCCTACGAAGATAAAACATTTTGATAAATACCTACCAGGTATGTCTTGCAATTCATTAAGTAAACACAGACAACTATATGGAAGTAGAATTATATTATGTATATTCTGTATCTGCTTTTTAAACTTAATATTCTTAATACTATGTCTTGAACATCTTCCCATGTTAGTAACTAAAGATCTACAGGATCATTGTAATTGCTACATTATGTTACACTGTATGAATGTATTAATCACTCAATTAATGAAAATTTAGGTTGTTTCCATCATTTTACTATGATGAACAATGCTGCAATAAAAACAATCTTGACATGTATCTCTACAGACATGTCTATCTGTTTAGGATAAATTCCTGCAGTGAAGTTAGTGGATTAAAGTGAATCCACATTTTAAAGACATTGCCTCTCTGTTCTCCAGAACAGAAACAATTCTCTACTCCCATCAATAGTCCTTTGGTTCCCACTTCTTGTACTACTTAAGAGGTTGAACAACTCTTTCCATAAGTTTGGAGCCACATGTACCTATTCTTGTACAGATTATCTACGCATGACCACCTCTCTTGTGGGGTGTTCATCATTTACTAATTAATTTGAAAAATTCTTTTTTAAAGGCTACTAATCTTTATCTGTTACTGGAGATCTTTTTCTACTTTTCCTAATTTGGTCTTCCTTTTATAATTTGGACTTTTCACCTCTCAAGATTGTAAAAATATTCTATCATGTCTTTGTTTTCTATAATTTCATTTATTACATTTTAAATGTTTGAACCATCTAAAAGTCTTTTGATGTTGCATGTGAAGTCAGATTGTAGTTATTTTTTTCCAAATGGGTAGCCAGTTCTCTCATTGAGTAACTTTTCTCCCACTGAAAAGCCTTTTTTATCACCCACAAAAGTGAGAAGCATTTCTAGATTCTATTTTGTTCCACTGCTCTATGGTTATTCTTGGACTAATATGTCTCTACTTTAGTAACTCTAACTTTGGGGGAAAATATTTCATATCTTCTGGGACTTGTTCCAACTCTTTTTTTTTCTGAAGATTTCTGGCTATTTGCCCTATTTTACACACACACACACACACACACAACTTTAGAAACATTTTTTCAGGTTTCTAAAAAGTCCTATTGAGATTTTAGTATGAATTACTTTGACTTCCCAGAGTATGAGGGGAAGGAAAATCTTCACATGAATCTGACCAAGAATTCTTTCTTTGAGTGTTCTTCTATGTCACCCAGGAGAGTTTTATAGTTTTTTTTTTTTTTAAGATCCTGTACATTTCTTGTAAATTTGGTCACTTATATTTTACCACTTTTGAATTAGTAATAGTTGTACTGCCATTGTGAATGAGATCTTTTCCCATTACATTTTCTAACTAATCAACTGGTTTTTATTAATTTTTTGTATATTTATTATGCAATTAGCCACCTCTCTGAACTCATTGATAGTTTTTCTATTTGTTCTCTTGCCTTCTCCAGGTTTTAAATAACAGAACTGTAAATAATGATTCTTCTGCATACTCCCTTCCAATATCTGATTTTGTAAAATTTTTAAAATTTAAAGGATATGCTTATTACTAGTACTTTTCATTAATTTTGCATAGACATAATATATACTATCAGTGAATAAACTTAGCTCTTTTGGTTAGCTCAGTAAAGATTTCCCTATTATTTTTTTCCTGGGTTTTTTGGAGGGGGCACACATAATTCAAAAGTTGCATTTATATTTGTTTTTTGTTTGCTCTATCTTATTTTTTTTTTCTCATCCCGTTTCTTTACATTTTTGGAGAGGGATAAAATTTATCCATATGACCAATGAAGTTTTCCGTAGTCAGTAATGCTGACCTGTACCTCCTATGAGAATTTGTGTTTGGGGTTTCCTTTTATTTTTTGCATATTTCAGGATGCTCCCTCTTCATTCCTCCCCTTTTTCTCAACTTATTCTTTATGGCTAATAAAAATGAAAGAATAATTATTTAGACACATCTTTGTGTAAGACAGAGTGCTAATAAGTACTTCACAGACATTAGCTCAATTTGTACAAACTCTGAGGTAGATGTTACTACCATGTTACATGTAAGGAAACTGAGACTCCAAACCACTAGGTAACTTGCCCAGGACTCCACAGCTAGTCAGTAGTAGAGCCAGGATTTAAAGCCAGGTCTTTTGCCTCCATAACCCATGCTTTTAACCCTACCAGAGGGTTTCACGTGCCCTGGCTCTCCTCCCTGCTCATGAGGGAGCTCAGTTCTTTTCAGATATACACCTGGAGTGAGGTGGTCTCCTAAGTGCCTGTGTCAGTTCCAGTGCCTGCTCAACCAGGGCATGAGCATCTTCTGCTGTCACCTACAAATTGGCACTTGCCATCTACCTCTACAAGGATCAAATTATGAGCCACTGCAGCTGCTGACCTTCAACACCCACTGAGAGGAGTTCAGGGTGGGGATCAGGAATGAGGCACTCTGTGCTCTAGGAAAAATTGGCAGAACAGGTCTTCAGATAATTATTTTCAGGAGAAGATTTTATGAGCCCAATTCTTGCATCTCCTCGTACTTAGAAAAGCACTAAAATCCTTCATGGTGACATCTGCTCCTCGTGACTAGCAGTAATCTTCATGAGACTAGCAGCAACCTTCTGCAAAAAGTATGTGCTTGATTGCATGTACTCCCCCTTCACCAAAATCACATGTATACTGACCTCGCCCCCCTACCTCTTTGGAGCAGCTTCTCAGAGCTATCTGGTCTCCCAGGCTATAGTCTTCGTTCTGTCCCAAATAAAAAACTTAACTCGCAACTCTCACATTGTGCTTTTTCTTTTTTTTCAGTCAACAGCTCCACAATTCTTAGTCTGGTTTTGCTACAGTCAGACAAATGTTCTTTGCATGAGTGCTGTATACTCTCCAGCATTTGCTGCAATCTGAGAGTCGGCTACTCTCCATCCATCTACAAGGCCGTCTCTGGGGTGACTGTACATCCAAGAGTGCAAAGTTCCCCTTCCTCCTGAATCTGCAGTTGTACCAAAAATTGAATCCTGTAGTCTCTAAAGGAGATGAGGGATCCTGAGGGCTGGGCATACATCCCTAGCTGGCTCAGATAATTTCTGTGTAATAAGAGGTTTGATTCTCTAGGCAGTGTACCTCTTGTGGCCTGCATTAGAGGCAGTGACTGAGCGGAGGCTTTTTCTTACCTACTCTGCAGCTAATGTGGGTCAATAAATCAAATGATTGACACTGAAGTTAGTATAAATTCCCAACGGATTTTGGTACACCAGTTATTAGTACTGTTGCAGTCTTTGTGGGTATTTTTACATGAAGCTAGCAAAGGATAAAATCCAAGACTGCTAATCTGTGGCCACATTTAACACACAATTATTGAGCATCTGTATCATGCAATCAGTTTGGGATCAGTGTTAGACTCCCTCTTAAAGAACATATGTGGACTGCCCCCATCAACACCGAGTGGTCATTGACACAGGCCAAAGTGGATCTAAATTTCTATGATACATTTCCTAGGCTCTTTCCTTGGGTGGAGGAAGCTCCCACAATATGAGCTATTCCTAAACCCTATGGATTAGCTAAATTGTCTTATGACAATTTTAAATGACATTTTTTTAAAAAATCGCTCTACCAAAAGAAAAGGTAGTGTTGGAAAGAGAATTAAGGATTGAGCTAAGGTGTTTTCCTGTCTGTGAGACATGGTTGAGGAGGCTGAGAGAGCCAGGTCAAAGTGACCTGATAGGTCTTGCTGTTCTTGAGCTATCTTGTGCAGAGAAAAAGCTTTTACACTGTGAATTGTGGAGGTCCCTTGGAACACATAGGATTTCTTGTCTCAGTAAAGCTGAGCTAAGGACATTATACAATGCTACCTGATTTTTTTTCCCTTTCAGAAGCATCCAAGTTATTTTGGTACTTCTATGGCCAAAGCTACTTTGGATAGCAGGAGGTAACAAATGCATTGAAATATTAAATGTGTAACTGGAAATCCCAAGCTACACTAGGTGCCCTTCATCTGTGTCCCATGTCACCCCTTTGTGATGGTCAGTTTTGTGTCAACATAATGTCATCATGTTTTATGTGTTTACAAAGAGTCACCTAACGATTTTAAGTAGATTACCCTCAATAATGCAGGTGGGTCTCATTCCATCAGTTGAAAGCATTGAACAAAAACTGAGGTTTCCCAGAGAAAGAATTCTACCTAATACTGCAATATAAAAACTCTGCTAGTCTACCTCATAGATTTAGACTTGTCGGGCTCCATAATTGTAAGAGAAAATTCCTTAAATTAAATCTCTTTATACATACACATGTTTTACTCAGCTCTCATCCCTGCTCTGCTCTAAGCTCAAGGATGTTGACTATGTCTTATACATCTTTGTATCCTCAAATTCCAGCATGGTGCCTTCTGAAACTCTAAGTATTCAATAAGTACTTTGAAATAATGGATAAATGGATAAACCTTTGGCATGACAGTTTGCCTTCTTAGGCTCAGGGTGGCTGATCCATTTGATCTTTTAACACATTATATGATCCTAAGCAAATACAATTCTAAGGTCAAAGCAAATAGGAACAGAAATTCAGATGGTTGAAACGCAAAATAATGTTTGTTGATTCTACTAGTTATTCTCTACTTTGTATCAGGGACAGCACTGATGAATGGGGTAGTAGCCCTTGGTCTATAAGCACCAACAGTGCAGTGAACATAGTTTGCTGAAAATTAGGACAAGAACAGAACTAGAACGACAAGATTTGTACAGGGAACATGTCCAATGCTACATAACCATAAATATGGCAGTTAATGCATAAACTTTGGCTAGTTTTACCTTTGAAATTAACTGAACTGTATCAATGGATTGTGCAGTGTTAAGTGAGCAGTATGCCTTAGCTTATTCTATACATGAGGAAAATGTGAAAACAGATTAAACTGACTTTTACAGAATAATTATTCCTTTATCTTTTTGAATGGCAAGGAATCTTCCATTTTGAAATGTATATAAAATGCTAATCTCTAGATTCATGACATTGCTTTTTTTTTTTTTAACTTTGGGTTTATTTATTTATTTATTTATTTATTTATGGTTGTGTTGGGTCTTCGTTTCTGTGCGAGGGCTTTCTCTAGTTGCGGCAAGTGGGGGCCACTCTTCATCGCATTGCACGGGCCTCTATCGTGGCCTCTCTCGTTGCGGAGCACAGGCTCCAGACGCGCAGGCTCAGTAATTGTGGCCCACGGGCCTAGTTGCTCCGCGGCATGTGGGATCGTCCCAGACCAGGGCTTGAACCCGTGTGCCCTGCATTGGCAGGCAGATTCTCAACCACTACGCCACCAGGGAAGCCCCATGACGTTGCTTTTTTAACAATTTTTTCAAACGTGTTATTTTTCACTCTACAAGACTCTAACCTGTAAAAGAAATAATAAATAAACTTGGAAAATGCTAACAGTGAAAACACTTCAGCCATGGCACGTAGAGCCAGAAGCCAACGACAGCCCTCAATTATAGAAGTTAGCAGTGTTTTCTGTTCACTATGAAAGCAGGATTCCACATTCAAACAAGAAATTGTCATTCAACAGAACAAATCAGGTCAAGAGAATCAACCATATAATATAATAACAGATAGGAGGCTGTGTTCACATGAAGAAAAACAAGAACAAAAATAACAATCAAACCTCATTTCCTGGGACATAATATTGATGGCAAGATTTCTAAGTAATCATTCCTTAATTTAGTTTAGATAAAAACTTCCAACACAGAACACTGTTAGGAAGTAACAGTGATGTAAAAGTGATGTAAGGTAATGTAAGGCAAGTACTATATGTAAGACAAACTAGAAAAACAGTTTTTAATTTCCTCTAGAATTTACTGTAGTTACCATGTCATAATAACAAAAGCAGATCATTCTTAATGTGTAAATTCATTTATTAATTTGAATAAAAATATATGATCCCCACCACACGAACAGGTAACTCTAAATACTTTGAAGTTGAATCAATCAATAAGCATCTATTTGGAAACTATGCACCTAGTATCATATTATACCAAAGATAAGGCTCCTGTCCTCACAGAATATATGGATCATTAGTAATCAATCATTAACCCAGTGAATGTCATAATATATTGGGGAATATATTGGAAAACTAACAAATTTCTCTGGACATCATTTATCTTGTCCTTCTGAGAGACTTGTAGATCTAGATGAGATTAGTTTGGAAAAGGTGTCTTGTTTAGTCCAGAAAATCTTCACAGTCCAATATAGTTCTGGGCTAATCAGAGACTAAAGAACCTTTATAAGGTTCTTCTTTTGTTGTTTTTTTTTTAAGATTTTTGGATGTGGACCATTTTTAAAGTTTTTATTGAATTTGTTACAATATTGTTTCTGTTTTATGTTTTGGTATTTTTGGCCCCAAGACATGTGGGATCCTAGCTTCCCAACCAGGGAACAAACCTACACCACCGGCACCGGTAGGCGAAGTCTCAACCACTGGACCACCAGGGACGCCCCTATAAGTTTCTTATAAAGAAGTAGGCTTGGAAATCAAGCAGTCTTACTTTGAATTAGCATGTTTTAGTCAAAGGTATGGAATCAATGATCAAGTATCAGTTAGGAATTTCTATAATGCCCTCCAATGCCAAGTGACCACTAATATTCTATTTCCTACTATGATGAATCCTTGATGAGAGGCAGAAGGCATAAAGAATACTGCCAGCTAGAAAATAAATTGCACTCCAATGTCTATGATCGCTAAAGATAAATCTTTTTTTTTAATATAAGAAACTCACTGAATCAAATGAATGCTAATTAAAGCAAATGTACTGTATGTAAAACTGAGGTAAGAAACCTTTAATTACGCAGGAAATCTGTGGAAGGATTAATCATTTTAAGAGAAGAATCATTTTTCCAGTAGCCCCACTGCTATGAATGATATCTTCATGAGCCTGGGCCACCTTCTCCAGTGGATACTGGGGACCTATTACTGGTCTCAACCAACCAATTTCCATTCCAGCTTGAAGGGCTGCTGCAAACTGCTGAAATTCCTCCTGAGGAAAAGAAAAAGTTTTTTCAGTAGAGGAACACATGACTTAATTTTCAGAAGCATTAAAATTTTTCAGAATCTAAGAGAACATTAAGAATTTCTCACAAATATGTGGCTTTTGTCAACTTGTCCAGAACTACAAAAAATGTAGTTCTCTATAGGTTAACCATTAGTGCAATTTGTCTGTGGCGGTCTCAGTTTACAAAATACCTATCGTCCTGAAGTAATTAGTAATTGCAAATAGTATCTCCTTTCTCTTTCATAAGTGCCTTGGCTTGGTAAGTAAAATTATATTGTCACCCTAGTTATTTTCTAGGGATTAATCCTTAACCCACTTAGTCAGATAACTAACTTTAACATCTACTTAAATTTTCAGTCTGCCTGACTAGACAAATTATATCAATGTTTAAGGTACCAAAATCAGAGTCACTTCTTTTCCTACCTTGGTGGATGAATAGAGAGCAACTCCTATTATGCTAGATTCCTTTGCCATGGTGTCTCGTGGGTTTATTTCAATAGGACCCCTGCTGCCAACAACCTAGTATGAAAAACAACATGTCTATAGTTAAAGATGACTGCAAAATAGAGTTAAATTACGATAAAACTACAAAGCGGTAAAAAAAAATGAAATACTTACTATTACTCGTCCTCCATGTGACAAAAGATTCAAATCATTGCTAAGATTTACATTCGCTAGCATTTCAATAATCACATCAACTCCTTTTTCACCAATAGATTTCTATATAATATAAAAGAATGCAGAGTAGATTAGGAAAAATAACTGTTATCATAGTCCCATATATTACAGAACTGTGTTTCAAATGACATAAGATGCTATATTTTAAAGACTAATAATGCAAATTTTAAGATAATGTAATTATATAGTGATGCTGTAATTCCAAGGTACTAGCCACAACATCTAAAATGATAAAGGTCTGTATTAAATAAATTGCTATAATGAAATAAAATTTGTCCAAAATTTTCAGGCGCTTAGACTCAACTTGACTATAAAGTACTTTTTCCTTAGCTGAAAATTTTCTATCTTCAAAATGTACTTCAACAGAGAAAGAAGGAACAAATCAAAAATCCAAAACTGGACATTGGGTTTCCCATTTTTATTAAAAAACAGAAAACAAAAGAAAAAATCACTGGCTGTTTGCTGTTGCAGGATTTTGTGTGTGTGTGCATTCAGTTTTGTCCTAAGTGGTCTACAATCAGCTTGGCAGACTATTTCTTTTCCTTTGGGCTCTCAGATGTCGGTCCCCAACATCTAAAACTGGCTCTTAAATAAGCTATACATATCTACCTTATATTCATTTATTTTAACAAAAAAATGAATACCTGTGTCAGGCACTGTGAGAGGTACTAGAAATGCCAAGATGTACATAAAGAGCTCTAAACAAAGTGAGGAAGATGGAAAACACTACAATCTTCGCTGTGATGTGATGGGCTAAGTACTATATTAGCAGAAATAAACCACAGGTTATGGAGGGAATAAAAGTTACAACTCTGATCATCTGTAAAGGTCAGAGAAAATTCCACAGAGATGATGACCTGGGCCCTGAGGGATGAGTAGGAGTTCCTTAAGTGAAACAGAAGGAAGAGGGGGCAAGAGGAAGTTAGACAGGAGGCAGTCAGTCTGGACAAAAGAAACAGAAAAGTAAAGATGTAGGGGCTAAGAGTACAAGTTGGAACTGGAAAGCGGCCCAGCAGAGCTGGAGTACGTATTTGGGAAAGAGATGGGGGTGCGGGAAGAGGTGGGAGACAAGAAATTGCAAATTGGTTCAGACTGTGAAAACACATCAAATGCACGTTAAAAGATTTGGACTTTTGGGAGGCAGGTGTTCATGAATTAATTCTTGTGCAGACACTGTTTTAGGCACTGGAGGTGCAGCAGGGAAGAAGAAAGACAAACATTCCTGTTCTCATGGAGCTCTCATTTCAGCTATTTCTGAAGACTTTTTTCTTTCTTTCTTCCTTTTTTTAAACAGAGAACCAAATACTGCTGGAGACACTAGAGAAGACAGAGGGGAGATTAGCTCAGCTGGGAATAATAGTCAAGGCTGAAGAAGACGAGGACTAAACTAAGTCACAACGATGAATGGAAAAGAGAAACAGAGACATATATGAAAGGCATGTCAGAGATGACACTGATAGAGGAGGTGACCAATTTGATGGGTAGGAGGGAGAATGGTGATTAAACAACAGGGACAGGAAATGAAATGTGGGTTTCTGTCCTGAGGGACCAGATGAGTGTCAGTATCTAGTAGGCTGATGGCGTGAAGCAATGAAACAGACCAGAGGTAGTGCTGGAAACCAACAGTATAAGGGTGTGTGTGAGATGAATCAGGATGCAGGTGCAGCACCAGAGAAGATTAGAGAGCAAGGGGAAAGACCTAAGGAATACCAACATTTAAGTAAAATGAAGAGAAGGGAGACTGAAAATGAAGTCAGAGAAGTAAGAAGAGAGCCAGCTTCTAGCAGGTGTGGTCAGGGTCGAACAGGATGAGGACTGAGCCTAGAGCAGCTGCCTGGTAACTAGGGGCTTACCAGCAGCCCTGACAAGCCGTGTAAGCAGCTGGGGTGGAAGCAAAACTGCAGTGGGGGGTAAGGAATAAGAGCAGTAAGTACCCCTGACTTTTTCAAGAAATGTGGTGGTAAAGGAGGGGGAGGGGGAGATAAAAGGTTAAGAGAATGTTTTTGGAGAATGAGAGAGACTTAAGCAGAAGGAGCCAGTAGAAGAGACGGAATTAGACTGCAACACAGAAACATATTCTTAAAATAACTGACAATTTTTCATCTCTGATACTGGTTATCATGAGTGCATACTCAATCAATTTTAGGTTCCCTCAACATATAACAAAGGAGTGCCTTTACTCAGTTTTTTGGCAAGATGATTCAGTGGTAATAAACTCTCGCTCATATTTTTCCTCAGTTTGTAATGACCTTGTTTACACAGTAATCAGTACCTGGAATATACCAATTCTTTCTCAACACGAGCAAGTAGTTTGGGGATTAGCAAAGTAATAGGTGTTTAGTAAACTGCTACTATAGCACAAATGGAGAACTTCAGAATCTGTTTGAATTCTGTTGCAGCAATGGAATGGATGCAATAATAACTAAATTCTATCTCGCGCTTTGGATGAGGTAGCGCTTACTCCTCCAAAGTATCCAGTAAACAAATAAACTTTATTCCCTAGGCTAAACAGATCCAGTTTTTAATCTGTGGATTACTTCTCTTCTATGGAAAATTTACACCAATAGAAATTATATTAAAACTACCTTTTAGTGGCCAGAGGTGGGGTGGGGGTGGGGGACGGGTGACAGGGGTAAAGGTGGGATCAGAGGTACAAACTTCCAGTTGTAAAATACGTAAGTCATGGGGATGTAATGCATAGCATGGTGCCTACAGTTAATAACACTGTATTATATATTTGAAAGTTGCTAAGAGAATAGATCTTAAAAGTTCTCATCACAAGAAAAAAAAATTGTATAACTATGTATGGGGACAGATGTTAACTAGACTTGTTGTGGTGATCATTTCACAATATTCACAATATATATTAAACAAACAAACAAAAAAACTGCCTCACAGCTGCAAACACAAAGCTGTGGTGGCTTTACTTAAAATGTGATTTGCATTAAAGAGTACCAGTTTTTATAGCTATAAGCCTCTAGAGAGGCTATATTTTACTTAGTAAAAATAAACAAGAGAGAAATGATAGTGAAGGTTTGAAAACTAGACATCTCTGTTAAATTAAATCTTTAAAACACACATAAGCAAAACAAACAACTTTAAGAGAGTAGTTGATAAAAGAACTTACAAAAAAAATGTTAAGTCTCCCATGAAACAAAATTTTACTTTTATAAAATTATAGAACAATTTTACCTTAATTTTATCAATGTAATTAGCTTCTTTGTGATTAAACACTTCGTGGGCTCCATTTTGCAAAACAATCTTTTGTCCTTCCTCAGTACCAGCTGTGCCCAAAACCTTTAAGCCATAAGCTCTAGCAATTTGGCATGCTGCTATTCCAACCTGAAAAACACAATATGGCCCAACATTTTAGATTCTTTGCATCCCTGCAAACATTTATTAAATACATATAATGAACTTTAGGTTTTTATAGGTTCTAGCTATTGTTAAGAAGCTTAAGAGCCTAAACAAAGAAATAAGAACAACAACAGCTAACTATTACTGAGCATTTATAATATGCCAGGTATTACACTCAATACTTTCTATGTATTGCTTCATTTCATCCTCACAAGAAGCCTATGAAGTAGATATTGTTATTGTCCCTGGTACACGGATGAGAAAATTGAAGCTTATATATATGGAAACAGGAGCTGGACCAAATCAGATCGCAGAGCTTGAGTTTGTAACCACTGCACAAAATGTTCATTTAGCATCTGCTTTGTGCAAAAGATACAGGGTTTAAAGGTGATGAAAATGTGCTCACTGACTTCATACTTTAATTGTACATATAAAATATTACATAACAAAGGTAAGGCCTCTACCACTTAAGTGGAGGAGACAGGTACATACATGAGCAAGTTAATTTATTCATTAATATGATGAACGTTTATTATTTACTATGTGCAAGACATGATTCTTCATGCAAGAAACTTATGATCTAAGGTAGGGGGAAGATAATAAACACATGAACAAATAAATGAATAAAGTAAATTCAGAAAATGAAAAGTACTTGAAAAAAATAAAATAGCCTATTGGGTTATAAAGAGATAGGGAAAGGGGCCAGTTAGGTCATCAGGAAAGGCTGCTCTGAAGAGGTGAGACCTGAATGAAGTGAGGGACAAGCACGTGACGGTTTGGGAAGCCTGCTGGAGATGTGGTAGGCAGAATGGTCATGGCTGAACCAGGAATGAGCTTGGGACCTTCAAAGGTCAGAAAGAGGGTCAATGTGGGACTTCCCTGGTGGCGCAGTGGTTGGGAATCCGCCTGCCAGCGCAGGGGACACGGGTTTGATCCCTCGCCGGGGAAGATCCCACATGCTGCGGAGCAACTAAGTCTGTGCGCCACAACTACTGAGCCTGCGCTCTGGAGCCTGCTGGCCACAACTACTGAGCCCGCGTGCCACAACTACTGAGGCCCGCATGCCTGGAGCCCGTGCTCTGCAACGGGAGAGGCCGACGTGGTGAGAGGCCCGCGTGCCGCAACGAGGAGTGGCCCCCGATCGCTGCAACTAGGGTAAGCCCACGTGCAGCGGCAAAGACCCAATGCAGCCAAAAATAATAAATAAATAAGTTTATTAAAAGTAAAAAAAATGAAAGAGGGTCAATGTGGCTTGAGGGCGGGACATGTGGGACAGCAGAAGATGAGGCCAGAGGGGCACAGAGAGGCCAAGGCACACAGGGCCTTGGAGGTAAAGGCTTTGGATTACATTTAAGAGCCATGCAGAACTACTGGAGAGTTTAAGCAGGAGAGGGATACGATCCAAATTAGGCTTTTAAAAGAAATTCCAATTATATGAGAGGCAAAAAGAAGGTAGGGGGAAATGGGAGTAGGAAGACCAGGCCTTCCTCATAGATTGAAGGTGGAAGGTGAGGAAAAGAGAAGAATTAAGGATGTCTCCCAGGTCTTTGGCCAGATTAACTGGGTAGATTGACTGGGATAAGGAAGGTTAGAGAGGATCAACTTTGTGAGAGCATCAAGAATTCACTTTGAACATGCTGAGCTGTATATTGCTCACCTAACTGAAGATGTAAAGTCATCAGCTGAATATGGGTATGGGCTAGAAAGAATTCAGAATTGGAAACGTAAATCTGAGATTCATCAGTTTACAGATGGTATTTAAAGACACGGGACTTGATGAAATCACTAGAGCACTAGATAAATGTGCTTAGTATAAAGGAGAAATAAAATGATTTTAGGAATATAGGTAAAAGCAATTATTTAAATTGCAATACTAGGAAATACGTTTGCTCACATTCCAAATGAATGGCACAGATAAGCGTCACATACATTTAGAGCAAGCTTTCCCAAACTTGGCACTATTGGGCCGGGTAATTCTTTGCAGTGGGGACTATCCCGTGCAGTGAAGGATGTTTAGCAGCATGCCTAGCTTCTATCCTCTGAATGCCAGACTCCTTCACCCAGTTGTAGCAACCAAAAAGGTCCCCAGACACTGCCAAATGTCCCCAAGGGGGAGAAGAGATGATATAAAATCACCCCTTATTGATAACCACTGATTTAAAGGAAGGTAAAATGATTATAGATTGGGCATGATAGAAAAGAATTAAGGTGAAAAATGATGATAGAAATTAGTTAAAATTGTAACAGAATCACAGACTCCCAGGCCTGAAACAGACCTTAAAGACTGTACGGCATTTGGGAGTGATGAGCCTGAGCCCACTTGGGTTACGGTGAGGATCTGTCTGATTTAACTAAAACAAACACTGGGAACTCACTGTCCACTGAGGGCAACAGACATTCAATTCCATGAAATAACAATACACTATGTGGTTAGCATGACTGATTTTTGCTACTTTAATTTTCAATTAAAAAAACAGGGGGCTTCTAATAAAACCACATTTCAACCTAAGAGCTAATGTAAATATACCTCCTTATGCTCTAACTACTTCAAAGGGGCACTCAGTAGCTATTTTAAAGGCGCTGTTTATTCTGTTCTTGTCAACAATTATACTAACAATATTCCTTCAATAGATTATATAAGATTATATACCATTATGTGTCAACTATTTTTTCTTCTATTTATTTTGCTGACACTAAAATAGGGCACTCCCCACCAACATATCTGGATAATAGCTGTGTTCATACATTCTACACCATTTTAAATACACAGCATAATCCCAAAGGAATTTGATTTAAATGAGGACAGAAAGTACAATCAGAAGCAAGACAAAGCCCAGCACCGGCTCCCTCTGAGAGGGCAGGCAGGATCAGAAGCGCTTCACACACCAGGTCGCCAGCCTATCCCCGCCAGCCAAGGATTTCACAAACTCAGCCAGCACAGAGAACAGTGCGGACTCTGTCTTTTAAAAAAAATCATGGTGAAGCAACATGGCTTTTTACAAGAGAGTAAAGGGAATAAAAAGAGATTTTCTTTAAACTCTTCTCTCCCCTTCCTACTGAAGTCTCTCCCTTTGATACAGAGCACAAGGGTAGCTCTCTGAAAGCCAAAGCAATTTAAATACATGAATGTTTGACAGATCCTTTAGTTATTTAGGGTTAAAGTTAATTTAACCCCAAAACAGCCTCTTCGCTGAAGCTAAACAAGGGGCGTTTTTTGCCAAGGTATATCTGTCATATTTTCTCAAGCCCCAGAAAGACAATCCTGGTGTTTTTTGGTAAATAGTCTGATCTGTGAAATCCTTCAGAATTAATCTATTGAAGGTACACAGGAAGCTGGGTGTGAAACCTGGTGATACATTCACGTTAAGTAACAGATATGCAGAGGTCTGAATTCTCTGTTTGTATTATCTGGCCACTTTTAGAGGTAAATTCACCTTTTCAGGATGCCTCTCATTATTCTGGGAACAATGTGCCAGTAATCGGTTACTTCTTTCCATCTACTCTCTGGAATACACAGTGCCCCGAAAGGGTTAACCAGCTTCCTCAAGGTAAGCCATCCAGCCCCAGGCCCTGTATTTTAAAAATACGAAATCTTGTCTCCAAAATTTCTAAAGCCTTTATGTGCCTGATAGAGGTCATGTGGATTTCTTGTTAAATTCCAACCTCAGAGCTCTAACTTTTCCTCTAAGCTCTTCGGAGGCAGATTGACAGCCAGTATCTTGAAGAGGTTTCTGACAGCCTTGCGTTGAATGATTTCACTGCAGGGCTGATTTTATAAGTTCTGAGTACCCCCCAGCCCCATTAGCATTTTAAGCCATGGGTTGTGGTGTGAAGGACACAGCTGTATACTGTGCACCCCACGAATGTCATCAAAGCGCAGCAGGCGAGGAGGAAGGGACCTAGAAAGGACGAAGGCTCGCTGCGTGGCTTTGCAGTGCTGTCTGGGGCAACAGTGGTAAAGCTTTAATGAGCCTTAGTTTCCTTATCTAAGGGAATGTGGAATTTACATTAACCTTAAAGAACTGTTTAAAATTCTAAATAATTTAATAATTAAATAATTAAATAAATAAATAATTTAATAATTCTAAATTCTTATAACATACACTACTTGAAGAGAAAAACAAAGCCAGTTTATCTTGGTCCATACCCAACACAGGTGGAAAACCTAATGCATACGTTTTTGACCGGGTAATCTATTGAATTTATTAACCAAGAAAAGCTAAACTAATGACAGGGAATCACCTTCAGAAGACGGAATTTAAAGAAGCCTCGCTACAAAAAAAAAAAGCACCCTTGACTATATTTACAAATTTGGCTTTTAAAAACAACTTAAAGAAATACAACATGAAACGCACAAATGTAAGCTCTTTTAAAAATAAACTTAAAGAACAAATACTTACCCCTCCACTAGCCCCATGAACCAGAACACTTTCTCCAGCTTTCACACGGGCACTGAAAAAGAAAGCAGAGCTTCGCCTTACTCTGGAGCTAATTAAGCTCAATGCTTGTCATAATTCTTAAGAGAACTCTACCCTCAGTTCAACTAACACTTACCCAAAGAGGAAACTCATCCTGATATATAACCCAAGACATTCTCCAAGCTCCACAGGATCAAACAATGGTTCTTCAGAGCCACAGATAAAAGTAAACCTTCAATTCACTTATTCATTCAACAAATGTTTACTGGGAGTCTATCACATGCCAGGCACCGTTGGGATGCCGGGATCACGTTATTGGGCTACCTTCTCAGAGGCCTTGTTGGTGTGTTAAGTGAAATTGCTTCACCTAGAGGAACTGGAGTCCGCCATTCATTCCCACAGAAAGTGTCTCAAAACAGGGTCGTTACGGCTCAGTCTCTATTCCACAGTAAACACAGAGTAATACCCAAGTAAACATAGCAGCTACTGCCTTCCTTCTCCATGCCTTTGAACATCTGGCTGCACAGCCTCTAAGCCCTCGTTTCAGGAAGCAATGCAATGCTGAGTCAGCGATGGTAAGAGTATGAAATACAATAAATCCTGTCACACAGGTTCCCCTATCAGCCCCTAAAATGTCCAGACCCTCTGGTGAAATGACATATTCTTTTTACTTCTGGTTCATACCACTGTTTTTCTATTACACTGAAAACACGGAACGTGGAACGTGCAGCAAGACAGAGAGGGATGCCTTATCATTTCAGATGGACAAGTGCTGATGTCACAAGCCAGCAACCAATGTGTGATCCAGATCTGACGCCCAGCAAGGATCCTTTACTTACCAGGACAATAGGGCGTGGCCACCCTGTACAGACATTATGTTCAACCTGGGAGTGAGAACACGGTAGCCTGGAGTCCTGCTCAGGCCCCCGTGCCAACAGCTGACAAATGACAATTGTGAGTCAGTAAATGAAGTTTCTCCAACATGCTTGCTTGGAGATGGGGGGTTGAGGGCAGTGAGTTAAACTGAGGGTTTGCAATGATAAACTGAGATAGGTATTACCAAAACACTTGACATTTTAAAAAGTAAAATACAAATGTAAGGGAATAGGATTACTAATGTTACGCTATGGGTCATGAAATACTTCCCAATGATTTTTTTTAAATCTTATAAACAACTCCTCACACACTAAGCACATTCTCCTAAACCTCTGGGCCTGCAGAGGGCGGAGAAAAAGCTGGCTAACCTTCTCCTGGATCCCCATGGCTACGATCCTGCTATCCTTGTGTAGGGTCACTGTGATGCTTAATTTTATGTGTCAGCTTGGCTGGGCCATGGTGCCAGATATGGGTCAAACATTCTGGATGTTTCTGTGAAGGTGCTTTTTTGGATGAGATTAACATTTAAGTCAGTAGACTTTGAATAAAGCAGATTATCTTCCATAATGTGCATGGGCCTCGCCCAATCAGTTGAAGGCCTTAATAGAACAAAGACAGACTTCTCCCAGAGCAAGAAGGGATTCTGTCAGCAGATTGCCTTTGGATTTGAACTGCTACTCTTATCGGGCTCTAGAGCTTGCCAGTCTCCCCATCAGATTTTAGACTCACCAAGCCTCCACAAATCAATGTATCAATGTACACATTCTGTTGGTTCTGCTTCTCTGGAGAACCCTAACTAACAGTCCTCTGTCCCTGGGGCCCACGGCAGGCCCGGAGCACGTGGCCTGGCCTTCTGTGCTGCTGTAGTTCCCCATCGTAGTTACTGAAGACTAGGGCCTGGCACATAGGCTTCCTCCTCCACCCCAAATCCAGCCCCAGTCTGGCAGATTTCAACATTCATGGGAGGGAAACCGCAAATCACAATTCCTGAATTCTCCTCTGCTTTTACCACTCTCTCCCTACACCTGGTAGCCACCCCTAACCATTCCACCTGAGGAATATCAGACACTAATAAGCGATATTAACCTCCTGTCCTGATTCTGTAAGCCCATATTCTCTCAAAACTTCTTCTTCAGCTTCACAGATCGCTGTCTCTCAGTTACTCCTTTTCTGCCCTCATGCTGCTCCTGGCCTCACTTCCGTCCCTAGTCAGCCTGGCCCCCACGGTACATCGTCCCAACTTCTGTCTTTCTCCTTCAACGTCCCACCTCCCTGCCCACAAACTTTCCATAATTACACCACTACCTCTTCCAGGCTTTACAGATGAGTTCTCCTTTCGATCTGAAGCCCATCTCTCTATCTCTGTCCTAAGTCCTCTCCTTCTTGCCTTGCTCAGGATCTTGTCCTATCTGCCACTCCACCCTCTCTTCCAAGCCTTCCATCTCTGCCTCTCTGACAGATCCTTTCTCAGCTACAAACATGTCCAAGTCCTGTCCATCCTTAAAAAAAACCTTTGTTCCCAAACTCTCCTCAAGTACTCTCCTACCCCTTCTTGCCTGTCTCCCCTGCTTTTTAAGAGTAGTCTCCATTCAAGAATCGATTTCTTTTTTCCTTCCTCAACCCACTCAATCAAGCTTCTGTCCACCACTCTACTGAAAATGAACTGACGAAAGCCACCAATGACCTCCTAATTGCTAAGCCCTGCTGGTATTTTTTCCCAAATAGCCCTCACTGCTGCATTTGACAACTAGCTTACCTCCCTGGTAGCAACATCAACTACTACCCCTAACACTACCCACACTGACTGTACTACTCGCATGCTAAGAGCTTTACATGCATTAATTACCTCATTTAATTCTCACCACACCCCATGAGGTACATGCTATTATTATCCATGTTTTTCAAGTCAGTAAACTACAGTTGAGACAGGAAAGCAATTTGACCATTAGTAGGTGGAGACAATACTATAACCTAGGTCTTCCTGTCTTCAACACCTACGAGCTTAACAGATGTTTAACAGACATGGTGACTCTGGACTCTCTTGCCCTTGGGATACACTCCCTTTGGTTCCCTTAGGACTCTGTTCCCTACGTTTGACCAGTCTTCAATGTTAATGCTCACTAAGGTTCTGGTCTCACTCCACTGTTCTTCTCACTCCCTGAGGGATTTCAATGACTTTCATTTTGTCAGCTCTCATCACATGCTGACAACCCCAAATTTATACCTCCAAGCTTCAAGCTTCAGACTCTTTCATCCGACAGACCGCTGGACTTCTCCATGACGATGTCTGTCTTAGTTTCACATCCAAAACTGAACTCAGTTTCCCTTTGAAACTTTTTCCTCCTTCTCTTTGTCAAGGTAAACATTACCCAAGTTTAAATCTTTAAGTATTCTTAAGCTCTTTCTCTCCCTCATTCTCCACCTGCAGTCACCAAATATTTCTGATTTTACCCCCTAAATAGTTGTCCTTTCCTCTCCATCTCTACCACGACCCTTGCTCTAGCCCTTAAGTAGTGTTCCTAGAGGGTACTTCTATAAGACCCTCCCATCTCTTTCTCCATTCCTGTCATCAAATCCATCCTTCGCATAGCAAATAGGTGATCTTAATGAAACACAAACATGACAATATCTCTCCTGAAAAAAACACTGTATGACCCCCCAATCCCTTACAGAAAAATGTGTGAGCGTTATAATCTAGCTTTTTATTATCTGAATCCCGCCTATTTGATAATGGCAGCTAACATTTATTGAGAGATTAGTATGTTCCAACCTTATTCTTCAGCACTCTTTGCTTTGAAATCTTCTATCTAACAAAAGCAAACTGCTATAGCTCTTTCTCCCCAGATACCATGATGTTTGCCCCCCACACCAACTCTTCCCATTGTCTAGGACGCCCTCCCCACTCCCAGCTACCCTTCCCCAGGATAAGTCCCTCTGATCCTTTTCAAATATCTAGGGAATTTAATTACAATATAGATTCTCAGGTATCATCCATGGAAACTGACCAGTGGGTCCAGGGTAGAGCCCTTTTAAGTTGCAGCAATTAGTTTCTGGAGCTGGATAACAAGATTTTTGAACCGTGGCTTTAAAATAATCCAAGTCTTACATCTTGCCAGGAAGCCCTACCTCATCACCTCAGGCACATCCCTTGTGATCCCACAAATCCCTATGCACATCTCTACCACCGTCCTTTCCACATTATACATCGATATTATTACTCTTTCGTCTCCCTCCCTTACTAGGCTGTGAGCATGTTAAAGACAAAGACAGTGTTTTGCTCTTCTTTGTTTTCTTCAGTGATTAGAACAGTCTCCCAAATTAGCAGTTTCCGCTCCATAAATCTTAATGGGAACCAAATGGGAACCAAAAAGGACCGACAGTGGACGGGTGGTAGGAAGCATAAATTATATATTATCCTCCTCCAGTTAATGTCGCCCTCCTCTAGTGCTGATTATAAAGCTGACAGAGTGTGTTATTACCTGTGAAGCAGAGCTCGATAAGCAGTAAAATACGGGATCCCGATGGCAGCTCCTTGTTTAAAGTCCAGTTTTTCTGGCAGTGGGTAAACAGTGTGATCGGCTGCCAGAGTGTACTCTGCGTAGCCCCCAGAGATTGTGCTGGTAGTGAAAACTCTGTCACCTTTCTGGGGAAAGCAATAAGTTAATAAATCTTTAGGGATTAAAAATGATGTCAAAATGGGTACGATCCTTTATAATGCAACCTTTATAACAAGAAATAAATGAGTATTTATATATTTTTTTCTACATCCTAAGGTCTCATAAAAATAACTTCAAAATACTGAACAGTTTTAAATGTTTTATTAATGGGAACTAGTAAGAAGTAAAATCAAGGGAAATAGGAAAAATAAAAGAAAGAATGTCCAGCATGGTCTAATAATAATGTTGAAAACTAACCTTTATTGAGAGCTTGCTGTGCTAGGCACTGCATTAAGTGTCTAATGAGTATTATCTAACTTGATCTTCATGACGGCCTATGAGGAAAGTACTTTCATTATCTCCCTTTAGATAATCCCACTACACAGATGAGGAAATTGAGGCACATACAAGTTCAGTAATTAGCTCAGATCAAGCAGTTAGTAAATGGCAGTTAATATAAACCTTTTTTTTCTTTTTTTTTTTTTTTGGCCCAAAATACTAGGGAGAAGAAACAAATAAAATGTAAGGTTTCTTCCACACACCAAACACCTGTTCTAAATCTTTTCCATAGATTTGTTTCTGTATTTCCCTCATTTTTCATGCATACACCAAAAAGCAGGCAACTCTGCCTGGATCCTGGCAGCAAAGATGAGCCAGGACAGATGTCTTCAGCTGTCACAGCACCAGAAACATAAAAACTCTCAATAAACGTGTGCTGGGTCCTTGCTACTGGAAAGCAGATGCATGACTGAGGGTAAGGTAAGGCACCACACAAGCACTACAGGCCTGCCCAAAGTAACCTGCGCACTAGGGAAATTAGACTGCCCAGTACAAGCACCTCTCCTAACTCCTATTTCTATTTTTTCTCCATAATACATGGAAATCTTATAAGATTTCTTTCTAATTGAGCATGAAATAGGCAACAGATTTGTTGCCACCTATGTAGAATTACAGATTCAAGAATAAATATATATGATAGTGTACACACACATATACAATAGTTTACAAAGATACAGGAAAATAAAAAACACCTGTAGAAAATATTTTTCATGTTACTTGTTATGCAGGTAAGCCTAAAACAAAACTTAGTGGCCAAGTTTGAGAAAGAACGGACTTCCATTCCTTTCAGTAATATAAGAGTATACTGTACAATGATGAAAATCATTATCATTTTTTGCCTCTTCTCATTATTGCCCCCCTGCAACACACACACCCAAGATAAAGTAAGACAATACAGTTTTTCATAATCTATTTCACAGGTCTATTAAAGAACTAGCCTCAACAATCTCAATGTAGTAGAGAGAATATGAACATTAGAGTCTGCCATACCTACATTCAAATCCCAGCTCAGTCATTTATTAGCTGAATTCTATGTCAGCTATGAATTACAATAAAAGCTAACTCCTATTTCTTGAAGAGAAAAAAAAAGTAAATATTCCTTGGAATAAGCAAAACAGTAAGGTAATAATTCTCAATATACTTAAATTTGCCCTATAATAAAGCACTATGTGGTGAGGTAGAGATAAAAAAGGTTCAAAAGGCATCTAGGAGTCAAAGACAAGCATCACTGCTTAACAGTGTTGCCTGAAAATGGTCAAGTATGACTAACTTAAGATTAATTCTGTTTTTACAGCTTAAAAACACATTGCATTGATTTCAATATAATTCAAACCTGTTCTGAGAATCCACTATGGAAAGTAGTACTTCAAGTTCTGTGATGGATATTAATTGCAAGACATTCTCCCTAATCTCAAGCTTCTTAAATGTTAGGAAGAGGAAAAAAAAAAGGATAGAAATAATTACAAAGCAAGGCAAATATGATAGGTCATCAGAGATAGGTATAAGAGAAAGAAAGGAATTATTTCTAAGTTGAAGGACTCAAGAACAGCTTCACTGAGAAACTAGTATTTGAGGTAGGCTTTGAAGGACAGAACAAGATCTTGAATTGAAAACCAGACCTGGGAAAAGTCATTATGGGTGAAGGAAACAAAGTACGTCAAGGAACAGTGGCAGGAATAGGTGCTGAGAAATCACCAGCATTCATTCCCAACGAATAAGTAGTTTAATGTGTGGAAAGTAACAGTTTCAGCAGATAAAATGAAAAGAAATGAAAGCTGGAGGGTAAAAGCCCTTGAACCCATGTTTATAAGTTTCAGTTTAGTTCTGCCACGTAGAAGAGCTAATATGAACAAAGACACAGAGATGAAAGAGCATGGGATATGCAGGGAAGAACAAACAGTTATTACTAAAGAATAACCTACAGGGTGAGAAGGAATGGGAGATAAGAATGGAAAAAGATAGGTGGGGGAGAGAGCACGAAACAGTCTTCTTTCATAACATAAGCAGTTCCAGCAGTACCTTGAAATCTACAGAGAGTTAATGCAAGAATTAAAACAGAGGTGTATAACAATCATAAGTACATTTTAGAAAATTACTCCTTATAGAGCAAGGATAGATTCTCGGGGGAAGAAGGGAGGGTGGTAAGTTGTATCTATTATAGAAATCCAGGTAAAGGACCATGTATGATAACTGGAACTACACTACAGGCAGTGGGGAGGAAAAGAGGAGAGAGGAAACAGTTCCAGTAAGGGAGAGCTGAGTGAGGGAGAGCGAATGGAGAGGTAAGCCTCAAACCCCAGATGTCACCAAGACAGTCACACGAGAGAGCAGCAGATCTGCTGTGAGAAAAGATGAGCTCCCTTTTAGACACAATGAGTAAGAGGTTCCTGGAGGCTGTCGACGTGGGTCCTGTGCCCTGCAACACAACCTTCTGTGAGGATGTAAATGCTCTGCATCTGCACTGCCCAGTAGGGTAGCCACTAGACACCTGGGTCTATTACGCATTTGAGTAAATGAACTTTTAATTATAATTGAATCTGAATTTTAGATAGCCACGTGTGGCTAGTGGCTACTGTATTTGGACAGCAGGGGTCCAGAGCTTATCAGAAGATTCTAAGCTAAAGATATCACATGTGATAATGGAAACCAAGGGCGTGTATGAGACCATCATGAGGGAGAAAATATAAAAAGCAGAGTCTAAGTAGGGACGGCGAGCGCTGGGCAACACCAAGATGTGAGGAGCATGCAGAGAAAAAGGGGCTTGAAAAAGGATGCCCAGAGAGGAAGGGCGAGAGAGGATGTCACAGAAGCTGAAGAAAAAGTTTTTTTTAAGAAAAAGTAAGTGGCTGAGAGTGTCAAATGTCACAGAGAAGTCAAGAGAGATAATGACATAAAAGGGCCCATTAGCTCCAGCAATATAGAGGCCATTAGTGACATGAGCAAGCATCGTTTCAGTGGAGCGGTGGGGGGCAGAAACCAGAGTGCCACAGGCGGAGGAGTGGAAAGCTGCAGGAATTTGCCGGCTTCCTGGGCCCGGGCCACGTTAATCTTCGCTGTCTCAGTTCAGTTTTGGTAAATGTGCTGCCATAGTTGAGCAGGTCAAGGAATCATGAGGAAAGATGAAAGAACACGAATATACTATGTTTTTTATGCCTTTTGGCACATAAATAACGAAAGCCCTGATCATAACATTTTCACTGACTCGGTCACCTCGGTCTGAGTCACAGCTCTAAAAATGTAGAGCTGACCTTGCATTTTTTCATCTTTTACTTATTATTCAAAAGAATTAGCCTTCCCTTTATTCTGTGAAACAAATTTTATAGAAGGAATAAAAAACTATGTTGGCTGTGTATTACCAAGAGTTAGGAAATAGTATAATTTCCTTGCTTCTTTTCTTTCTTTACGTATTTCTGTTAAATCAAAGGATCACAGTTCAATTCTGCAGGGATATGGAAACACAGAAATGACCTAGCACTTATTGCCAACAATCAGACAAGCAAGGTCTCTGGATAAAAGGTAATTTCTTTTTTGACTAGAGGAGTCCCCCAAGTGGCAGAAATTGTGTAATGGGGCCTTTTAAAGACTTAAACACAGACACATTTTAAAGCTATGTTAAAATGTTAAAAAAATATATACATATTAAGCTAAAATAGAAATAATTAAAAATGTAATACCTTGAAAGCAGATACACTCTCCCCGACAGCTTCTATTATTCCAGCCACATCTAAGCCAGGAGTATAGGGAAGAAGTGGTTTTCTACTGTAAGTACCAGAGCGAATATATGTGTCCACTGGGTTTACACCACATGCTTGGACTTTAATTA
The DNA here is from genome assembly GCF_009873245.2 of Balaenoptera musculus. Lineage (NCBI taxonomy): Eukaryota > Metazoa > Chordata > Mammalia > Artiodactyla > Balaenopteridae > Balaenoptera > Balaenoptera musculus. The sequence continues at coordinate 64,912,016 of NC_045785.1, forward strand.
GAACCTGCAATAACAATGTACTTTAGTTCAAACAGAGCATTTAGGCATTCATTCAGCATTACGCTAGGACTGTAGTGATTATGGGAGCTATAAAAATGGTGAGGAAAACCCTGCCTTCAATGAGCTCACGTTCCAGTTTTACAAACCAACATATACACACACTATAATATATAAAATAACTAATAAGAACCTGCTGTCTAGCACAAGGAACTCTACTCAGTACTCTGTAACGGCCTATATGGGAAAAGAATCTAAAAAAAAAAAGAGTGGATATATATATATGTATAACTGATTCTCTTTGCTGTACACCTGAAACTAACACTACATTGTAAATCAACTATACTCCAATAAAAATTTAAAAAATAAAATAAAATCTGAGTGCACTCATAAAAAGAAAAAAAAAGACACGACAGAATGGTTTATGTGCTATATTATAGACATTTGGGAAAAACAGTGGTGGAAATATGAGCGGATGTGTGGCAGAGACCACTATGTGCTCATCAAACCTATTTCCTCCTCCTCCTAGGCAGGTAGGAAGAATATTCCTTCCTGGCTCCTTCACAGTTACGAGTAGCCAAATGGAATGTGAACAAAAGTGACGAGAGCTACTTTCAGGCCTGGCCCACAAAGACCTTCCTAGGCAATTCACATAGTGTCTCCACCCTTTCATAGCAACCTCAGAAGAAAGGTGTTGAAGGTGGCAGGGCCACATGATGGAAGAAATCCAGGTCCCTAAATCACTTTGGAGGAGAAATCTATCCACCAACATTTTAGAATTGTGGAATTTAGTGAATGAGACATCATTTTCTACTGTTGAACCCTTGACGTTTTGAGGCTACATCAACAATAGAAGCTAATTTTACCTTAACTGATACAGAATGATTACTTCTGCTATAAAAGTAAGGAAAGGTCTTACAAAGGAAGTGTATTTGAGCTAGGTCTTAAAGAATGAGTAGAAATTCTTTCAGAATGGGAGAAAAAGGCTATTTCAGGTTAAAGGAATAGTATGTGCAAAGACAGAAGGAATGACAGGACCTCTTGGGGAAACCAGATAAAGCTTGTGTTGTTACAGCAGTCTGTTGAGAAGGAATGATAAGAAATAATCTTTGCCAAATTATAGCCACACTGTAAAAACTCTCATAAGGCTTGCTAAGGAAATTAGACTTGAGAGCCATAGAAGGTGCAATAATAAAAATACACAATTTTTATTGAAAAAGTATATTGTTGAAGTCACTGGAAATGATTAAACTCTGCATTTAAATTTTCTTATATGTGAATAAGCATGTATGCAGAAGAAAATTATTTTCCCCATGCATAAAACAAAGATCATGACTGAAAGTCTGTAATAGAATAACTTGTTCAAACCTACTTATGACTCCATTCAGAAAAATCCAATTACAGAGATGATTCTCAACTTTAAAATTTTTCTTATGTTATTCCTTTTCATACATTTACTTCACTAGTTAGAATTATGTTAGCTTTGTGAGAGCTTATAGATGCAAACAGTGTAAACTCTGTCCTAATTCAATGTCTTCATAAAGCATTGTGAGTTTGCTTCTTTCGAACATTAGCTTGATGTGCTAGAGACACACACTCAGTGTAATTATTGCCTGTTTTTAAGTAATGATTTCCACCTGATGGTCTTTCGGAATTGGTATGGCAACATTCGACTGGAGTTTTAGCACTTCTGGTCCACCAAATTCAAAGACTCTAATAGCTCTCATCAACTTCTGTCCAGTCGCCATGGTGACCTAGATACTAAGAAAAAAAATTAACATATTGTCATATTGTATCTAGGCTATCACTATGTTCTTTCCCCTGGAGGGAGAAGATCAAACAATTTTTCAAACAACAGTTTAAATCATGAGCTTACCACTGATCTCATTTCATGTTTGAGGACCTTTCATCTTACAAATCCTTCAGCTATGAAGCAAAGTACTTCATATTACTTCCTGTAGGGATTTAGTGCCTTCAACAAGGGAATCAAACACACAAACAAAAACATCTGGATAGGTGAAGCATGATACAATATCTTAGGTTTCCTTTGCTGTAAGCTTGGGCTGCAACATCTTGGAATTCTAGGAGCTAATTTAAGTTTTCTTAACATTAGATAAATAGATCTTCTTTTGTTAGATTATGTAATATTTCAAATATAGAAAGAAATATAAAGAATATAGTAAACATTTACCTGCCACCCAGCTTTAACAAATCTTAACATTCTAAAAACCTAAAACATGTAGATGTAACCAAAGCCTCCTGTACCCATCCCCAATCCCATTTCTGTCCCACAGTTTTAAGAGATGACTATTCCCATAAACTCAGGGCTCATCCTTCTCAGGCATGATGTAATACCACTGCCACATGTATTTGCATTGGTAAACAATATGTGCTACTGTTATTGTTTTGCATGTTTTCAAACTTTATTTAGATTGGATCATATTGTACTGAATTCTGAAACTTGCTTTTTCCTCTCTGCATTAAGTTTTTGAGATTTATCAATGTTGAAACATTTAGTTTTATGAAGTTCATTCATCTTAACAAAGAAAAATAAACATTAAAAACTAAAAACACTGCTTTGTATGTAATCTTTTTTAATCACGAGGGTAAATTATAGTTAACCTTTCTCTGCTACCACTGTTAATATTGAAATGAAAAGAAAACTCAAGAGTTAAAATAAGTTTAGAAAAGGTAAAGAACATTTATATATAGAATTGGATAACTTTGAAAATCTTATAGAGATGCAATGAAAGGGCTTTGACTGATCTCCATAATTTTATTTGTGTGCTATGACAATTTCTTGAAATTAACCATAACAAATATCGTTAGACTCTGCCACCACCGGGAACATCTTTGCTAACTTCTGGAATAATCATATTCACTAACCACGAGCCACTGAAACATCAAAAAGAGTTGCAGAAACTAGGGCTTGAGATGAAAGATCTTTACTGTACTGCAGTTCAACACAGGACTCCTCAGAACAGAGCCCATGCTAACTATAAAGTAGCCTTCCATGTGTGAAGGGAATCAAAGCACTTTGATGGTATTAATGGGAAGTTCTTGATATAATTAATCAAAAGTTGTGTCATTTTAAAACCCTTTATTCAAAATGATTTAATATAGTACCTAGCACAGAGGAGAAAGTAAACTCTCCATTGCTAAAAGGCTGTTTAGCAATGACATATCCTGAAGGGCAGCCCTCTTATTAAAAAAAAGGGGGCAGAAGCAGGCATAAGCCTCCCTGCACTGTAGAGCCCCAAGCAGTCCTAGGGTGAGAAGTCCTGTGCAGGGAGCTAGCACCAGGAAAAGGCAGCTCATGCCATACCTACCTAGCAGTCTCACTACTGCATTTTTATTTGGGTCTTCGCTCAAGCTGAGTATTTCTTAGAGAAGAAAGTGAAATATATACATAAAGAAAATAAAACAGAAAAAGAAAAGGTTGCACAGATCAGACTTTTCCACTCTGGAAATAAGATAGTTTTTTTGGGGTTTTTTAATTCTCCTTTTTGTTTTCAGCATGGTGTTGTGGAAAGAGCGTGGGCTGTGGAAAGTGACAGCTCACAGTACGAATCCCAGATCTATCCTGTACTAGCTGTGTGGTCTTGGGCAAGGCAGTCACTTTTTTTGAGCTTCTTCATCTGAAAACTGAGTTCCACTCAGGGTTACTATGCAAGAGACGGCAAACATCAAGCACAGAATCTGACAACTGTTTACTCCTATATATAGTGATATCACAGTTCCTTTCCCATCTATTTTCTCCTTTCCAATTTCTTATTCGTTAAAATATCTTTGGTTCTATAATTCTATAGTCATCTTTGATTTAATGTGACAATATTTACAGTACTCTTTTTGTAAAATCAAGTCCTTAGCCTCAAAGAGTTCACAGTCCAGAGAATCATTTAAACAAAACACTAATACCAAACATTGGTTGTTATTCATTCAACATGTATTTTTTTTTTCAACATGTATTTTTTGAACGTTAACTGTAAGCGAGGCACTGTACCAAACTCAAGAGAGCACAGAGGGCAAAGAGAACAAGCCCCATCCCTCCCCAGTGCCTGCTCACTCCGCCCTCATCTCCCCCCAACGCGCACACACACCATGTTAAGAGGAGTAGCTCTTTTACCTACTTCCTACCTATTTATTTCTTTCAAGCTCTCGCATCTACCTTTTCACCAACAGACATCACTGGTACCCTCAAAAAGCTGTAGCAATAATAAAAGCAAAATTAACCTGAAATAGGATCTGTCAAAAATATCTAGCGCATACATTTTTTCCTCACTTTTGGACATTTGCTAAGTTGGAAGAAAAGAACAAAGGAATGAGGAGACTCATCCTTAATCCTGGATTTAGAAGACACCCCCTGCTTTGCCCAGTACTACACCTTATCCTATGGAGCTCGTAAGGAAACAGGGCATGACATTGACAGCTCTGACTCCTACTTTGTTTCTGGCGATCTTACTTCCCCCTGAGCCTTTGCCACCATGATTGATCAGGCTCCAATCTGCACTCATTGCCTTTGAACCCCCTCAACTACCCACAGGATCATCATCTGCTTCATAATATAGGTACTATGCTAAAAAAAATAATAAAAAGAATAAAATAACACAACACACTAACGGTAATTACAATTCTTAAACCCTTGCGACACCTGATTTCTTCTAAAAAGCACATCTTTCACACCCATTGATATAATTTTCACAATAGGTAGAAAAGCAAGTTATTAAAACCACCATTTAATTGTAGGCAGAAGTGGAAATAAAATCACCATCCATGTTATGGATGAGAAAACATTCAAGGGGTTAAGAGACTCACCAGGGTCACACTGAAGCACAGCTGGAACCCAGCACCTTAAATGTTGTTAGGTGTTTTTTCCCCCTTACTGTAAAATCCTTTTCATCTCACCCTTTGAAAAACTGGCATATAGGACCTTTAATTTCTTAGAGATTGCAGGTAGCATTACATATTTTATGATTAAGGTATCTGCTCTGAGTCTGAAAATTTTCAAATGCCCATAAGTTAAGGGCTCTACTAGAGATACACAGGATGTGATTCTATTAGGAAAACTAATAATTTCCTTATCTGTAAAATGGGGCCAATACTCCCTAGCATAGGATCCTTGTGAAGATGAACTGCAACAGCACATGGTGAGTGCTTAGAGCACGCCTGACATGCTGTAAGCTCTATTATTCAGACTAAATCATTTGCAGTCAGCAGCAGGCTTGTCACACTGCTTGTGTTTTTTAATTAAGCCTATACTTCAAACAGGTTTTTCTATTTATCAAATATAAACTTTAAAGAACTAGAGCACCTCGGTTTAATGTTGGTTTTACTTTTTACCTCTGAAAGGTTGCCAACCATACTTTGCAAATGGAGGAAATACAGAATTTAAAATTTTTCTTCAAACAGTGATCTTTTCCAAGCTATACTTGAATCCATTTGGCTTAAATGAAAATTAAAGAGATAGGGAAAATGTTGGAAATATATTTTCACACAAAATGAACAGATCAATTCACAAAGCCAAAGCAAAGGCACATCATAAAAGCAAACAGAAAATTCTTAAATAATTCTTAAGTAAGAATTTCTGGCAAGAAAAAACACTTGGAAAGAGAATCAAGCATTACAAAATGTGCTGCTTTTGATCAAGAATGACTCATGTCAGCATATTATTTATTATTCTTAACCCAGAAAAAATTTTAACAATTAAAAGTAGCCACAGAAAAGTCTCTTCCTGGCCATGTGACCTTGTCAGGTTACTTCAGCGGCCTGGATCTCAGTACCCACTTCTGATAAGAAAGGGTGGAGGAGGAGTTGAATAGATAATTATTCTAAACCCCTCCAGGTATTCTGAGGAAAAGACTGGATGCAGCAGAGCTCGGTGGGATTTACTACTGCTGACCAGACACTCATGGAGCACCCCAGTGGCTTCAGTGGGAATCACACCGCCATTTCTACTAGTTGCGGACTAACAGTCCAAACCTTAGCCTTTCAGTGGTTCAATCATTAAACACCTTTCTTGGTCACTGAGGTAAGTTTCCTCTAGGAACTGCGTAAATATCCCACGATGTGTTCACAGGGTGTTTTGTTAATTTTCTTTCTTTTGAAGATTCTTCTAGGTGGGAGCCATGGCGGGGGGGGGGGCGGGGGATGAAAAATATCTACATATTTCTCTCCAAAAGGAAGACGGTAACTCTGATGGCAAAGCAGGAGGAAAGGCCGGACAGAAAGAGCCCTGGGAAACAGGAGCCTGAAAGGAGAAATTGGCTCCTCCGGCTGCCTGTGGCGGGGGTCACAGCAAACGCGCGCGGCCGCAGGAATCCAGATCCCAGGCCGGGCCGAGGGGAAATCTAGCGGGAGGACAGGCAGGGGGAGCGGGGTGCGGGGAGTAGCAACGGGCGCCCCGCCGTGGGCCCCGAAACGCTCACCCTGCCAGAAAGCAAAGCCGGGCTCTCAGGACCAGCAAGTAAAACTGCCCTGGTGATTTACGGATGACCACCTTGCAGCCCCTGGAGGGGAATAACTTCGGCCACGAACACCTTATTCACTGGTTCTAGGGGAGGACGGAACGCAGGACAGAAGCGCAGCCAAAATCCGGCTCGGTTCCTTTTGGACGAGCACGGGGGAGGTCCGCAGCCTGAACTAAGGGGGCTTTTTAAGCCACTTACCCGGTTCTACAGTGGGAAATCAAAACCTGTGAGCGTTCCCTCAGGTTCCACGGAAAAAAGGCACCGGCCGGGTCGTCCGCGGCGCCTTCAGGCTCCGCCCCGCCCCGCCCCCGGGGGCGGGCCCGAGGAAGGAGTTTGGACCTTTCCGGCCACCACTGGCTTCAATATGGCTGCCCCCAGGGAAAGGCGAGGCTAACGTGAAAGCGCAGACCCTGACTCCCTCGTCTCATGGATCATAGCGCAGAGTTCAGAAAATGGAAGGCGCAGTGTCTGAGCAAAGCGGACCTCAGCCGGAAAGGCAGTGTGGACGAGGATGTGGTAGAGCTCGTGCAGCTCCTAAACGGGCGAGAACAGTTTTTCACCACCAGTTCCTGCGCTGGCCGCATCATCCTCCTAGACCCGGTGAGCAGGACCCTTTGTGCCCTTCCAGCGCCTGCCCTGTAGTGTGCAACACCAGGAGCCTTGTGCTCACCCAATGTAACACCCCGTCTGTGTTTGTTCTTCTGACCGGTGGTCTCGGTTTCTTTATCAAGGAAACTGAGAGGGTGACTTAAACCAATGCCTCTAAAATTTTAATGTGTCTGTTAATCACTTGGAGATATTTTAAAATACAGATTCTGATTCTGTAGGTCTAGAGGAGGGTCTGATCTGTATTTCTGACAAGCCCCCAAGTGATGCTGAAACTACTGGCCTGGGAATGATCTCGAGTTGCAAGGGTTAGAGAATTTTATTTTTTTAATACTAAGGAAATTTAAAGACTTCACAGCCTGGCGAGGGGGCTGTCTTCTCGTTAACCGCTCTACCAAATCATTGTTAACCACTTGATTGAAGATCGCTATGGTTAAGAAGTTCACTGCCTCCTAGTGGCTCACTCCGTTATTACAACTCTGGTAATTTTTACATTACCTGAGAAAGTACATTAGTATGTAGTCTGTGATAGTGGTCAGTCCCTCAGGCTTTGGAGTGATACTGCTTAGATTCTAAACCAGTTTTGGGTATTATTGGCTATGTGACTTTAGGGAAGTTATCTAAACTTAGCCCCTTCTTGTTCCATGAACTAAGGATAATAAAGAGTATCCACTTCACAGGGATTCTATGTAGAGGAAATGGGATAATTTATTTGAAACCTTTAGCCCCGTGCCTGGCATATTAAGTGCATTGTAAAAGTTAGCTGTGTGTTCATTTCAACATTAGGACTGAATTCAGAGCATGAAAGACAGCACACTCATAAATTCATTCTTTAGCTCCTCACTGACAGACCATTTGCCGGTCTCCCAGGTCAGCAGGGACTGCTCATTCTTATATTGCTTCCATTGCCCCCTGAGCACTGGCACTCTTGCTTGTCTTGATCTCTCTCTCTTCCTCCATTTCTCCTGCCCTGTCTTACCTGGATTTCTGCAGTGGTTTCCTAACAGGTCACTGAACTCTACCTGTTCACTGAACTCTACCAGTCTTTCTACCCCAAACCGTGTTACACACCGTTAATAGATTCCCCTTTCTAAAGCACAACTCTGTGCATGTCACTGATCTATGCTGAAATACTCTAGTATACCTTTCAGCTCTGTTTTCCACTATTACTCTTCATCTTAATCTGTTTACTGAAACAACTATTCTCTTTTTCCTCTTATATTTATCTGCCTTTGCCTTTGCTCATGTTTATTTTTCCTAAAATGTCTTCCCCCGTTTCTGCATATCTGAGACGTACCGCCCCAAACTCCCCTTTTCTACCTGAATACACACACACACATCCATTTGGAAGCCATGACTATTTCTTCTGAACTGCCTTAGGACTTTTTCTGAACCTCTTTTCATTTTATGTATTATCTTATACCTTGTATTTATTTTCACTTTGCCTTATTTCTGGAAGAATTTGGATCAACTTACAAATAGGCAATACAAAAAGAAAAATAAAAAGTGAGAATCTGCATAAAGGGAGTATAGATAAGATAAAGCAGAGATGGCATTAGTTCTCAAAATATACCACTAGACTCTGTAAATTTGCTAGAGGTGGGCCACACGTTTGGCTGTAAGATTTAGAGCAGCCAGCATAAGATCAGAAACATAAGTCATTGAGGTCATTCAGTGAAAACAAATCAGTTATTTAGGACAAGCACAGCTCTTCTCCTTTCCAAAGCCAAACAGCAAAGTCTCCTGTGTACCCACTGTATAAAAGTTACATTGTAAAAAAAAGAAAGAGAACATGCATAACTTGAAGAAAAAAAAAAAGAAGTTACCTTGTAGAAGTATAGTCATTTAAAAGTGCATGTGTTTCCTGCATCCTCTTTCCAGTGTCCTTGAGGGTAGGATCTGTTTATATCTAAAGTACCTAATAGAACTTAGCAAATAAACATTTTTCCAGTTAATAAGCAAAAAGTTACATTAAAATATTTGCCCTCTTGAAATTTTGATCTTTCAATCCTAGCTCTGCCCTTTGGGACCACACATAAGGTCTAATCCAGAGGTCACAAATTTATGCCTATAGCGACTAGGGACATAGGAAGGTATGAACAGATCAGGTGTCAGTAAAAAGTGGTAGGTCCTGTGTGGGACTGGAACAGTGCTTTCTTACAAAAGGAATTCAAAAAAAAATTTTTTTTAATATTGTCCTAATCATATAAAACAGCTAGAGTACAATTTAGGGGCTACTCGTGTACAACCCCTTGTGATAATCCCTTTGCTCCTGACAAAATCATGACCGTATTTCAGAAAATATTTATTAAGTTCTTTTACCTTAATAAACAAATTACTTTCTTTCTATCTCAAATAATTTGGTTTCATTTTTGTTAACATTTACGTTAACTTTACCCAAAAGCCTGTTGAATTGTTCTCAGTAATACTTAAAATCACGTGGGATTATTAATTTAAGAAAGCCTAAAATATGCTATACATTGTACTTATTATTTTGTAAATATTATACGATAAATTAAATTATGTTATTTTTTCATTTTAGGGTATAAATGGTTCCGAGGTTCAGAAACAAAACTGTTGCTGGCTACTGGTTACACATAAACCCTGTGTGAAAGATGATGTGGTAAATTTTTATATATAAATTTAGAAATAAACTTTAATTCACAGTCACTTTAAATACATATGAAAAGAATAGAAAATTCAGGGTGGTTTATGTGCAGAATCATAATGACTGTAGATTATAAAGCCTAAAGAGAATTCATTACAATGGCTTTTTTTTTAGTTGTGGGAGATTATTATCTGTGCTGGATTATTTAGTTTCCTAAATTAAAATGTTTAGATGAGTTCATGTAAGTTTGCATTAGTCAGGCATTTTACGTTACTGGCTCAGGTGCTTAAATGTTGTCTTCAAAGCTCACTCAGTCTCCATCTCCTTTGGGTACTGGTTCTCTCTGTATGTTTGCCCTTCTCCTCTTCTGTGGCAGATAATCTTTGTGGCAGGAAAGATAGCTGCCAGCAACCCCAGCAGAAAAAGATTTACTTTTTAAGATCCATGTTTCATTTCCAAAGGACACTGAGTCATCCTTCCTGGTTAGGTGTTCTCCCCCCTGAGATCAGCTATTTTTGCCAGTAGAATGGAATGCTATCCTTGATCACACCTAGGCACTTGGCATCTCTGATATTATGATAGTGGGAGTGATGAGTGACAGGGTCACACTTGACAGTCCCACCGGAATCAAATGATGTGAAGGAGGGAGGATGGTGCAGGGAGACTAGGCAGACAGAAGTAACAACTGCCTTATACAGCTTCTAGCTGAGACATAATAGTATATGTGCCTCAAACCTCAATCTAACAGCAAAACATTTAGACAGACCTTCTAGTACCTTCTAGACCTTCTAGTCTTTATATACCATATTCCTTAATGAAAAATCTGCTATGGAATTAAATAGAGTAGTAGTTTACTTTTTTGAGGTACGGTTGGAAAGAATGACACAGAAGGTTTATGGGAGAATTAGAAATCAGGTCTCTTAAAAGAATAAGCGGATCAATACGTTTTGGAGAAAGAGGACCAAGAAAACAGAGTGAAAAGTTACTGTGGAAGGATGCAGAATGAGTCTGAAAGTTCTTTGGAAGAATTGAAGTTACGTAGGATAAAGGGTCACCAAAGAACAGGATCATGTATTTGTGTCTGATCCTAACATTTTCCGTTTATTTAGATTGTAGCCCTAAAGAAAGCGAATGGCGATGCCATTTTGAAATTTGAACCACTTGTTCTTCATGTGCAGTGTCGACAGTTGCAGGATGCACAGATTCTGGTAAAATTTTGTGATTATACTTGAATTTATAGGTATGTGAGTAGATTTAATTTTAAACTTTAAATTTTCTACCCAAATTAATGCAATGCTAGTTTAATCAACTAGTGTTTTATTTAATTATAGATTTGGGATTATAAATGTTTCTGCAGTTTGTAGGGCTAAAGTGTTTATTTGATTAGCCAGATGGTCCAAATTTAACAAATTTATTTTCTTACAGCATTCAGTGGCAATAGATTCTGGTTTCAGGAACTCCGGCATAACAGTGGGAAAGAGAGGAAAGACTATGTTGGTACGACACCTTTTGTTTGGCAAAAAGCAATTTTTTGATCATGAAGTAATCCAGATTATTGAATAACCTTCTACTCAAGTCTTCTTGTCATTCCCTTGCTCAGAAGCCTTCAGTGGCTGACTTTTCTGTACAGGGCAAAGTCCAGAGTTGTTAGATTTACATTTGAGGTCATATTTTACAGTATTCCCCTCCACTTACTTTTAACTTGATTCTCTCCGTCCTCCTCATCCTAAATAGTCAAGGCCCAATTTAATCAGCACCATGATGTAGTGGAAAGAATCACAGACAGGGGGTCTAAAGTCTTCTGCCTGGATCCATCAGGGACTGAACTTTCTCAGCTATATCAGGAATCTATCGAACTACTGCCCTAGGGCCACATTCAGCCCCCGGGCAGGCAGTTCCAGTACACCCGTTTGATTAATTACTGTCTAAGGTTGCTTTTGTGCTGCGATGGCAGAATTGAGTAGTTGTGACAGATATTGTATGGCCTGCAAAGTTGAAAATATTTATTATCTATCCTTTCACAGAAGAGGTTTGCCGACCCCTGGACTAGAAGATCTTTAAGGTTCCTTCTAAGTCCCACAGCCTCTCTGAGTCCTTTCCTGGCCAAGCCAACCCCTAGTGATTTTGCCCTATTCTCTCTGATCACACGTGGTAGCTACTGTTTGTGTTTACTGTTTGGCATGGTGTACCTTGTTTGCTTCTGAACTACTTCAGATCGTCTTCCATTCTAGCTCCCTAGACTTTCCTTTTTTCTATCTATTTTTAACAAATAGCCTATTTTCCAAAAAGAGGTGGCTTAAAAAGAAGACATCTATAAAGCATGACTAAATAGAAAATGAAAGCTCACGGTACTGACTTGCATCCCCATCTCGGTCCCCACTGCGAGTGGTGGCCCAGGCAAGAACAGAGCCACTCTTTCACCTTCTCTCCTTTGTCTTCCATATTCAATTACCGACAAGTCCTTTCCCATCTACCTCTGATTTCTCACTCCTGACTCCACCTCTCCAAGCCCTCTGCCACTGCGCCTGCTTGAGCCGTCATCGTCCCTCACCTCTATCTTTATAGTGGTCTCCTGACTGGTCTTCCTCCTACCCATCTTCTCCTTCAGTCCCTCTAGCCAATACTGTCAGAATCCCCCTTTTAAAGAAGTCAAGGTCTCCTGGTGTTTTCTCAGGCCTTATATAAACTGTTTTTCATCTACCTTATTTATGCTCATGTTCCGCCAGCATACTTCCACCCCAGCCAGATAGAATACTATTGGTTGTTTCCCAAATGTATTATGCTTTTCATGTTCCCATGACTATAGAAAAGTTAATCCTCTGGCTGGAATGCTCCCCTTCTCCCATTTTTACATCTGGTGAAATTACATTTACCCTTTAAAATTCCAATTCAGATGCCACCTTTCCCATAAAACCACGACCTGTCTCAGTTAGTTGCTCCTCTTCTACATTTCCTTAGCATTTTGTGTGCACATGTACGTGCATGCATGCACATGTACACGTATGTGTTTCTTCTGTCATAGCACCACGATGTATTGTGATTCTCTGTTCACTTGTTTGTTTCCTGTTCAGAAGTGTTAGCTCTTTTAAGAGCAGGGACCATGTTATATTCATCCTGTACCTTCATACCTTACATGGGGCCTAGAACATTGCAGATGCCTAGTAAAGGCTTGTTGAATGAATTTTTATGCCTCATAATAGTTTTTGTTGTTTCTTAACCTATATCCAGTGTTTGGATTTACTTGGAATATGTTGACTGTTTCATCAGCAGGGTTAGTAACATTGGCAACCCTAAAGTATTAAGAAAGCAGCCACTTTGTGAGATAGAAAAGGCATGGTTTATCTTGTAACAACCCTGCTCAAGCAGTGCTAAGAGGCCCCTTAGCATCCAGTCCATTTTGATTTTCCCTTGAAGCTTCTGTTGAGGTTTCATTTATTTCTTTTCTTTAACTAGTGTATTAAAGCTTTCTTAGCTTTAGTGAGAGTGATACTGTTAAGTTCATTGGATTCTTTGATAATATGTGCTTCTCTGAAAGACAATGTGTAGAATGACTTGCTTTACAAATGATTTTATACGATGGGAAAATCTATTTGAATCTCCTTTGATTCAACTGTATTTAACTAAATTATGTCAAAGCACAAACTTAAATGTTGTAATGGAGCTAAACTATATATAAGCACAGCCCTGACTGGGACTTTTCTTTAGTTATCTTCAGTTTCTCTACTACATAAGTCATCATATCTAAATTGCTCCTTGCAGGCTGTCCGGAGCACACATGGCTTAGAAGTTCCATTAACCCATAAAGGAAAACTGATGGTGACAGAGGAATATATCAACTTCCTGATAAAGATAGCAAATCAAAAAATGGAGGAAAACAAGAAGAGAATTGAAAGGTATAGTCTTACATGCCTAGGTCTTCTTTGAAAATATTAATATACACCATCTTCAGTTTATACTCCCAACTGCTTTTATATTTGTAGCCTTATCACGAATAGTTAAGGTGATGAAAGTAATTGATGAGAGTAGGCCAGACTGCAATGGGTACTAAATGGAGCATAAAGGGGAGGAAGCTCCATGGAGGATAGTGGGACACCTGACTGCCAGCAACAGGTATAAAGGAGAAAGTCACTCAGGTAAGAGCCCAGCAGCCCCAGGGACCATAACTGATCCAGCTGAAGGCAGCCAGGGAGGAGGTACACTCTGCCTCCTGGATGTGACCTATTGAAGACTACCTAGAATCTCCTTTTGAGGAGAACAGCCTGGTTAATTTTAGTCTAATAAATACTTTATACCTCTGGCTAGTTCAGAACCCGGCTCCTGTCATGCATTAGATTTGAATTGGCATAATTGTACCAGTCAGAAGGATTATGGCTATCAGTTCACATCTTTATATCTCTCTTGTTCTTAAACTTCACCTCCTGGTAGATTAATTTTACATGACTTTCTTTTTTTTTTTTAAATGCTTTTTTTTTTTTTTTTTTAAAGATAGCATTCCTTTATTTTTTGTAATTTTTTTTATTTATTTATTTATTTATTTATGGCTGTGTTGGGTCTTCGTTTCTGTGCGAGGGCTTTCTCTAGTTGCGGCAAGTGGAGGCCACTCTTCATCGCGGTGCGCGGGCCTCTCACTATCGCGGCCTCTCTTGTTGCGGAGCACAGGCTCCAGATGCGCAGGCTCAGCAATTGTGGCTCACGGGCCTAGTTGCTCCACGGCATGTGGGATCTTCCCAGACCAGGGCTCGAACCCGTGTGCCCTGCATTGGCAGGCAGATTCTCAACCACTGCGCCACCAGGGAAGCCCTACATGACTTTCTTTTTCAACTTTTTCCCAAGAATAGAATCTTTGGTGTAAAGAAGTGACTATTATGCTGCCTTTTATATATGAAGATAAATGCCACTGACCTACCATCAGTAAGATGTAAATTTCTGAGTTATTTAAGGACTGATGGTCATCTTGTTATCATTTATAATTTTCTTTTTGCTTTTTTCCCCACCCCTTTGGTCACCTCACAACTAGCCAATCACTGCCTAAATAACTCCTGAGTCATTCTTCTCTCCCCACCCTTCCTGCCGTGTTCTTTATTCAGGACCATTGCAGTAACCTTATTAGCTGGTCTTATAGTAGAATGCTTCCAGTATGTCTCTCTGCTAAGCCATTCTCCGTATCACCATCAGAATCCTGTCTGAAATGAAAAGGAATCCTATTGCTTAATTTGCCTGCTTAAATTTCTTTAATACCTAGAACATTTTATGCAGCAGCTAAGGCCAGAAGTGCCAATGGCAGCAGCGTGGCATGGTGGAAAGGGGTAGAAATGGGCTCCAGAGGCAGAACTGAGTTCAAATCCTGCTTCCCCCACAACTTACTCAACTCTCCTGGCTTCATTCTTCTTGTACCTACTTATCTTAAAGAACAATTTTAGTATACACTGGACAGCATACGTATAACGACAGGCCCTGTCCGTGTCACGTCATGGATTCTTAGGATAGGATAGCCTTTCTCCTTCTTCACCGACTCATACAGAGAATAAACCTATAATCACATCAGTACCACCATCCAGGCTTTCTTAACCAGGGCTCCTTATTTGAACCACAGAATTAACAAAATTATTCGAGTGACTATTTCTCAGTTCTCCCAACAGTGGTATATAACTTGTACTAGTCTAGATACATTGGAGAGAAGTAATTCATGACATACAATGGATGTCTGCAGGCATTAGGGCTGAATTTTTCAGCGGAAGCCTGGCTGAAAAAAGCTGAGAGGTTACCTGGCCACAGGGTTCTTTGAGCAAACATTCTAAATAAAGTGATGATTTCAAGTAAGCAACTGAAGGTACCCAGCCCCTCCACCAGACTACAGAGTTTGAACTGTATGTAGGTACTTACTGGTACCATTCCAAAAGTTGACTATGGTTGTTAGATAGTATTCTAGTGACACTGTTTGCGAAAATGTACGAGGTAGCAAATCAGTTTCTCTGTTTCCTTCCTTGAATTTCAATAAGATTATAAATATAGCCCAAGATCAACTAACTATACACCTGGTGAAGTTAATTGAGTCACATTCACCAACTATAAAATCAAATTATGCTTTAAATCCATTGACTCAAAAATATGTTTTGAGATTATGGTGTGCATGCTGCTATCAGGAGAGTCATGCTCATCATGTAAAATCAGTGAAAAACTAAAGAAGGGTAAAAAGTTTCTTAAGATACTGATTAGAAGATTACATGTGAATTCAGAAAGGGTGAACAAATTAGGGAGCTCCTTTGGGAACAGCTGTATATTCAACCAAATGCAGAGAAAGAGTTACTCTTCTGCTGTGGAAAAGAGAAAAAATAAACACTGGAGGTGATGAGTTCTGCAATCAGACGTTGAGTACTAAAATTGGACCAAAGTTTCATAATTCAAACAACTATAATAAGAGAATTTTTAAAAGTTAAAATCCTAATGCGTAACATTCCAGCAATAAGAAATATTCTTGAGATATGAAAATCAAAAGGTAAAATAATTTTAATAGAAAAAAAGCCTCTTCTGTAAAAAACAATTCCTAAGCCCACTTCTTAGTGGGAAGAGTAAGATAATTTCATACATAATGATTTCCAGGTAAAAAATATGAAGTTTGGAGATCTATTTACCCATTACAAGCAGAGGGCTATCTTTGTAGCTATTAATAAGAGATCAGGACTGACTTGGGTTGGATGGAATTAGCCATGTTCTTCTCACCAACTGTATAATAAGACAATAAATGTTAAATAAAATGTAGAATAAACAGAAATAGAGTTATAGATGTAGAAAACAATCTTATGGTTACCAGGGCGGAAGCGGGTGGTGGGAGGGATAAATTGGGAGGTAAGGATTGACATATACACACTACTATCTATAAAACAGGTAACTAATAAGGACCTACTGTATAGCACAGGGAACCCTACTCAATACTATGTAATGACCTATATGGGAAAAGAGTCTAAAAAAAGTGGATATATGTGTATGTATAACTAATTCACTTCGCTGTACACCTGAAACTAACACTACATTGTAAGTCAACTATACTCCAATTTAAAAAAGCATGGCATCTTAAAAAAAATTTTTTTTAAAATATAGAGTAGAAGGGCCAAATATATTGGCATATAATATTGATAAAAATAAAGCAAATTAGACTGAAAAAGTAAATGAATATTTCCAATGGTTGGTTTTTTTGTGGTAAAATATACATAACTAAAATTTATAATTTTAACCATTATACAGTTCATTGGCATTAGGTACATTCACATTGCTATGCAACCACCACTATCACTGCTATTTATCTCCAGACCCTCTTCATTATCCCAAACTGAAACTCCATCCCCATTAAACAATAATTCTCCACTCCCCAAACTCCCAGCCCCTGGTAACCACTCTTCTGTTTTCTGTCTCTTATGATTTTGACTATTCCAGGTACCTCATACAAGTGGAATCATATAATATTTGTCCTTTTGTGTTTGGCTTATTTCACTTAGCATAATGTTGTCAAGGTTTATCCATGTTGTAGTGTGATCAGAAGTTTACTTTTTTTTCTTTTTGCGGGCTTTCTTTTTTCTTTTTTTAATTTTTATTTTATATTGGACTATAGTTGATTTACAATGTTGTGTTAGTTTTAGGTGTACAGCAAAGTGATTCAGTTATGCATATACATATATCTATTCTTTTTCAAATTCTTTTCCCATTTAGGTTATTACAGAATATTGAGCAGAGTTCCCTGTGCTATACAGTAGGTCCTTGTTGGTTATCTGTTTTAAATATAGTAGTGTGTATATGTCAATCCCAGACTCCCAATTTATCCCTCCCCCCATCTTTTCCCTTTGGTAACCATAAGTTTGTTTTCTAAGTCTGTGAATCTGTTTCTGTTTTGTAAATAAGTTCACTTGTATCATATTTTTTAGATTCCACACATAAGTGATATCATATGATATTTGTCTTTCTCTGGCTGACTTACTTCACTTAGTATAATAATCTCCAGGTCCATCCATGTTGCTACAGATGGCATTATTTCATTCTTTTTAATGGCTGAGTAATATTCCATTGTACATATGTACCACATCTTCTTTATCCATTCATTTGCGATGGACATTTAGGTTGCTTCCACGTCTTGGCTATTGTAAACAGTGCTGCAATGAACATTGGGGTGCATATATCCTTTCCAACCATGGTTTTCTCCAGATAGATGCCCAGGAGTGGGATTGCTGGATCATATGGTAGCTCTATTTTTAGTTTTTAAAGGAACCTCCATACTGTTTTCCACAGTGGCTGCACCAATTTACATTCCCACAAATAGTGTAGGAGGGTTCCCTTTCTACACACCCTCTCCAGCATTTATTGTTTGTAGACTTTTTGATGATGGCCATTCTCACTGGTGTAAAGTGGTATCTCATTGTAGTTTTGATTTGCATTTCTCTAGTAATTAGCAATGTTGAGCATCTTTTCATGTGCCTCTTGGCCATCTGTGTGTCTTCTTTAGAGAAATGTCTGTTTCGGTCTTCTGCCCATTTTTTGATTGGGTTGTTTGTTTTATTGATATTGAGCCACGTGAGCTGTTTGTAAATTTTGGAGATTAATCCCTTGTCGGTCGCATTGTTTGCAAATATTTTCTCCCATTCGGAGGATTGTCTTTTCGTTTTGTTTCTGGTTTCCTTTGCTGTGCAAAAGCTTTTGAGTTTAGTTAGGTCCCATTTGTTTACTTTTGTTTTTATTGCCATTACTCTAGGAGACAGATCGAAAGATATTGCTGCGATTTATGTCAGTGTTCTGCTTGTGTTTTCCTCTAAGAGTTTTATAGTGTCTGGTCTTACATTTAGGTCTTTCATCCATTTTGAGTTTATTTTTGTGTATGGTGTTAGAGAATGTTCTAATTTCATTCTTTTACATGTAGCTGTCCAGTTTTCCCAGCACCATTTATTGAAGAGACTGTCTTTTCTCCATTGTATAGTCTTGCCTCCTTTGCAGAAGTTTACTTCTTTTTAAGGCTGAATAATATTCCATTGTATTTAACATATATTGTTTATCCATTCATTCATCAATGGATGTTTGAGTTTTTTCTACCTTTTAGCTATTGTGAATAATGATGCTGTGAACATGGGTATACAAATATCTGTTTGAGTGTCTGCTTTCAGTTATTTTGGATATTTACCCAGAAATGGAATTGCTAGATGATATGGTAATTTTATGTTTAATTTTTTGAAGAACCTCCATACTCTTTTCCACAGGAACTGCACCATTTTACATTCCCACCAACAGTATACAAGGGTTTCCTTTTCTCAACATCCTTGCCAACACTTGTTGTCTTTTGTTTTTTTGATAATTGGCGTTCTGACAGGTGTGAGGTGGTATCTTATTGTGGTTTTGATTTTCATTTCCCTGATAATTAGTGACATTGAGCATTATTTCATATACCTGTCGGTAAGAATTTCTGTTACATCACTGCTGCTTTCCTTCCTGTTTGTGGTGCTTTTTCTTAGCTTCGTTCTGGATTTCTCTTGTTTAAATGCTATCGTTCTCCAGGGTTCCTTTCCTGGCCCATTGCTTCAGCAACTTCCCCAGATACTGGTAGATCTTCCAAATCTCTCCTGAGTCTTGGGCCCATATGTCTAATAACCTATTGAATATATCTAACCAAAATATCCCATCAGCCTTTCCTTAATATCTTTCTTATCTTAATCTCAACCTCATTTACCCATTTCCTTGGTTCAAATTCTTATTATCATTTACCGGCATTATTACAATTTATGCCTAAGTGAAAACAGAAATGTGAACCATATTAAATTACAGTTATTTAATTGCACATATGTCTTTTTTTCCCCAGTGCAACTTGGTCACATTGTGTATAGGACTGACTTTCCTCTCCCACCAGGCAAACACATACCCATACATACACACACTTCAAATATCTCTCATCCTAAAACCTTATAGAGTGTCTGGCTCACAGTAGAAACCCAATAAATGTTTATTGAGTTTATCCTAAACAATAAAGGAACTTAAAAGTTAACACATTATATTGAGTTCACCAAAGGCAAAAGACAGTTTCTTATTATTTTCTGAGTGTCTGACAGGAGAATAGTGGTCAATAAATATTTGCTCAATTTAGCTGACAGACTTTTTCTAGCAGTAGTACTACTTTTATGGCTTCAAAGCCTTAGGGTGATTATTCTGGAAGATGTAAGATGGCTTACTCATGGGGCAAGCAGGAGTAGGCTCTTGCTACACGGTCCAGGCAAGAAGTAACAGGACCCCGAGTAACAAAATGAATGGGAGAAATACTGCAGAACATAACCCGAATGTGGCAGCAGATAGAAACGGGGGGAGAAGAGGAGTCAAGTCTTATTTTTTAAAATGGAACTAAAGCTGGTAAATAAATAACTCACACATTTCCCTGTATACTTAAGATCAGAGAAGTAGATAATGAAGATCAGAGAAGTAAATAGTGAAAACACATATTTTCTGATAGTTCCTCCTTGGATGTCCCCTCCCTTCAATTTTTCTTCTCATAATTCCTCTCCCTTTACCTAGCCAGCTTCCACTCATCCTTGCAATTCAGCCCAGGCATTGGGTTTTTTTCCAAGGAACATTTCATGATCTTACTTAGAGCAAAGTGCTCCCAATGCCCCCAGTGTGCTCCTACTTTATCTTAGCTTTTTCATGGCACATTGAATGTATCTTTACGTCTCTGCAGCCCCCATTAAACCCTGAGCTCCCTGAGGGCACAGACCACATTTCTTACCTGTTTCTAGCACTGGCACAGGCCCTGTCACATACATGTTTTTTAATAAAAGATGCTAGAGCTTAAAATCAGTTAAAAATCCAAATACATGATATATGAGAATAGCCTTTTGTTTTTTGTGAATAATGGAAGCCTTAAAAGAGTATGAAATTGTGCCTAGATTTCATTAATTTTATGTTCCTATTTCGGAAGTCAACGAAATACCAGCTTTTTATTGCACATGGTCCTCTAACTGATCCGAGAAACAAGAATTCATTTTCCCAGCACTGGTCTGAAAAGTTCTCTCATGAAGAGAACTATATACAGGTTGCCCTATGTCATGGTAATCTTGACTGCGGAGGTAGAAAAACTGAAGACAATTTGATTTTCTTTTGAGGGGGGAACAAAACAGTTACCTGAGCATACATTTTGTTTTATACTCCAAGCTCTTTTTGTTGCCTTTGAGAGCTGAGAAAATTACACTTTGAGAATTGGGCTTTAGAATGCTGTGTAAAGGGCCATATCATGAGAAGAGAACGTGTAATTGGAAAACAAATTTCTGACTTAGTAAGACAGTTTACCAAAGGACATTTTAAAAGTTCCCTTAACCAAGGAAAACAAAAAAGTAGTTGAAGTTTTATTCTTGGCTTTCAACATGGAAAGGTCTTTGTTCCATTTTACCAGTTGTTTTTTTGGTACCCCAAGGATATAGCTTTGAATTCTTAGGTTGTTTGATGGAAGATTAAAGTAAGGCACCTGTTCCTCTTTAATTACCTTTTTAATGTAATTGACAAGGTATTTTACACAGCTGTTAATTTTCTGTGATCATAAAAGAGGAATTTAGTCTTATCTTTAATTTTCTAGGAATGCAGTAGAATCTAGAGAAAAGACTTGGTTACCTAAGTTTAAAGAGCAGGGTTGGGTAGAGAATGATAGAATATAAAGTTGCACATCATGAATAACCTCTTATTATCAGATAAGGGTGATTCATACCCTTTTGTAGCATGCTTGGATTTGTTTTAGATAAAATGAGTTATGCTACTGGGTCATTTTTTAAAACCATTCTAAATAGGCATTGAGGAAGATGAGAAGAAAACTAGTCATTGAAGTCACCCAGGATGATGGCAAGACCTGGAGACAAAGATCAAGCCAAGTGTAGAAGTTTCCATGAATGTAAAGGACTGAACAGAATATTGTTAGATAACCAGAGGGGCACATGAAGGAGTTTAGTCTGGCAAACTGTTGGTGAGGCAGGTGAATTCTGACCTTATCGCTCAACTCTGAGGCAGGATATGGAAAGAATAAGCAGTCTCCACTTAAGAGGAATGCAGGGCAGTGGTGTCCTTGTGGGAAACCAGGTTTCAGTTAAGTAAGGATATAAGGAATGCATTAAATGAAAAGGTTGTTACCATGTTATGGGGTCTAAAAAATTAAACATCAGTTAATATTTTTCAAAGCCTTTTGCTATAACTCTTAAAATACTGTTTTCCCTTTTACTGTACCTCCCTCTTTGAGACTGATTTATTCATTTTAGAAATATCAATTAGCCCTTATTATCTGCCAGGCATGGTGCTGGATATCAAGGTGTACAGTGATGAGTATATAAGTTCTTGAAATATGGATAGGATATTAGTAATCATGTTAGGTATATATTAGCATTGTGTGGAGTATTTGGGAAGAGGTGATTATCTTGGGTTTTTTAGGGCAGTTTTAGAGCTTTTGCAAGCAGAACTTAGCCTGTTCATTGAATTAAAGAAAGAAGAAAATTGGTCCAAATAGCAGTCTCTTCTGTAGATGTCAGAAATTTCCTGTCATAGCTTCCCATTATAATAGGATATTAAAGCATGATGAGATCCCTGCAGTGGCAAAGGAGTTCTCAACTTTCAGATCATTTTATTTGGGACCTAAGATAATATATCCATATTTACCTTTTTTGTTCAGTAGTTATTTATTCACTTATTTGGCATATTTTTACCCAAGTGTGGCTGTACTTTACTCCATGCTAAGAATATAACAGAAGACAAGATAGATGGAGTCCTTGGTCTCATGGAGTTTATATTCCATAAAAACAGTCGTTTTTGAGAACTTACTCGGTGCCAGGCACTGTGCTAGGTACTTACATATATATCCCTCCGACAGCCCTGCTAGGTACAGGAGAATAGCTAATTTTATAAATGAGGAAATCGAGACTCAGTGAGGTTGGAATTAGCCAACCTCAGCTTTCCCAGGGGACCACTCGTGTGAAGCACACACAGCATACCAAGCCATCCTGCTGCTTTCCAACGTATGCTGAAAACTAACACAAAAACTCCAGCAGGAAAATGAGTAAAGGAAAAGAATAATTTACATTAAAAAATTAAAATAGCTAATAAAAAATGTTCAATTTCACTTTCAAACAAAGAAGTGAAAATATAAATAATGAGAGACCGTAATCACCTATAAGTAAAGCGTGTTTTTTGATGTAATATTCACTGTATGAGTGAAGTGGTCTCTCAAGTTCTGCCCTTAGAAGCGTATTTTTTGAATACCCATTCTGGAAAACAGGTAGTACTTATCAAGAGCCTTAAATATTTATAATCTTTAACCATGTAGTTACATTTCTAGGTATCTATCCTAAATAGCTAGAAACTCAGATCACATTATTTCCAAAATGTTTGTCACATTGTTGTTTGTATTGGGAAAATTTGAAAGTAGATTAAGGCTAGTCTAAGTGGCATAATGTTATACTACCATTAAGAAGTATTATTTTGTAGTTCATTTAGTGATATGGAAAGTGTTTTCAATAAATATTAAATTTGAAAAAACAATGTAAAACTTTATATGTAATATCACAATTGTATAAAAGACAGTAGGTATATGTATACATGTACAGATGTATTAATTCAGAATACACAAACTGGAAAGAATAAAAATATGAGAGTCATTATTTTTAGGTAGTTATGTAAAGGTGATCTGTATTTGTAACTTCACATATTTTGCAAATTCTCTAAAATGAGCCTCTATTACATTTATGATTCTTTTTAGAGAAATATATTTTTTTCTTTTTTTTAATCTTTGTTTGATTCCTGTATCTGGAATAGAAATTAAGGTAGGATAGAGGTTATCAAGAGGTGATTCCAATCCAGTTTTCAGGACTGTTCTTAAAGAACTGAAACATTTCTTTTCCTAAGTAAAAAATCATAAAAGCAAGAAGCACGTTATTTCTGTGATTTATTCTATATCTTGAGGTTAATATGAGACATTGGTTTATGTAATTTATAAATTCTAGGTGTATTTCATTTTGTTTCAGAACACACAGATATAACAGTAATACTTTATTTCTTTACAGGTTTTACAACTGCCTACAACATGCTTTGGAAAAAGAAACTATTTCTATGACCTCATTTCCCAAAGAGAAAATCAGAGAAAAAAATAACTCATCATATACTCACAAGAAAAAAAGAAACCCAGAAAAAGCATGTGGCAAATATATTACTGAAGAAAATAATAAAGAACTTGAAAATGATGATCATGATGATCCAGGAATCAGTGTTACTATCTTCCCTGAAGATTACTGAGATTTGGTTCTGAAGTGTCTTGGTAGAATAATGTTTCTAATAGATATTATAAAGCTGCTCTTTATAGGAGTATTTTAGTTTGTTGAGTGTATCAGCCTTTCAGAAAAACAAGATTTAATTTTTCTCTATATTTTAGGGAAACCCTTAGCTTTTAAAAATAGCTGTGTATAATATCAATATTTGCTCTTAAATACCATCTTTTTTAGTCACACAGTCATTGCAAAAATAAAATTATGATTTTTAATGCTTCTCTCTCCTTAAGTTTCAGTTTCTACTTCTGTAAAACAGGAGAACTATAATACCCTTTCAAGAGAGCCTTAACATTAGGAATATTAGAGTAAAAATCATAACAACATTTTACGTATTTTTAACTTTGAAATCTCCAGCCTTCAAGGGGGTCACTTTGCTGCTTGTTGCCATGGAGTCCAAGGACAAGTTTTTTCCTCTCTTTAGCCATTGTGGATAAAACAACTGATATCCTTTTTGTTCAGGACAAAATATTATACTTGAACCCTCTTTCCCCATTATTTCTCACAAACCAGAGCTTGCCACTGGCACATCCTCCATGAAGCAGGTGGGCTTAGTTTTTCACTACGCCTGGTCAGAAATGATAACTTATGACACAGGAATCTCAATAGAATAAATGTGCTATGAAAAATTGCAAAGAATCAGAAGCCTCGGGTTTGAGTTCTGACTGCTACAGAGAAGTTGGTGGTCCTTAAGCGAATCACTTAATTTCCAAGGGCTTCCATTTCCTCTTCCGCATAATAGTAATTCTGATCCCTCCCATATTTACACCAGAGGAGTGTTGACAGGATCAAGTTAAATAAAAATGTGAAAGCGCTTAATAAGACCATTTTGCATATATGTTACTAGTTACTTTGCTATTTATTTTCATTATAAATTGAAGATTTTTCACAATGTATTTTCAGAATATCAAATCATAGAAAGTATACATTTAAAGAGAAATTTCTAGTTAGTCGTAGAACTAATAAATTGAAAGACAAAAACACCAGAACATCAAGTAAGAAAAATTATATGAGGTAGTCAACATTGAGTTGTGATTCTGGCCTTTCCTAATATTTTTATAATTTGCTTAAGTCTTTATATAAATTATTTTTAGATTTGTATCCCAGATGCTTATCTTCTGCCACCATTTCGTACTCTCATTTTTTAAAGTCAATCGACTTTATAGCTATCTGTTGTCCTCTAAGCAAATTTATCAGGGATGGGGTCCAGGAAGCTCCAAAATTACTGTGAGATTTTTCTTTACTTCTTTTTTCTTTCTTTTTTTTAAACTATTATTATTTTAAAAAATTTTATTGAAGTATAATTGATTTATAATGTTGTGTTAATTTCTGCCATACAGCAAAGTGATTCAGTTATATATATGTATATATTCTTTTTCATATTCTTTTCCATTATGATTTTATCACAGGATATTGAATATAGTTCTCCATGCTATACAGTAGGACCTTGTTTATCCATTCTATATATAATAGTTTGCCTCTGCTAATCCCAAATTCCCAATCCTTCCCTCCTCTGCCCCACTTCCCCTTGACAACCACAAGTCTGTTCTCTATGTCTGTGAGTCTATTTCTGTTCCATAGAAAAGTTCATTTGTGTCATATTTTAGATTCCACGTGTAAGTGATGTCATATGTTATTTGTCTTTCTGACTTCATTTAGTATGATAATCACTAGGTCCATCCATGTTGCTGCAAATGGCATTATTTCATTCTTTTTATGGCTGAGTAATATTCCATCTGTACATGTACCACATCTTCTTTATCCATTCATCTGTCGATGGACATTTAGGTTGTTTCCATGTCTTGGCTACTATAAATAGTGCTGTTATGAACATAGGGGTGCATGTATGTTTTCGAATTATAGTTTTGTCTGGATATATGCCCAGGTTTACTCCTTTTTTCTATCATGGCTCTGAACTCTCTTTGGCCTTTAGAGTAAGATACTAATATTTCCCTTAGTCATTTTGAGTCCTCCATCTTCTTGCCATCCTGCAACATTTGGCCCCGTTAACACTCTTACACCCCTGAATCTGCCCTTCCATCGGCATCCTGAATGCTTTCTTCTCAATCATTTCCCTGTTTATAGTGAATCATCAGTTATTTTTCTCTCCAACACTTTAATATTTTTCAACATTTGTTGCACCTTAGAATCATCTTTAGAACCTTGAAGAAATGCGGAAAAGACCTGAGACTCTCTAGGGATAAGCACGTGTATTTTTTCTTTTAAAGCTCCCAAGTCATTCTCTAATTGGAAACCAAAGGGTAATAGCGCTGTAGGCATTCCCAAGTTTCTGTCTTTGGCCTTCATTTTGCATTCCTGTCTGCACCCCAGCTAACTCATCCATCCCAGTAGCCTTCACCTCTGAGACAATGACTCCCGCCTCTCCTGTCCTGGTCAGTCTCCTATACTCTGACTAACTGCTGGGCCTCTCCAGTACAGCTGTTACTTTTCAGAAGTGTTCTCTTGTTTGACTGTTTCCTGGTTCCTTGGCTAGAGAAAGCAGACTTTTGTTGGGGCTTTTTTTTTTTTGTCTGAGCCCATTGACATTTCCGGGTTGCTGGGCATTTCCAATGCCCAGTCTGGGATATGTGAGGTAAAAAGAAAACCCAGGGAACTCACAATTATGTTGTTCTTTAGGTTCCCAAATCCCTAGCTGGTCTACCTTTCCCTTGTCATCTCTCAGAGTCTTCTTATGTTTGTTCTATACGTAGTGTCCAGAGTTTTTATTTTTATTTTTGGTTGTGCTGCGTGGCTGCAGGATCTTAGTTCCCCAACCAGGGGTTGAACCCAGGCCCCAGCAGTGAAAGTGCCAGGTCCTAACCACTGGACCGCCAGGGAATTCCCTGTCCAGAGGTTTTAGTTGCACTTAGTGGAAGGAATAGGAAAAAGTATATCTACTCCATCTTCCAGAATCAGAAGTCTAATATATTTTTTAAATTAATAATATTATCACATCATGGGGTATTGTTGAGGATACCTCTGGAACCCATCCAGATGGCCCAGCTCCCTCTCCTTAGTGCTGTGCCCCATCTCCCAGTTTGTATGCTTGGCTGCTCTTGCTTTAGGCTGCTGGAGCCTCTTCATTCTAAAATAGAGGACAAAAAGCCTGGGAGTCTGTTTCCTGCCCTCTACCCACCCCCACCACACACACTCACTGTCTCACAGCCAATAATGACAAGTGCAGAGTTTCAAAAGACAGTTCTGTTGCCCAGAAATGGGATAAACTTGGATGTGCAATTGCCGTTTAAGCTCCCAGCAGCATCAGGCTAAGGCTGGGACGTCACCTTAATCCTATCATGTTTTTCCCCCTCCCTTCCCCATTTCTCCTGGGAGCTCCTGCTTAATAAATCACTTGCACTAGAATGGTGTCTTCTTCTTCAAGAACCTGACCTAAAGTACTGAGTTTATTTTGGCTATATTTGAGAAAGTGATGGCATACGTTTATTATAAAGAGCTGATGTTTTAATGTGCTACAAATTATATCATTGGTAGTGATTTAAACTTATGAGGCAAATAAATTTTTATATTAAGTACAGAGTTTTAAAAATTCTTTTGGGGGAAGTATCTAAACAACAATATTTGAGGATCACTTCTACAATACATACTGTTATAAGAACTTGGCAGGAATAATTGATTCTAGGCAAGGGAGTACTACCATCACAATTCAAGGGGATACCATGTCGTTTAGGTTTTAAAGGCCAAGAAACAAGTTCACTTGACAGAAAAATCCAAGCAAAACTCTTGTAGACAGAGGAATGTGTAATATGAGGCACCAAAGAACATGATGTATTCAGTGATGGTGAATATTCCATTAAAGCTGAAATACAACATGTGGTCTGAAATGAGTCAAGCTGGTTGAAGCACAACTGTGAAGGGCCTTGTGGTCCAGCATGGAGGTAGACCAGTGTTTCCTAAACAGGGCTGTTCAGCAGAATTCCCTGGTGGGAATGGGACTGGGCATGCCAGGCTGCTTTCTAAAACACTGAATCCCAGGCCCTACTCTAGACCTCTCAAGCCAGAATCTTCAATCTAGAGTCTTGGAATCTCTTTTTATTTTTTCCTTTCTTTCTGGGAATCTTTATTTTTTAAACAACTCATCCAAATGGTTCTGATAAAATCAACCCACCCCTTTTAGAAGCCACTGGTAACAGACGTAATCCTGAAGGCACTGGAGAGGAATTAAAGATTTTTTAACGAAAAAGGAAAAAGCAACGATTATAGTTGCAATGTATCTATATCACAGATTTTGTGTATTCATGTTATATTCATGTCATAGCTCCTCCTATAATATAGGAGGAGCTTCCAATATTTTAATTAGTTAAGTCACTGTCCTTATCGTTAAGTCTCAGGCAGCTGCCAGGAGGAACGGCCACATGCATAGCTATGTGTTGGACTCTGTACAACTCCAGGAGAAGGAGACATTCCCCACAGATGACAATGTGCATGGCACTCTTTGAAGACGTGCAGTGCACATTCTTATATACAGTACTGCCAGGAGGGAATGTGGGGAGGAAAAAATCTTAATCTCAGAATATCTGGAACATTTCTTCTAATTTAATGAGTAGAATATGGAAATACTTGCCGGGCAGGTAGACGGAAAAAGAAGAGAAACAATTTTAGAAAATAAGCCCTAAACACATAAGAATTGTAGGAAAAGCATGTGTGTGTAGAGGACAGCATCCTGTGGTGGAATGACTACACATTCTGTTGTTTAAAAATCTCTCTAAAGGCCTTGTAATCCACTGACTTTCTTTCACTCATCCAAACTGACCCCCAAGGGAACTATGTGTTTCAAAGATTCAGTAAACAACAAGGTCCTACTGTAGATAAACAATAAGGTCCTACGGTGTAGCACAGGGATAAACCATACTGGAAAAGAATATTAAAAAGGATGTATATATGTGTATAACTGAGTCACTTTGCTGAACAGCAGAAATTGACACAACATTGTAAATTAACTATACTTCAATAAAAAAGAATTCTATAAAGTGAGTATCTGCATGAGACTCCGGAAGAGAGGGGCTGCCCCCTAATCCCTTTGCCTGAGGTAACAGAACCACCCTGGACCTTTTAGGTTACAGAAGAGTGGCCAGGTGCTGCCAAGAGCCCAAGAAGACACTGAATCCCACTCACTCCTTAGCGTCCCTTAACATGTTATTTTACTTATATATTCTATCCACATGCCTGATCAACAATATTAATAACTGCGGCAGGGATATTTAGTAATAAAATACAAGATAACCTATTGAGAATTGCCTTGTCGTTTGTTTTTATTGTCATTGATCCATCCATAATGAGAGGAAATTTTTTCCCTTCCCCCAGGACGGAGGCAAGCACCTATTGCTAAGTCCCAGATTCTCCATTGTTTAATTTTGTTAACTACCTTTGTTTTCTAAAAGAGAGGGGGAAAAGTTGTCAAGTTTATTGAGAAACAGAGAGGGAAATTTAAAAACATGGTTTTGTTTTTGAAATCTTAGGCCAGACATCATAAACTAGTGGCTGAGTTACAGCCAAGCACATGTGTTTTGTTTGGCCCACACAGAGGATATTTTTCCTAATTGAAACAATATTTTAAAATATGATGACTTTTTTTAAAGTACATCGTTTTTCTTGAAAAATTGGAGGATCTGGCTACACTGAGCCAGCTCTTAGCAGAGACGAGGACTGGCTCCCCCTTTTGGACGCGCTTGTTTTCCTGCTCACTACAGCTGCAGCACCCCCTACTGGCTCCCTGTCTCACCTGCTGCAATCATTCACACTTCAATGCTTGGTTCCTGTGGGCACCAGGGTTGGCAACACTTGGTTAGAAATTCGGGGGAGTTAAACTATGATGTTAGTGTACTATATAATAAATAAGAGATTAGAGCAGGACAGGCTATATAATTTTCAGAGGACACTGCAAAATGGAAACGTGGGGCCCCTCGTTAAAAATGTTTAAGATAAACATGAAGGATTCACTGTATAGCACAAGGAACTATATTCAATGTCTTGTATTAACATATAACGGAAAAGAATCTTAAAATATATATATGTATAAATGAATCACTTTGCTGAACATCTGAAACTAACACAATATCATCAATCAACTATACTTCCATTGAAAAAAAAAATTCCTTATCCATATACACACACTGAAACAGAATTTTCATGTAAATCCCAAAGAAAAGTTAATGGACTTACAAAAACATCTAATGCTTTCTTAAATAAACCTTCTCATCTCACTGTTTAAAAAAGAAAAGAAAAGAATAAACCTCCATTGTTTTCAGCTAAAAAAATAATGTTTAAGAATTACAGGGACTTCCCTGGTGGTGCAGTGGTTAAGAGTCAGCCTGCCAATGCAGGGGAACATGGGTTTGATCCCTGGACCGGGAAGATCCCACATGCCGCGGAGCAACTAAGCCCGTGCGCCACAACTACTGAGCCTGTGCTCTAGAGCCCTCATGCCACAACTACTGAAGCCCGCACGCCTAGAGCCCGTGCTCCACAACAAGAGAAGCCACCGCAGTGAGAAGCCCATGTACTGCAGCAAAGAGTAGCCCCGCTTGTCACAACTAGAGAAAGCCTGCGTGCAGCAACGAATACCCAACACAGCCAAAAAAATAAATAAAAAATAAAATTAAAAAAAGAAAAAGAATTACAAAATGGGGCTTCCCTGGTGGCGCAGTGGTTAAGAATCCGCCTGCCAATGCAGGGGACACGGGTTTGAGCCCTGGTCCGTGAAGATCCCACATGCCGCGGAGCAACTAAGCCCATGCGCCACAACTACTGAGCCTGTGCTCTAGAGCCCGCGTGCCACAACTACTGAGCCCACGTGCCACAACTACTGAAGCTCACACAAGAGCCCACAACAAGAGAAGCCACCACAATGAGAACCCCGTGCACCGCAACGAAGAGTAGCCCCCGCTCACCACAACTAGAGAAAGCCCGCGCACAGCAACGAAGCCCCAACGCAGCCAAAAATAAAATTAAATTAAAAAAAAAAAGAATTACAAAATGGTAACAACAGAGCATTAAGGTAAGTGCAGGGTAAGTGCTAAGCAGGGGGACCTGTGCAACCACACATGTTATTATACCCATAAACCAGTCCTGGATTGCGGGCTTGGTGCTTCAAGAGCTGAAGACGGGAATGGCTGCCGGGGTGTTTAACCCTCCTCCCCCACTAGGAAAGGGGCAGAGTGCTGCAGGTTCTGTGATGTGCCCGAACTTGGAGCGCCCCTGAGGTGGAGGGACCATGGGTGGCTGTTTGGGAGCCTGCAAGGCCTGAGCACTCATCACTGATGTTCTGGAAGCCAAGGCAAAGGTCTCGAGGGCTAAACTTAACCCCAAAGAAATAAAGCCTCCTTTATTTCTTATTTATGCAGAGCCACCTGATTTCAAATGAGAGCAAAAACAGTGATGAACACCACGTTTTGAAAACAAGGGCTTCCCCCATTTTTGACAGGAGTTGTGTATGTTCCTGGGCTAAGTGTTGAAGAATCTTGAAAAATGGCTGCTGTCACCCTTCTGTGGGTGGCCCTTGAACAGGCTTTAATTTGGTTGTTGGTGAGGGGGGAGTAAATCTAGCCCTGCCTTAGAAGTTTTATAATAAGGAATATTTTTTGGTTAGGACTTTTGGCCTTTAAAAATGAGCTTTGACCCTCAAGCCTCTCGTTTTCCTGCTCTACCATGCTGCTCTCAACATGCAGACTTCTCTTACTGCAAAAGAATTTTAATACCCGTAAATGCTTATGTTCAATGTCCTGGATTTTTAATGCATTTGTTTTTTGCTAGTCATTTATTTCTCAGCCCTTTTTCTTTTTGCCCCTAAAATGGTTCAATTTAAACTTTAATTTTAACCCATTGCATGTGTTACTATTTATTTATTTAAA
The DNA here is from genome assembly GCF_009873245.2 of Balaenoptera musculus. Classification (NCBI taxonomy): domain Eukaryota; kingdom Metazoa; phylum Chordata; class Mammalia; order Artiodactyla; family Balaenopteridae; genus Balaenoptera; species Balaenoptera musculus. The sequence goes on from NC_045785.1 coordinate 64,943,874, forward strand.
TAGATTTTACTTTTTAGAGCAGTTTTAGGTTAACAGAAAAATTGAGAAGAAAGTACAGAAAGTTCTCATACAGCTCTCCACTTCCCCCTTCCCTGGCACAGTTTCCCACTTAAATTAGTGTGGTGCTTTTGTTACAATTGAGGAGCCAATATTTAAACAGTATTATTAACTAGAGTCTATAGTTCACACCTCTCCTCATCTCTATTCTCTCCTTCTGAAACTGCTATTAGTCATATATTGGACCTAGTTTATCTATTCTCTATCTATCTCTCTTAACCTTTTCATCCACCCCCAACCCCTGCCCCCATCTCTTTACTTTATGTGCTTCAATCTGTGTCATTTATTCAGGTTATCTTTCAGTAAATGCATTCCCTCTTCAGCTGTGTCTAATCTATGGTCTAGCTGGCCCACTGAGTTTTACATTTCACAGACTATACTTTATTATTTTATTATTTCTGGACATTCTCTTTGGTTCATTTTCAAATCAGCAGTAGATTATTTAAATGCTCTAGGAATTTCTTTCCCTTTCTATATACCTTTTTCCAGATATTTCTGTCAATTTTATTAACACAAACTTTTCACACATCTGAATATCACAGAAATGACCTGCTTTCTTTAGCTATTCCAAGGATAACTGAAAAGAAAGTCCTTCCTCCAAATATACACCATGAAAGAGGAAAAGTGAAATCTTTCCCAATGACCAAATTGTTTACCTGCCAGTAAACAACTGTTTACTGCACAGTAGGTCCTTATTAGTTATCTATCTTATATACAGTAGTGTGTATATGTCAGTCCCAATCTCCCAATTTGTCCCTCCCCGTCTGTCCCTTACCCCCTGGTAACCATAAGTTTGTTTTCTACATCTGTAACTCTATTTCTGTTTTGTAGATAAGTTCATTTGTACCCTTTTTTTAGATTCCACATATAAGCGATATCATATGAATTTTGTCTTTCTCTGTCTGACTTACTTCACTCAGTATGACAATCTCTAGGTCCATCCATGTTGCTGCAAATGGCATTATTTCGTTCTTTTTTATGGCTGAGTAATATTCCATTGTATATATGTACCACACCTTCTTAAAAACAATAAAAAAGGGCAGTTTGACATGTATTAATTGCACATATATATATCCACCACCACCACCATATTGAACTTTGACTACTTGAAGGAGAAAGCTATATTTCCATCATTTTTGTATCTCCAATGCCTTGCACATTGTTGGTTTCTAACAAATATTTTTCCAATTATTTTAATTTATAGTTTGTTTCCCTTAATTGAGGTATAATTGACATATAACATTACATTAGTTTCAAGTGTACAACATAACAATTCTATATTTGTATACATTGTGAAATGATCACCCCAATAAGTCTAGTCAACGGTACATCACCATACATAGTTACAAAAAATTTTTTTTCTTGTGATGAGAACTTTTAAGATTTTCTGTCTTAGCAATTTTCAAATATGCACTACAGTATTATTAACCATAGTCACCATGCTGTATACTACATCCTCATGACTTATTTATTTTATAACTGGGAGTTTGTATCTTCTGATCCCCTTCACCCATTTCCTCCACACCTCCCCCATCTCCCACTTCTGGAACCACCCATCTGTTCTCTGTATCTCTGAGCTTGATTCGGGGGGTTTTGTTTTTGTTTTTAGATTCCACATATAAGTGAGATCATACAATATTTGTCTTTCTCTGACTTATTTCACTTAGTATAATGTCCTCAAGGTCCATCCACATTGCCACAAATGGCAAGATTTCTTTCATCTTTATGTTTATGGCTGAATAATATTCCCGTGTGTGTGTGTGTGTGTGTGTATCACATTCTCAGTCAAAGAGATCTGATTCCCTGGCATTTAGAACCTACATTCTGAACTCTAGGTGTGACATGACAGCAAGTGGCTTTTTTTTTTTTTAATAATTATGGAATGATTCATCAGTGCGTAATAATCAGTTACTAAGTGATCGTCATTCAAAGGTTGGATCCAGGGGTTTACACCATCCGTGAGATGTGTTGACAGAAATGACATCTAAAACTGTCTACAAAGTTCATTCCTCTGTGATGTAGCAGCAGGAATGTTCATATTAATATGTGGAAATGCTGTTTCATTATATTCATTTAATGAATTCCTTTGTTCTTTAGCTTTTCATGACTTAATATCTATCCCTACCTACTTTGCAGAATATGGTAAGACTTAAATAAGCTGTTCCTCACTCTTTGGAGGAAAGCACTATGCAGAGATGAAGAAATTCTAGCTAATTTCATTTTACTTAACAATTGCCAATAACTTATTTGAACCTCCTGTTAATCTTGCAGCTAATTTGTACTGATGCTTTGAAATGAGGCAAGAGAAAATTAGTAAGTCACATGAACTAGCCAGTGTTTCCCATAGCAACAGGCATATTGTCAAACTGAAGTTTAATTCATCAGTTCTGTAAAGGAGAGGGTAAAGGAAAAAAGAGAAACAGAATGCCCACACTGTCTAGCTCTTTCACAAGTAGCCACCAGGTGGCAGAGCACCACACACAGTGGACCTAGCAGAGCGGTTAGAGCATCATTTAAAACTGAGATGGTGTGGGTTTTGCTTTGTTTTATTTTCTTTACAACACCAATACAGAATATTTTGGTGTTTTTATTTTTAAGAAAAAATAGTACAAAGAAAATTAACTCTGCCACTTACTCTTCTAAAAAATAAGATCACATAACATCAAATGATATTTTCATCATTTGGTATTTTAATAACAGAAGCTAAATATCCAGAAGTTTTCACCTTTGTTGTTCCAGTATGCTATTAAAATTACATTATGTCTAAGGCATAAAATGAAAGAAATACTGGGAACAAGCTATACTTCAAATTTTTAGTCTTCTTGAGTCTAAAATCTACATAGAATTATAAGACCATCTTCATATCTTTAAATATTTTTCATACACATAAGTCATGTGTATGTGTAAAGAATTATAATAAACATTTTTATAAATTCAAAAGATAAATCTATATATCTATATGTGTATAGGCTCTGAAGGAAATTGCTGTCACTCTCTGTACAGTATTTCTGTATTCCACCTACAGGTGTCCTAGAAAAAGGGTGGGTAATTATAGTGAAATTTATCTGGATTATAGATTTCCATGTCAAACTTTTTCTTTAGTGTTTTTAATGTTACTATGCCTCATGCAGTCCTGTTTATTCTTTATGTTAAATATAATGTTCAATACTTAGACAAGTAGTTACAAAATTTAAATATCTACATTCAATCGCCAAGTTTATAAATAATCCATTGCTGTTGATTTAAAACAATCATTCTAAGATTGATGTTCCTTGATTCCTGATGACAACATATTCTAGATTTTGTACAGGCGCTGACAGAGTTTTTTGATCTCTGGATTTTGAGGGACTTCTGCGACACTGAATTATTTTCCTGATCGTATAGGTAAAATGTAAAAGGTACACTTTCAATTTAGAGTATAGTGCTGAGGATTTCAAAATACAGCACAGCTGGGTACTTAGGACTACAATTGTGGTTTGGTGTGGATGTGAAGCCTGGTATGAAAGAGTGTCCTTAAAGTTCATCAAATGCTGACAAATCTTCAGCAATTTGTTTCCTTCTTACTACTGTTGTGTGTTAGATGTAGTCGCAATAACACCTGGTTTGTCCTTGTAATCTCTAAATTACACTTTGCATTTGAAAAATTAAGGAGCATTTTTCTTCAATATTACATTCGTATTTTCACTTACAAACTTCTGGAGGGACTTGGCATGTTTCCTCCGTGAACTTAGGTTTTTGCTTTCTTGCCTGGATCTCCTTTTTGGATCCTAAACTTAACTGTTTCCCCAGACTTCTCTATACTGCACTCTAAGCAAATCAACACTCTAAATGGGAAAATACTATTTGTGGGGACATTCTTTCACTCAAGCAATGAAGAACAGTTCCTTAAAAGAGTTACTTTTCATCAGCCATTTCTACAGTCACTAATTATTTCTGTTTTTCCATATTTTTTTAAATTGGAAAGCTACGTAGGATGCCTTAACTCTTGGTTCATCAGTCAGTGGACTGCCGCAGTGTTGACGCTGAGCAGTCTAAATATAGAAATGAGCATATAGCTTGCATCAGTTCCAGTATCATGCCTTGTTTCTATGGAAAATACACGATTCAATTTAATTACATAATCTGCTATTCCCTAAGACAGGGCTTCCAACAGGGCCAAACAATTCTGAAGCAGGTTCCTCTCTTTTCTTAAGACCGCTAATCAGAAGGGATTTGTGATATTGAAATCACTAAGAGGTAATTATGAATGATTTTGTGCAATTCAGAAATGAAAAATTCCTCCCCAAAGCCCCAAATCTTCGAGTCTATTTTGTTTTAAAATAATGGGAGTTTGTTGCTTCACTTACCTTTCACGTTAGTGTTGTGCGTGGATTTCTCAAATGCCGAAAATGAAAATATATTCCTATAAAGAAAAATGAATAAAGAAAGATGAATGGATTCAAAGTGACAATAAGAAATGACACATAATACACTTCTGGAAGCAGAAATTTCCACAATGATGAAAGACAAGAGAATTTATTCCATGAAAAAATATTAATAATGGGTTTCAACAGTGAGATTTTTTCATTGTTTCTTTACAATCAGAGAAGAAAAATATTTTCCAGAAAACTTTACATAGTCTGTTAACACGAACATCAATTTTTGCTATTAAAGTAGAAACTAGTAATTACATTTTTTAAAATGACACTCTGGTAATTATATATTTTAAATATGAATCCCAATGTTTAATTAGGTCATATGACTGTAATATCAGCTTGCATTAACAGCAGATTATCAAATCCTAGCAACTCATCCCTTAGAGAAATACAAGAAGAAAAGGCTGCTATAATTGTGAGATTTAAATAGAATAAACCATAATGCAGTACAATATTCTTTAAATATTTTAATGTTTACTGATGTTATTGAGTAATGAAGTTTATCATCATGGCATATTCTTCTTAGATAATTACTCTGGTAGCAATAAGCACATAGGAAGAAGCATGGTGTTTTCCTTTTTCAGGAAATCTTTCAGATTAAACTGAGAACTAAATTCAAAACATATATTTGAAAGTGGTTTTGTGTATTTTTAACATGCAAAATGTATGTAATATTAACTTATTCTGAAATTAATTACATTGTGCTTGATGTTAGGTAAGTAATTTTGATTTTTTAACCTATATCATGAATCTGTATTTTATTAGCTCTTACTTTCATATTTTTTCTAATGTTCATTGATAAATTATGCAGTGCAAACAAAATCTCTTATTTTAACATAAGTAGCTATCATTTACAATCAATAGCTTCTAAAAAGCTTAAACATATGCCTATATTTTGTATTTTAATGTTTCATTTTGCGTTTACTCATTTATCACGAGCGCAGGTTTTTTCTGTTAATTTTTGTTTTCATTCCTCTTTGCTTCTTAAACCACACTTGACTTTACTAGTTTTATTTATTTTCCACACACATAAAAAAGTCATAATTGTGTTTAATTATTCATTGCTGAATCTTAATGCAACCTTCTTTCGGTAATGTTTTTCTTGGTAAAGAGATCCCTTTACAATGCATGTGTTGCACTTCTTTGTTACCTTGTGGGAACTTTATTCTTTAATATTATATTTTCCTTCCAAAATTTTCTCTTTAAGATATAAAAGTTAACTGTTAAATGGCTACTACAAAATTCTTTTGTGTAGGTTTAATGATACAAGTGCTTTTAAATACTTACAAATTGTAGAGTTTCGTTATAATGTGTCTAATGATTTACACAGCTAAAACAGCTTGAATACTTTCCCATTTAGTCCATAAAAGCTAGGATTTCTTATACAGAGGTAACTGTACTACTCAAGAAGCCTGCCTTGAAATCGTTCCACACACTGTCCTTGACAATGCTACCAGAATTTTTATTAAAAAATCCTGCCTTTTTTTCTCTTCGTAGTTACATCTGCTATAACTCATAGCTATAAGCATATGTTTCGTAATGAGAAAAAAGTCCTTTCTGAATGACAAAAATCTAAAATTGCTTGAGTGGATCTGAGGATTAGATATTCTTTTATTTAATGGGCAAGAGAAAAGAGATTGCCTATCATATGCTTTATGTCTTTGTGTACGCTAAAGCAGCTTATTGTATTACAAACAGTGACAAAATGTGTGTGCTAACATTATTTTTAATGTGTGTGCTAACTATATTTATAAATGATACTGTGTGCTTATGATTTACCCTAAGGAATCTATTTCCTAACACTAGGGGTCATTTTTGCTTGTGGAAATATTCTAAGCTGTTTAGTTTTAATAAAATAGAAGGTTAGGAGTATGACATTTCCTAGAAAAGTACTATCCTTGAAAAACATTTTCCTGGGCTCAGATCCCTAATTTTCCCTTAGTTGGACTGTGAATGAATTTTGTTACTTTGTCTAATTTTAAAACTGTAAAACAAAAGTATGCTTTGAGTTTCTTATCTAAAGTTCATTTTTGTTAATTCTACCAAAATGCTTAGGCTACTTCTGAGGGCATGATGCTTCATCTCATGTTTTTGCCTGTGGTCACTACTTTATATTTTGTCCGCTTTTGGGTTTACTTGGTCTTTTTCTTCAAGCCTTTACATTCTGACGCTCCTCAGCCACAGTGAAAGTCTTATTGATTTTTTGCTAATTTTCAAACTGCTGTGAAGTACAGCAAATGTATCCATTAGAACAAAGCTCTTTCCTTTCCAAAACAAAATGAATACCTCTCATTACAATATCTCAGATTTCCTACTCTTAAAAGTTTTAAAATTTCAAGCTCCTTTCTAAAGTACTTTGTTGTCCCACTCTGGGACTTAATAATATCAGTCCCTTATTTCTTTTAAAAAATTCATTTTAAGGCCATGGTGAGGGATGTGAGAGATGATATAAGAAAATATTTTTTCCAGAGTAGCATTATGTACTTTAGAATGTGCTACAGATTATGTAATATGAATTACGATCCTGTTTATATTGAATGGAGTGGGTAATTGCAAGCTATAAATCATTTTTGGGTATCTGAAAAATTTAGCCTCCTTACTCCAGTTACACACATAAATAAAGATAGTTATATTTGTTTTTCTAAATCCAATTTTTTAGATCTGCTTAAAATCTGTTGTTCTTCAAAAAGCATAGTATATTATGTTTAACATTTTCAAGTTAAAATCAAAGTATTTCCTTTGATTCAAAAATTCAAAAAATTAGGTATATTTTCTATACCTAGTATTTGCTAGACATATGGAAAATACCAAAAGGAAGTTATTTTTTCTACTAAAAATGAATAAATAATTTTAAAATGCTCATTACGTTTACATTCATTCAAACAATAGGGAGTTGCACTTTTTCTAACTTAGAATCAGAATTATAGCCTGATTTCCCAGACATGTCAATTGCCTTTTGTACAGCTGCAGAGGCCTGTAGTCTGCCCACAGAATTCTTCTGCTGGTTGTCTACCTGAAAAGAGAAATGAAAGAACAATACTGTGTTTTGGTTCTGCTACTAATGGTCTATTCTGTTTTGGGTAACTGGTCTTAATTTGGGAAATAAAAGAGAAAGAAGTATATATTCAATTGATGATATTTTAATCATCTTATACGTAAGGACAAAAGGGTTCTAAACTACAGCGAAATTTTACTACAAGGATAATGGAAAGTGGCGAATCATGCAGAAATAATATTATTGCTCACATGATAGGCTTGAAGCTGCATGTTGATGTTAAGCATATCCTATTACAAAACTCACCAGTGTCTGCACTATATGAGGCTAACATGGCATATTACTAAAAACACATAATTTAAAGCCACTTCGAAGAATGGTATTGAAAGAATAAGATACAATGCAAAAGGTGTGGTGGTGGGACTACGGATATCCAAGTCTTCATTTAATCTCTGTCACTTACTAGGCTGTGACCTTCAGGAAGTTAGTGCCTTTTCCCAGCCTTTGTTTCCTCATTTGCATAATAATTAAGAGGCTGAAAAGGGTGAACTCCACTATCTTTTCTGCCATTGTGATTATATATATCCCTCTGTCCTGTACTCTTATCATCTAATTTTCTTTCTCAGAAGGCAGCATGGTCCAAATCTGTTTCGTACATTACATGAAATATGTATGCTCAGCTGCTTTGTGAAGAAAATGTTACATACACGTGTGTGTGTGTCTCGCTCAGTAGAAAATAACTGCATTATCGCTCAGTAGAATATAATTACATTAATCTCCAAAATAGTACCAATGTAAAAGGTATGTCACGTTTATGAATGTAAAAGGTTAATGAAATGATTGCCACATATATGTCCATTCTAATGTACAAATTCAAAAGTAAAAGTGTAGAAGATGACTATATATCACTATATTTCTATTAGCAGAAACCTTACCTGAGCCAAATCCATCAACACTGAATGAAAAACCCCATGGAGCATTTAACGGTATTATTTTTTTATGAAGTCAAATTCTTCAAAAGGTCAAAATCCTTTCCAAAACAGAGATACTCAAGGACATTCCCTCAGACTTATTTGAGAATATTGTAGCTAAATGTGTACAAAAGAATTGATAGCTCCTCTTCCTGCCTGTTTCTTTGGAGACCCATAACTTGGACTGTATTGAAACACATGACATGGCATAAGATATCACCATTAAAAAAATATTTCCAATATACATTAGTTGCTATTCTAGCATGGCAACAATGGGATTTGATGTCACGTAAATGGTAGCCCACAAGAGAAACATGTTACAAAAGCAACTCCTTTCCACCCTCCTCCCCTCCCCCTGAAATAATAACAATTTGCTAAATTGTTGGGAAGTTGTTATAATTCCTTTTCCAAATTATTACTCGCCCTTTAGATTAGAAATGAGGCCAGGGTTAGCAATCAGCTATAAATGGTAGGATTTTTCAAGTAAGAAGCACTTGTCTGATTGTGAAGTGGAGGCCATTACTGCCTTGATTGGGCCTTTTTTTTTTTTTTTTTCTCAGCTTGCTTGATTTGTGGTTGAGAGCGCGTATTCACTCTTGTACTGTGAGCAATCAGAGCCTCCCCTCTTTCTCATTTTTGATCAGTGATTTAGGGTCCACTACTTTGGCACAGCTGCCTCCTTTTAGCCTCCATCATGCAGAATATATCCTTTAAAAAAAAGGGGGGGTGGGTGGGGGATGGGAGCAGGTAACTAATGTACATTTGGTTTCTTAATGTGCCTATTTTACATTTTCAGAGAGAACTTTTCACTCAAAATAACAGTCATGTTGGAACTTGGATTTCTACACTTAATAAATAAGTTTGGACAGAGACCTGAAACTTGTTAGAACATATTTTCCATTTCTTTAATTATCCCACCAGTGGGGGGAGGGGAGACAGGTATGGGGTACAAAGCTGATACTAAGGCATCTGAAGGCACATGTAGCTTTTGTCCTACCATAGTCTTTGTTCTCTGGGAAATGATACAGAAACAAGGGCCTTTTTCTTTGCTTTTGCAGGGGGGGAGTATTTTATAAGTTTTTCACCAGATTTAAGGTCTATAGGAAGAAGGTATGAACAGCTCTTAAAATTAGAGTCCTGTTGTCAGATTTAAAAATTATTTAATACCTCTTCTGATTTAAGACAATCTATGCTTGTTGTCAACAATGAAGGATTATTTTTGTCAGGAGTTAAGTTCAGCACATCTTACTCCTTGGAACTCATTAGAGAACCCCAGGAAGAACCTGGAGTTTCAAAGTTGGATTAGCTAATTATCTTGGGCAACCTCCTGTATCCTGTCAATCACAAGCAAATAATAATGCACGTATAAGAGCATGTCAACATCCAATTCTGCTCCTGTTCCTCCAAATCAAAATGCTCAGAAAACTTCCATTAAATAAATACCAAACTGGCATTTTTCTGAATACACTAAGTCTGGAACATAATAAACCTGTATAATGAAGCAAGGCTCACCAAAATGAAGAATACCATCTGGTAAGTAATAGTTTCCCTCAAGATCTGAGCCAGAACTCATAAGAAATCTTTTTTTCCACCAGTTTTATTGAGATATAATTTATCAACCATAAAATTCACACGTTTCAATGTTCAATTCAATGAATTTTAGTGTATTTATAGTTGTACACCTATCACTACCATCTAATTTTAGAATATTTCCATAATGCTGAGAGAAATGTACCTATTTACAACCACTCTCATTCCCACTCCCAGCCCTACGCAACCAGTTATCTACTTTCTGTCTCTCTTCTGTTTGCCTTTTTTGAACATTTCATTTAAATGGGATAATATGTGTTCTTTTACGTTAGGCTTTTTCACTGAGATGTTTCTGAGATTTGGAGGTTCACCCATGCTGTAGCATGTTGTCCCTTTTTATTGATGAATAGTGTTCTATTGTAAAGATGCACTATATTGTGTCTGTCTTCTCATCCAATGATTGTTTGTTCAGACTTTTTAGATATTTTTATTGATGCAGCTTACAAACATTTGTATACAAGTCTGTGTATGGATATATGTTTTCAAATTTTGTGGGTAGATATGTAGGAGTAGAATTGCTGAGTCATATGGTAAATCTATGATTAACTTAAGAAACTGTTTTCCAAAATGGCTGCATTATTTTCCATTTTTCATTTTCCATTAGCAATGTATGACTTCCAGCTTCACCACATTCTTGCCAACACCTGCTACTGACTGTCTTTTTTTACTGTAGCAGTTCTAGTGGGTGAAAAATGGATCTCATTGTAGTTTTGACTTGTATTTCCCCAATGACAATGATAATGATGATGACAATCTTTTCGTGTGCATATCAGCTATTTGTATATTTCTTTGGAGAAATGTCTATTCAAATCCTTTGCCCATTTTTAAAAATTGAGTTGTTCTCTAGTTATTGACTTGTATGACTTCTTAATATATTCTGGATACAAGTCCCTTATTGGATATATGATATACAAATATTTTCTCCCAGTCTGTGGGTTGACTTTTCACTTTCCTGATAGTGTCTTTTTTTTTTTAATTTTATTTATTTATTTTTATTTTGGCTGCATTTGGTCTTTGTTGCTGCGCGGGCTTTTCTATAGTTGCGGTGAGCAGGGGCTACTCTTCGTTGCGGTGCACGGGCTTCTCATTGGGTGTCTTCTCTTATTGCAGAGCACGGGCTCTAGGCGCGTGGGCTTCAGTAGTTGTGGCACTCGGCCTCAGTAGTTGTGGCTCATGGGCTCTAGAGCACAGGCTCAGCAGTTGTGATGCACCGGCTTAGTTGCTCCACGGCATGTGGGATCTTCCCGGACCAGGGCTTGAACCCGTGTCCCCTGCATTAGCAGGTGATTCTTAACCACTGCACCACCAGGGAAGCCCCTGATAGTGTCTTTGAAGCATAAAAGTTTTTAATTTTGAGCAAATCTCTTTTGAACTCTTAATGGAGCACAACATTCCATCAGCTCTCAGTATAATTGTTTAAAGATCAAAGAGAAAGAGAAGTAAAAGGTTAACAATAAAATCAATAATTATACTTGGGTCAGTGGAAGAAAAGGAAGAAGTAGTTTTGCTAATCCATTTCCTTTAAAATAATATAAAAGCTTTCACTAGGAGAATAAGTATTTTTTGTTTTTTTTAAACTCTATTGTTAACTTCATGTGGGTCATTTGAATCTTTTCTTAACTAGGGTAGCAAAAATTCAAAATTCAGCCTTGCCCAGGTCAGAAGTGGTTTTGAACAATGTTCATATACAGATGAACCTGGTGCCACAAACTCCACTCTTTGTGCTTCTACCTCTGAGTAACAATAAATGGCTTAAGAAAAATCAAGGTACAAGAAATTATTCTTAGACAGGAGACGCTGAGCTTTGCCCTACCAGGCCCACTGTATTACCTTATTTTCAAAATGCCTTCTTCTCAGGTACATCAACATAAGTGATTAGTAGCAGTGGCACCTTTACAACCACTGTTGAATGCCAAGTTGTTCAGGCAAATTTGGTAGAGATGTGGATAAACTGTTAGCAATCAATGCATCTGTTTAGAAACTCCTTGTGTGAGGAAAAAAGAAAAAAAAAAAAAAAGGAAAGAAAGAAACCTACTTTGAGGTGGACCTAGAACTTGTTCATAATACTACACAGCTCAGCTCAGACTAGCAGAGGTGCATGTACCTTGCTTTTAGCGGTAAAAGTGGCAAACATCTCAATACTTTCCAGGGCCTACAATTTAAGAGTACCCAACAATGAACCTTTCAGAAATTAACTAATCAACTGTTAATAGGTTTGTTTTGCAAGTTCAGATTTTCATCTGGCATTTGCTGTGTATCATTAATATGATATACCCATAACACAGTTTGGTTGCCCTGGATGCCTCTCACTTCTTTCCCACCTTTGTATCATTATGAATTTAGCCACCAGAACACACACAAAAAGCACATACAGTTGCACAAAATATTGAGAAGTACTCTTGACTTTATAGTAAACTCCAGAGTGCTTTTTAAACCAAAACTCTGGATATAACTAAGAATTCAGTAACTACCACTGTTACATTTTATCTTATAGATGCAAATGTTGTTGCAAAAATAGTGTTAAAAATGGCAATGTTGTGTGTCCTAAATGTTTCGATCACATTCTGTTGCACACAAGTAAGAAATCATCATATTTATTATTTTTATACTCAACACAGTAGTATGTGTCACCTGGATTACTTTTTTAAAAAGTGACTTTCAGGAGCTTCAAGATGGTGGAAGAGTACAACATGGGGATCACCTTCCTCCCCCACAAATGCATCAGAAATACATCTACATGTGGAACAACTCCTACAGAACACCTACTGAACGCTGGCAGAAGACCTCAGACTTCCCAAAAGGCAAGAAACTCCCCATATACCTGGGTAGGGCAAAAGAAAAAAGAAAAAACAGAGACAAAAGAATAGGGACAGCACCTGCACCAGTGGGAGGGAGCCATGAAGGAGGAAAGGTTTCCACACACTAGGAAGTCCCTTCGCGGGCGGAGACTGCGGGGGACGGAGAGGAAGCTTCGGAGCCACGGAGGAGAGCGCAGCAACAGGGGTGCAGAGGGCAAAGCGGAGAGGTTCCCGCACAGAGGATCAGTGCTGACCAGCACTCACCAGCCCGACAGGCTTGTCTGCTCACCCGCCGGGGCAGGCGGGGGCTGGGAGCTGAGGCTCGGGCTTCGGTCGGATCCCAGCGAGAGGACTGGGGTTGCCTGCGTGAACACAGCCTGAAGGGGCTAGTGCGCCACAGCTAGCCGGGAGGAGACCAGGAAAAAGTCTGGACCTGCCGAAGAGGCAAGAGACCATTGTTTTGGGATGCGCGAGGAGAGGGGATTCAGAGCACCACCTAAATGAGCTCCAGAGGCGGGCGTGAGCCGCGGCTATAAGCGCGGACCCAGAGACAGGCATGAGACGCTAAGGCTGCTGATGCAGCCACCAAGAAGCCTGTGTGCAAGCACAGGTCACTATCCACACCGCCCCTCCCGGGAGCCTGTGCAGCTCGCCACTGCCAGGCTCCCGTGATCCAAGGACAACTTCCCCGGGAGAACGCACGGCGCGCCTCAGGCTGGTGCAACATCCTGCTGGCCTCTGCCGCTACAGGCTCGCCCCGCATCCGTACCCCTCCCTCCCCCCGGCCTGAGTGAGCCAGAGCCCCCGAAGCAGCTGCTCCTTTAACCCCGTCCTGTCTGAGCGAAGAACAGACGCCCTCAGGCGACCTACATGCAGAGGCGGGTCCAAATCCAAAGCTGAAACCCAGGACCTGTGCGAACAAAGAAGAGAAAGGGAAATTTCTCCCAGCAGCCTCAGGAGCATCAGATTAAATCTCCACAATCAACTTGATGTACCTGCATCTGTGGAGTACCTGAATAGGCAACAAATCATCCCAAACTGAGGAGGTGGATTTTGGGAGCAAAGGTATATATATCTTTTTCCTTTTTCTCTTTTTGTGAGTGTGTATGTGTATGCTTCTGTGTGTGATTTTGTCTGTATAGCTTTGCTTTCACCATTTGTCCTAGGGTTCTGTCTGTTTTTTTGTTTGTTTGTTTGTTTGTTTTAGTATAGTTTTTACCGCTTGTTATCATTGGTGGATTTGTTTTTTGGTTTGGTTTCTCCTTCTTTCTTTCTTTTTTATTACTCAAAAATTTTTTTTTTATTTTTAACAATTATTTTTTATTTTAATAACTTTATTTTATTTTTTCTTTCTTTCTTTCATTTTTTCTCCCTTTTATTCTGAGCTGTGTGGATGAAAGGCTCTTCATGCTCCAGCCAGGCATCAGGGCTGTGCCTCTGAGGTGGGAGAGCCAATTTCAGGACATTGGTCCACCAGAGACCTCCCATCTCCATGTAATATCAAACGGTGAATATCTCCCAGAGATCTCCAACTCAACGCCAAGACCCAGCTCCACAAAACGACCAGCAAGCTACAGTGCTGGACACCCTATGCCAAATGACTAGCAAGACAGGAACACAACTCCACCCATTAGCAGAGAGGCTGCCTAACATCATAATAAGGTCACAGACACCCGAAAACACACCACCAGATGTGGACCTGCCCACCAGAAAGACAAGATCCAGCCTCACCCACCAGAATACAGGCACTAGTGCCCTCCACCAGGAAGCCTACACAACACACAGAACCAACCTTAGCCACTGGGGGCAGACACCAAAAACAGTGGGAACCACGAACCTGCAGCCTGTGAAAAGGAGACCCTAAACACATTAAGTTAAGCAAAATGAGAAGACAGAGAAATATACAGCAGATGAAGAAGCAAGGTAAAAACCCACTAGACCAAACAAATGAAGAGGAAATAGGCAGTCTACCTGAAAAAGAATTCAGAATAATGATAGTAAAGATGATCCAAAATCTTGGAAATAGAATGGAGAAAATACAAGAAACGTTTAACAAAGACCTAGAAGAACTAAAGAGAAAACAAACAATGATGAACAACACAATAAATGAAATTAAAAATTCTCTAGAAGGGATCAAGAGCAGAATAACTGAGGCAGAAGAATGGATAAGTGATCTGGAAGATAAAATAGTGGAAATAACTATGGCAGAGCAGAATAAAGAAAAAAGAATGAAAAGAATTGAGGACAGTCTCAGAGACCTCTGGGAAAACATTAAACGCACCAACATTCAAATTATAGGGATCACAGAAGAAGAAGAGAAAAAGAAAGGGACTGAGAAAATAATTGAAGAGATTATAGTTGAAAACTTCCCTACTGTGGGAAAGGAAATAGTCAATCAAGTCCAGGAAGCACAGAGAGTCCTATACAGGATAAATCCAAGGAAAAGCATGCCAAGACACATATTAATCAAACTATCAAAAATTAAATACAAGGAAAAATATTAAAAGCAGCAAGGGAAAAACAACAAATAACATACAAGGGAATCCCCATAAGGTTAACAGCTGATCTTTCAGCAGAAACTCTGCAAGCCAGAAGGGAGTGGCAGGACATATTTAAAGTGATGAAAGGGAAAAGCCTACAACCAAGATTACTCTACCCAGCAAGGATCTCATTCAGATTCAACAGAGAAATTAAAACCTTTACAGACAAGCAAAAGCTGAGAGACTTCAGCACCACCAAACCAGCTTTACAACAAATGCTAAAGGAACTTCTCCAGGCAGGAAACACAAGAGAAGGAAAAGACCTACAATAACAAACCCAAAACAATTAAGAAAATGGTAATAGGAACATACATATCGATAATTACCTTAAATGTAAATGGATTAAATGCTCCAACCAAAAGACATATACAGGCTGAATGGATACAAAAACAAGACCCATATATATGCTGTCTACAAGAGACCCACTTCACACCTAGGGACACATACAGGCTGAAAGTGAGGGGATGGAAAAAGATATTCCATGCAAATGGAAATCAAAAGAAAGCTGGAGTAGCAATTCTCATATCAGACAAAATAGACTTTAAAACAAAGACTATTACAAGAGACAAAGAAGGACACTACATAATGATCAAGGGATCAATCCAAGAAGAATATATAACAATTGTAAATATTTATGCACCCAACATAGGAGCACCTCAATATATAAGGAAAACAGTAACAGCCATAAAAGGGGAAATCGACAGTAACACAATCATAGTAGGGGACTTTAACACCCCACTTTCACCAATGGACAGATCATCCAAAATGAAAATAAACAAGGAAACACAAGCTTTAAAGGAAACATTAAACAAGATGGACTTAATTGATACTTATAGGACATTCAATCCAAAAACAACAGAATACACTTTCTTCTCAAGTGCTCATGGAACGTTCTCCAGGATTGATCATATCTTGGGTCACAAATCAAACCTTGGTAAATTTAAGAAAATTGAAATCGTATCAAGTATCTTTTCCGACCACAGTGCTATGAGACTAGATATCAATTACAGGGGAAAATCTGTAAAAAATACAAACACATAGAGGCTGAACAATACACTACTTAATAACCAAGAGATCACTGAATAAATCAAAGAGGAAATCAAAAAATACCTAGAAACAAATGACAATGAAAACACGACGACCCAGTACCTATGGGATGCAGCAAAAGCAGTTCTAAGATGGAAGTATGTAGCACTACAATCCTATCTTAAGAAACAAAAAAATCTCAAATAAACAACCTAACCTTACACCTAAAGCAAATAGAGAAAAAAAAAAAAAAAAAAACCCCAAAGTGAGCAGAAGGAAAGAAATCATAAAGATCAGATCAGAAATAAATGAAAAAGAAATGAAGAAAACAATAGCAAAGATCAATAAAACTAAAAGCTGGTTCTTTGAGAAGATAAACAATATTGATAAACCATTAGCCAGACTCATCAAGAAAAAAAGGGAGAAGACTCAAATCAATAGAATTAGAAATGAAAAAGGAGAAGTAACAACTGACACTGCAGAAATACAAAGGATCATGAGAGATTACTACAAGCAACTATATGCCAATGAAATGGACAACCTGGAAGAAATGGACAAATTCTTAGAAAAGCACAACTTTCCGAGACTGAAACAGGAAGAAATAGAAAAGATAAACAGACCAATCACAAACACTGAAATTGAAACTGTGATTAAAAATCTTCCAACAAACAAAAGCCCAGCAGAGATGGCTTCACAGGCAAATTCTATCAAACATTTAGAGAAGAGCTAACACCTATCCTTCTCAAACTCTTCCAAAATATAGCAGAGGGAGGAACACTCCCAAACTCATTCTACGAGGCCACCATCACCCTGATACCAAAACCAGACAAAGATGTCACAAAAAAAGAAAACTACAGGCCAATATCACTGATGAACAGAGATGCGAAAATCCTGAACAAAATACTAGCAAACAGAATCCAACAGCACATTAAAAGGATCATACACCATGATCAAGTGGGGTTTATCCCAGGAATGCAAGGATTCTTCAATATACGCAAATCAATCCATGTGATACACCATATTAACAAATTGAAGGAGAAAAACCATATGATCATCTCAATAGATGCAGAAAAAGCTTTTGACAAAATTCAACACCCATTTATGATAAAAACCTTCCAGAAAATAGGCATAGAGAGAACTTACCTCAACATAACAAAGGCCATATATGACAAACCCACAGCCAACATCATTGTCAATGGTGAAAAACTGAAACCATTTCCACTAAGATCAGGAACAAGACAGGGTCGCCCCCTCTCACCAATACTATTCAACATTGTTTTGGAAGTTTTAGCCACAGCCATCAGAGAAAAAAAAGAAATAAAAGGAATCCAAATCAGAAAACAAGAAGTAAAGCTGTCGCTGTTTGCAAATGACATAATATACTATACATACAGAATCCTAAAGATGCTACCAGAAAACTACTAGAGCTAATCAATGCGTTTGGTAAAGTAGCAGTATACAAAATTAATGCACAGAAATTTCTTGCATTCCTATACACTAATGATGAAAAATCTGAAAGTGAAAGTAAGGAAATACTCCCATTTACCACTGCAACAAAAAGAATAAAATACCTAGGAATAAACCTACCTAAGGAGACAAAAGACCTGTATGCAGAAAACTATGACACTGATGAAAGAAATTAAAGATGATACAAACAGATGGAGAGATATACCATGTTCTTGGATTGGAGGAATCAACATTGTGAAAATGACTCTACTACCCAAAGCAATCTACAGATTCAATGCCATCCCTATCAAATTACCACTGGCATTTTTCACAGCACTAGAACAAAAAATTTTGCAATTTGTATGGAAACACAGAAGACCCCGAATAGCCAAAGCAGTCTTGAGAAAGAAAAATGGAGCTGGAGCAATCAGGCTCCCTGACTTCAGACTACACTACACAGTTACAGTAATCAAGACAGTATGGTACTGGCACAAAAACAGAAATATAGATCAATGGAACAGGATAGAAAGCCCTGAGATAAACCCATGCACATATTGTCACCTTATTTTTGATAAAAGAGGCAAGAATATACAATGGAGAAAAGACAGCCTCTTCAATAAGTTGTGCTGGGAAAACTGGATAGCTACATGTAAAAGAATGAAATTAGAACACTCCCTAACACCATACACAAAGATAAACTCAAAATGGATTAAAGACCTAAATGTAAGGCCAGACACTATCAAACTCTTAGAGGAAAACATAGGCAGAACACTCTATGACATAAACCACAGCAAGATCCTTTTTGACCCACCTCCTAGAGAAATGGAAATAAAAACACAAATAAACAAATGGGACCTAATGAAACTTAAAAGCTTTTGCACAGCAAAGGAAACCATAAACAAGACAAAAAGGCAACCCTCAGAATGGGAGAAAATATTTGCAAATGAAGCAAGTGACAAAGGATTAATCTCCAAAATTTACAAGCAGCTCATGCAGCTCAATATCAAAAAAACAAACAACCCCATCCAAAAATGGGCAGAAGACCTAAATAGACATTTCTCCAAAGAAGATATACAGATTGCCAAGAAACACATGAAAGGATGCTCAACATCATTAATAATCAGAGAAATGCAAATCAAAACTACAATGAGGTATCACCTCACACCAGTCAGAATGGCCATGATCAAAAAATCTACAAACAATAAATGCTGGAGAGGGTGTGTAGAAAAGGGAACCCTCTTGCACTGTTGGTGGGAATGTAAATTGATACAGCCACTATGGAGAACAGTATGGAGGCTCCTTAAAAAACTAAAAATAGAACTACCATACGACCCAGTAATCCCACTACTGGGCATATACCCTGAGAATACCATAATTCAGAAAAAGTCATGTATCACAATGTTCATTGCAGCTCTACTTACAATAGCCAGGACATGGAAGCAACCTAAGTGTCCGTTGCTAGACAAATGGATAAAGAAGATGTGGCACATATATAAAATGGAATATTACTCAGCCATAAAATAAACGAAATTGAGTTATTTGTAGTGAGGTGGATGGACCTAGAGTCTGTCATGCAGAGTGAAGTAAGTCAGAAAGAGGAAAACAAATACCGTATGCTAACACATATATATGAAATCTAAAAAGAAAAAAATGGTCATGAAGAACCTAGGGGCAGGAAGGGTATAAAGATGCAGACCTACTAGAGAATGGACTTGAGGACACGGGGAGCAGGAAGGGGAAGCTGGGACAAAATGAAAGAGTGGCATGGACATATATACACTACCAAATGTAAAACCGATAGCTAGTGGGAAGCAGCTGCATAGTACAGGGAGATCAGCTCGGTGCTTTGTGACCACCTAGAGGGGTGGGACATGGAGGGTGGGAGGGAGGGAAATGCAAAAGGGAAGAGATATGGGGATATATGTATATGCAGAGCTGATTCACTTTTTTATAACGCGGAAACTAACACACCATTGTAAAGCAATTATACTCCAATAAAGATGTTGAAAAAAAAAAAAGTGACTTTCCATCGAGGCTCTGCTAAGACTACTACTGAGTTTTACGGACACAGTTAATGCATTTTTGACAGAGTTGTGTATTTGTTGAAATTAATACACTGAAACCTGAATTGAAGGGTGTTGAAGTTAAAACTGTTGATTGTAATCAACCTAGTTGATTATACAGTGCTAACAAGTAATTAATTAAAATAAAAAGGTATATTAAATATAGTTAAGTTTCACTAGAAATAAAAACGAGTTGAGAACAAGAAATTGTCTAATAAATGTCAGGTAACTAAAGTGGTTCCTAGTTGCTTTTATACAATAAAAATAGAAAAGACATAGTCCCACACAATAAGCTGTGCTCTAGAAAGAGAAGGGAAGGGAAGGGGGTGAAAAGAAGAGAGGAGAGGAGAGGAGAGGAAGGCAGAGGAGGGGAGAGGAGGGCAGAGGAGTGGAGGGGAGGAAGACTATATTGATTTCTCCCAGGAACAACTGGAACTGTTAGTAGAATAGCACCTGTTGTTTAGATCAGTAAGGTTTATTCTAAAACAAGATGAATATTCATTCATCTCTTCTGTGAATATATTATGTCAGCTGAGCAACTTTATACACAAGAAGGAAATAAATCACTTTCCCGCATCATGAAAGTTCCAGAAAAAAGGAAATAGATTTGTTACAATTTATCAAAACCCAAGTTCAAGCAGGCCTCAGCAGCTTACTTTATAGCTGAAGTAATATTAACAGTAGTCATGCAGGCTTCATTGTTTGTCGCCCCTACACGCTCTGTAAGACCTCAGAGCTCTGAAAATTTCTCAGTACCTGCTCCTGAGAGTTCCCAGAAGATATCATGTATTTATGAATAAACCAAATGAGTGATCTTGAGATATTTGCTGTTCTACTGTTCCCATGGATTGTTAGCACATTAACTGACCTTCACTGCTGCTTGTATTAGGTACAAAAGCCTACACCAAACATCACTATTCCTCCCCCTCTCCTCCTCCTCCTTTGTCTCCTCCCCCACCTTTTTAAGTTATAGCCCTCTCTCCAAGGGGATTGTCTAGGTACAGATCTAAGTGCCAAGCACCACACACCTAGTACTCAGATTTGCTCCTCTAACCCAGTTTGAATCTATTTTATAGTTTCCATGTCTGTGCTTAAATTTATCATCTCTTCATGCATGTTTTTAATCTTTTCTATTAGATTCTTTAGTAATATTTTGTATCACTGTTATTTAAAGTTCTGGTCTGATAAGTCCAACAATTGGGTCATCTCTGAGTCTGTTTCTATTGACTGCTTCCTCTGTTGAGCACATTTTCTTGCTTCTGTGTGTATCTTGTACTTTACTGCCTTCTAATTACTTTTAATTAAAAAAATATAAAATAAAATAAATAATATTTACTTCCAGAAAAGAGCACACACCTCTTTTCCTGCCAGGCTGCTTCTATGGTCTTTTCGCAGCATTAGTTTAATTCAATTCACGACTGGCTTTAAATGTTTTGAGGATAGGATTGAGATTTTTTTTTTTCTCCATCAGAAGGAGTTAGGCTCTGAGCATTGATGAGATTCCTGAGATCTCTTTATGCTTTATAGCAATGCCTCCAGCTTTCTGAACTGCGGGAGATCTCCCTCTGCTTACAGCAAGGATGACAGATCCTGGATTTGCTTGGAAGTTCTCTTTGCTCTCCAGGCCTGCTTCAGGATTTATGAGCTTGATATCTCTCTCTTCACTGTTACCCTGCTGCCAACTTCAAAGGGTAGCTGCTTACACTCTGTGAAGGTCCAGAATGCCTTGGGGAGCTTTTTCTTAGCTCTCCTGCCCCACCTCAACATGGGTGACTGAAATCCTGGGGTGCCTTCAGTGGGTTACTTCAATGCTCCTGCCCTATTCCCTGCTTTCAGGTGGCTGCCTGTCTTGCACTTTCTCAGCTCTCCTGTTCTGCCCTCAGGCTTTGGTACACTATCCCCAAACACTCAGTGAAGACCTTTGAAAAGAGTTGGTGGCTGGATGACAGTCTGTCTGGGGCTGAGGTTCCTTGAAATTCTAATCTGTCATACCTGACCTTTGGCAGCCTTTAAAAGTTCTTTAAATGTTCCGTTGGTTTCTCCTTATCCTATCTCTGGTAAATTCTTCCTCCCAGAGTGTTCCAAAAGGCATCAGAACAGCCAGGTGTCTTTTCTCTTCTACAAAGCCATGCCTTTTTTTTCTAGAATATGATTGATTTAGTTTTCTTTGTGTTCTCAGCTCTACAATGGTTTTTAAATCTTAGCTAGCTTGTTTTGGTAACTGGGTTGAGAGCAATGGTTTCTTACGACTTTTTACACCCCAACCAGAAACCTCCCCAACTTGCTTTTCAGAGAAAAATAATGCTCTTTCACTTTCATATTTCATAGGTTTATATAATACTCAATTAGTTTAGGTAACTGTTACAACTGAATAGCTGTCATGATTGGTTTGGAGACAAACAAAACTGAATCTGGGTAAACAGTACTTAACTGGTAGAAAAAGAAATGCAAGGGTACTATTAGCCTCACTTATGGAGTGGACATCAGTCAGTAGGTTTTAAACTGGTGAGAACTCTCAAACAACTAAAGAAAAAACCCACAAGATTTTACTATAACAAAATCAAATTTACCTGTAACAAATCTGACCCTGTATAACACTGACATAAAAGTAGTGCTTTAAACAAATGACAACTCTCCCTTAGGAGTGCTAATTATGTACATTACTCCAACTAGCAAACAAAGTATAAAATCTTTACTGATCCAACTCAAATATTAGTTTATTTAACAAACATTTTTATACTTTCTGTATTGCTAAGTCTTTCTACTTGGGTTCCTTACTGGAAATTGATTATCCATATGTTGGATTGTCTCTGTTTTGCATACTTACTAATTGGCACCTCCTAATTCCTTCAATCTTTTTTTAATCTGTATTTTTTTAATAATCTTAAACAATTCCATTATGTTAGCAATTTAATTTTCAGCAATGACTATTCTGTTGATTGTCTTTGATAATTTATCCCTTGATTTCATAATGATGTTTTAATTA
Organism: Balaenoptera musculus; assembly: GCF_009873245.2. NCBI lineage: Eukaryota > Metazoa > Chordata > Mammalia > Artiodactyla > Balaenopteridae > Balaenoptera > Balaenoptera musculus. The sequence continues at coordinate 64,966,761 of NC_045785.1, forward strand.
TCAATTTGTTTATTTAGGTATTTAGTGCCTCTCTTTTCCCTCATTTTTTTGAATTCATGACAAACTCACTCAGTCCCATGACATACACACATTCATTTATGTACAAATACACATACACATACACACACACACACATTCTGATGCTTCTTAAATTTATATCCCTTGCCCAGATTTCTCAGAACTCTACACTTATATATCTAATCTCTTATTTGACTCGACCTCTTGACTTAAATGTCTAATAAGTCTCTCAAATACAACATACCTAAAAGTAAGTTCCTTATCTCTCCCACCCACCTACCTGAACCTATTCGTCTACAACCCTCCCTACCTCAACTAATGGCAATTCCACACTTTCAGTTCTTCACATCAAAAGAATGTGGGATTATCCTTGATGCCATTGTTTCTCTCATACCCACATCTAAACTTGTAGGCTCTACTTTGAAATTATATCCGGAATTTATTTAATTATCTTTTCCCACACCACTGCTACCATCTACCATCTTGGTCCAAACCACCATGATCTCTTGTCTGGATTTTTTGTAATAATGTCCTAATCTATCTGCATGCCTGTATATCCACCCATCTATCTATCTATCTATCTATCTATCTATCTATCTATCTATCTATTTATCTATCTGTCTATCTTCCTTTCTCTCCTATTATATTTGGCCACTAGTTATTTTCTGAGATCTTGTTACATGCCTTCCATAGTTCCACAGGGTTTGCAAAACTACTTGGGATGGGGGGTGGGGGTGGGGTTGTGCCACCCTGTGTGAAAAACACCCTCAGGCTTTGGCTTGTTTCAGTTGAGTTACCAAAATGGTCTTTGAGCAAGGTAGAAGGTGGAGGTTGAGCTTCCACTCAGCTTTTTAATTCCAAGTTCTTAAACATATAACAATAGTTAACAATCACTAGACCATTGAGCCAAGCATCTAATATGGAATATTGTGATGCAAATTAATAAATAGATAAAAGAAACTTAGAAGAAGCAAAGTTATGCAGGAAGGAGAAATATTGAAAAATACAACTATTATTAAAATTCTCTGAGATAAAAGGAGATAATGCATCAGTAATACATGCAGAGAATTCTATAAAAAGGAAAAGGGACATTCAACAAACAAAAAAGACCCTTGAAAATTAAAAATATGATTGCAAAACACTTCAATCACACTTTCGATATCCATGGGCTCTTTTTATTCTTTGAATGTCTTGTCCCTTTTTATAGAATTCTGTACATGTATTATTTGGAAAATGTAATGGATATTTTCTATTTGTCCTTACACTTCCATTTTCTCTTGCCACCTGTAGAGTACAGACCTCAAGTTAAGCAGCCCCCAGTGGTTCACACCCTATAAAATCCCTTCCCTTTGAGTGTGGGTGAAATGTTGACTTGCTTCTAACTAATAGAATAAGGCAAAGATGATGGGATGTCACTCCCAAGATTGGATTACATCGTATGGCAAAGGTGATGGGCTGACAGTTCATAAGTAGGTTAGGTAATATGGTAAAGGTAGTAAGATGTCACTCCTATGGTTACTTTATCGTATGCATATACATATGTAAAGAGAGACTAGCAAAATGAAGATTATATATATATAAAGGTCTCAGAGGGAGAGAGAGAGACTTCCTGTAGAGAGAGGAACTAGCAAGATAAGGTCATCTGCCACCTTGCTAGTATGCACTAGAGAGACTCTCCTGCTGGCCTTAAAGAAAGTTCCATGTTGTGAACTGCCTATGGAAGGGTTGACATAACATGGAATTGCAGGTGGCCGCAGCCACCAAAATACAGCCAGCAAAAAGCCAGATTCCTCATATAGTTGCAAAGAAATTCTTCCAACAAACCTGAAAGACCTTAGAAGTGAATTTTTCCCCAGTCAAGCCTCCATACCAACAGCCTTTATGGCAACCTGCTGAGATCTTGAGGCAGAGAATGCAGCTAAGTCAAGCACGGATACCTGATCCACAGAAACTGTGAGACGGTAAATATGTGTAAGCCGCTAAGTTTTGGTAACTTTGCTATTCCACAGCAATAGAAAACTAATGAAGCTTTACAGAACTGCCTCAGCAGTTAACAGGTTGTACTCTGGGAACAATTGCCTGGGTTCAAAATTCAGTTCTGCCACTTACTTGAACAAGTTACTTAACCTCTTTCTTCAGCAGTTTTGTCATGTATAGAATGGGGATAATAATGGTACCTACCTCAGTGAATAATTATGAACATTAAATGAGTTAATATATATATAAAGCACTAGAATAGTGCCTGGCACATAATAAGAACTATGTGTTTGCTATTATGATAATTCTAATAATAAGCTAATAAATATGAATAAATAATATAAACTAACATAATATAGAATAATAAAATGAAAGAATATAAACACAATTAAATAGTTATGGTAAACAATATAAAATAATTTTAAAATAATTAATACATTACTATCATTATATCAATCAGAATAGACTAAGTTACGCTGCAGGAACAAAAATCTCAAAATCTCAGTGACTTGAAGCACAAACATTTATTTCTTGCTCACATTAAATGTCCACTGCTGATAGCAACATTCTCTGTTTATTGTATTCTCATTGCCCCAGGCTGATGGAGCAGCTACCAACTTGAGTGTTGCCAGTCACTGTATCAAAAAAAAAAAAAAAAAAAAAATTCTGGAGAGTTTCACTTTAGTAATTAAATGCTCCAGCCTGGAAGTGATATACCCCATTTTTGCTACAACTCTTTGGCTCCATCCAACTATCAGGGAACCCAAAACATACAATCTTACCATACACTCAAAAGTGGAGAAAAACAGAAATGTTTTGCAAAAAGAATACTACACTTGTTTTTTTTTAGTATTAGTATTTGACTCTTTAATCTATGAACATGTTTTGACTAATATAAAAACTAAATTTAAGAAAGAAAATAAGGTGCCATCTAGATTCAAAATGGGTTAATCATAATTATCGTTGTCTAAAGTTGTTTCAGAAATCAGACTCCTCCAAATCTGACTTGGATGTAAGTTATTGAAAAACAAATCACTAATTTTGCAACATACTTCAAATATACCAAGATACCTCTGCCTCTTAATACTACAGATATTTTATTGAATAGATGGGGTTTTTTTGTAATGTAAACATTGCAATTCTACTTGTTCCACTACAACATAAAGAGCATAGCTTTTTATTTCTTCAAGATAGTAGCTACAAACAGAAAAACAGAAAAACTACAAGGACCATCATGTGGAAAAGCCTCATTGCATCCAGCCGAGGCCCCCAGATTGTATAGTCATGCTCTATTTCTGGAGCTTGACAACTGCTCCTCCTCCTGCTCCAAGAAACCAAGCCTATAAACAAGGATTATCCTGGGCTGAGAGAGAGCCTCAGAGGCCAGGAGCAGACCATAGTGACCATAGTTCATTGTAGTTTTGTTGTCTTCTGAGACTAACAATGGATCTTCACAATTGCTGTTTTTTGGGGGGGAAAAGATATATCCCTACTTCACATCATATACTTAAATAATTCCAGAATAAGTAACTTCTAAAACATGATACATATAAATAGATGATCTTCAGGTGGTAAATGCTTTCCTAAACTTGACTCTAAATAAAATAAATACATTTGGCAACGCACAGAAAAAGACAATCATAACTGAGAAGTTTTTTGTTTTCTAAGAATAACAAAAACAGAAACAATGCCAATATAAATGGAAAAGAAGATACCTACAATATAAATGAGAGGAAAATAGGTTAATGTCATTCTGTATAAAGATAATATATAAATATATTCAATAGAAAATGATATTGTCACAGAAAATAGGAAAAGAAAGGGAAAATTTTCAAAAGAATACAAATGGTTAATAACATATACATAAAGTATAATCTATTTAAAATCAAAATGAAAATTAAAACGATAATTTGTTTTGATTCTTTGCTAAAAGATAAAATGACTTATAATAACCATCATTATTGAGCTTGTGGAAAAAATAGGCACTACTATTTGATAATGGTAATGTAACTTGGTTCAATTTTTCTGGAAGGTAATTTTCATTATGCATCAAAAACCCTAAAATTATCCATATTCTTCGACTCAGCAATTTTATTTCTATAAATTTCCATTAGGAAACAACCAGAGGTAGATTGAAAACAATCTAACTGTTCTATAATAAGAGATTGATTAAATAAATTATTATAATCCAAATGATGAAACACTAGCAGGCACTTTACATTATTTAGTAATAAGAGCATTAAATGAAATGAGAAAAGTATCATGCTTATTGTTAAGTGAAGAAGGAAAACTATAAAATATTAAGAATGGAATAATCAGAGTCACTAAAGTAATAAATAGTAAAACAATATTTTAAAATATCTATACAGAAATAAAAGCTGGAAAGCTAAAAAAACAAGGTTATCAAAATGGCTATATATCTCTAGACAGGGAACTCACAAGTGACTCTTCTTTTAACGTAAAAACATTTTATTAATTTTGAAACAGTCTCAAATTTACAGAAAAATTGTAAGTACTGTACAAAGAAATTGTATTTCCTGAACCATTTGAGAATCATTTGTCAATATGTTGCCCCAACACCCCTGAATACTTTAGGGTGTATTTCCTACAAATGAGAACATTCTTATACACAGCCACATATCATATCAAACATATCAAAATCACATCAATAACATATCAAAATCACAAAAATAGGGGCTTCCCTGCTGGCGCAGTGGTTGAGAATCTGCCTGCCAATGCAGGGGACACGGGTTCGAGCCCTGGTCTGGGAAGATCCCACATGCCGCGGAGCAACTAGGCCCGTGAGCCACAATTACTGAGCCTGCGCGTCTGGAGCCTGTGCTCCACAACAAGAGAGGCCACGATAATGAGAGGCCCGCGCACCGCGATGAAGAGTGGCCCCCACTTGCCGCAACTAGAGAAAGCCCTCGCACAGAAACGAAGATCCAACACAGCCATAAATAAATAAATAAACCCAAAGTTTAAAAATTAAAAAAAAAAAAATCTCTCAATAAATTAAAAAAAAAATCACAAAAATAACATTGATACATTACTACCATCTAATCCTCAATCCCATTCAATTATTTCCACTAAATGTCCACAAAATGCATATTACAGCAAAATAAACCTAGTTCAGAATCACATGTTGCATTTAGTTCTCATGTCACTTTAGTCTCCTTTGTCCTCAGTTCCTCAGTTTTTCCTTGACTTTCATGACCTTGACAGTTTTGAAGTTTATAAGCCAGTAATTTTGTAGAAAGTCTCTCAATTGGTGTTTGGTACGCTCTCATATTAGATTCTAGTAAAGCATCTGTGCCAGGAATATCGAAAAGTGATGATGTGTTCCTCTCATTGCATCCTATCGGGTAGCTCATGATTTTGATTTGTCGTAATTACAGTGACATTCACTTTGATCACTTTATTAAAGTTGTGTCTCCCAGGTTTCTCCACTGTAAAGTTACTCTTTTCTCACTTGTAATTAGGAAGTATTTTTGTATGGAGGTATTCTGGGACTATGTAAATATCCTCTTCTTCATCAAACTTCAATTTTTAAATTTATATCACTAAGGACTCATGGTTTCCTATTTTATTATAATTCGTTAATAATATTATTTATTCTCATGCTTAGTTTGTCTCCTGTTTGAACAGTGGGAGCTTATTTATACTGGTTTCTGTGTCCTTTCTTTCTTCCTTTTTTCCTTTCTCCCTTTCTCCTTCCTTCCCTCCCTCTTTCTTTCCTTCTTTGTTTCTTTCTTTCTTTTGGTGGAGGGACATGCCCCCATCATTTGCTGAGTACTTCTTTGCTTTCTGTCACAAGATGTTCTGTACTTTCTTTGCCCCAGTCCTGGAATCAGCCATTTTTCCAAGGAGCCTTGGTTCCTTTTAGTGGAGAATGGTATTTAAAAGCCAAGATCTCAGAGCTAGATGTGCTCATTGTTAAAGGTGTGTCGCTGTTCTCAGGCCATCTCAGTTTACAGAGCTGGGGAATATATGTATTTAAATGCATATTTACATCTATATTTACTAGTATATCTATCTATAGTTATTAAAATCTATGAGTCCACACAAATGTCTTTAATTCCAATCAAACATCATAGGGTTCTTTATAGTTTTCTCCCTTTTCATATTTGCAAATCCCTTTCCTGACATTGATAAACTTAGCTCCCATCATTCTTAATATATTTACTTATATGACTCATTCCCCTGCATGTACCAATCTCCTGTCCCACTAGGGCTCTGAATCCCAGGGCAGGCCCCTGCCACCCCATCCCTCCTTACCCCACTGGCACTCTGTACCACATGTTGGGCTGCCCATCCACAGAGATGCCCTCCCCACCTTGCTCAGGATCTTGACTCCCTGGGGAAGTCCTCCTATGAAGATGTTCTCCTAATTTCTCTAGGACTCCGAGAGGACAGGGTAAGGAGATTCCATGCTCTGGCCTAAGGCAACTTCCTACCACCAGGAACACATGCCTGCTCTGTCCCACCAAATGGCTCTAAGGTCCAATTGGTCAGAGAAGGTAAGGGAACGAGGAATAGAACGAGTATTGGAGGTTTTGTGATATTTTACTAAGTTCTTACAGTAACTATGTATTACTTTTATAATTTTTAAAGGGTGATTTTTTTGAGTATATTTTTATTTTAAAGATCAGATTCTGAAACATTAAACCAAAGGTTAGCAAACTTTTTCTGTAAAGGGCCAGATATTAAATATGTTCAGGGGGGCTTCCCTGGTGGCACAGTGGTTAAGAATCTGCCTGCCAATGCAGGGGACACGGGTTCGAGCCCTGGTCTGGGATGATCCCACATGCCGCAGAGCGGCTAGGCCCGTGAGCCACAACTACTGAGCCTGCGCGTCTGGAGCCTGTGCTCCGCATACGGGAGAGGCCGCGATGGTGAGAGGCCCGCGCACCGTGATGAAGAGTGGCCCCCATTTGCCGCAACTAGAGAAAGCCCTCGCTCAGAAACGAAGACCCAACACAGCCATAAATAAATAAATAAATAAATTTAAATATGTTCAGCTATGAGGACTATATAGTATCTGTTGCAACTACTCAATGCTGCCATTGTATAGGAAAAACAAATGGTCATAGCTAGGTTCCAACAAGACTTCATTTACAAAAGCAGGCAGCAAGCTGTATTTGGCCCGCAGGTCATACTTAGCCAACTCTTGTACATGTAGGTAGGATTTGGATGCAATAGACCAAGGTTTGGCCTGAGCACTCACTTTCAGTGTCAGTGAGACCTTGGACAAGTAACTTAATCTCTCTGAGCTTCATTTCAGATTTTTATGAGGTTCTCAAGTGCTATCAGATGTAAAATACATTGTAAATAGTAAGGTGTTACATAATATTTACCTAGAAATGAGTTCTGAGAGGGTGAGGTAATGGAAAACTTTGTAAAGATCAAACAAAAGAGTTTGGATTTTATAATAGCTTGTGGATATTTACTATATGAAAATGGAATATGTGGAAGATTAATCTGACAGTGATTGAGGGGATGAAAAAATGAACTTACAGCTGTGAGCTAAGAAGTATATGCTAGGGCTTAGGTATGATAACAGAAACAATTAGGTCCAATATAGATTAAGGAGGAAGAGGCAGTGGGTCTTTATGACCAATACATCAAGGAAAACAAACGGTGGGGAGGAGAAAGGGGAAAGGAGAGGAAGAGGAGAAAGGGAAAGAGTAAGACTGAGATAGGTGAGGGAAGAGAGGATTTTGTTAGATTCATCTGCATAATGAATCACCAAAAACATTCTGTCAACAGGCTGTAGCCACTTACACTGAAATTTTAAATATACTTAGGCTTAAACTGAACATCGTATTTTTTGTATCAAGGAAATGAAACAAGAAAGATTTGCCTACGATGCCAAGTATGTTAATTTAAAAGCCTCAAAAGCCAAAGAAGGGAATAGCTATATGTTTTGGTAAGAAATATGTTTAATACGGTGTTGACGTAAAAATAAACAAATTTGCCTCGGTTTCTTGCTATGTTACTTCCAGGGATCTAGGAGGACTGACCAGTCTTGAGAACATCTTGTTGATACTTTCCCCATTGTTTGTCTAACTTCACATGTTCATGAACTTCTAAACTCCGTAGCATCCATTGATCCCTGATACTAACTAGCTTGTTGGTGAGAGACTGCTCAAGATGAAAAGTTCGTCATTAACCTTTTTAGAGCTATTCTGAAAATTGTCACAAAATTCCCAGTGAGCCTAAAATTGGGCTAGGAAATTTTGGCTTATTAAAAGAAATCTGTTCTGGCAATGACCAAATTTAGTTTTTAGTATCAGTAAAGACATTAGCTGTGGCTCTCAGGCAAAATAATTATCATAATGTGGCAGGAGAACACTTTGAAAAAATAGTGTATTCTTTCTTCTATATGGCTATCACCTACACTGCCTGGAGAAGTAAGGTTACTATCTATACCGTGGGATTAATTGTTAAAATAGAACCAAACACGACTTAAAATCCTTTTTAAGCTTAAAAACAATGAGTCCAGGTGCCAGAAAAAAATGTAGAAAGTAGAAGCAGAAGTGGTTTTTCTTGCTCCTAAGTTTCTAGTCTTGGCTGTGCTCATTTTTCAGGACAGAGGATCTTATCTTATTCCTGCTCTATTACAAGCATCAAAGTCAGTGCCCAGCAATTGTAGGTACTCAGTAAATGAATGAATAATTATAGGGCCTCAGGTAAGTCATTTATCCTATCTGGATCCATGTTTAAATTTCTAAATAATATTCTCACTTAAATTTAATATGAAGAGATAAAATGTGCTCTATCATTACTAAGTCTAGTATGTTGACTTAATGCGATGATGGTGATGAATAGAAAATGGTACTGTGATGTCCCCAGATTTTGCACATTTTTTCTTCTACCCAGGGAAATCTGCACCCTTTGACTGTTGAGAGCAAGTAGAATTGAAACTTGTATAGAAAACTGGAGGCAAATCTTTTTCTCTAATTTAGAGAAAGGACAATGTTTGGGTCCCAAGATAATCCCAGACCCAACATTCTTCTAGCTGGAGGAGAGATGAGGGGTACATAGGGAGAAGAGTTGAAACATTCATCTGTATGCGACAAAAGAGGCCGTTAAAATTCTTCAGAAAAGGTAGGGACAAGAACACTAATGGTCTGGCTTGGGCACTTGCTTTGATACTTGAACATAACAAGGAAGAGATCGCAAGTTACCCAATTCCCAGCCCAATGCTACAGCTCTTTGTCGCTTATTATACATACTTCCTCTTTAATAAAGTTCTAACTCAAGGGTCTATGTCAGATGGGGATGATTTGGAAACGTTTTAGGGACCCAAAGCTTATCAAAGTACTTAAATGGCCATGGAATGATTAAAAGGAATGTGTGTGTTCAAATACAAATGAAGAATGATTTGAAGGTTGGGCACAAGGGATAGCAGATGGTAACTATTAATTATTAGCCTATTACCAAGGCTTCAGTCCAGTCAGAAAGAAGGTATTCTATGTCTGAATCATCATCATCTAACCCTTGTAACGCTTTGATTTCTTGTAAGAACAGTAAAGGAAGACATTTCCTCCCTCTGTTGATGCCAAGAGATCTCTCTGATGTTCAAGAGAGAAGAATTGGGTGGCCATTGATGGAATAATATCGCATTAAATTCCTGAACATATGTATTAAGGGCTCAATAGACAAAAAAGGCCAGAGACATTATTATTCATGCACAGTTTTTGAGAAATTATTCTGAATCTCTTGTTCTTAGTTAGCGCAGTTCTACAAAACTGAGCTGGGCACATGGGGATTTAAGACCTCCCTTGTCTGTCAGCCTTGTCTGCGTTTAGGTAGCACATAATAAGCGTGTAGTCAGTTTGTGCCCTAGTCAGCAGTTTTAATAAATCCCTACAAGCATTTCAGATCTGAAGCCGGCAAGGGTGTGTGTGGGGTAATGCTAGACATGAGTTGAGCCCAACTTTATGAATGAAGTGCCTACATGTCATTAATGTTTCAATAGGTCCTCTAACAAGGGTAATTGGGCCTCCAGGGAGCTTCTCCAAGCCTCCGAGTTAAATCTGCCAGTGGTGAGGATGCTCAGTCCTTGAAGGCAAGCGGAACCATTCCTGTTTTACCCTGAACCCAAGGGTCAAACAGGCCTAAGGGAAATAGTTTGGAACTGTCGTTTAACATTATCACCGACATGTACTGTATTTCCAAGCAGCCTGCAAAGGGAGCCAGTGGCATGCATGCATGGCCCCGAGCTGCAGGGTGGTAGCATGTCACATGTCTGGTAACAGAAGGGGATAACCATCCCAGTACAAACTTGACATATATAAATTGATTACATAAGTGGGCAGTGGTGGTCCTTTCAAGTACACTCCTTTTGTTTGAGCTTTACAGTAAAATTACCAGCAGCAGTTTACAATTAAGGGGAATAATAATAACTGGATATGCTTTCATCTGCACATACAATTACAATGAACTGCATGCCTTAATAGGATTGTGAAAAATCTGCGTTTGACCCATACAAAAAAGTAAACATTCTTGTTCTGGATACTATATCATTATCACAACAAAGAGAAACTCCTGAAATCTGATGATTTAAACATCTGGAGAATGTTAATCACTTCAAAATGACGGATGTTTTTTATTTCAGCTTTTGACAGACACACTCCTTTCATAGATAGATGATTATTTACATAAATTACATCATCAATGTGAAAAAAATCAGAATAACTTCAAAGGAAAAAATGCTTAATTAAAAAGAGACTTGTATTTCTATTTTTCTCCCTTTCTCTGTGCTTTTCCTTTAAAGGAGGAGTAAAATACCCACTCACTTGGCAGAGTCACCAGCTCCTTTGAAGGTGAATATGTAATAAAAAAAAATTATCATTTTGAATTTCTTCATGTAGAAGACAATCACCTTTAAGAATGAACTGCTCTGTTTTTAGTGCCCCGAAACCTATTAATTGCTTTGGGTCCACTTCTAACTCCTCAAGTTTCCGTTTTACTAAAAATGACAGTTTGGAGTTCACTCTGTCACTCCAGCGGATGAAACCAAGCAGATTCAAGCTCAAGTTGAGTCTGAGATTCACCCTCAGTTCCCATTCAGACTCCCAAATTAGCCTTAGTAGATGGAGAGAGAGTAGATGCAGAAAGACCTTTTCAAGCAACTCAGCTTTGAACCATTTCCTTGTTGATGAGAGTGGGGGGAAACTGGAGGGGTTGGGGGCAGGGGGTGGGGAGTAAACTTCAAGAACTGCCCAAAGAGAAAGACTGGAAATCTCTGCTCTTCAGAGAGCAGCCCCAGGCTGCGGCGGCTGCAGACCCTCAGGGCGGGCCTCTGACTGGCGGCGTGCTGCCTGATGCTGGTGGGTAGAGCTGGTGCAATTTGGCTGATCCACTACAATTTCCTCCTACACTCGGAGCTGATCTGCAGGCTGACCTTAGACAATTTGTCTTCTTTCAGGGAGAAATGTCACCCGAAAGGAAGCTATTAAGTCAAGAAGGTAATTCTCTCAGAACAGTCCACTGTATAAACAGAACTTGACCTCAGGTAATTTATTGCTGGTCCCTAACAAAGAGACTTAAGACATAGGCCTGATATAGTTGAGATCTGAATCTGTCAATAAAAAGGGCAAGCCAGAACCTCATAAGGTTTCTTTTGAGTGGCTATATTTAGAGTACAAGCCAGATTCATATATATTCTTCAAATAAGAAGAGTGGTGTTTTTGGTCATTCAGAATGAAAAGTTTGTTTTATTAACAAATCAGAAGTTTCTGCTTGCATAGTGAAGCCACTAATTGTTTTGTTCTTTAATATATTCTTATTAATTTTTGTTAGGCTAACACCTAAACATGATATAAAGGTTATATTTTCTTAAAAAAAACTGGTTGCATCTTAAAAGTTCTCATTACAAGAAAAAAGTTTTAACTATGGATGGTGGTAGATGTTAATTAGATTTATTGTGGTAATCATTTTGCAATATATATAAATATTGAATCATTATGTTGTATATATGAACGCAATGCTATGTCAATTATACCTCAGTAAAACACACATACACACACACACACACACACACACACACACACACACACACCCCGAATGGGTTGAATTCAGTGCTCAAGATCCAAGTATATCCCAGATTACTAAGAAGTTGATTTTTCTGTTTTAACAGAGAGTGGAAAATGAAAAATTAAATTTCCTAATTGAGTGGAATTAATTGTGTTACTTAGAGTTTCAGAAAAGAATAATGAGAGTATCTCATGGTTCAGGATTTGAGAAGGTCAGACTGCTGGGCTGTCTCTGAACAACATCCCCTGGACCATCTTTAATGGATATTGGAGAGGCTTCTGAAAAAAAGAGGAAAGAAAGGAAGAGGAGAAGAAAGCATGGAAGGAAAAGAAAGTATATTAGGGAAACTGATTAACTCACATTTAAACTGTTTGTTTTATGGTTACTAAGGTGAAATTTCCCATTTCTTATGCCCAAAAGAGGATTTCTGCCTTTTCTATTAGAGTTCTAAATAACATTGCCATAATTAATTGCTTGCTTTATACTTTCCCTTCTAAGCTCTACATTTTCTACTCTAATGTCTAGTTTCATTGGGAAAAGCTTTTCCTACCTGCAGCTCACCACCCATAGCCCTCTCCTCCCCAGCTACTTCTTTCCTTTACAGGTCCCATCCAATTCACTAACCAGCTCTACTAGGGTCTGCAGCCTGGAGACCACCCACAGCCTACAAGCAGAAAAGTGCTGAAAACCTGTCAGCTACAGCTGACACAGAGTCCGTCATGTTAGATTCTAATGCTGTGAACATTTTTCTGAAAATTTTCCACAGAGCACTGCCTGGTGTTGACATTTTAGGTCTAAGAGTAGCGACTCATAACTTTGCTTCTTGACTGGCCCTAACTTTCAAAGTGACGGGTACAAAATCCTGGAACTCTCTGAAATCTCTTTTTGTCCAGAATATAAAGTGGGGCTAACACCACTACTGAGCCCCTTGGACAAACTGCAATGCCTCCCTTGAATGGAGGAAGTGCTTTGAGATTCTCACAGGAAAATTCTAAAAGAGGAATTGGAGAGTATAATGATGTTTTTCTAAATTGAAAGTGACAACCAGCATTTACTGGGGGAATCAGAAGATAGAATTGAGAGCAGGAAGCCTTATATTCATTACAACAGATGGTTTAGTTTTCACTGAATGATGAGGACGAAGCTGAGTGAATGAGCAGCGGTATGTCCTTAAAAGATTCAGCAGCCATCCAATTACACAGGAACAATCTAGCAGGCACTGAAGACTTGGACTGGTCTGTATTATACAAAATAAAGCATCCCTACTGGATTTGACTTCTGTTGGTTGAAGTCATAAGGCATAGTGTTCCACTATTAAGTTAACACTGGCGTAATTACTATTGGCATGTCTTTTCTAAAAAATAGGATTTTGTTCAAATTCCTAGTACAAAAATAAGTCACACAGCAAATCTGTAATACGTGCTTGTTGAAAAAGTAGTGAATGATTTTCAGTTCAAGGAATTGCTTTCTTTTACTGCTTGGTCTTTCTCTCATCTCTTGCCCACCTCTTCTTTCCTTTATAAAAAATTATGAAACATTTCATATGAAATTTAAAACATGCAGGGAAGTACAGAATATAATATAACAGACCTCTGTTTTCCACCACCAAGATTAAGCAGATGTTAACATTTTTCAGTACATGCTTGATACCTCCCTCTTTTTTAGTCATAAAATGTTATATATGTATATCCTCCTCCCTTCATCCTTTTATCCTCACCCCTCCTCAGAGGTAAGAACTAATCTAAAATTCTTTTGTATCATTTTTTTTGCATATGTTTGTACTTCTATTATATAAGTAGGTGTTCCTGAACACCTGAACACTATCATTTTGTGTAACAATTTTCATACACGTCATTATGCTGTATTTATCCTTTTGCAGCTTTCTAATTAACACTTTTTAAAGATTTATTCATATTGATACACATAGATTTAGTTCATTCAGTTTAACAGCATTCCTTTATGTGTACTTAACCCATAACTGCCTGAGGGACCCGTCCAAGTCCTCAGAAATTGTTAGATTGGCCCCATTTAGTAGGATGGCAAGTTGTTTTTTCAATCAAGTATTTTGATTAATAAACACGTGTATGAGAGTTTACAGAAAAATGTGCCTCCTGATGGAACATTTATTTTTGTTTTTTACTATTACAAACAAGGCTGAGATGAACATTTTTGTACATGTACCCCTGAGCATATATAAGAGAGTTTTCCTAAAGAAGAAATCTAGGAGTCACATTGCTAGATCCTATGGAATGATCATCTTCAAACTTATCAGGTATTATCAAGTTGCTTTCTAAAATTGTTGTAACAGTTTACCCTACCATTAGCAATAAATAAGAATTGCTGTTTCCTTACATCATCGCTAACCCTCGATGTCAACCCACTAATTAATTTTTGTCAATTTAATGGTTGTGAAATTATACCTCACTGATATTTTGATTTTAAGAATATCTTTGAGAATATTCTTAAATCATTGACTACTAATGATTTTGAGAATATTTTTATATTTTTATTGACTGTTTACACTTCCGTGAATTGTCTGTTTATATCCTTTACCAATTTTTCTCTTTTTCTTTTTTTTTCTTCTTACTCGTTTTTAAGATACAGGTTGCAAAATATGTCCCTGTCTGTGTCTTTACTTATGATGTCTTTTTTCACGAAAATTGCTTTAATTTTAAAGTGCTCAAATTTATCGAACCTGTCTTTTATGGTTTTCGCTGTTTGTATCCTGTTAAAGAAATGCTTCCTTTAAAAACTGCCATGAAGATACTCTCTAATTATTCTCTAATGTTTTCTTTTAAAAGATTTAGTTTCTCCTTTTATATTTTTTTAAAATTTTATTTCTGCATAAAATATAATATGGGAATCTGTTTTTAGCATGTCCCTGTGCCAAGTACTGGATAACTTATCTTTAACCCTATTATCTGCAAGTCTCCTTTCTCATAGAAGGACAAATGCTTCTATGAAAAGCTAAAGGCCTAACCTTCTAAAATATTCATGGTTCTCTTTCTACGTCTTTATCCTTATAGACTTATACCAATGCCACACTGTCTCATAATATAATTCTAAATTTGGTAAGTGGTGTGCTAGGCAGAAAAATGGCTCCTGAAAGATGTTCACATACTAATCCCTGGAACCTGTGAATATGTTCCCTTGTATGGCAAAAGGAACTTGACAGATATGATTAAATTAAGGACCTTGATATGGGGAGATTATCCTGGATTATTCAGGTGGGCCCAATCTAACCCACAAATTCTCAAAGGGGAGAACTTTTACCTACTGAGATCAAAGTGAGAGGAAGATGGTAATTTCTCTAGAGCCTCTAGCAATGAATATGTGAATGAATATATGTCAGCCCTGCTGACACCTTGATTTTAGCCCAGTGATAACTTGAGTTGGTTCTAATCTGCAGGAATGTAAGAAAATAAATTTGAGTTATTTTAAGCCATGAATTTTGTGGTAATTTGTTATAGCAGCCATAGAAAACTAATACAAGTGTAAGAACAATTCTCTTCTACTGTTTTCCTTTTTTAAAGCTTATCTTGGTTGTTTTTGGCCCTTCACTCTTCTACTTGAATTTCAGAAAGAATTTATCAAATTGTGTGGAAAATGGAATTTTGGAAAGAATTGTATTGATACATTCTAGCCAGTTTGGCAAGAATTGCCATTTTCATGACTACCTTTAAACACGGAGTGGTGTTAATTTTGTGTCAAATTGGCTGGGCCACAGAGTGCCCAGATATCTGGGCAAACTTTATTCTGAGTGTTTCTGTGAGGGTGCTTTTGGATGAGATTAACATTTAAATTGGTAGACTTAAGCAATTGCTCCCACTAGTGTGGGTAAGCCTCATCCAATCAGTTGAAGGCCTGAATAGAACAAAAAGTCTGACCCTCCTCTGAGTAAGAAAGAATTCTTTCCTACCTGACTGCCTTCAAACTAGGACATCAATTTTTTTTTTCCTGCCGTCAGACTCAACCTGAACATTAGCTCTTCCTGGGTTTTGAGCTTGCCGACCTTTGGACTGGATCTCAACCATCAAGCTATCCTGGGTCTCCAGCTTGCCAACGCACTCTGCAGATCTTGGGATTTGCCCCTTCCATAATTGTGGAGCCAATTCCTTATAATATATGTTTACATATATATATCCTATTGGTTCTGTTTCTCTAGAGAACCCTGACTAACACACGTGGCATATTTCTCTAATTATTTGGGTCATCTTTTCTAATTTTTCTCCATATAAGTCTTTCTTTTACATCTTTTTTAGATTCATGCTTGAGTACCATACAGGTTTTATTGGTATCATAAATAGTACCTTTTTTATAATTTCATTTTATAATCTGATGCTTGAGTATGGATGTTACATAAGTGAATTTTGAATACTCATCTTGTTGCCAGCAATATAACTAAACTCTGCTATTGTGTCTAATACCTTGTCAATTCTCTAATATTTTTTGTCAGCTCTCTTGGATATTCTTTACAGACTATCACACCAGCAAAAATTAACCATTTTATTTCTACTTTCTAATCTTTATGCACTCCTCCTCAATGTTGTGAAGTGTTGGTAGTATGTGTATTTGTGAAAGTAGGCTAAATGCAGTAATAAACAAATGAAACACTTCAGTGGCTTACTAGAACTGAACTTTCATGTGAGTTGGCAGGGGAACTTTGTTTCATGTAGTTAGTCCAGACCCAGGTGCCTTTCACCATGCAGCTCAGTCATTTTCTAGAACCCCATTCTCTTCAGCATTTAGCCACATAGAGAAAGAGGGAGAGACCCTGAAGGGTTGTAGGAAAGATTTCATTATAGTTCAGGTCTTGAAGTGGTGTACATCACTTTTTCCCACATTTCATTAGCCAGAACTTAGTCACATGACTCTACCTAACTGCAAAGGAGACTAAGAGATATGTGCCCTGGAAGAAAGAGATACAGGATTGGTAAACACATAGCAGTCATTAGTAGTATCCCAGTTTTCTTTGGATAGCTATTCGGAATGAGAGTTGATAGCCCAAAGCATATGCATGCTTTTATGGTTTCATATTATTTTTAAGCTTTATTGTTGCATACAATGTGACCTGAAGATATTGATACAATTTCAAACTGTCCTCCCTCAGAAACTTTATAGCAATACACAATTAGGACTCATTTAAAAGAAATTAATCTAGCTCTGTCCAAGACTGCTGTCCTCCATGAAGTTATAGCAAAAGCTTAGTATTTCTTCTATCTAAAAACAAACTTTTAACAGAGTACATTGATCAGGGGCTGTTAAGGAGCCATCTATGGGAAAAAAAGAAATGCATTATCTTTGCTATTCCATTTGAGGCATCTTTATCAAGTGAGAATAAAAATGAGGAAGAAAATTCATGAAAGAACACCGTGACGTGACGGCTTAGGGCAGGAGGGGAGTGTCTTGTTGGTCACGGAGATAGTGGGGGTAAGAGTGTTGAGATGACTATGAAGTATGCAGAGGCCACTGGCCTTACGTAGCTCTTGCTGAAAGAAATTCCTCTTTCTATTCCAACAGGTGCCTCTTCAAACCTCACTCAACTCCATGAAGGCCATCACAAAAATACACAGTTTTATTTTTATCAAATTTTAGTGCCTGAAGGTATAATGCTTCCTCATTGTTTTCACTTCTGCTCTTCAAACCCTCACTTAGGAATCTGCAAGAAAGTCACCATTCCATCGGTCAGCTAAGCACTAAGTTCTCTGTGATGAGCATCAACCACTAATAGGCTACAGATCGAACACAGGAGGGCTCCTTAATCATGAAGAGTTTTAGTTTCAATTTATTCTATAGAGGAATATAAATCAGGTGTGAGGATATATTTAGGGATCCAGCATACAGATTAGAGAAAGTTAGTTGACTGGTTACCCAGGTAATGAGTAATTACATAACAACAGGAAAAGTACTGACGTGATGATTTGTTATGTGACCAAGGGTTAGGTTACTAACCATGATAACCGTCTACAGCTCTATGTTCGATTTTTCCAGTCTTCCCTGTTATTTGAGCCCTGAGGGCTAGTCAGAATAGGAGAGCTCCAAGAGTATCAGATCTGGGTACAATTTTGCCATCCTGTGGCAAAAAAAAAAAAATCTGTAGAAAAACATCCTCCCCTGAGAAACTCAGTTTAGCCAACACATTGCTAGCTGAAATTCCTAACTGTGAGAAAGAGTAGCAAAGTTGCTAATCAGAATTCAAAGAAGGTGGAAACAATGTGATAATTTATACTGAAGGCTAAATTTAAAAGCAAGCTATACTAATACTAACCCCAAAATCTACTTAGCCCCTTCTCACATTTTTATTTCTTCCTGTGTAAATATGTACTGGGATGGCCAAGAAGTTCATTCAGGTTTTTCCATAACATCTTACAGAAAAACCCAAACGAACTTTTTGACCAACCCAATACCTCTTTTCCCTTTCTGCTTCTAATTTCTTTTCTATTGTATCTCTTTCATTTTCTCCTATTTTTCTCTTTTGTCACTTTTTTTCTGCTTCTCTCACTCTTTCCTTAACTTCATTATCTTCTTATTCCCCCCCTCCACTTTTTGTCACCTTCCCACAAGTCATTAACTGGCCTTTATCACAATATTAAGTATATTTTTATTATTGGCCAATAGTGTTAAAGACCGCTTTTGTTTCTTATTCCTTGGTCTTAATATAAAATTCAGATTAACTGAATGTTTCACATACAAATTCAAGTTATCTAACGTTTCCTGAACACTTGGTTTAGAGTGGGACTGGCAACTCTACATTTTTACCAGACATCACAGGTGATTCTGATGTGGGTGTTCGGTAGATCACACTTACTGAAATCCTTTCTTATCTTTCTTATCTTTTTTTTCTTTAAATTTATTTATTTATTTTTGGCTGCGTTGAGTCTTCATTGCTGCGCACAGGCTTTCTCTAGCTGCAGCAAATGGGGGCTACTCTTCGTTGCAGCATGCGGGCTTCTCATTGCTGTGGCTTCTCGTGTTGCGGAGCACAGGCTCTAGGCGCGCCGGCTCAGTAGTTGTGGCTCCTGTCAGTAGTTGTGGCTCATGGGCTTAGTTGCTCCGCGGCATGTGGGATTTTCCCAGACCAGGGCTCCAACCCGTGTCCCCTGCATTGGCAGGCAGATTCTTAACCACTGTGCCACCAGGGAAGTCCCTCTCATCTTTTTTTATTGTCAATACTACCTTCCTTGTTACCAATTTCTAAACCTCTTCTTTTCTTCTTAAACCCCAATATCCACTATCTATAGATGACCTTGCATATTACTTTACAGAGAATAAGGTAACTATGGTGAATTTCTTCAGTTTCCATCTTTTGACAACCACTAAGAATGTCTCTTGCTATTCTTTATTTTTCCTGAATTCATCCTTGCACCCCTCCTCTTTATATCAGGGGAAAGAGAACCTCTTATCCAAGGCTGACAGTGAGTCTTGCGCACGGATACCATCTGCAATTCCACCATTTGGAAGACAACTCCATCTCCTCCAATTCCCATCATTCTCCCTCCCTCTCTCCCTCCCTTTGTCCCTCTTTTTCACTCTCCCTTCCTCCCTCTCTCTCTTTTCTTCTTGCTCTAATAATTCCTTACCTTTCTTGTTGTGATTGTTGTTATCGTTATTATTATTATTGATATGAAGATTTATCTCTTACAAACTGATAAGCTTCTTGAGCACACCCCACATTTTCATCTTTGTATACCTACAAATCACCTAGTTCAATTCTTCAATGAATCTTGTTGAATAACTAGTTGAATTGGTTGCTTTGTCCTTATGTATGTTCCTCCACAGTGTTTTTCTGAATCACAGACGTGACAATCCCCATCCTGGATTAAGGAATTAGAATGGCAGCTGGATAGCTGTTCAGAAACCAGCAACATTCAGAAAATGTAATAAATGTTCCTATTCACAGTGGCAATTAAATCTGTAAGACATTTAGAAATAACTTTCTCAAGAAATGTGATATTTATATGTAGGAAACCACATCTACTGAAACATAAAAGAAACTAAAAAATTGGAAAGGCATATTTACCTCACTGGGAACTGAAGGAAGAATATCATAATAATGTCATTTTTTCCAAAATTATTTTATACTTTTTCAGGACATTAAAAAGCCAACCCAGATTATGATAATACTTTTCATTACTTGTCCAAGGGGAGGAGGAACCCATGGGAGAGTTCTGCCAATTACCAAGCATGTTCATTTCAATTATACACTTAAGCCCTGGGGAGCTGGCCACTGGATGGGTTTGGGTCCTGAACACAGTGGGTCCACTGTGAGTGAGACCAATATTAGGATTCCATTTATTACTGGCCCCCACTGACTCTAATGGCAGGGGCTATTGCAACACTTTTTTCAACGTCCAAGTGTTCTCCAAATGAGTGTTCCCTTTTCCCCAGTGTATGCTCACCTAAGGAGAAGTCCCTAAGTCACTTTGGAGAAGGATAGGGGAAATCATTACTATAAACACTTGTCATGCTGTCCTAGGATCCTTCCTCAAGGTGACAGTGCATCTTTTTTAGGCAACTCTGAAAATTGCCTAGTTCAGGTCAAAATCATGCATCATGAGTTAGGGCTAGGGCCCTCAGCCTCTGATCATCCAGCTTCATTTCTTTTGGTTAAATAAATTAAGCATATCCTTATTGGCTGCCCACTATCTTGCCTGTAGGAATACTGTGTTCTGTTAACTATCTTTACAGCTCTATGCGGGTCAGGGCCCTTGGCTGTCACTCTGAAACTGCTACTCATTATGATTATTCTAATCATTTTGCTTCTGCTGGTTACATGCTGCCATTTTTGCCTCTGTTATTTCAGAATCCTTTCATACTCATTGCCACTAGGGCACCCAATTCTAGAATAGCCCAGGATTGCAGCAGACAGCCGCCACTGATCTTCTCAATGATCCTAAGGTCCCCTTCACCTTATTGCTTTAACAAGGTATCCACCATCTAAACACAGTTGACTAGTGCTTTAGCTGCTCACCTCTGAGCCTTTTAATCCCTTCTGTCACCATCTGCCATGGCAATTCTGGGCACTTCTCCTTCATTTAGTATGAGCTATCACTTTTTCCAAGCTTTCAACAACCATTCTAGAAGCATACTAGTGTTGTCTCCTGGAGTCCTGGCCAGGTCAGTTAAATCCCATGTGTTGGGAAAATGCTCTCATACTGATAAACTCTCTTTTCTCCAATTTTATATTCTATCTTCTTGATTCAGCATCCTCAAAATCCAGTCCCATACACACTCTCCTGGCTTTTGGATGGGGACTGTTCCTTGGGAGAGGGTAACCTTGGGCAAGGCAGCTTTGTTTAGTAGAGGGCAATTTTAGCATCCACTAATGATTCTTGCTGGAAATAATTATTATCATGGCTGCTGAAAGGAGGTTTTCCAATTCCTTCATCACTTTAGTTTACATATTTCTAACACCCCAATATAACAAAACAGAGAAAATAGAGTGCATATAATATTTGAAAGAGAAAATATAATCCCCAAAATGAAAAATGTGATATATCTCCAAGAATCAAAGAAATGCAAATTATGAGTATTTCACTGAAGAAAATTGCAATTTAAAAAAATATCATACTCATTTTTGGCAAGGGCGTAGTGAAATGTGAATTCTCATTTCCTTGTGAAGGGAGTGTAAACTTGTACAATTTAACTCTGTGTATTGAGAAACAGGTAATTCCTTTTCTAGGAACTTCAAAAATTCCTTTCCATCTCAGTGTGCTTCCTTTTTTCCTCTTAAATTCAGATAAAATTAAATTTATACTTTTAATAAAAAGTTTTCTAAGTATATATCATCTCACCTGTCTTAGTAGCTCAGGCTGTCATAACAAGTACCTGAAATTTTCTTCCTTGCAGTTGTGGAGGCTGGAAAGTCAAGATCAGGATTCCAGCACAGTTGCTCTCTGATGAGGGGTGTCTTTCTGGCTTATAGATGGCCATCTTCTCACTCATGTTCACATGACAGAGAGTGCAAGAGCAAGGAGGAAGGAGAGAGAGAGAGAAAGAGAGTGGGAGAGAGACCTTCCTCTTCTTATAAGGACACAGTCCTAACAGATAAGGGCCCAACCCTCATGACCTCATTTAACCTTAAGTACCTCCTAAAGATCCTGTCTCCGGATACAGATACCCTTGGGGGTTAAGGCTTCAACATATGAATTTTGAGGGGACAAAATTTAGTCTATAGCATCATCCCTTAAAATAATTACCTTTAAATATCTACCCTACTATTGGTATATTTGCAAAGAGAGTTGTCAGAAATAATATTTACATAACATTAACTTTGGTGATTCCTGAATGATAAGAATTTTTTATTTTGGCTTTCCTCTGCACTTTTCTATCTATTGCTTGAATGTTTTTACAGTTACTTTTTTAATTACAAATTTTAAAAAACAGTGTCTTTTCAACAGTACCCTTTTTGTTTGCTATCACGTAGGCCTGATAGTGATGAAAGACTTCTTCATTGCCATGAAGACTCTTTGCCTCTAATTTATCAGTGTTTCTCAAATGTTCCCACCGAACACTCTTATGAACACAAGAGAGGAGGAAGAGGTATGCAGTGGAAGGAATTTCTGAGGATATAACCAGAGGTATCCTATGTCAAGTATGAAATTTTTTAGAAGTCTTATGTTGTAATCTTTAATTGATTTTTCCATTTTACTCCATAATAGAGACCTGTTTGTTTCTGTATAGAAATAATACCTAAAATTACTTACCCTTGAGTAAAATTCCTGTTCAAGGAAAACATATCATCATTTATCCTGGAGTTTTAAGTGTCCCTTGATTCAATCAGCTTACATCTGGGGGCACTCTTATGAGAGGTATTGGCCTAAGTTAATTATTAAAACTATCATTTGCCTGGACCTCTACAAATTGTAAAATACTTCCACATGAATTGGGCCTCTCAGCATCCTCTTTTCCAGGTTAAGTCTACTTTACCTAATCTTTAATCCTGAAATCCCTCCAGGCTCAGTCTTAGGTCCCTTTCTCTTGTAATTTTATATTCTGTCCCTAGATGATCACTTTTTTTTTTTTTTTTTACCATGGTTTCAATTACCTTGTACATTCCAGCGATACCCAAATTTACATCTTCAGAACCACCTACACAAGTAACTGCTTGCTTGACATCACATCTTGGGTGTCTCACAAGTATTTTAAGCTTTAAATATACAATATGGAATTCATGATCTTCCTCCAAATCTTGCCCTTCTGCATTCAAAAGCACCACCATCCATCTAGCTGTGCAAGCCAGAAACCGGTATTATTGATGACATCTCAGTATCCACACCTAATATATCACCAATGTTTATCAGCTTCTAAAAATGCCTCTAGTTAGTCTATTTCTCACAAGTTCACTACCACCATCACCACCACCATAGCTTCCTAGTCAAAGTTATCATCATTTTTTCCTGGCTACTGAAATAGACATTTACATTTCTATTTTGATGTCTGGTAGGCATCTCAAAATTGATGTCCAAACAGAACTTTTGACCATTCACTCCAACCTGTTCTTTTCCCATCTTCTTCATGGGAAATGGCATCAACATAAGTCCAGTTTCTCAGGTGAAAAGTGAAGAGAATTCTAGATTCCCCATCTTCTCTCACACCCTATACCTAATTCTCATTGTGTTCTGCTGACTATACCTTTAAACTATATGTCCATTTCATCTTTTCTCTTCATTTCCATTGTTAACACAGTATTTATTCAAAGCCACCATCACCTCTCAACTGGATTACTGCAGAAGCCTCCTAACAGGTCTACCTGCTTCTACTCTAGTCTCCTTGCATTCTACTCTCAATGAAATTCTTTTTAATACTATATATAAGATAATGGTGCAACCATACATGGAACTGACCACACTTAGAAAAAAATCCTTCAAGTCCTTATATTATCTGGTCTGTTTACCTCCCTGACATCACCTCTTACCACCTCTCTGTGTTTCACTAGACACATTGGCCTTCTTTCTGTCCCTGAAACTTTGGAAGCTTGTTCCCACTTTAGGGCCTTTTATACTGGTGTCTTCTCTGCCTAGAATGCATTTATACCAGTTTCTGGCATGGTTCACTCCTTTACTTCATTCATATCTCTGTTTAAATGCTGTCTCCTCACAGGGGCATCCTCTAGCTATGCTAGTACCTCCCAGTCACTTCACGTGCTCTTACCCTTCTTTTTTTTTTTTTTCAGTAAACCCTAAATTATATATCTTTATTTGTTTACATGTTTATTGTTTATTGTCTGTTGTCCATATCCCTCACAAAGGCAGGGACTTCATGTATCTCATTCACCACTATATCCTCATTATCTAGCATACTGCTTGCAAATAGCTGGTGCTAAGTAAATGTTTCTTGAATGAATGAGTGAATAAATGAATGACAACCTTATGAGTTAGGACTGATATTAATGTATACTTGTTTTCCAAATAAGTAAATGAAAGCACTAATGTTCATCCCAGGTTTTATAGAGCATTGCCTTCTTCCAAAGAAAATAGTAACAGCTTACATTACTGAGCTCATACTACATGCTAAGCATCATTCTAAGCACTTTATATATATTGTGACAGTCCTCTTAACAACCCTGTGAGGTAGGTACTATTGTTTTCCTCATTTATTAATGAGGAATCTGTACAACTGAGTAACTCAGAAACTTACCCAAGGTTACAAAGCTAGTAAAGAGTAGATCTAAAATGTGAATCTAAGCATTTCTACTTTGGAGCCTGTGCTCTCACATACCTTATTAAATGTGTTAAATAAATTAATAAAGGTGAAGCACTTAAAACAGTGTCTGGCACATAAGTGTTTGTGAAGTAGATATGAGTATTATTATTTTGCTTTGTTGGTAAAGTATTGTTCAAATATTTTCCCCATGTTTATTGA
The DNA here is from genome assembly GCF_009873245.2 of Balaenoptera musculus. Classification (NCBI taxonomy): domain Eukaryota; kingdom Metazoa; phylum Chordata; class Mammalia; order Artiodactyla; family Balaenopteridae; genus Balaenoptera; species Balaenoptera musculus. Next base: position 64,991,664 of record NC_045785.1, read on the forward strand.
TTCTACCAGTTTGTGGTTTGCCTTTTTGTTTTCTTAATGATGTTTTTCAATGAGCAAATATTTTTCATTCTGATGAACTCCAATTTATCATTTTTTTCTTTTATGTTTTGTGCTTTTGTTTTATCTAAGAAACCTTTGCATATGCCAGAGCATGAAGATTTTCTCTCCTATGTTTTTTCTAGAAACTCTAGAGCTTTAGATCTATATTCCTTTTTTCTCATGAAGATATTGAGTTGATCCACTACCATTTGTTGAAAAGGCTTTTGTTTTCTCCATTGAATTGCCCTGGCTCCTTTGTAGAAAATCAATTGACTATATACGCATGGATCTATTTCTAGACTTCCATCTCTTCTTTTGATCTGTAAGTCTTTCTCTTTGATAATACCAAACTGTCTTGATTAAGGTAGCCTTACAGTATGTCAGTACAGTTATTAGTCCTTTAAATGTTTGAAACAGTAACCACTAACTTGGCTATTTAAATTTAAATTAATTAAATAAAATAAAATAAAATTAGAATTTCAGTTTTTTAGGTGCAAGAGCCTTGTTTCAAGTGCTTAACAGCCACATGAAACCAGCGACTGCTATATAGGACAGCACATAACTATAGAACACATCCATTACCACAGAAACTTTTATTTAACAGTACTGTAGAAACTCTTGAAATCAGGTAGAACTTTATTCTTACTTTAAAAAATTGTTTTGGTTATTCTAGGTTCTTTGTACTTTCATATGAATTTAGAATCAGAGAGTCCACTTCTACAACAAAGCTGGTAAAATTTTGATTGGGATTGCATTGAATCTATAGATCAATTTGAGATGATCTGCAATGTTATCAAGTCTTCCAATTCACAAATATGGTATATTTCTCCACTTACATAGGTCTTCTTTCATTTCTCCCAGCAATGTGTTTTGTGTGTTTTCATATACAGGACTTGGACATCTTTTATTGTACATTGTTTTTGGCATTATTTAAATAAAATTTTATAAATTTCATTTCCAATTATTTGCTATCAGTATATAAGAATACTTTTTGTATACTAATCTAATATCCTTTGAAACTGCTAAATTCACTTATTAGTTCTAGCAACTGCTCTGTAGATTTCCAAGAATTTTCTACATAAATAACATATCAACTGCAAATAAGAACAACTGTATGTTTTCCTTTCTGATCTTTATGTCTTCTCAATCCTTTTCTTGACTTATTACAAAGCTGGTGTCTCTAGTACAATGTTTAAAAGAAATGTTGAAAGTGAGCATCCTTATTTGTCTACAATTTGGGGGGGGGGGGAAATGCCCTGTATCAGTTTAAGAAAGTTCCCTACTGTTCCTATTTTTCTGAGAGTTTTTACTATGAATGTTAATGCTTTTCCTGAAAATATTGAAGTAATCACGTGGGCTTTTTCCTCCTTTGGTCTGTTAAAATGATTAACTACGTTGACTAATTTTTATATGTCAAACCAACTTTGCATTCCTTCTGAGATAACCCAACCTCATCACCATGTCTTAACTTTTTAAATATATTGCTGTATTTGTTTTGCTAATATTTTGTTAAGAATTTTTATATCTATATTATTGAAGAAAGTTGGTCTATAAATTTCAGTTTTTGGGAATATCTTTGTCAGATTTTGGTATTAGGATGGCCTTATAAAATGAGCTGGGCAGGATTCTTCATTCTCTGTTTATTGAAATGTTATGTAAGACTGCAGTTATTAGTCCTTTAAGTGTTTCAGAGAATTCACCAGTGAAACCAACTTGGGCCTGAAATTTTCTCTTGGGGAAGAGTTTTGGTAACAAACTCGATTTTTAAAATAAATATAAGTCCATTTAAATTCTCCTGGTTTTTTCTTATGTCAATATTAGTAAGTTGATCATTCAAGAACATTTTATTTAAGTGATCAATTTTGTTGCCAGGAAGTTATTCATAGTATTCTTTTAATGTCTGCAGACTTATGGTAATAATTCCCTTTTCATTCCTAATATTGATAAATTGTGTTCTCTTTTATCTTGATCATTTTAGATACAGGGTTGTCAATTTTGCTGATCTTTTCAAAGAATCACATTTTGGGTCTGTTAATATTTTCTATTATCTACTTTCATTTTGTTGACTATTTTTCTTTATTGCTTCCTTCATTCTATTCTTTTGGCTTACTTTGTTGATCTTCATCTGACCTCTTACAGGGGAAATTTAGGTCACCAATTTTAGATATTCTTATCTAAAATAAGAATTTAAAGTGATGCTTTCCTCTCAGTACAGCTTTAGCTACATCCAACAAATTTTGATATGTTGTATTTTTTGTTGTCATCAGTACAAAACATACTGTAATTTCCCTTATAATTTTCTCTTTGACTCATGAATCATTTAGAAATATGTTGTATACTTGCAACATATTTGAGGTTTTCCTAGATTATTAATACTATTTATAAATAATTGATTTATTGTCAGAGGATACAGTCCATATAATTCTGATCCTTTAAAATTTATTGAGGCTTGTTTACGGTACAATGATTTTCTTAATGAATTTATCGCATGCACTTGAAAAGAATGTGTATTCTGCAGTTGTTGGATGTAGTATTCAATAAATGTCAGTTAGTTCAAGGCTTTTAATAGTGTTGATCAAATCTCCTATGTATTTACTGATATTTTCTCTATTTGTGGTTTTATATTTCCTTGATGTCTAAAGATATTCTTTTCATGTGCTTAATGGTTATTTATAACTTTTTTGTGAGTTATCTGTTCAAATCTCTTGGCCATTTTTCATCACACTGCAATAAGTTTGTCATTATTCAGTTATAAAATTTCTCTCTATACTCTGGATATGAATACATTGTCAGAGATATGAATTGTTAATATTTTCTTCAAGTCTATTACTTGATTTTCATTTTCTTAATGATATTTTTTAGAACAGAAGTTTTAAATTTTGAAGAATTCCGTTTCATCAATTTTTTTATGATTTGTGCTATTTTTGTCCTGAGAAATCTATATGGTATCCAGGCTCATGAAGATTTTTTTTCTGTTTTTCTTGAGAAGGTTTATAGTTTTATCTTTAATGTTTAGGCCTCTGATCCATTTTGAGTTCATTTTTATATATGATATGAGGTAAGGTTCCATATATGTTGAGTTTTCCATATATATTGAGCTTCTCCTGAATAATTTGTTAAAAAGACTCTTCTTTCCTCATTGAATTACTTTGGCAATGTATAGAAAATCAGTTGACTAGGGGTCTTTTTCTGGACTCTCCATTGTGTTCTACTGATCTGTGTTTTTATCCTTAGGTCAATACCACAGTGTTTGGACTGCTGTAGCATTATAATATGCCTTGAGATGAGACAATATAACTGTTCTTAACTATATTCTTATTCAGGACTATTTTAGATATCTAGGTTACTTGCATTTCCATGTAAATTTCAAAAGAAATTTGACAATTTTTAACAAAAAGATTTGCTAGGATTTTGTTTGGGATTGCTTTGAATCTATAGATAAATTTGGAGACAAGTGACAACAATGTTGAGTTCTCTAATTTATAAAAATACATATCTTTAAATTGGTTTAGGTTTTTTTCAATTGCATAAGTGTTTGCTAGTTTTCAGTTTATAGAACTTGTACTGTTTTATTAAATACAATTTTACATCTTATTTTCTATACTACTGTAAATGGCATTTTTTTCATTTTCAAATTTTAATTTCCAATTGTTTCAGTCTTATATATGGGAATGCAACTGGTTTCTATATATTGACTTTGTATCCAGTGACCTTGCTAAGCTCATTTATAAGTTCTAGTAGCTTTTCTTTAGTTTTGTTGGGATTTTCTGTTTACCCACTCATGGTGTCTATCAATAAGAGAGTTTTATTTCTTTCTTTTTAATCTGCATGTCTTTCTTTTACTTGCCTTAGATGTTTAATAGAATCTTGGGGGAAAGCATTCAGTCTTTCACTCTTAAGTATGAAAACCTGTAGATTTTCTGCAAACATGCTTTGTCAAACTCTGGAAGTTCCCTTCTGTTCCTATTTTGAAGAGAGTTTTTTTATTTTATTTTTTAACCAATCATGGAAATTGAATTTTGTCAAATGATTTTTCTATATCTACTAAAATAATATATTTTGGTTTTTTTAATTCAATTAATATGAGTAATTACATAAACTGATTTTCAAATGTTAAATCAACTTTGCATAATTGTGATTAAACCCACCCAATCATGATATAGTGTCTTTCTATGTGTTGCTTTTTGCTAATATTTTGTTAAGGATTTTTGACTCTCTGTTCACAAGGGATACTGTTTTATACTTTTCTTTTCATGTATTTTCCTGATTTTGGAAACAGGGTAATGTGGGCCCCATAAAATGAGTTAAAAAATCTTCCCTCCTCTTTGGTTTTCTGAGAATTTGTGTAGGACTGACATTATTTCTTCCTTAAATATTTGATAGTAGGGTTTTGTTTTTAATAGATGTCAGGCACCAATATGATGAAACACATGCTATATAAACATGTAAATGTATAGAAATGCAACAGATTTTGGTGTATTAATTTTGTATCTTGCAACTTTACCAAATTCATTGATTAGCTCTAGTAGTTTTCTAGTAGTGTCTTTAAGATTTTCTACGTATAGTATCATATCATCTGCAAAACAGTGATAGTTTTACTTCTTTTCCAATTTGGATTCCTTTTATTTCTTTTTCTTCTCTGATTGCTGTGCTAGGGATTCCAAAACTATGTTGAATAAAAGTGGTGAGAGTGGCAGCCTTGTTTTGTTCCTGGTCTTAGAGGAAATGCTTTCAGCTTTTTACCGTTGAGTATGATGTTAGCTGTGGGTTTGTCATATATGGCCTCCATTATGTTGAGGTATGTTCCCTTTATGCCCACTTTCTGGAGAGTTTTTACCATAAATGGATGTTGAATTTTATCAAAAGCTTTTTCTGCATCTATCGAGATAATTGTATGGCTTTTATTACTCAATTTTTTAATGTGGTGTATCACACTGATTGATATTCGAATATTGAAAAATCCTTGCATCCCTGGGCTAAATCCCACTTGGTCATGGTGTATGATCTTTTTTTTTTTTTTAAAGAAATTCACGTTCTTTTATTTATTTATTTATGACTGTGTTGAGTCTTCGTTTCTGTGCGAGGGCTTTCTCTAGTTGCGGCAAGTGGGGACCACTCTTCATCGCGGTGCGCGGGCCTCTCACCATCGCGGCCTCTCTTGTTGCAGAGCACAGGCTCCAGACGCGCAGGCTCAGTAACTGTGGCTCACGGGCGCAGTTGCTCCGTGGCATGTGGGATCTTCCCAGACCAGGGCTCGAACCCGTGTCCCCTGCATTGGCAGGCAGATTCTCAACCACTGCACCACCAGGGAAGCCCGTGTATGATCTTTTTAATCTATTGTTGGAGTCGGTTTGCTAGTTTTTTGTTCAGAATTTTTGTGTCTAAAAATAATAAATGTTGGAGAGGGTGTGGAGAAAAAGGAACCCTCCTGCACTGTTGGTGGGAATGTAAAATGGTATAAACACTATGGAAAACAGTATGGAGGTTCCTTAAAAAACTCAAAATAGAGTTGCCATGTGATCCCTCAATCCCACTCCTGGGCATATATCTGGAGAAAACTATAATTAAAAATATACATGCATCTCAATGTTCATTGCAGCACTATTTACAATAGCCAAGACATGGAAGAAACCTAAATGTCCATTGACAGATGAATGGATAAAGAAGATGTGGTATATACATATACAATGGAATATTATTCAGCCATGAAAAAGAATGAAATAATGCCATTTGCAGAAACATGGATGGACCTAGAGATCATCATACTAAGTGAAGTAAGTCAGATAGAGAAAGATATCATATGACATCGTTTATATGTGGAATCTTAAAAAATAGATCCAAATGAACTTCTTTACAAAACAGAAATAGACCCACAGACATAGAAAACAAACTTATGTTTGCCAAAGGGGAAGGGAGGGGAAGGGATAAATTAGGAGTTTGGGATTAACATATACACACTACTATATATAAAACAGATAACCAACAAGGACCTACTGTATAGCACAGGGAACTATACTCAATATTTTGTAATAACCTACAAGGGAAAAGAATCTGAAAAAGAATATATATATATGTGTGTGTGTATATATATATATATATATATATCTGAATCATTGTGCTGTACACCTGAAACTAACACAACATTGTAAATCAACTGTACTTTAATTTAAAAAAAGCATGTAAATAAAAAATATTGTTCCAATTATATAATAGTATGCATTTTTATCTCTCTCACTATATTAAAATGATTCATATTCTCATCAGATTTTTTCTTGGATTAGCATACAATTTATTCTGATTTCTCGTAGAATTGGGGGAGGCCAGTCCACTAATAGTAGACACCCTCAAAGCATTACTAAGAGAGGAAGAGAAGGAAAAGCAACAGGGTTCACATTTACTCTTTTGTGACCCTATATATATAAGTGCTAATTTTTATGTGACATTCATACCAAGTTCAGGTCTGAGATTTAGGGCAATTTCAGTGAAACTGCCCTAAATCTACCTCCTCATCATGCCTTTTATTTTAAATACATCAAACCTAAATAAACTGGAAGATTATCATTTGACTGTCAACATTAATAACAAAATCAGAACCAGGGATGGAAAAAAGGATGAACATATGATCAATATTTCTTATAGGTGATTCTCTATGTTTTATGCAGGAAATGAAGCTACATATAAAGAGATTAAGTAGGTCATGATGATATCAATATCATCAAATATCAATGATGATATTTTAGGTCATCATTCAAAGAAAGAAATATTTATTATTATAGTTTAGTATAATACTTTCTATGTCATAACTTAACACTTTTATTGCTAAATTTTTTTTAGTTAAACATTGAATTTCTAACAAATTATGTCCAAATAATTAAGGCTGCTGGGAATAAAGTATTCTTGAAGAATGTTTTACAATTTCAAACAAAAATTTCAAAAAACAAAGAGTTTCTATTTTACTTTCTTCCCTTCCTAATATCTACAAGTAAATAAAAATTACTTGCAGGTGTTTTTGGAGAAGTGCGGCAGATATGTAACTTTTATTTAAAAAAAAAAAAAAAAAGAGGGAGGACCAATAAACCTAACTTCAAAGCCTCTGTCAATATTGAGTCTTCCAGTCAGCTTCAGACACTTTGCTTGAAGGAAACTGATGTGCTGGTTTTCAGAGCTTTAGAGTTGGCAGAGTGCTTGTAAAAAACTCACATCCAATTTATGCTTTGTGTCCTACCCCTTACAATACATTGGGGCCATACTGCATTAAAACACAAATTTCATGCAAATAGTTGGTCCAGCAGCTCTGGGAAACAAATACTGTATTATAAAACAGTATACCCTGTGTTCTTTGATTGCCATTCATTAACACAGTTTCCAGTGACAGTGGCATTTCCAACTAATGCAGAGTTGAAAGCAGACCCTGTACGGAATCCCCTTCTTCTTCTGCACCTGGTTTCCCCTCCCCCTTCCCTGCCAGTCCCTCCACAGTGGGGGGCGGCCCAGGCCTGGTTCCTGTCACTAGCCAGGCTACAGTCTCAAATCCCAAGCCTGTGTTCTGGTTTCCCTCTGGGTCTTACTAGAGGTTTATCGACAAAACACAGGCTCCTCATAATCTGTTTGAAAAGCCCACTGTGTTCAACAGGAAGATATGAACATCCTTTAGTGGTGAATACAGTGCTGTGTGTTGTCATTATGGAGAAAATGTTCTACAAGTGTGTGTATGGAGGGAAGTGAACTGGGGGTGGGGGGGGTGGGATGTTTTCACTCTACTAGTGAAATAACCTCCTCTCTGCCAAAAACCTAAGATCTGGTCCCCTTTGCGGAACTCTCTCTCTAGTTTTTACTTTGGAAGCCATCTGCTCTCTCCATGAGTATTGGCTCCCCAGGGAAATCCTGACCTCTCAAAGTCTCGGCCTCATGTCCAGGGGAATTCCATACCCAAGCCAGCCAAGACTTGACTTATCCTTCTTGGAGAGAAGATTTTGTGGACTCAGCACTTTGCATGTGTTTAGTCTTTGGGCCAAAGATAAAACTAAGCTTTCTAATTGTGCAAATAAGTACCAAATATTCATTCTCTCTCCTTCTCCCCACCTCTCTCTCTCTTATATTTAAGAAAGTCATTATCATATAGTGTAAATAGTACCTGAATTTCAGTTTCAGTTCTGCCAGTTAACCACCACATGACCTACGACAAGTTGTACATGAAACCTGGATATTGAATGGGCTGATCTCAAGAGGATATGAGCAGAAAAGCAAAACAACAAAAATCAAATAAGATGACTTTACTATTTTTCGCTGCTGTCCCTTCAGACTTACTCTGTGGGCTATTTCTTCCTCGCCACTAACAGTGGTATCTTGGCAGGAACTTTCAAGTATGCTCAGATATGCAAGTACTCCAGTCACTTTTATGAATATTCATAGTCTCACTACAGGACTAAAAATGTCATAATCACTGCTCCTTATTCTTAGCATTGCCACTACCCCTTACATCATCCTTCTACCTGAGTTTGGTATTGCTTTAGACCTGGAGTCCAGAATGGGAAGAGTGTGCTCTTGACTTCTCTCTTTTCTCCACCTTCTCTTCCTCTCACTGTTTTCAGGCCTTCTCTGAATCTATCAGTCTTTGAGGTGGGGTAATGAGGGAGGACAAGTAAGCAACAGGAAAGGTCTTACTTGAGTGGCATGGAAGTAACCTGTGATGGAACCCTCTGAGGGTGGCAGTGTTCCAAAACCAATTCTTCCTCTTAAGGGATGCTTTTGTGAGTTCTTCAAAAACAGCCCACTGGATCTTTCCAATCGCAACTTTCTTGTTTCTTACTTATCACTTGTTGGCTGCTTAAAATTCTTTCTTCAGCCTTTGAGCAGGTGGAAGAAATATCTCTCATTGGTGTCACACCTCCATCCACACAATTTGTTGGGGAGGGGAGTGGAATTCAAAGTAGCTTCATATTGCCTCTCTCTCATGTGGTCCATATCTGATCCACAAGAAAAACTCATACATCCTTGTCCTATCATGTTGTTGATAGAAGAGCTTTTTTTCCCAAGGTAGTCCTCTTTTTCTCTGTTCTACTGCCTTGGGCCAGTCTGTCTCCAGCTTCTCTTGCCGTCCTGATGTTTCCAGATTATAGGATAGTAGGTCAACCCCTATAAGTAATTCCCTTGAACTCCTCTTTCTTATTTAGATCAGGGGGAGGAGGAAGCACCCCTTCTATCCCATAGGAGTGGAAATACACAAAACATCAACAGCTTTCTCCAGAGTAATCCTCTCCCAGCCACTTTGGTTTCATTTTTTAAAATCTTCATGGTGGATGATGGCTCAAGATCTCAAAATCAGGTCTATATAACTCCAAATCCTGTACTCTGAGTAAGTAGGTAATATATATTACATCGTTTAATAAAACTTGATAGCTCTCAAAAAGGAAATTACAATTGATGGGGAACAAAGACTTATGGATAGATTCAGGTTAGGCATTTTTGGCAGAAATGCCACAGAGGTATCCTTCTTAGTGCATCATATTAGGAGGCAAATTGTGTCTATTTTTCCTATCACTGTGGAGGTTAACTTTGAGCACAAAGTAATGTGTGCCAGGTTTTTTCACTATAAAGTTACTATTTATCCTTTGTAATGAATAAATCTCACATTGGAAGATATTTTGACTATGTAAATATCCACATTTCTCGTCAAACTTTCACTCACTAGTTTCAGAATCCATTGATGATTCTTGCCTGAAACAATTATTACTGCATTAGTAACAAAATGATAGTAAATTAGTATATTTTTAATAAAGTAACATATAAAGTAAAGAAGCGACAACATTAAAAAAAGAGAGGCTTAGAAAAAAATACCAGATTTGAAAAACAAAGAGAATGACTAGAAATGAAAGACAACATCATTGAAATTACCAAGCCAATGAATTAATTAAATACATATTAAACACAGCTGAAAAAAGAACTAATATACTAGAACATGGATCTGTGATTATTCAGAATCTAGTCCAGTGAGATAAAGAGATAAAAAATTTAAAAGAAAATAAAGAGAAGTGGAAAATAGAATAAGAAAATTATAGATGCTTAATAGATGTTTCAGAACATAAAATTATTAAGTGTTTCTGAAGGAAAAAAGGAAAGAGAAGTAATTTTCAAATAGACAGTGACTGAAAGTTTTCCAAAGTTGTTAAAAGTCATGAATACTCAGACTCAGGAAATGTAACAAGCAGGATAAATAAAATTAAATCCACACTACATGGATCTTAGTGAAACTGCAGGACATCAAAAACTAAGAGAAATTTAAAGAAGAATAAACTATACAAAAAGGACAGATTTGCTATACAGATTGAAAATTCAACTGACAGCATACTTATCAACAACAACAGTAGAAGTCAGAACACAATGGAATAATATCTCAAGCTGAGAAAATTACTGTCAACATAAAACTCTATATCCAGTCAAACAATCATTCAAGAGTGAAGTTATAGAAAGATTTTAAGACAAGAAGATACTGAGAGATTTCACCATTAATAATTTCTCTTTAAAAAAATCTTTAGAAGCTTATGTGTTAGGAAGAATTCTAAGACGGCCCCTTGATATTCACCCCTGTTGTAAACACACCTTCTACTAGGTACACCACTAATCTAATCACAGGTACTACTGTGAAGAGATTTTACTGATGTATTGACATCCTCCAAATAAGTTGGACAGAGAGATTATAACATGAGTCCTTTAAATTTGGGCCTAGGGGTCAGAGACAGAGGAAATCAGAGAGATTCAAAGTATGTGAAGGAATAGAGAGAGGGCCACATGACAAGGGACTGTGGGCAGCCTCTAGGAGCTGAGAGTGACCCCGGCCAATGTCTATAATGGAATGGGAATCTATGTCCTATAATCACAAAGAACTGAACTCTGCCCACATACTGAATGATCTTGGAAGCAAATTATTTCCTAGAGCCTCCAGAAAGCAATGCAGCCCAGCTAACAACCTGATTTCAACCTTTTGAAAAACTAAGCAGAGGTTGAAGCTTTGGTGTGTGTCTGGACTCCTCATCTACAGACATAGAGATAACAGATGTGTGTTGTTTTAAACTACTAACTTTGTAGTAATTTGGTATACTGCCATGGAATACTAAGAGTATAATATAAGAAGATGGAAACTGGAGATATAAAAAAAATCAATGATAAACTTTAAAGAAGCATTGACTATACAAGAAATATAAATAATAGTAATAATGGAGCCATATAAAGAAGTTGGAAATAAAACACTAGCAAAAATTATATTTGAAGCAAAAATTATATTTGAAACAAAAAGATGATCAGCATTAAAAGTTGGAATCTATATGTTGTTTGGTAAGATGCTAAATATATTAACATTAAATTATGTAAACAGGTATACCTATTAAAAATACAAAGGCAGTCACTAAAAATTATAACTTCTTTTTTGTTGTATTGTAGGTAATTTCTTAGATCAATTTTTTTCATACCACATGTTCTCTCTTTAGCTGACTCTAATCTGCTTTTCATCATAATCATTGAGGTTTTTTGTTTGTTTGTTTACATTTTTTCTTTGCTTCATCTAAGGTACTTACCAAAAGAAGACCTAGGGTGTGTTTATTTTTCTATTATAATGTTGAATGTAAAAAATTCTGGAAACATAGGAAATCACAAATAAATCAACCTCCATAATTCACCACTATTAATTACTATATCCCTCTGTATACATAGAGTTTATATAGATAAACACACACACACATATATATATATATATACATGTGTGTATATGTATATGTACATATACACACATACACCCTTATTATAGTTTTATGATTCATACTTTTCTTAGGCAGTTTAGGGTGATATAGTTAAAAAGATAAAGTTTGGAGGCAGAGATACCTGGGTTCAAGTACAGCTCCATCATTTATAAAGCTATGTGAACTTGAGTGAATTATTTAACCTTCTGAGTCTCAGTTTCTTTATCTGTTAAATGGAGAAGATGATGATAGTACTTTCTTCATGGGATGGTCACTGGCTTTTAAATTTCAATGACTATCTTTAATTTCTAAAATGTCCTTTTTCAAATAATCTTGTTCTTTTCTTATAGTGCATTATAATTTCATAAAATTTCTATTTCCTCATTTTACCTCTTTAATCAATTTTAAATATATTTATTTTATAAGGTGTTTTGGGTAGTTGTACCTTTACCAGTTCTTGAGTGAAAATTCTCTTTTTTTGTTGTATTTCTCTACCTTTTGATGAATTGTTTCTTTGGGCAGTCTACATTTTTTTTCATGAGCAAATTTTAGGTCCGTCCAGGTGCTATGTCCTTCTGGTCCATGGCTTCATGAGCTCACATGATTATCATTATGGCTATTGTTCACTCTTAATTCTAACACATATAGGTTCCTTTCCTTGCTTGCTTGGCTGTGTATTAAGTTATTTTATTCAGCACTTCTATGTCTTTGTATTGTCAAAACTATAGGAACTCATCTCCATTAGTAAAATTTTAGACATGACTATAAAAACTGGGAAAAAAAATTTAGAGTGGACACTTAGCTTCCCAGTACACTCAGATGATAGAATGTAAGCACCAACTGTTTCTAGCAAAGGCTGATCTTGACTCACAGACATGTTAAATCATCAGCTCCCCTCTCCTGATTCAAAAGCATACAAGCCACTGTATTAGTTAAGCAAAGCATTCTCATTTACTATCTGAGCTGAGAGAATAAGGAGGGGCCTGGAGATGCTTATGGAGGGCAGGAGCAAAAGTATAGAGTATGAGCTGACTGTTGTAATAGTCTGAGTTCCGAGTTAATCAAGAATTTGCAGGTTTAATGTGCCTTTGCACTTTAACATCTCAGATATTCCCCCAGACGCTTCCCTAGAGAGAAATGCTTAGTGAGTGTTAAGAGAAATGATCAAAACTATTAGAATCACTTTGTGTCATCATGAAACTTTACAAGATACTTGCACACTAGAAATTAGCACTAGTGTAATAACTGTATTACATTATGTGCTAAAGAACAATGTGACTAATAACCAATAGCGGGGCTTTTTATAACATAAAACCACAAGATTGAAAAAAAAGTAATATAATCCACATGTACTGAATAGCTGTAACTTTACAATAAAGACAAGTTACTAAAAAATCTTAAATCATGAATCTGAAAATTATAATGCAACTCAGACAAACATTTCAGTTCCACCCTGAGCCTAAAATAGTCCCTAATGGTGCTATTTTGTGCTTCAGTTTGTAAACACACTTCATAGCATCATTACAGCATGCACGTTTCAGGTGAGGAGCCTTATCTGGAGCATAAAAATTACACTGAAGACCTTATACAACGAATCCCAGGCATCCTAGAAAGACCTTCTCTAAAGAAACATTAACATTAGATGAAGTTAACATAGAATCTGATTTACTTTCCAGCAAGATTGGGAAATGATCTGGCTTGGTGGAGACTTGGTTGTTATCAGGCATACTACACTTAGTTTTACTCCCCTAAAGGGCCTTAAGGGTAGGTTAAATAGTAACAAAATATATTTTTCACAACCATGCTAAGAAACTATTTTTTTCTCCCCTCCTGGTCTTCCAAGATTCAGATCCCAACTAACACTGCCACTTTACTACTCCATGCCCATTTCCTCATCTAAAGATGTAAATAATATTACCTACCTCATGTGCTGGCTGTGAGGATTAAATGAGCTAAACTATAGTTGCTATTATTACTATACTATTATTACTGTACTATAATATTATCACTTTTCTCACTTTAGGCCCTCTGGAAAACAATGATAATGATGATAATGCAAAGTTACTTTACAAGAGCCTTTCTATGAGATGCATCTACTGGGTACTTATATTCATTATATCTTCTTTTTCTAACAATACTAAAAAGGAAATACTTTGATCCCCATTTTACAGATGATGTAAATGTGATTCAGAGACGTTAAATAACTTAACTGTAAGCACATAGCCAGGAAGTTGATTTGAAACCAAATCTGTCTGTCACCAAAAGGTCTATGCTCTTTCTACTCTTTCTGTGGATCCAAGGAAAACATGACCTGAATATGAAAGTGATCCTGGACACTTCTACTTTGCTGGAAGCAAGTCTGGTTGGTATTGAGCAGAGGACATACATACAGCTAATTACTGTAAAGAGGACTGGAAAGAGTCTCAGAGCTTCCACTGACAGAGTCTATGATTGTGAGTCATCTCACCTCTCTGATCCTCATTTTTCTCATTGGTGGAAAGAGGAACTTGAACTGGGCTAGTGCAACTATCCACTTAATTTCTCTGAGTCTCAGTTTCCTCATATATGAAACAGGAATATAAGCTTGCCTGCTCAGGGAAATTGGGAGGTAAAAGTGATTTTTAAAGTGTGTTCTAGTTCTGTGAAAAATGCCATTGGTAATTTCATAGGGATTGCATTGAATCTGTAGATTGTCTTGGGTATAGTGTAGTCATCTTGACAATATTGATTCTTCCAACCCAAGAACGTGGTATATATTTCCATCTCTGATTTCTTTCATCAGCATCTTATAGTTTGCAGAGTACAGGTCTTTTGCCTCCTTAGGTAGGTTTATTCCTAGGTATTTTATTCTTTTTGATGTGATGATAAATGGGATTCTTTCCTTAATTTCTCTTTCTGATCTTTAGTTATTAGTGTATAGAAATGCAACAGATTTATGTGTATTAATTTTGTATCCAGCAACTTTACTGAATGCATTGATGAGCTCTAGTAGTTTTCTGGTAGCATCTTTAGGATTTTCTATGTATAGTATCATGTCATCTGCAAACAGTGACAGTTTTTCGTCTTTTTTTCCAATTTGGATTCCTTTTATTTGTTTTTCTTCTCTGATTGCTGTGGCTAGGAGTTCCAAGACTATGTTGAATAAAAGTGGTGAGAGTAGACATCCTTATCTTGCTCCTGATCTTAGAGGAAATGCTTTCAGCTTTTCACCATTGAGTATGATGTTAGCTGTAGGTTTGTCATAGATGGCCTTTATTATGTTGAGGTATGGTCCCTCTATGCCCACTTTCTGGAGAGTTTTTATCATAAAAGGATGTTGAATTTTACCAAAAGCCTTTTCTGCATCTATTGAGAATAAAAATGGTTATATTTGTATGGAAACACAAAAGACCTCGAATAGCCACAGCAATCTTGAGAAAGAAAAACAGAGCTGGAGAAATCAGGCTCCCTGACTTCAGACTATATTAGAAAGCTACAGTAATCAAAACAGTATGTTACTGGCACAAAAACAAAAATATAGATGAATAGAACAGGACAGAAAACCCAGAAATAAACCCACACACCTATGGTCAATTAATCTACAACAAAGGATGCTTCCATGCCCTGGCTATTGTAAATAGTGCTGCAGTGAACACTGGGGTACATGTATATTTTCGAATTATGGGTTTCTCCACATATATGTCCAGGAGTGGGATTGCTGGATCATATGGTAGCTCTATTTTTAGTTTTTTAAGGAACCTCCATATTGTTCTCCATAATGGCTGTACTAATTTACATTCCCACCAACAGTGTAGGAGGGTTCCCTTTTCTGTACATCCTTTCCAGCATTTATTGTTTGTAGATTTTTTGATGATGGCCATTCTGACTGGTGTGAGGTGATACCTCATTATAGGTTTGATTTGCATTTCTCTAATAGTTAGTGATGCTGAGCATCTTTTCATCTGCTTTTTAGCCATCTGTATGTCTTCCTTGGAGAAATGTCTGTTTAGATCTTCTGCCATTTTTTGATTGGGTTGTTTGCTTTTTTGATATTGAGCTGTGTGAGCTGTTTGTATATTTTGGAGATTAATCCCTTGTCAGTTGCATCATTTGCAAATATTTTCTCCCATTCTGAGGGTTGTCTTTTCGTTTTGTTTATGGTTTTCTTTGTTGCGCAAAACCTTTTAAGTTTAATTGGGTCCCATTTGTTTATTTTTGTTTTTATTTTCATTACTCTAAGAGGTGGCTCAAAAAAGATCTTGCTGCAATTTGTGTCAAAGAGTGTTCTGTCTGTTTTTCTCTCAGGACATGGAAGCAACCTAAATGTGCATCAACAGAGGAATGGATAAAGAAGATGTGGTACATATATACAATGGAGTATTACTCAGCCATAAAAAAGAACAAAATAATGCCATTTGCAGCAATATGGACGGACCTAGAGATTGTCATACTGAGTGAAGTAAGTCAGACAGAGAAAGACAAATATCATATGTTATCGCTTATACATGGAATCTGAAAAAAGGGTACAAATGAACTTACCTACAAAACAGAAATAGAGTTACAGATGTAGAAAACAAACTTATGGTTACTGGGGGGTAAGCGGGGGAGGATAAATTGGGAGATTGGGATTGACATATACACATTACTATATATAAAATAGATAATTCATAAGGACCTACTGTATAGCACAGGGAACTCTACTCAGTACTCTATAATGGCCTATATGGGAAAAGAATCTAAAAAAGAGTGGATATATGTATATGTATAACTGAATCACTTTGCTATACACATGAAACTAACACAACATTGTAAATCAACTATACTCCAATAAAAACTTAAAAAAAATTTTTTTAAACTAAAAAAAAAAAACCTAAACTAAAAAAAATTCTATGACAAAGGAAGCAACAATATACAATGGAGAAAAAGACAATCTCTTCAATAGTGGTGCTGGGAAAACTGGACAGCTACATGTAAAAGAATGAAATTAGAACATTCTCTGACACCATGCACAAAAATAAACTCAAAATGGATTAAAGACCTAAATGTAAGGTCGGATACTATAAAACTCCTAGAGGAAAACATAGGCAGAACACCCTTTGACATAAAGCGCAGCAATATCATTTTGGATCCATCTCCCAGAGTAATGGAAATAAAAACAAAAATAAACAAATGGGACCCAATTAAACTTAAAAGCTTTTGCACAGCAAAGAAAACTATAAACAAAACAAAAAAACAACACTCAGAATGGGAGAAAATATTTGCAAATGATGCAACTGACAAGGGATTAATCTCCAAAATATACAAACAGCTCACACAGCTCAATATCAAAAAAGCAAACAACCCAATCAGAAAATGGCAGAAGATCTAAACAGACATTTCTCCAAGGAAGACATACAGATGGCTAAAAAGCAGATGAAAAGATGCTCAGCATCACTAACTATTAGAGAAATGCAAATCAAAACTACAATGAGGTATCACCTCACACCAGTCAGAATGGCCATCATCAAAAAGTCTACAAACAAGCTGGGATGAAGTGAGAGAGTGGCATGGAGTTATGTATACTACCAAATGTAAAATAGATAGCTACTGGGAATCAGTCGCATAGCACGGGGAGATCAGCTCAGTGCTTTGTGACCACCTAGAGGGGTGGGAT
The DNA here is from genome assembly GCF_009873245.2 of Balaenoptera musculus. NCBI lineage: Eukaryota > Metazoa > Chordata > Mammalia > Artiodactyla > Balaenopteridae > Balaenoptera > Balaenoptera musculus. The sequence goes on from NC_045785.1 coordinate 65,009,067, forward strand.
AGGGAGGGTGGGAGGGAGATGCAAGAGGGAGGAGATATGGGGATATATGTATATGTATAGCTGATTCACTTTGTTACAAAGCACAAACTAACAGACCATTGTAAAGCAATTATACTCCAATAAAGATGTTAAAAAAAATCTACAAACAATAAATGCTGGAGAGGATGTAGAGAAAAGGGAACGCTCCTACACTGTTGGTGGGAATGTAAATTAGTACAGCCACTATGGAGAACAGTATGGAGGTTCCTTTAAAAACTAAAAATAGAGCTACCATATGATCCAGCAATCCCACTCCTGGACATATATCTGGAGAAATCCATAATTCGAAAATATACATGCACCCCAGTGTTCATTGCAGCACTATTTACAATAGCCAAGATACGGAAGCAACCTAAACGTCCATCGACAGATAAATGGATAAAGCAGATGTGGTGTGTGTGTATATATATATATATATATATATATATATATATATATATATATATATATACACATATATATACACACATACACAATGCAATATTACTCAGCCATAAAAAAAAGAATGAAATAATGCCATTTGCAGCATCATGGATGGACCTAGAGATCATCATACTAAGTGAAGGAGGCCAGACAAAGACAAATATATGATAACGTTTATATATGGAATCTAAAAAAAAAAAAAAATGATACAAATGAACTTCTTTACAAAACAGAATAGATCCACAGACATAGAAAACAAACTTATGGTTACCAAAGGGGAAGGGGTAGGGAGGGATAAATTAGGAGTCTGGGATTAACATATGCACACTACTATATATAAAACAGATAACCAACAGGACCTACTGTATAGCACAGGGAACTATACTCAATATTTTGTAATAACCTCTAAGGGAAAATAATCTGAAAAAGAATATATATATGTATAACTGAATCACTTTGCTGTACACCTGAAACTAATATAACATTGTAAATCAACTACACTTTATTAGAACAAAAACAAAAACCTTTGACCTGCTCAGCCTAACAAAACAGGTTCACCAAAAAATAAGAATAAAAATAAAGTGTATTCCAGTTATCTATTGCTGCATAACAACCCACCAAAAACAATGACTTAAAACAATAACTGTTACTCATTTCGATAATGAATCTGGTTTTGATAAGACCCAGACAGACAATTTTTGCTCATGGTATCTCATGGAGTTGAAGTCAGACAGCGACTAGGACTTCAGTCACCTCTAAAGCTTCCTCACTCACGGTGCCTAGGCTGGAAAGACACAAGTATTGGGGGAGTGGAGGAGGTAGGGCTGTTTATCTCTCTCTCCATATATCATCACTCCATGTAGGCAGCCTGAGGATAGACAGAATCCCTACATGGTGGCTTCAGCTCCAACTGCTAGTGTCCCCCACAGAAAACTAGCAGAAGAGGCATAGACGTTCCTCACCCAAACCCAGAAGTTACACAGCATCACTTCTGTCGTGTTGTGTTCATCAAGACAGTCAGCAAGTCCTCCTCAGGTTCATAGGAGGGGACATACACTCCACCTCTTCATAGGAGGAATGTCAAAGAATTGCAGACATCTTTTAAAACCACCACAAATTGCTATAAAGTGTAGGTATTGCTATTATTAATTTTATCCAGGTGCAGATCAGCAAATGTAAAACATTTCATACTGAGTCGATTCTAAGTCTGCCTTTTCCAGATGTGAAATTGTTGTGTTCTCAGGAAATATCCACCAACTTTTATATTAGCCAAAGTAAAACATAACGTGGAAAGAAAATTCTCACAAAAATATTATTACACATGATGCTGTCTCAAGTTAAGTACATGTTTTAAAGCTCATCTGCTTAAAAAAGATTATCCTCTATTTTTTCTGTCTGTTAACATGGATAATAAAGAAGTGACTGTAGTAAGTATACTGGGGCATTTGGTTACTTTTGCAAATGTTAGTGATGCTTTGATCTATGATGTGGGCATTTTAGCTATAAGGTATGCAGCCTGTGGAGCAAGAAAGGTTGGATGTATGAATACTCCTATAAGAGTTAACAGGCTCTTAGATGTATAGCAGTCCCATCACTCATTAAAGATGAAGTTCTGCTGAAGAGCCTAAATGACTTAGCTCAGGCTTTCTGGGAGTTATCTGCTTATCCAAGACTGGAATCCAGGTCTTCTAACTCTTACTCCAGTGCTCATTCTATTATTGTGCACAGTTTTTCAAGATCACTGCAAAACTTTCATGGCTTTCTGCTTGGGTATAAAATGCATTGAAAAGTTTAATATATCTAGATAGTGATTACATGATAAATGCCATGCTGATTAAGCCCATTCCTATCAAATTGACAGCGGTACCAACATATCTTTTCAATAATAAGATCTTTTATCTTAGAAGTAAATAAATCAGTAAATAGATATCAGGAGATATTGGAAAATGCCTTTAAAAAAATATCCATATAACTCAGGTCCAAAAGAATCAACACAACAAAGTCATAAAAAAACAGAAAAATTACTTTCAACCTAGAATTCTTTACCCAGCTAAATTATATTAAGTGCTAGACTAGAATGAAAACATTTGAAGTTAAAATATCAATACATCTACTTGTCCCATATCTTAAGATGATATTGTATTCAATAAAGTTGCAGGACACAGAATCAATATATGAATGTCAGTTGCATTTCTATACACTAACAACAAACTATCAGAAAGAGAAATGAAGTGAAGTTTCAAAAAACAGCTTTGGAGAGTACTGGATATATGAAGAAATAGATGTTAAAGTGCAAGGGAAGCAGTTCATCATTCCTTACTAGGTGATCAATAGTTTTTTCAAAAAACATTCTATTAAAGATTTATTAAGTACCTACATATGCCAAGCACTATGCTATGCACGACATTACAAAAATATCTTATTTAATCATCGTAAAGATTTTCTAATGTAATTATTTTAATTCATGGCTTTGGTTTTAATTCTATACAGTACTAACAGTTGAGTCAAGCAAAATAATAATGCATGCTTATGCTTATTCTTTGTTCACATAGCTAATTATTGGTTAAATATATATTTTTTCAAAGTGTGCTGTGTTGAGAATCTCTACTAGAGGAAAACTAAATAAATCACTGGGTGAAGAAAATAAACATCAAAGTAAGGGCAAGGTACTCTTCTATTGATTGTTGTTGGTCAAGTTCAGAAAACATCTGAACTTGAGCCGAGACACCTATGAGACTAAGTGAATGGAGACTTGAGACCTTAAACCTCTGGCACTCCTATGTCACGAGTTTGTCTTTTCATGGCAATGGATAGCCTAATTGGGTTAAGATCATTAGTCTTAGGGTATGCTGAAGTCATTACACACTTTTTCTAAATTTAAAGTGTTATTTGCAGAGAAGAAAAAGAAGCAATATCTGCAAATACCTTGCTGAAAGTCCCTTGCCTATGAATTGTTCTATCACTTCTTTAGTTATGTTCTTAACTACAGATAGAGGAGAAGAAACCTGTCCTTTGTCCAAATAAGGCAAAAAGAAGTTATAATCAAATGTCTCTACAGACTCTTACATTTTTCCTCAGGAAAAGTCATAAAGTAATCAGAACATACCACCCCTTTTTGAACAGGTCACTGGATAATCTCTGTAGGGCTCTGGCTGTCAAACAAGGCTAAAAACCTTTGGTCCCCATCCTCAGCATTAATGGACTTGATCAGCTCTGGGGCTGCAGGTCATTCCGATGACTGAGAATTTCCACATTTCTTCAGACCCCTGGAAGAAACATGGATTTTGTTCAGATATTGCAGGGTGATAATTTGATAAAGAATTAAGAGCATATAAAATCCTTTGACTGGGAGCTTCCCTGGTGGCGCAGTGGTTAAGAATCCACCTGCCAATGCAGGGGACACGGGTTCGAGCCCTGGTCTGGGAAGATCCCACATGCCGCGGAGCAACTGGGCCCGTGAGCCACAATTACTGAGCCTGCGCGTCTGGAGCCTGTGCTCCGCAACAAGAGAGGCCGCGATAGTGAGAGGCCCGCGCACCGCGATGAAGAGTGGCCCCCGCTTGCCACAACTAGAGAAAGCCCTTGCACAGAAACGAAGACCCAACACAGCCATAAATAGAATAAATAAATAAAATTTAAAAAAAAAAAGAAAATGCTCCCTATTTCACTTACAAAATTAATTAAAAAAAAAAAATCCTTTGACTAGGAGCTTCCCTGGTGGCGCAGTGGTTAAGAATCCACCTGCCAATGCAGGGGACACGGGTTCGAGCCCTGGTCCAGGAAGATCCCACATGCCACAGAGAAACTAAGTCCATACGCCACAACTACTGAGCCTGCGCTCTAGATCCCGCGAGCCACAACTATTGAGCCTGCGTGCCACAACTACTGAAGCCTGCGCGCCTACAGCCCGTGCTCCGCAACAAAAGAAGCCACCACAATGAGAAGCCCGCGCACTGCAACGAAGGGTAGCCACGCTCGCTGCAGCTAGAGAAAGCCCGCATGCAGCAACGAAGACCCAACACAGCCAAAATAAATAAGTAATTAATTAATTTTTCAAAAATAAATAAAATCCTTTGACTAGTCTGTCTTTGGGTAACCTGGTATTTTATCCCATTCTGATCAAAAGAATCAAAATAGGATCTCTTCATATAAGGTAGCTCTTTAAATTTGGCAAATCCTACAACACACAATGACGTAGAGAAATTAAAAAGTAAAAAATTACCCATATAATCCAACAAATCCCACCAAACAAAACCCACCAAACAACTTGTATAGAGCAAAGAGGGGCTTTTGTACTACACTGATCCAAACTATCTTGCCATACTCATTAAACTACCCCAGTTATGTTTCATTTATCAATTTTGCATATGTAATATGCAGTGTATGAGAAGTTAATTTGAACAGAAAAAGCTTAATTCCAAATTTTCAAAACTCTGATATCGTTTGTGGAACAAAAGATAATGATTAAGCAAATCATGCTCTCTTCTATGCAACAGGGCATAGGGAATAGTGAATCTTACTCCTCATTATGTACTGAAGGCTGAAATTATTCACTACTTAGATCTACAAAGCTTGTCCAGCACTCAAACAGCCCTGCCTTGCACATACATGCACTTAATAAATATTTCTGGATGATGTTTAAAGCTCTTAAAGTGCTAAATAGCAACCATCACAGACCTTGGCAGCATGCCCTATGAGCACATATTCAACTGTTATATGAGCAGCCTTAAGCAAAAATTAGCCCATGAGGCCCCTCTAAATACTCGGCTAAAAATAAGCTTCATCATCTCTCATTTCAATGTTCATGAGGTCACAAGCATCTCATATACTCCAAGGGCTTGTCATGTCAGTTCCTTTGAGCTCAGGAAGTTGGCATCGAAAGAAAAAATGTCAATATTTAGATCCTAATGGATTCCAGGAAATAGATTATCCCCTTCAGGACTGAAAAACACATGGAGCTTTCAGATTACTGATTATGAGAACTCCAGGTAGAGATCAGTATAGTATGAAAAGTTTAGCAGTGATTTTCTCTTCCGATTTTTTTTTTTTTTTTAAAGTGCACTGATGGGGTGTGACATTGAGAAGGGTAGCTCTTTTTTTTTTTTTTATAAATTTATTTATTTATTTATTTATTTTTGGCTGTGTTGGGTCTTCGTTTCTGTGCGAGGGCTTTCTCCAGTTGCGGTGAGCGGGGGCCACTCTTCATCGCGGTGTGCGGGCCTCTCACTGTCGCGGCCTCTCCCGTTGTGGAGCACAGGCTCCAGGCGCGCAGGCTCAGTAATTGTGGCTCACGGGCCTAGTTGCTCCGCGGCATGTGGGATCTTCCCAGACCAGGGCTCGAACCCGTGTCCCCTGCATTAGCAGGCAGATTCTCAACCACTGCGCCACCAGGGAAGCCCCTGATTTTTTTTAATTACCTGCTGTCACCTGCTCAAAGACTTAAGATGCCCCACAGAGGCTTAGCACATAGCTGTTGTTATTGCTACAAATGACAGAGTCCATAATCAAAAAATTAGAAAGGACCTAAGACATGCACATCTCATAGTGTGTTTTGAGAGTTAACTAAGTAAAGTAAGTAGAGTACAAAACATAGTACACTGTAAAATTCAAAATATTACCTGCTAGCACTGTTATTCCTATGTCTAAAAATTCATTTCTTAATGATCTCTTTGCAGTATTTTGATTTCTCAAAATATCTGGTTTTTTTTTTCAGCAGTACGTCATACAATCTTCTCTAAGTAGAACATTTTAGCTTCTCTCCAATGTCTAGATGACTATGTCTAAATTAAACTTCCTTTCCTTTTTTTCTTAGTATATGTCTTCATTGCTGGGACAGCTTACAGTATCAGCTCTCAACAACCTCTGCCAAGTGCTCACCTCATCCTCTGGATGATAAGTAGACATCACTGGCACATCAGAACTCATGCACAGCCTCAGGTCAGAATCAAGTTCAGTGTTCCAATGTCAAAGGCTTCCCCAAAAGGTAGTGAGAGTGCCTCATCTTACTTATTCCAAATATGTCACCTTCTTTCACGAAAATGTCCTAAGTATTTAAGCACCCCAGTTTCCATTATTAATGACCCATGATCCATCAGTCTCTAGGGCCTCATACTAAATTAATATGAACTGTTAGATGCCCTCATTTAACTGAGCTCCCACAAGTCCAGAGCTGGTTGGAGAAAAATTAAAATATCAATTCCACATTCTTATAAATATTCAGGTTCACATATTTTCATCCACAGTTCATTCTGTTAATGTCAGCCTTCTTAATTTACTAACCATGCAAAAATATTTTAGCATGGAAATTGGAGAAAATGAATGAGAATAAATCATTCAGGGTTCTTCCACAAGCCACAGAGCAGTCCAGAAGACCTTCATTTTTAATTTTGCATTCAAGTGCCAGTTGAGACAAATTGGTTAGCAGTTCATCATGGGAGCAATTCCAGAGCTCATTCATTTAGACTCTAAGGACTTTTCAGCATCACCAAAGGCAGCCAGCACATAGCTGGTGACCTCAGGAAGAACACAATACTTGAAGATTTGAAAAAACTACAGGCTATGCTTCAGGCCTTAAAATTCATCATCTAATTTCCTCTCTCTCCTTTCCACTGGGTAAGAAACATCTGTCAACACATTTGCCATTGGCCTATTATTCTTCCTAATGTGGTTACTGAGCTTGACTCTGTACACCCCGACAGAGGAAAGTTGTTCTGACACGCGTGCAGGCACCGTGGGGTAATATAAGATATGCAAGGGTTAAAATCACTTACCCCTCACCCTCATCGCTATGAATCTACCTAGAGATAAAACCATGCATTATTTTAAACAACATGGCTCTTTCCCATAATCTTATATATTAGGAATTTACATTTTGAAAGTTCACTTTATTATTTTTTTTTCTAACAGAACAACATATGCTATGCTTACATTTGAAAGCAATCTCAGGGAAAGGGTCTGCATGTGAATGCAATTGGCTGCGAGTTCACATTTCCCTTAGACAAAATTGTGAGTAAAACACATGTTTTTCCATCTAAGTTAGAAAATGGAAAATCATGCATTATTTTTTAGGCTTTTGTGGCATGCAGTTTAAAATCGATGCATATTTCTTCATGCACATTTTCACAAATGTCAATGTTGATACTATCCGTCAGATCTGATGTGCTCAATCCCTTCAGCACCTGGAGAACTTGTACTCTTGAAAATATTTTTTCCTCCTAACTTTTCAATTTGCTCCTGAGAATTGTAATTCTTTTTGACTAGTGATAAGTGAGAAACAGAACCCTCCATCTTTGTTTCCTGCTAAAGGAATAAGAACATTTTTTTTTAACATCTTTATTGAGGTATAATTGCTTTACATTGTTGTGTTTTTACATGTTCACTCTTAATTCCAGGTAAATCAAAGAATGGCTGTTTCACTCACTGATACACAATAAGCTCTTCAGGTCCTCACAAAACTCAAGGACAGAGAAACTAGCCACTAACATGTTGTAGGTGACATCAGATAATGTGATATAAGCAGGAATGACCCAACCACAAATACGTTGCTAATAAACCAGCAGAGATCATTATTTTGTCAGAAAACTACTCCTTTCTACTTGTGTTTAGTAAAAAAAAAAAAGGAAGCTTTTTCTAAAATTCTAGTTTATAAAAGATAAAATGTGGCTAGAAGAGGGAAATTGTAGGCCTTCATTTTAGCTATATACATTTAAGAATAAGGTTACCGGGAAGCCAGTCAGAATGATTGGAAAGGAGAGAGAAAAGGACATGCCCCATGAATAAAGTAATCTACTCAATGTAAGGAATGACAGGATGCCAACAACAGACAGTGTATGAAGAATGACTTCCTTCAATTTATGAAGAAGGGGTAGAGGTAAGCAGGCCATATATTATTTGCTATAAGTGCCTGGAGAGATGGGTAGAGTTTTATCTTTACTGCTTTCAAGTAAAGATTTCTTTAAAGTACATGATTGATTTTGAAATGAGATGGGCAGGAAAGCTTTCCACTGAACTGAGAAAATAAAGAAAATTGGAACATTTTATTCACTTACTCAACATCTGAGTAATTTAAGAAGTAGTGGCTTTTAAAATCAAGAGCAAAATTTTATTTGGTAATATGCTGTCAGAACCAATGTGCCTTTATTCAGCCATTTCTGCATATCACTTCTCATGACTTTGGCTACAACCAAATGTAATATTTCTAAGTTAAGTGACTTTATAGATATTAGCAAATGACATACCTTAGAGAGGTAAGTATTACCTTGAGGCTACAGGGTCAGGGTAAGGCCTCTTGACCTATAAAATATACCAAAACTTACTCCTTCTCTACTTCAGATTAAAGGATGAATGTACTTTCTTTTAACCCCAAAATAGCATAACGCATGTAAAATAGGTAAGTTAATTAAACTTTATTTTAAAATCTGTCATAACTAAAAGGAACACTAAAAGAATTAAATCTCAGTAGTGAGATTTAAAAAATAGGTCGCATAAATATAAATATTTACTCCAATGAGCAGCTCAGTCATCAGCATTTATTCCAGTTTTCAGAGCATGAAGTAAAATGAAGTTGGTGGTTAACTCGCATTTCAAATTATAAAATCAATGTTAAGCCCTCTTTGAGCATAAATATAGGGACTACGAATTTCAAATAGGATCAAGTACCTCTCCTTAACAATCCCTAAAGGGGTTCTTTTAACATGAAAACGTGTGACAACAACAACAAGATTAATTCAAATGCCTTGGATCCTTGCTATGGAGTGAGCACTAAATAGTTCACCCACATTTAATGTAAGTATAAACAATCACAGTAAACTATGTCATGCACAGGCCCACATTCAGTGTGCCTATTGATCAACCCTCACTAGCAACTGGCGGGGTTCGAAGCCTGGGGTTCTAATTTTGTGTTTGAGCAAGTTTCTCTGTAATAGTGCCCCTTCTATTCTCAAAAGAGTCATAGCTTAGATCACACTTTTATGGCTACATTATCTAAGCCCTAAGTGGTGGATATGGTGTCTCTCAGCATGAATTCTCTTACTTTCTTGTTTTCTACATGGCTTATCTCTAGTTGACCCCTACTAGTCTGGCCCTCCTGGGTAACAATATTAATATACTTATTAATATTTATTCCTTTCCCATAAAGAGATCAACAAGTACATGTCTTATGATCTTATTTCAGTTACTAATTGCTATCACTTAGATGTGTGTAACCCAAATTCTTCCAGATGTCAAAATGTGCAATGCACTCTAAGCTTCCATGATTTGGGGCTGCATTTACCTGCCTGATAACTCTCCACCATCACTCAAAATAACTTTCCCCTATTTTTGCCTTCGTTCATAATTGTCCCCCACCCCAAGGCATCAGCAGCAATATAATTGTATATAATGAAAATTGAACTCCAGAATAAAGTACAAAACTCCCCACCCAGGATAAATTGCTGCATGGATGAGGCCTTTGCTATTTACTTCTTCATTCCCATGATGGATTAGTTATACCTGGGAGTCAGAAAAGATATTTGGAGGCTGAAATAATCCCTTGGACACTACAGTTAAGATTTTTTTGGTAGAAAGGAGCTGGATCTGAGTTGCTCAGGCCCAATTCTTGGATGCTGACTCAGGGACATTGTGAATGTTCACACACAATCCTGAGCAGTCTCTCATACAATACCAGCCCAGCCTCCAGAAACCTGTGTGTTTCAAGTTTCTTAGCAGAGCCCAAAAACCTAGAGCTAGACTAGACCTGTAATCACTGTTAAGAAGAGAGGCTTCCCTGTCTGAGAAGATCTGGGTAGTGGGAATGACAAGAGTTATCATGATAAAGGCAGCAGCACGAAGTGAAAAGTCGTGATGACAAATGCCATCAGCAAAGCTGGTAGCCACACCTGAGGCATCAGAGCTGGTCATTTCTGACAGGTTCTGACAGCAGCAATAGCTGCTACAGAACACGATAGCCAGGGGTAGATAGAATGGAGACTATATCAGCAAGGGTAGCCAGAAATCATCAACTTTCACTAGTGGTGGGAAGATGGCAGGGGATGGGGCATGAGGAGAATGGAGTTTGGAGTTAAAAACCACCTCATCAGATCCCTGTTCTCTGAAGTCACCAAGGTTGGTGTGACCTGTAGAAATAAGGGTATTTGGGATAATGGTCAGTTATCTATTTCACTTATAGCTCTTAGGCAAACACAAGCTTTCTGACACTTAACAGTAGCAAGGAAACGATTCCCACGGTAGCCTAGAGAGTTGTATGTATCTATCTCATGATGGTTAAGCAAAAATTGAAGGGAAAAAGAACAACTGTTGAAAGCCTTTCCATAACTTTGTCATTTAATACTCACACCAACACTGCAAGTTTTGTAATCAGGAAACCCATTTTGTAGATGACTAAAATAGGTCTTGGAAAGATTTAAGTGATTTGCCTAAGTACACAAATAAGGACTTAGCTGAGATGTGAACACAGGTCTGACTAACTCCAAAGCCAATGCTCTTTGCATTTAGACCCTGATGCCTCCCAGGGAATCTGAGACAAATAATGGCAACAATCACCACAGACACCCAGCCCTGCTCCCAGTCTACCTTCTGCCCCCTGCAGAGGGAAGCAGATGTCAAGCAAAATATCCATAGTTCTGGGCTCTGAAACCTTCCATTTCTGAAACTGAAATCCAAAAACTGAGAAGTTGCTGACACTGCTGCTGAGTTCTGCCAAGTCCCTTGCTCTGAGGGCAGTTTGGTGTAAAGAATGCTGATAATCACTGTAAATGGAGGAGTATGAGTCTCAGCCCGGGAAATGAGGCTAGTGCATAAGTAGTTTTGGCAGCAGCGTCTATACTGTGGTACTGGGAGGTACATGCTTTTCACATAGAAAATAAAAAATAAAAATAAACAGATTGTCTGGAACTCTTCCAGCACCCCCATCTGACCCCCAGGGCTTACAACACAGTGTTCTCAGTCCCAAATGTGGTTTTCCCTGTTAAATGCTTGCAGAAACCAGGTGAGGTATTTGTTGCTCTGGTGGATAGTGATTGTATCTCAAGAGTACTGGTGAGGTACCGGGGAGTCATGTGATTTTGGTTGCTGCAAGTCCAAAGGGGGAAATGAGGTTCTTTCAGAGGCAAACGGCATCTGCAGTTTCACATGGAAGACGGATGTCCCAAAGAAAGATAGCCTTTCCCGGACAGGGTAACATAGTGGGAAGTCTCTTTAAGCCCCTCACTGATGTCAAAGAATGAAGGAGAATTTGGAAGAATCACAAGCATGGGAGGTCAGTTTCACTCTTTAGTTGGCAGGTAATTCTTTACATGTTTGAATTGACATCAGGGTGGTTTTCTCTAACGTCAACATGAACAAGGACTGACTTGTGCCTAAAATGTCATGACATTGAAGCTACGAGAATATTCCTAACAAGTGGGAATCCATTTCTAATATTTCTTTTATGTATCTTTTCATAGTTAAATCTGTGGAAAAAGAAAATACTTCCATACCGGCACTAAAATGTATTGAGCATGTATTCTGTTCTGTTCTCTGTGCTGGGCTTTTAAGTGTATTTTCTCAGTTACTCTTTACAAAATACTTGCAAAGTATTTTACAGATAATAGTTGATATTTATTGAGCATTTAGTCTTCCCTATTTGGAGTTGCTTGTATATATTAATTAACTTAATCCTCCATAAAGTAATATGATTTGCTCCATTTTATAGACAGAAATAGAAATAATGAGGAAGGAGTTATTATTTAGATATAATAATAGCCGTCATATACTAAAAATTACTCTATGACAGGCACTGCTCTAAATACTTTTCATGTATTAAGTAACTATGTGAAACAAGTACTATTGTTATACCCATTTTACACATGAAGCATTTGGAGAGGTTAAGCAATTTGCCCAAGATTACACAGCCAGTGAAGATTAAAATCCAGTCAGTTGGATTTCAATATCTATCATTTTAACCTCTGAATTATATTTCCTCACAACTTAGTAAAGTAAGACTCAGGGAAGTTCAACAAACCATCTAAGTTCACACAGTTATAAAGAGTAGACTGGGGCTTCCCTGGTGGCGCAGTGGTTGAGAATCTGCCTGCTAATGCAGGGGACACGGGTTCGAGCCCTGGTCTGGGAAGATCCCACATGCCACGGAGCAGCTGGGCCCGTGAGCCACAACTACTGAGCCTGCGCGTCTGGAGCCTGTGCCCCGCGACGGGAGGGGCCGCGATAGGAAAGGCCCGCGCACCGCGATGAAGAGCGGTCCCCGCACCGCGATGAAGAGTGGCCCCCACTTGCCTCAACTAGAGAAAGCCCTCGCATGAACCGAAGACCCAACACAGCCAAAAATAAAATAAAATAAATAAATAAAGTAGCTATAAAAAAGAAAAGTGCTTTAAAAAAGTGACTTTAAAAAAAAAAAAATCAATTACTTTAAAAAAAAAAAAAAAAAAAGTAGACTGAACCCAGTCCCAGGATTTTGCTTGTTTGTTTGCTTTTGTTTTTTACTTCAAAGTCCATGTTTTTCCACTTCATCACCAAGCTGCCTTTCTAAGGAGTATTTCTTTGGAAATGAAATTTTACCACAAAGCCCACAATACAAACTCTCAATTATCAACACCCATTGAGTTCTTTTGTGTATATAACATGGAAAAGAGACATTCCTGGGCCTGAAAACATTGCTTTTTAGGCACACTGAAAGGTTGAAGATGGTACTTTGAAGTTAACAAAACTGTGCAAGGTGTTATGAACAGGGAAAATAAAATTGGCACTTTTGTCTTAGGCAGAGGTAATATGACTTGAAATAGTTCTTTTTAATCTAACTTTTATGACATGATATGGAAATAAAATGTTGTTTTCTCTAAGAAACAGTATTTCCTAAGTCAGCTACACAACTGAATGGCCAAGTATTTGATCCATTCTGAAGCAAATTTTCAAATGACTTATTCAGGTATATAAGCATGAATTCATAATGATGGCAAAACAATTGATCTGTTCTTACACATATTAGTATGCTCATGTTCATCCCTTTCTAGTCCTGAGATAGATGCAGAAAAATATATCCATTTGTATTTCTATAAAGACATTCTTAAATGGGACTTAAAAAAAATTTTTTTTTATTGACGTATAGTTGATTTACAATGTTGTGGTTTTTTAAAATTTTTTTTTTAATGGGACTTTTAAACTGAAGTAAGCAACATGCTGTATCACTTACACATTTTGTTTTGGCATGAATCCACAAGTCATCTTTTATTAGTGGAAGTGCATTCTGAAGTTTTATTGATTATTTACATCTCTTAAAACTCTGATGAGTACATGTTCAATGTAATTTGTATTCCTTTTTCATTTGCTTTTCAATTATTTCATATTATTGTCTGTGATGAGTTGAAGTCAAATGTAAGGACTAATTTCGTACAGAATACATAAGCCATGCCCTCACCCTATCATGAAATAGATACAACACCAAACCCTTAAATGCTAACCTAAGTTTTGATTTAAATGCATGCAGCTTTCCTAATTCCAAGTTCAATCTAGGCTAGAGTCAAATGTGAAATATAATTTTATAGATGTATGCTATCAAGACCGTACCTTCCCATCATACCTGTAATTGACATTGAGATGGTTCAAAGGAAAAAAAAAATATTGTGAGAGAGAGAATTAATCCTGTCTTTATTAGGATCTGAATATTCTGTATGCTTCTTACTGGTTGTATCACTCAATTCATTTGCCATGTACTTATCGGCAACTACTTATACAGGATTATCTAGAGTAAACTTAAATTAAAATATATGAATTATATGTACAACTAATGCAAGTTGCATTATGTTGTAATTATTTATGTATACACTTATATTCTTTATTAAATGATAAGATCTTGAAGGCTAGAGATCAATATCTTAAGTAACTTTGTATCCTATATTGTGCACTAGTACAGTGCTTTGTACACAATATATTGTCAAATACATATTAAATAACTAAATAGTCATTTGTTATTTGGAATTGGATTTGACTGAATACACTGTAATAGAAAAATCCAAAAATAACAGTGGCTTAAACAAGATAAAATGATATATCTTTTTCATGTTAAAAAAAGATTATATATGTAGGCAGTCCAAGAGTGGTATAATATCTTCATAATGTCTTGCTTCCTCTGTCTTGCTATTCTGTCATTTACAGTGCAGTGCCTCAATATCTGGAGTGGTTGCCTGAACCCAGCCATCATATCTGTATTCCAGGGAGCAGAAAGAAAGAAGGGAGAAAAGACTATCATGGCTCCTCCTTTGAAAGAGGTTTCCAAGGAACCCTGAATCACACTTTCAGTTAGATTTTACTGAACAAAACTTAGTCACATGGCCACACCTACCACAAAGAAAGCTGGTAAATGGAATTCCATAGGGTGATGTACTGGTGTTTCAAAATTTAATTGATAAATTATAAAATTACTATGAAGGAATATTAGGGAAGACATGTATCAGTCTGTTACAAGTACCCATTTAAGATGAACAAAGCTAACTATTTCTAATGGAATATTTGAGAATATGTTCCAAATCTTTAACATTAATTTTAACTTTCAGTTTTTTCTGTTTGTTGCACTTCAGCAGCAGCTGATTAGCCACATATCATATGTCAGACACTCTTCTCAGCATTGGAAACAGTTTCTTTGAGGAATTATGACTAAAGTAGTCAGGATATTTTATATTGACAGTGACAGAAACCCTATTCAAACTAATGTTTGTTGCTATTTTTTATCTATCCATCTATCTATCATCCATCTATCTACCTGCCTACCTATCTCTATTTCCTTTCTTCTTTGCTTTAAAGATAGATATACAGGTATGTATATAGATAAGATACATAGATTTTTTAAAAATAGTATATTTGTGATATATTAGGCACAGTTCTAAGTGCTTAATGTGTATTAAATCATTTAAATTCACAATAACCCAATTGGCACTACTATTATCATTTTACAACTGAGGAAATAGGCACAGAAAAATTAGTAAATGATGAAGCTGGGATCAAATTTCGATTGTCTAGCTCCAGGGTTTTCCTTTATAACCATATGGAATGTATGCTTCCTAAGTAGCGTATATTTAAAAAAATTTTTTTGCACTCATAATAACTCTATAAAATAAAATCTAAACAAAACCTACTATAATCATCTTTCTTTTATTCTTTAATTTACCTTTTTCCACATCTTTATTAACCTGCTTTTATTTTGGCATCATTATGAATGTTTGCCCAATCCTAGATTCTACTTGTTTTGATTAATCATCATTATTATTCTCCTTGTGATGCTCAGATTGACCAATAGGACCACCCCCCCCCCCCAGTGCTGACCCCTTTATACTGTTAACACTGCCTCCAACATCATTGGGCATACACTTGCTTTTTGACAAGAGGATATTCCAGACCATTCTGAGTTTTCCAACCTTTCTGCTAACTGTGAACTTGATGGCTGGAGCTTAAGCAGCCACTTCATAAGATGAAGTATAAGCCTATCTTGAGAATGGGGGGAAAATAAACTAGAAGTCTTGTTCCTTGTTGGCAGCTGCCAAACAAGTTCTAGTCTGCTTACTACTAGACTTATGAGAGAGAGAGAGAGAGAGAGAGAAGGGGGAAGAGAAAGAGAGAGAGTTAGGAGTGTATCAACTTTGTGCCACTCTTATTCTTATTTTCCACAATTCACAGCTAAACCTGTTACACCTAGGTCAGAGCCGTTGAAACTCATAGTACAAATGCTGATAATGTCTGGCCTTTCTACAAGGCTGATGGTTAGAGGTGGGTACCAAAGAAGGGGTTTTGGATGTTTCAGTCACTTCTAAAAATCTGCTACATAAAATGATGTATCATGAAGTTTCTCATTAAGCACCAATTAGGTTATTATCCAGGGTTTAGTATGTGTCAGGATAGAGACAAGACAAGATTTAGAGATTACTCTGATTGTTGTCCCCTGCATTCCTATTCTGGCATATATATGCCAGAATATATATGTACATATATATATATATGTATGTATATATATCTCCTCTTGTCATATCCAGTGAAGCAAGAGATGGCTAGATTATACAACTTAGGCTACTACTGATATTCATTCATTCATAAAAATATATTTAGTGACTACTGTACACCAAGCATCATTCTAGGGATGCAGCAGTAAGTATAATAGACAAAAAAAATTCCTGCTTTCATGAGCTTGTATTACAGTGGAGGGAAACAGAAAATACCCAATGAAAGTAAGTAAAATATGTGTTTGTCAGAAGATGATAAGTGCAAAGAGAAAAATAATAAAGAAGGAAAGGAGGTTATAGAATGTCAGGAGGATGGGAATTTTAGGTGGGGCAAGCAGAGAGGGCCTCTCTGAGAAAATGGCATTTGAAGGAAGGAGGTGAGGTAGCAAGTCATCCAATATTTATACAAGAGCATTCGGGCAGAGAGAATAGCAAGTGCCAAAGTCCTTCTGGCTGCTGTGTTGCAAATAGACCAGGCATGGGGCAGGAAACACAGAAACTAGTTAATCCAGGAGAGAGGTGATGGTGGCTTGGACCAGAGTAGTAGCATTGGAAATATTGAAGAGTAGTCAAATTCTAGATAAGTTTTGTAGATGGTGCTTGACAGAATTTGTTCTGAGAGACTTGATGTGACTTATGAGTGAAAGAGAGAAATCAAGGATGGTTTCAAGGTTTCAGCCAGGGCGACTGTAAGGATAGTGATATCATTTACTGAGATGGCGAAGACTAGATGAAAAAAAGCCATTGGGAAGAAAATCCCAGAGACAAGGGAATCTAGAAAATTCTCTGTTGAACTTCTCTGTTGATATTCTAATTTCTCTCTAAAGCCTCTTGTCAAGTTGAGCATTTAGATTTGCTGTTCACTGTGTCTATACTTTAGGGGGCCATGACATGGCCCTCCCCCGGACACGCTCCTTCTCATAGGGTGAGGCTTCCATGGAACAAAGATGCTGTGTCACTCAGCCTCTTCTTCTAGATTCTTCTTCATGTAGGATTCTGGGATTCAGTGTTAAATGCCCCAAATCCACTCCCATGGTCTATATAGATGTCCATCTTTCTAAGAGCAGGCCAGACTATCAACACATGTACTTCTAGGCCAAGTGCATAGCTGAGGGATGGCTGAATGCAGGGTAGGAGGGGTTGTGGATTGAGTTTGGGGTGAGGTACCCACACACGTCTGGGCTAGGCCCTTTGCTGAGTGGGACAGAGGCAGGCGTGGGAAAAGAATGGGGGCAAGCCACAGGCCAGTGGTTTTCTCTACTCTGCCCCACATTCTGGCATGGAACTCTGAAGGGTCAGAATTCTAAATTTAATGCCATCCTTATAGGTCATTATAAAAGTATATTTATCAAGGTAAGAAGACAGTACATATTTTAATCAACAGTTTGATGGCTTGACTTAAATATTTAGATATATGGTATGTGGGCCTCCATATACACTCTCACTCCAGGCCCGAAAATTATAGACTTTGGCCTACATTGTTGAACATGCTGACATTAGTATCAGACATATTTATTTTTGCAGATGGAACCCTGAGAAGTAGGGTCAGGCCTGCACTGCTGTATATAGTGTCATAACTTTCTTCTTCTCTGGTAACAGACATGGATTTATTTTTTTCAGACGAGACTCTGAAAGGAGTCCTCTCTATATGTACTGCCACAGTCCTGAGCTCAGTGTTGAGAACCCACGCTAAGTGCTGGCAAACTACAGATCCTCCCTAGTCTCAGTTTCCACACCTTTAAAAGGAGGCCAACACTTACCTCAAAGGCTGCTGTGAGAAAAGGTAAGTAAAATAATAAAGTAAATAAGTAAAATGCTAAGCATGCTGCCTCACACATAGTAAGCACTTATGTGATTGTTGTTGTTCTTTTCTCAGTAAACAGTATCTTACATTTTTATGCATTCTTAACTTCTAGAAAAATATAGATAAGTGCAGAAGCGAAGGAAGAATTTATTTAAGTGTTTTTCTAATGTCAGCTGAATTCTCTCTCCTTTGAAAATGTGGGAGAACATCTAGATAGAGTTCAGTAACTCTTGTATTCAGTTGCAGGAGCTAGTGCTGTGCTTTTTTTTAGTCAAATACAGAATTCCCATTAGTGTTGATGTTAATTACCCTTACAAAACAAAGCATGATGAGTGGAGCCCCTGCTGAGGAATTACTTTAATGACTTTGAACTTTAAGAAAGAAACTTAAAAAGCTACACATGATGACAACCTCAGGGCCTGAATTCCTGGCTGCCTCCCTAACTACTATTTTCAATTGGTGGTTCTGAGCGGGTCACTTCTGGGGCCATGTTGTTCTTTATGACCAAAGAGTGGAAAGCACATTCCAGAAAAAGTGCCTCAAATTAGGAACTCAACATTTGATGGTTCATATGGTACAGCCTCCTTGCCTACTGTAAAATGCCCCAGATAGCAACTCAAAATCCAATCTATATCATAGCCAATCTATAGTAGTGCTGGTATAGTGGCAGTAGTAGAAATTGTAATATAGCATCCACCTTATATTATTATCGTTATATATTTCTGATCACCAATCTAAACTGGGATTTCAACTCTAATTAGCATTTTTAGTATGATCTTACTGTGTTCCTGTTGTGACCTCATTCTCCTATTCACCATGAAACTATCTTCTCTATTATTCAGAGTCTTCATTGAACTATGCTGGGAAACAAACCACACAGGTGTGAAAACAAATTTCTAATCTATTAAGTTAAATTATACTAAATAAAACTTTTTGTTAAAATTAAAAATAGAACTATCATATGATCCACCAATCCTTCTTCTGGGCATATGTCCAAAAGAACTGAAAGCAGAGTCTTGAAAAGATATTTGAACATCTATGTTTATAATCACACTATTCACAATAGTCAAGATGTGGAAGCAACCGAAAAGTCAATGGATGGATGAATGGATAAACAAAATGCGGCATGTACATACAATGGAATATTATTCAGCCTTAAAAAGGAGGGAATCCTGTCATATGCTACAACACAGATAAACCTTGAGGACATTGTGCTAAGTGAAATAAGCCAGTCATGAAAAAGCAAATGATGAATTATTTCACTTATATGAGGTATCTAAGGTAGTCCAATTCATAGAAACAGAAAGTTGAATGGTGGTCACAAGAGACAGGTAGAAGGGGGGAAAAGAGGAATTGTTTAATGGGCATATAGTTTCAGATTTGCAAGATGAAAGAGTTCTTGACATATGCTTCACAACAATATAAATATACATAACACTATTGAACCATACACTTAAAAATGGTTAAGACGGTAATTTTTACATGTTTTTTTATCACAATAAAAAAAACCCTGAAAAACAAACAAGCAGAAGAAAACCACCTTTTTTGCTCTGCTTACAGTTGTTCAACAAATATGCTTATATGCTTATTACATTACACACCCTGTTCAGATTCAGTATTTTGGCAGTATTTATTTAGAAATCAATATTAGAGAGTTGGTAATGTGGTAGTATAATAAAATTTAGAAACACAACAACATAATTCTGGGTTTTATCGCCTTAAAAATGATATGTGAAGAAGGTAATGCTCTCTATTGCTGGGGAACTCCTGTGTCAATTTCTTCCTCTTTCCTTTATGCACACTTTAAACACCTTTCTTGATTCCGCAAGGCCAAAGCATTTACAAAAAGCATCAGCTATATAGCAAAAGGGACTTTAAACAGCTTGATACGCATTCCTTGGCCTGAGATCACTTGGACAAATTCTAGGAGCAAAGACCAATTTGGTGTTTACCTATGTACAAAAGCAGATGCATTCCTGAGAAACTGTTTTAAATGCAAAATTCTGAATGGCAAAGCATTTTCTCACTTATATTTAAAAATTGGAAAATTGTTTTTATGGAAAACATTTCCATCCTGAGACATAAGTAGTGTTCTAATTACATCTACACATGCAGTGTTTCAAGAATGCATTTACTCCATTGGCAGAGTTCTTGGCAAAAGGCACAAACTTGGACATTCTGTCAGCAAATATTCTGCCAGTCATAAGATGACTTTGACTGGCAAAACCCCTGGCAGACCTAAAGAGTCACCAGTGAAGCCAAAGACACTCAAAATTCCTTAACTTGGACTTCCTAAACTTTTTTTAAACTGTTGTTGTTTTCTTTTTTCCTTTCTTTTTCTCTCCATCCCCTGAAGATGTCAGAAACCAGGGGTTGGCAAATATTTTCTTAATGGGGCAGATAGTAAATACTTTAGGCTTTGCAAGACATAGTCTCTGTTGCAACTCTTCAATTCTGCCCTTGTAGCAGTAAACCAGCCATAAACAATAAGTAAATAAAAGGGCATGGCTGTCTTTCAATAAACCTTTACTTACAAAAACAGGTGGCAGGCTGTATTTGGCCTGTAAAGCTGTAGTTTGATGACCCCTGTTTTAGGTCATAGTGAGGAATTTGGATTTTATCCTATTGGCAGTATAAACTATTGTGTAGTTTTAAAATAGAGAACCAAAATAATCTTACTTAGGCTTTAAAAATATCACTTTGGTTACTGTACAGAGAATGATGAAAGGGAGTAGCAAAAATGAGAGCAGGAGGCTGGTGCAATAGTCCAGGCCATATATGAAGGTGGCTTGAGCTGAAGCGGTGGCAGTGAAGGTGAAATGTAGTTGAATTCAGGGCATAGGCCAGGATTGGAGAAACAATTTTGGAGTCAGCAGCATATTGATGGTATTTAAAACCGTAGAACTAGGTGAGATTACCCAGAGAAAAGGTGTAGGTTAAAAGTGTAGATAGAGAAAATAGCCAAAGACTGAACTCTGGGGCACTCTCATGTCTAAATGTGAGGAGGAAAAAAATGAATCCCAGGGGTTCCGTAGATGGGTGCACAGACCATTGTGAAAGAAGGAAAGGCAGAGCGCATGATATGTAAACTGGTGGATTAGTAGATCTGGTGGTAGGAGAAACATAGAAGTTCTTTTCTGATTGCTTCTATATGCTCAGTGAAATTTTAAGTAAAATCACTGTTAGGTCAGAGAGGCAGGAGCAGAACGCTTGAGAAAAAAAGAGGACAAGATATAAAATGGTCACTGTGAAAAGCAGGAAATTGCACTTACCAGGGCACTCTTTTACTGTTGGCAGTAGTGAATACCCATTTGAAATTTTTTGACATAAATTCTAAAGGAAATCCATGGGCATGGTTGTATAATTCTCTCAAGCATCATTCAGCTGTTCCGGTACAGGAAATGATGAGGTAGAGAGTTGGGTTTAACCAGAATTGTTTTTTTTGGCTAAGTATGATAAATGGAGAGAGGTGCAAGGGGGTGATTCTGTTCTCCACATTTTCCCTCTCTTAAAGACTTCCAGAAATAATATGTTATGAAAAAGTGATTATGTATGATCACTTGATAAGAGTGATGTCCTCACTTACCAATAAGACTTATCAGTAAATATCTATTATTTTACACCAGCTAACTTGCACTCATTGCTCTAAAATTATAAATCATCATTAAAATAAATATATTCACGCTGCTACTCTCCTGGAGTACCCATATAGACTTGTCCACGTGAGAAATAATAGAATTGCACATCAACATCTATTAACTACTCAACAGAATAACTGCCTATTTCTTTGAGGTAGCTTCCAGGGTGCCCAAAATTAATTTTTGTATACCACATAGGCTACATGTGTTACATATACACACACACACACATCTACACACATATATTTAAACAGCTTTACTATATAATTGACATACCATAAACTGCACATATTTAAAGGGTACAATTTTATAAGTTTTGACATATGTACATGTAAAATCATGATCACAATCAAAATACTGAACATATCCATCACCTCAAAAGTTTCCTAGTGCATCATTGTAATCTCTCTGTTCTATCACTTCCCAAGAAAGCACTGATCTGCTCTCTGTCATTATAAATTAGTTTTAATTCTCAAGTTTTATTTAAATGGAATCATATAATTTGTACTTTTTATCTGACTTCTTTCATGCAGCATATTTTGAGATTTTATTCATGTTGTTGCATGTATCAACAGTTCATTTTTATTGATGAGCAGTATTCTAATACATGGCTATACCACTATTTCTTTATCCGTTCATTTCTTGATGGACATTTGGGCTGATTTCAGTTTTTGGTGATTACAAATAAAGCTGCTAAGAACATTTATTTAAAAGCCTATCTATGGACATATCTTTTCTTTTCTCTTGGGGAGATATCTAGGAATGGAATAACTGGGTAGTATGGCAAGTGTATTTCTAACTTGTAAAGAAACTGTCAACCTATCTGCTACAGCAGTTTCACATTCCCACCAGCAGTGTATGAGATTTCTAGCTGTTCCATACTCTTACCACTACTTGATACGGTCAGTCTTTTTTATATTAGAAATGTAAACAGGTGTGTAATGATATCCCATTCTGGTTTTAATTTGCAGTTCCCTAGTGACTAATAATGTTGAGCATTTTGCAGCATTTGCCCGTTTGTTAATTTTGTTTGTTCATATCAGCATTTGTCCACATATTTGCTGGATATCTTTTTGGTGAAGTGTCTGTTCAAGTCTTTTGCCCGTTTGTTAATTTTGTTGTTTGTTTTCTTATTGTTGAGTTTTGAGAGTCCTTTATATATTCTGAATACAAGTCCTTTATTAGACAAATGATTTGCAAACATTGTCTCCCAGGTTTTGGCTTATTTTTTTCAGTCTTTTGAAGATTAAAAATTAAGACCAAATTACCAGTTTGTTCTTTTATAGACTGTGCTTTTGGTGTCATATCTAAGAAATCTTTGACTAACTTAAGATCACAAAGTATTTTTCCTATGTTTTCTTCTAGAAATTTTATAGTTTTACATTGATCCATTTTGAGTTAATTCTTGTATATAATGTGAGGTACGTATCCAAGTTCTTTTACAGACACACACACACACATAAATATTAAATTGTTCCACTACTATTTGTTGAAAAGGCTATTCTTTCTCCACTCTATTGGTTTGCACCTTTGTGAAAAATCAGTTGCCCATATAAGTGTGGGTTTATTTTTGAAATTCCTATTCTGTTCCATTGGTCTATTTGTCTAAATTTATCCAATACAATGCTGTTTTGATTATTGTAGCTTTGTAATAATTCTTGAAATCAGATAATGTTAGCCTTCATCTTTGGTTTGTTTTGGGTTTTTTTTTCCGAATTGTTTTGTCTATTCTACATCCTTTGTATTTCCAAATGAATTTTTGAATCAGTTTGTCAATTCTACAAAAATACAAAAAAAAAATCTGCTGGGATTTTGACTGGGATTTTTCTGTTATTGATTTCTAATTTAATTCCATTGTGGTAACAGAACATGCTTTGTATGAACTGAATTGTTTAAATTTATTGAGATTTATTTGTAACCCAAATACAGTGTATCTTGGTAAATATTCTGCATGCACTTGAAAACAATGTGCATTCTGCTGTTGTTTGATGGAGTCTTTGATAAATGTTAGTTAAGTTAAATTTAGTTGTACTACTGTTCAAATCTATAATATTCTTGTAGGTATTCTACCTGTGTTCTAGACTGTAATTAACAATTGCCCTGTTTATTTATTCTTGAAATTCTATCAGTTTGCTTCATGTATGTCACAGCTCTCTTATTAAGAGAGATAATAATTGATTATGTCCTCTAGATTAACTGGCCTCTTTATCATTATGAATTGAGCTTCCTTATTCCTGGGAATATCTTTTACTCTGAAATCTACTTTATTATTATAGCCATTCCAGCTTTTTTTTGACTAGTGTTAGCATGGTATATCTTTGTCCATCCTTTTCATTAAACATATTTGTGTCTTTATACTTAAAGTGACTTTTTTTAGGCAAAATATTGCTTCATGAGTGAGAGAATGTTCCTTCCTCTTCTATTTATTGGAAGAGTGTGTGAAAACTTGATAGTAATTATTTTTAAATGTTTGGTGGAGTTTACCAGTGAAGCCATTTGGGCCTAGGCTTTTCTTTGTAGGTAGCTTTTAAATTATGAATTCAATCTCTTGTTACAGGTCTTTTTAGATTTTCCTTTTCTTTTGGGGTCTATCTCTGTATATAGAATTTCCAGGAATCTGTCCACCTCATGTAAGTTTTCTAATTTGTTAATACAGAGCTGTTCATGGTATTCCCTTATAACCCATTTTATTTTTACAAGGTTGGTAGTAATGTCCTCTCATTCATTTCTGATTTTATTAAGTTCAGTCTTCTCTCTTTTTTTCTCGGTCAGTCTAGCTAAAGGTCTGTCAACTTGTCCACCCTTTCAAAGAACCAAATTTTGTTTTCATGATTTTTTTCTATTGTTTTTCTGTTCTCTATTTCATTGATTTATGTGCTAATCATTATGATTTCCTTCCTCCTGCTTGCTTTGGGTTTAATTTGCTCTTCGTTTTCCAGTATCTTAAGATAGAAAGTTAGATTATTGATCTGAGATATTTCTTCTTTTTTAACATAAGCATTTATAGGTATAAATCCTCCCTTAAGCACTGCCTTAGCTGCATCACATACATTTTGGTATGTTGTGTATTTATTTTCATTCATCTCAAAGAATTTTCTAATTTCACTTGTGATTTCTTCTTTTAAACCATTAATTATGTAGGAAAGTTTAATTTCCACATATTAACAAATTTCCCAAATTCTTTCTGTTATTGATTTCTACTTTTACTTCACTGTATTCAGATAACACTTTGTGTGATTTCCATCTTTTTAAATTTACTGAGGTTTGTTTTAAGGCCTAGCACATGGTCTATCCTGGAGAGTGTGCCATATGCCTTCAAGCAGACTGTATATTCTGCCACTGGAGGTGAAGTATTTTATAGATATCTTTTTGGTCAAGTTGGTTTATAGTGTTGTTCAAGTCTTCTGTTTCCCATTGATCTTCTGCCTCCTTGTTATAACATACCCAGTGTTGGAAGTAAGATATTGAAGTGTCCAACTATTATTGTTGAATTATTTATATTTCTCTCTGATCCTGTTACTTTTTGCTTCATGTAATTCCAGGCAAGCAACAGGCTCTTAGCTCCATCTCCTGAACTCAGTGGGCCCTCTGGGCTCTGCCTGGGGTACCCCTCCACCACCACAATCTGAAAATTCTCTCAAGATAGTAATATGGGCCGATCATAGGGCTTACCTCATTTTTTTCTTGTCTCTGAGGGATCACAGTCAACTCCATGACATCCAAAATGTTGAAAACTGTTGTTTCATATATGTTGTCTCACTTTCTTTGGTTATTTAGGTGAAAGGGTAAATCTGGCTCCTGTCAGTCTCTCTTGGACAGAGTATAAGCTATAGTTTAAGTTAAATTTTTGCAAGATAATACCTTAAAACAGGGGTTAACAAACTTTCTCTTAAAGGGCTGGAGAGTATACTATTAATACACTATTACTATTAATATAACATCACTATTTTAGGCATTGGTCAACAAGTTTCTGACACAAATACTTAACTCCGCCATTGTAGCACAAAAGCAGTCATAAATGAACTGAGTCAGAATGAGTGCTATACCAAAGATACATCTAGGGAAGGAGGTGGCCAGACTCAGACATAGAGAACAAACCAGTGGTTACCAGTGGGGAGAGGGAAAGAGGGAGGGGCAATGTAGGGAGAGGAGAGTAAGAGGTACAAACTATTAGCTGTAAAACAAGCTACAAGAATATATTGTACAACATGGTGAATGTAGCCAATATTGCACAATAACTATAAATGGATTATAACCTTTAAAAATTGCGAATCACTATATGGTACACCTGTAACTTACATAATATTGTACATCAACTACACTTCAATAAAAAATTTTTTTAGAAAGCAGCTGTAAATGAGTGAATGTGGCTGAGCCCCAGTAAAACCTTATTTACAAAAACAGGTGGCTGATATCTGGCTATAATTTGCCAACGTCTAACTTAAAATATTACTCTTTGTTCTTTTCTTTCCCAGACTTCTTTTTATGTGACCCTTCCTCATGTCAGCCAAGTTAGATAGTTAGTCAATTAAAATTTTTATAAATGGGATAGAAAGAAAAAAGAAACTAAGTTTTTTTAACTGCCAAAATGGGTTATTGAGAATTGAAACTGAAATTTTAAGAGAAGAAATGCAAAGAGTTTATTCCATAATACCAGAAATAGGATAGAAAAAGAGCCAGACAACACATACATACTCTTGTCATCTTCCCCACCCTACTCTCATCCTTTATCCTCAAGGGAATAGATGATAGTCACTGGAATTGAGGAGATTAGGAAAATGGAGATATCATATTCTCTCAGTCAGGGGTCTAGAAATGATAAAACATAACACGGACAAAACACACAGAGAAGACAGGAGTGAGCTTTAGGAGGCTCTGATTACAGCCTAGGGCCAGCACCAAGGAGACTCCCAAAATCTGTGCCAATATCTACAGACCATAATTTGTGGGGGCACCATTACCTATTCTTTTCATATCTGTAGGGTAAGGGACTTATGTTGACAGTCCTGGTATATGACTTGATATGTTATCATTCAATAGGATATTTAACCATCCACAGCCTTTGCTGAGCCTTACCCAGTCTGCTCCATGTGGATATTCCCTCTCTTTAATGGCCAAACACTCTTAAATTGTCACCCCTCAAAACAGCCAATGGGATCCTTGTTATTTGGAAAGGGGTAGTGGTATAAAAAGGAAAGTTCCCAATAAATGTTTTGAGCAAAAATTGAAACTGTTGAAACACATCTTTTTATGTCAAACTATCCCAAATATATCCTCCAAATTTAATGAAAATCTTTTTTTTTTTTTTTTTGAATGAAGTAGTACCGGACAGAGACTTAATTGTCTCAATCAGTAGTGTGATCCATAGTTGCTGATTTAAGGATTCAGTTTTCTTAATCCTTCAATGTATTTTATTTTCTGGTTGTCTTAAGGTCTTTGCTATTTGCCTAACTCTGATTCTACTAGTTAGCATTTCCACCTACACAATTATCATTTAGGCGTTCTACAAAAATTTCTATTCTATGTCAACCACCATAGGTGATGGCACCTTTGGAGCACCATCGTTAGCAGAATAATGAGATTATCAGAGCTGCAAGGGCACAGAAAATCATCAACTCCAATTCCACATCTTACAGATGAGGATACTGAGGCCCTGATGAATGAAGCAGCATATCCAGCATCACACATGCGGTCCTCAGGCTAAAATTAGAGGTTTTCTGACCCCCGTCCATGTTCTTTCCACAACTCTACGCCACTGGTGATGTCATTTAGTTCAAAAGTTTCCGGTAGAGATTGAAATATGTCTTAATAATTATTTGAGATTCCCTAGGCAGAGGATCCTCCCTTTTAGCACAAAATAATTTTCAAAATAAATATAAAAATAATCAGTGACCAACTGTGACATTCCACTAGCCTATTCAGATGTCACCAAAGACAATACAACTGATGAGAACACTCATCAGGAGTGTGAAGTGTCAGTTCACACTGTGAACTGTTATCTCCCGCAAAAAGAGCCGGTGGCTTTGTTTCTGGCTGCTGTTCTCTCTGACCAACATTATTTTTCTTCACAGTTAGGTCCCTTAGAATTGATTCCAAAAAACTGAACCACACCTAAGCTGGCCTTAGTAATGAGAGATTTATAATGAAGAATCAAGGATATTTCCAAAACCCTAGGGCAAGAAATTCAGCTCACACTTTATCAAGAATTCTCTGGAAGCCCATTGTTTCTCACCTCCTCCACTTTGCACTTCTGCCCCCCATTCTTCTGTTTGTTTGCTTTTTTTTTTTTATAGAATTACATTTGGGGTTTTTTTTAATTAATTAATTAATTTATTTATGGCTGTGTTGTGTCTTCGTTTCTGTGCGAGGGTTTTCTCTATTTGTGGCAAGCGGGGGCCACTCTTCATCGCGGTGCGCGGGCCTCTCGCTATCGCGGCCTCTCTTGTTGTGGAGCACAGGCTCCAGACGCGCAGGTTCAGTAATTGTGGCTCATGGGCCCAGTCGCTCCGCGGCATGTGGGATCTTCCCAGACCAGGGCTCGAACCCGTGTCCCCTGCATTGGTAGGCAGATTCTCAACCACTGTGCCACCAGGGAAGCCCTGTTTGTTTGCTTTTTAAATCAGGCGTGTTCTGTCAGTGCTTGCTCATTAATCTACGGAATCTAAAAATTTCTGCTGAGAAACAGCAGCCTCAGTCCCCTCAAGTCCATATCCCTTACAGGTAAAGTACCTATTCTAAAAATTTTGTGGGAGCATAAAGTAAGTTACTGAAATTTCTAATATAACCAAGTATACAAATAATGCTCACTGTAAAAATTCCTTATATAGGTGTAAAAGTGTAGAATTTAAAACATGCTTCCAACTCTCTTATATTTACTTCACTTTAATCCCATAGAGGAGGCAGCCAGATGTCACTGACTCCATTTTACAGCTAGAAAAACAAACTCAGAGACTTTAAGTGGTTTACCCAAGCAGCAGAGTCAGATCTTGACTCCAGGTTTCTTGGTTTCTAGTCCATTTGCCCTTTTGATACCCACATCCATAGCCACTGGCTTATGAAAGGAAGAAATCGTGGTGATGTTGTGAGGTGATGACAGAGGCCAAAGAATAGGTGAATTGAGTAGCCACCTGACGATTTTAAAACTTGGTTCAGAGTTCTGTCATTCCATAAACTGTTTATTATTCTTGGACCCAACTGTACCTTTCTTTTTTTTTTCCCCTGCTCTTCCATGTGAACACACCAAATTATTTTAATCTGTGTTTTCAAATTTTTACTTAACTTTTAACTTCATGTAGTCTGATTCCTTTTCTGATAGTGAACCAGGAGTGACCTGAAAAACTGGCAGAAAATAATGTGGATGATGATAAAAATGACAATAACAATTACCAAGGCCAGTCATCTATAGGATTAGAGTTTCTTTTGAAACTGAGGAACAGCATAAAAAAATGTGAAGAAAAATGTTAAATATCTGTGACTAGATGAAAGAATTCTTTATTCAGTGATTGATATGAAGTCTGAGGAACTAACTCCATGTGTTAAAACAGAACAGAAAACATGAGTACAAAGGTATTATGCAAACAAAGAACAGCATTTCCATGTGTACAAGTTTAACTGGGGCTGAAGTGAGCTCTGGGGCACCTTCCCCAGCACAGACAAGGGAATCTGGGATTCATATCTAAAACATTTTTCACAGTTGGATCATTGTTTACATAAATGTAAGGTGGTAGTTTCCAGTAGGGTATAATGCATAAGAATCCGCTAGTGAATAAAATGGGCACAAATTTTAAATGTTTCCAAGGCATATGTAAACAAACACAATGTTAATATGCGATGATAGCGTCAGGCTACATCAAGTAAAGAGGATAATATCTCCATGTAAGATTTCTTCCACCTAGAAGTGTGCCATCTGAGAACACTAAGGAGTAAATCTCGAAGAAACAAACGTACCTTCTAAACTTAAAAAATAAAATCTATTCATACAGCTCATAGGCCCAGCCTAAAAGAAAACTTGTCTGTAGCGTTTTAATTCCAATGGAAACTACAGCTGATCCTGCTCACTAAAATGTTCATTTACGTAACTTTCATTAACCACCATAAAATGGATGTGTACTTTGTGCTCTTTATAAAATGACCACTGCACCAAATAATGTCAATTATTATACTAACAATCAAGAAGGAAAAGAAAGTAATGTCTCTTATCTGGGGAATGAACATTCTTACAGCAACTGCTAGTCTTCCTTTCATTTAAAACTTCTTCCTTAACTCTGCTTAAACTCAATACACGTAACTCTCCTGACTCCTGATCACAATTTCATCAAGTCTCTGTTCCTCCATATTCACCTCTCCCTAGGCTGATACACTGGACCATAAGAGTGATGGGAAACAATGGAAGAAACAACCAAACCAGGCTATGAGGATAAAGGAAAAATGTTAGCCAACAGAAACCCAGTCCTTTAACCCTGAAACCTCAAGGTTTAGAAGTTGGGGGAAAAAAAAAAAGAAACTATGGAAGAGAGCAGTGAACTGAACAGGTGAGTAGCAATGAAAGTAAGCATGGCCCTTTCCCTTATTAACCATGAGGATCTCTACTGGGTGCAACCAAGTCACTTAATCTCTTTGGAGGTCAGTTTCCTTAGTTGCACAAAGGGAATACTTAACACCCCCCCTAGTTTAGAGAGCTATTGAAGGAATCAAATGTAAAAGTTTTTTGGAATTTATTTTTCTCAATAAAGCACTTTATAAATATAAAGGGACTTTAAAAAATTTTTATTCTTGTTTATGGACTATTTTCTAATCCTCACTCTCCTGTTCTAACTTCTCATTAACCCCTTTTTATCTCTCTTCAGTCTGTATTTAACTTTAAAACATGAAAGACTTTTATTACAATTCACACATAGTTGAAAAACCACTTTGGCCTGAGGTAATACTTCAACTCACATAAGTGGCAAGTTCTGCACACGCTTACAAGTTCAGTGTCAGATCTCTTCACCCAGGGCATGCTAAGCCCATCTTATTGTGGCCAGTTAAGGGTGGATGGAGTCTTAAAGTCCCTTCTCTTCTTGGTTTGGTTGGTGCTCAAAACCAACTAAAACCCCCCAGTACTACATAAAATACAGTCAAATCTGGAAAAAAGTGGAAATAATTATGGTTTTATGGAGTCACTTTAAAAATACAAGCATCTTTTCTATTATTTTCCTTTTCTTTTAAATAACCCAGAAGTAATGAGACTTCCCAGGGATTAATTTGCTCATCTGACCAAATCTGGCTCAACAGCCTGACAATGTCTGGTTAAAAGATGTGACCACCACAAACATAGCTTCTCATCCCCAACACCATGTTTTACTCATTACCTGGCAAAGGTACAAGCCAAAATTCTTGTAAACCTCCTGATTTCCCGCTCATAATTTGGGGAAGTAAACCATGGCCGAGAAACCACATGAAACTCCATTAAATTAATCTAAATAAATGATATCTCTGCAAATGAATCACCACTTACCCAAATTCCATGCACTGCAGAGAGACACGAATGGTCAATAAATACCAGATTCCCAATAACCACAACACACAGATTCAACCTCAGGGACAACTCCATCTCAACTGGATGTAAAGAGAAAGCAATATCTACGACTCCTGGTCACGGCTACAAACGTGCAGATTAAACAGCAGCCCTCGAGTGTCTGTGTAACAACTGCCTCACAATACAGGGTAAGTTAGGAAAACTGAGTCAGAACATTAAAATGGATGCTGATTTTAGACAGGAGCAAAGAAGAAAAGATTTTAAGGACTGAGCACTGCTTTGAAAGAATACACATAAAATAACTTAAATTGCACAACTTTTTCATGATCACAGTAACACCATTTTCTCGGCAAGATTTACGACATTGCCCTTTATTTTTAAAACAACGTTTGTGGAGTTCTTATTGGTTTTAGGGACTGTGCTAAGTGCTTGGGACATAACAAACAACAGAAATATATTTCCTACCCTCACAGGCCAAATCCAATCCACTGGCTTTTTTTCATAAATAAAGTTTTACTAAAACACAATAATTTGATTATGTATTGTCCATGACTGGTTTGCTACGACTATGCTACAATGAAAGAATCAAATAGTTGTGACAGAGAATGTTTGGCCCACAAAGCCTAAAATATTTACTCTCTGTCCCTTACAGAAAAAAAAAAAAAATTGCCAACCTCTGATCTAGAGGGATAAATGGACAAGTATACAGGAAATTATAATACTGTTTAATTAGAGCTAGGATGTGGGATTTTGCAGTTCCATATCAGAATTTGGAGGATCAAGGAAGACTGAGGTAATATTTTTTTTTAATACAAATGATTTTATTTTTTTTAATTTTTTTTTTTAATTTTTGGCTGTGTTGGGTCTTTTTTTTTTTTAATTTTATTTATTTATTTTTGGTCGTGTTGGGTCTTCGTTTCTGTGCGAGGACTTTCTCTAGTTGTGGCAAGCGGGGGCCACTCTTCATCGCGTGCGCAGGCCTCTCACTATCGCGGCCTCTCTTGTTGCGGAGCACAGGCTCCAGACGCGCAGGCTCAGTAATTGTGGCGCACGGGCCTAGTTGCTCCACGGCATGTGGGATCCTCCCAGACCAGGGCTCGAACCCGTGTCCCCTGCATTGGCAGGCGGATTCTCAACCACTGCGCCACCAGGGAAGGGAAGCCCCTGAGGTAATATTTAAACGGAGACCTCGAAATGAGCAAGTAGCAGCCAGATGATGGGAAGAGAAAAAGTATTCCAAAGGAAGGTCACATGCAAAGGCAGGGAGGCAAGAGAGGATGTCCCATTCAGGGAACTGAAAGTACAGTAGGTCAACTTGGCTGGAACAAGGAGAGGGAGGGGAGTAGGGATGAGAGATGACGGCAAAGAGAAAATCAGGATCCAGATTACAAATGTTCCTCTGTATTAGCCTAAGAAGTTTTGAAATTATTCTGACGGTTTACGTCGTGGAATGAATTAATTGAGCTGTAGGAATTTAGTGTTTATAGAAGATATATGATCAGGCTTATTTCTGACATAGCCACCAGGAAAACAAAAAAAAAAGCAATGAACTTTGAAATTGATATTCATCAGGAAATGCTAACATTCAAATTAATCTAGCCCTTCAACCCCTACCAACCCATGGCTCTGGGAATTAAGTGCCTGTGACAGCATAGAACTAAAATTTCCTGTAACTCTTAATGCAATGCTTCAACTCCAGTTTGTGCTGACAGTATAACCAAGGCACATCTGAAAAGATAGTCAGTGATGGTGCTGAAAGAGGAATCCAACCTGCCCTGCCTAAAAACTGAGGCAGCTAAGGCAACTTAGGTTTGATATCTGCCCTTTCCATAAAATGGCTGTATAATCACCCACGGTTTTCACCCTATCTCATTGGCTGCTCCATCTCAGTCTTACTTCCTTGTCCTCCCCCTTGTCCTAGACCTCTTAACGTTGGAGTCCCTAGCACTCAGTCTTTAGCCCTATTCTCTACCTACACTAACTCATTTAGTGAATGAATCCAGTCTTATTGCTTTAAATATCACTCAGAAACTAATGTTTCCCGAATGTTCTCCTGAACTTCAGTCTTGTGCATCCTCTTGCCTATCTGACATGCCCACTTAGGTGTCCAGTAGATATCACAAACTCAATATATCCCTCACCAAGCTTCCTCCTTTCAAAACTACTCAACCTGCAGTCTTTTCCATTTTATTTGATAGTAACTACATCACTTCCACAATTCAGATCAAACATGTTGAGGTCATGCCTGACTCCTCTCTTTTTCTCACACCCCTCATCCAATCTGTCAGGAAATCCTCTTGGTTCTGACATCAATATATATACAAAATTTAACCTTTCTCTTCACCTCCACAGTTGCCACCCACCACCATTATCTCTCACCTAGACTATTGAAATAGCTTCCTAACTGTTCTGCCTGATTCAATCCTTTTCCCTTCAAGTCTATTCTCAACACAGGAGTTAGAGTGATTCATTTAAAATAGAAGTCAAAATGTATTATTCTTCTGTTCATAACTTTGTACTAACTTCCCATCTCACCGAAATGGCTATGCTCTCCCCATTCCTGGTCCCCATTACATCTCCACTCTTTAACTCCTACAATTCTCCCCCCTCATTCACTGCAACGTAGACCTACTGATCCTTTTGCCGTTTCTCAAATATACCAGGGATAAACCAGGGATGTTCCTGCCTTTGGGTTTATGTACTGGCAGTTTATTCTACCTGATACGCTATTAGCCCCAGATAATCACACGGCCAATTACTTCGTAGTAGATTGGATAATTGACCTCAATTCTCTATCCTTCCCTACATCCGCACTCTTGCCTCATCATGGGTATAGTATACTTCCCTGTCCCTTGACTTTAGGCTTGGCCATTTGACTTCCTTTGCCAAAGGTATATGGGCAGAAGCAACAGTGAGCCAATTTGAGACTAGTCCTGAAGAAGATTGCTCCTTGAATTTTCATCACCTTGAAAAGTCTTTCCCCTACCTGACTGTACTATTTAGGTTATGTCCTAGAGTGAACATACATGGAAGAGCACTACTCTAGCCAACCTACCAACCACTGAGCAAGAATAAATGATTGCTCTTTTAAACCAGGGATTGGCAAACTTTTCCTATAAAGGGCCAGATAGTAAATATTTTAGGCTTTGGAGACTATATAGCCTCGTTGTAACTATTCAACAACACTATCGTAGCTTGAAAGCAGCCATAGACAATATGCAAATGAACATGGAACATGTCTGTGTTCCAAGAGAACTTATTTACATAAACAGGCTGGGGTGAACTAGGATCGGAACTGGCTCTGACTCCAAAACCCTCTCACTGTCTATTAATCACCATAATATCATTTAATTTCATTAAGGCCAGGGGTCTAAGGAAGCTCATGATATTTTATTTAAAAAATGAAAGCAACAGTAATCAGTGGTATTGTTGATAAAATATACATCTATCTGGTTCAACTTTTACTTCATCATTTTTTTTTTTTGACTGACAATCCTATAAGGATCATCCAACCACTTGCTACTTTATATCTTGGTATATCATTGCTGATTTTGCCAAATTTTCCTTAATTGAATAAGGACTTTCTGACCTGCTTTGTCCCCATGTTCCTGACTTAGTCTGTGCTTGCCTTGAAGCTATTAGACGAAGCTTCCTAAAGTTAATCCAACATCCCTAAACTCCAACTGGCATTTGGACTTTCTTGGTCTGCTACTCCACTTGACTTTGCATTTGAATTACCTCAGTATGTACTAGGTCACTGACAGTACTCAAGAGCCACGTTTCTCTCTAAAGTCCCACTGTCTCTCTGGCCCAGCCTTAGAATGTATACAATGAGCTATTGATCTCTCAATATTTTATGAGTGTTCACTTTCACAAGTTAGAATCACTAACACTGCCAGTTGATGTTAGTTCCCATCCCTCCTCCTTTGTAGTAAACTAGAAATTTTAAATTTCAGCTTCTAGAAAACAGAATTTTGGAATCATATTTTTATTCCTTGTAGGATTTCAAGTGTACCCTACAGAGGCCTTTTTATATCATTCATGCCTAGAGGCTATCAATGCCCTTCAATGAAAGCCTATACTATGAAGTCAAATTAGACCAGACTTTAGATACTGGTTTCACTACCAAATAATTGTGTATATTTGGACAAGTTACGTAATGTCCTCAGTTTCTTTATCTCTAAAGTATTTTACTGAAATTTCACTTCATAGTGTTTATTTGGAAGGTTAAATGAGATAATTAATGGGTGCCTTGATAACATTTTTTAGAGATAAGTATGTGTGTGTGTATGTGTGTGTGTGTGTGTGTGTGTGTGTATATATATATATAATACCTTCCCCCCACCCTGCATTTTCCTCTTTAATTTACTTTCTGCAAAGTTGATAATCACCTCCAAGCCTATTACTACAGAGAGAGATATGTGTTGGGGGAGAAAAATAGAAAGATCCTATAAGGATGACTGGCTTTTGCTTTAAAAAAAAAAAAACAGTTTAGGGGAACGTATTCATGAGCACAGAATATCTTGGAGATATATGAAAGCAAAATGGTTTTTAGCATAGACTGTAAGGATTCCCATGTGCAAGGGAAGGAGATATGAGGAAAAAGTATCTGGATCTCAAAATCAAGCGAGACGTATATCTTGCTTCTGGCAGTACCACTGGGCTTTGGCAAGATCCCAAGAAATTACATATGCCTGGCATGTCAGGTTGATGAAAGATTATAATAAGAGAAAAATCTAGGCAGGTAGCTTGGGGTCATATTTTGCTACTTTACAGAGTTTGTACTTTGTTTAACAGAGAGTGACAAGTTTTAAGATGAGGTGAGACTTCGTTCAACAGCTATTTTAGGAAGATTAATCTGAGGTAAGTCATAATTGAAGGACAGAGAAAACTGAAGGAGAGAGAAACTGGTGGCAAAGGAAGACTGGAAGGAAAGATAGGAGTCAGGGCTTACTGTAGTAGCCAGAGCCTGCAGGGATAAAATACTAAGCTTGTATTGTGTGAACCTCCCAATTCCTGGACTTTAAAGGTTGGGTGAAGAAAGCACTTTGGCCAAGATTTCAAGATGCTCTTGGCCTTGCCAGACAGAATTACAGCCACCTGTGAGCTAAACCAGAGCTTGAAACACAAAGGTGCTAGAAATCCCACTTAACCTGGCCTCAGTATCCTAGGTGTATTATAGAATGGACCTTTTGTCTTCTTTTCAGCAATTCACTTATGATAACCTCAGGTCTAAGAGGTAGGAAATCGGATGCTACTAAAAAGGTCAGTCTGTGAGAGGACTGAGAAGCTCACTGATTGTAATGGCTCCAGAAACAGGCTTCCTGCATTCTTAAAAGCAAAGGGTGTGTGTAGTGGTTTTTTTTACACAGCACTCTGGGATCTTTTTACCTATTTTAAAAGTCATTATTGCCATTAAAATACAAACTGTACTTTCACTGGCATTAAACAACATATATTAAAAAGCTTTGACAGATGCCAGTTAGGCTTAGAGAAGCTCTTTCACAGCTCTTGGAGCTGTTTTCTCTCACCAACAAGAAAGTCAGAATCCCTCTGATTACAATAAAGTATTAACAAGATACTGACTCTGCCTAAAAATTTAGTAACTATTGAATATAGAAATAAATATCACATGATTGGTTATCCAGTAACTACAGAAAGTAGTTCTGGCCTAAAGATTACTTACCTAACCTCCATTTTGCCTTAGAGTGGAATCTAGAGAGAGCACTAAATCTCAAATCTTTTGAGAGCCCACTATGTTCCGAGTACTTTGCTAGGCCCTTAGCATGCATTATTTCACTCAAACCTTATAACAACTTGATAAGCTAAATATTACTATGTTTATTTTACAATGGAGAAAATAGAGCCTCAGAGAAGTAAGATCACATGACAAAAATAAATACATAAAAATGTATTGATGCTGGGATTTTACTCCAAGATTGTTTCTCAACTTCTAGAAAAGATAGTATAGAAAAGCACATGACTAATTCCCAAATGAAATATATAAGAACTATTGATTAGTATTAAGAGGAAAAAAAGGAAGAAAGGCACTTCCAACATGTAAGGTACTTTATATGTGCTACCTCATTAGTATTAGTCCCATTTTGTAGATATGGAAATTAGAGAGCTGGAACTGAACTCCATCTTTGTGACTCCAAAACTCCTGCTGTCTCCTACTGCAAAGAATCATAGAATGCTAGAATAAAAAGAAACCCTATCTCATCCAACATGTTCATTAGATAGATGAGTGAGTAGAGGCCAATAGGCTAAGTGATTTGTCCAAAGGCAAACAAGTTGTCCATAATCAAGAGTTCTGTGTCTTCTCCTGAGGTTCTTACCAAGCACCCAGGTCCATTGTTCTCCTAAATTATGAGGATTGTCCCTCAAAGTCTATCCCTGTTGAACTTTCACTAAGGGTTCTGTCATTCTCAGTACTCCTTTGCTACTCTAAATGTCTGTCTTTCACTATATCTTTCCTCTCAACCTCTCTAGAACAATGATTCCTAACTCTGGGTTTTTAATCCTCAATTTTGTTAAAGCTGCTCCTGTTCCATTCTTCCTCATTTCTATACATCCAGGTGCCTCCATCCACCTGGTTCTTCATGATAGAAAGTGTAAGCCATTCTTAATAACTCATTCACAGTCTCCCCAGTCCACCCCATGGTCAATTTGTACTGCCTTCATAATACATGTCCACTTCATTTTGTCTCCACTGCCCTGCCATTAATCTGGTCCAAATCACCATCATCTCTCACCAAGCCCTATGCAGTAACCTCCTGATAGATATCCCCCACTGAACAGCCCATCTCTTTTCACTTTTGTTCTCTTGCAATCTATTCTTCACACAACCAGAAGTCAGAGTATCTATTAAAAATACTAAGCTTATTTTTAGATCTCTTTGAACCTTTCAATGACTTCCAGTGCACTTAAGATCAAATTTTAAAATTGTAACATGGCCCTCAGGTGCCTGTAATGATCCACCTGAATCTACCTCTCAGTTTTGCCTTGTACCACTCTCTCCATCACTATACTTCAAACACATTGACTATCTCTCATTCTTGACACCTTCAGCTCATCCTTCCAGTATTTTACCAGTTTAACTGTAATTTCCAGAGAAGTTTTTCCTTTTCTCTCAGTCTAAGCTGGGTGTCCCTTTAATTTTTAGCCATAGAACCCTGTATTTTTCCTTCGTTGCACTTATCAATTTCTAAATACCTGCCTATTTTTGTGGTTAATTGTTTGCTGTTTGTCTCCCTCTCTAAAGACCATAAAGGCAAGGACTGAGTCTATTTTATTCTCTGCTAAATCTTCTGCCTTATCAAAGTGCCTGATACGTAGTAGAAGCTCATGAATGTCTGGTGAAAAGATGAATGACTAAACAGTTAAGAATAACCCAATTATTTTAAGGCTTATAGTGGAACTCTCTCAAAAATAGAATTCATTTAAATTCATTTATTTTAATTTTTAAAAAAATCAAAGTTTTTATATCACACTTGATAGTGGCAGGGAGAGAATGAAAGAAGAATGAAGAAATACAAGTATAGATAGAGATTAACACATCATATAGACCACAAATGTTAGAGAATTAATTTCAACTATGTTTTATTTCCTGAAAAGTATTTTATGGATGACCACTTTCTCTGCTCATTCAAAATTCAGTTTCTTTTAAAACAATGAAAAGTAAAAAATATCTGGCCTTAATCAATTTCCCCCCAATCTTACTGTTCCTTGATTAAAACTGGTCCTGGAGATGATCAAATGTCCACAGAGTAAGTGTAAAAGGATTCCTGGTTTATAAAGGATTCCTGGCTTACATGAATAAGGGCAGATGTAGTAACCTACTCAGAACAAAGGATATATATATATATACACACACACACACACACACACAAGATATGACATCAGATTGATTTTATATACATAAAGCAGAATGTACTGATTCATCAAAATTCATCTGCCTAAGAAAGACATGACAGTAAAGAAATTAGAAGTTCTGGTCAAGCATTTATTGACTGACAGACCTCATTATTCAGTTGTGTGCTGATGGAATATCCCTGACAAAACTGCCTGATAAAATTTTTTCTGCTAGTTTCCTGTCAATGAACTGCTCATGCTGAGCACACTAAACAGATTAATCATGAAATTCAGATAATTCAAGAAAAAGCATATATGTATGTATGTATATATGTATATATATATCCACACATGTACACATAAACATATATTTATACGTCAATGCCACTAAAACAAAAGGAATTGTCCGTAGCATCTTGAATTACACACAAATTCTTCATGTAATTTTCCCTGTATGAATACAGCCACTATAGCATATATTCGCTCAAATAAATTCTACTTAAAGAATACAACTCAATTTTCACTACAATGTTGACAGCTTTCTAACTAATAGACTAGTTCTCAATCAACCCTTCTACCTAACTTCCTTAAATCTTTTGTGGAATGAGGCAGAGTAAAACTATTTAAATAAATAAAATAACCTGCTAACTTTATCATGCTTTATAAATGCTATAAATGGGGTCTCCACTAAAATGCATAAATCATTCTCCCTTGTGAGTCCCAACTAGGCTTCTGTTTGCCAGATGGAAGTAAAAAGTGACAGTACATGCAACATGTGCTCCAAATCCTGCTGTCAAGGCTTTCATAAAATGATGTCTCTAAACATCCCACCATAGTCCAGATGTGTTGGGCTTGATCTTAAAAAAACAAAATAAAATAAAACACCCATAGGTACAGGCAGGAATTTTTTCCAAATTCTTCATGAATGCTGCTTGAAACTTCTTAATGAAAGTTAAAATAAAATGCAGTACAGAGCACAGAGTCTAGAGAACATCATCAGGACCTGCCTGATGCTTGAAAATGACAGGTATTCCAAGCCTCAATCATTGTGCTCTGGAAGTTTGGTTAAAGGAAAAGTGTCTCCATTAGGTTACAGGACATCTCCCGGCCAGTAGAGGGCAAGATCAAGAAAACCAGATTGATTTTCCTTTACACTAATCATTAACAAAGTACTCTCACATACCTTCTGCTATAGTTTGAATGTTTGAGTCTCCGCAAAATTCCTATGTTGAAAACCTAACCCCAAAGTGATGGCATTAGGAGGTAGGACCTTTGGGAGGCTCCACCCTCATGAATGGGATTTAATGCTCTTATAAAAGAGGGCCAAAAGAGTCCTCTAGTCCCTTCCCCTACCTGAGGGTACAATGAGAAGTCTGCATCCACAAGAAGGCTCTCACCTGACCATGCTGGCAATCTGATTCCAGACTTCCAGCCTCCAGATCTGTGAGAAACTACTGTTGTTTATAAGCTACCTAGTTTGTGGTATCTTGTTATAGCAACTCGAATGGACTAAGACACCTCCCTGTATCTAATTCTTACTCTAACTGTGTGATATAGGTATTATGGCTCCCAATTTGCAGATGAGGAAAATAAGACCCTGAAAACTTAGATCACTTGCCCAGTGCCATCACTGCTGCTAACTGACAGAGTCAACTTTTATATCCAGTTCTTCACACAACAAATTTAGTTTTCCCACAATATCACCAGCAAGTTCTATCTACCAAGCTTAAGCTCCAAAAGGATCCTTGAATCTTGCCTTTGCTCACACAGATCACATTTCTCAGTCGAGATCAAGTTCAAGCACCTCTACTTAGAAAGACAACACAGTAGCGTGAGTGTGAGTGGTGGACAGCATGATGCCTCATAACTAATTGAACTGTCCTTTGTAGCATCTCCAGCCTTGAGACACACTGCCAGAATGGGAATATTGTCTTGAATAAATGAATGTTCTCTCCTGAGCCCTTCAGGCAGATTAGATTTTTGTTTCATTTTGTTGAATTCCCTTTAATTGTTTGACTCTCATAGCACTGTTCTCTTTTAGATCTTTTCTCTATTAAAATCTAACCTATTGTCTTAAGAGACAGCTCAGTTAAGACAAAATAAAACTAAACTACACATTTCAGCTAATAGTGATCTATATTATTTTATTCTAAAGTCACACTCTTTAGTTCAATCTATCCTTTAGGATTCAGGTGCAATCTCATATCTTTCACAAAACCTTTTTCCATAACTGATCTTTCAAGGATTAAGGACAAAAAGCCCATCTCTGCTTGGTAAGAGTGTAAACCTTGGTATCACTGGAAAAATACACGTCTCTTGGTTACATAAGAGAAAAGATTCATTCCTCATTAAATCTTCTAACATAGCTTGTATTATATCATTATGTTTATATTAAGCAAATTATCCAAAGCTTAAAAATAAAGCAAAAAGAAGACCATGTGTCCTTTCAAGGGGCCAAACACTGTGAAGTTTCATGTTATTTTACATATTTCTTAATCCAGTAAAACTTCAAATGACTTCTGTCTAGGGTAAAAAGTAAATCCAAGGATCACAGGTATGCTGTCTAGGACCTTAACCAGCTTTAGATATGACTGGGCAATCTTATTCCAACATTCTTTCATCAATGCCTATAAGTACTCAATTCTTCAAATGCTCTTTGAATTGGTTTTATTTTCCTGCTGACTCCCTTATTAATGAGTTAAATCTTTATATATATATGTATATATATGTACTATATTTGTATGAAAAGTATGTTTTTGAACTTTTTTGAAAATTATATGAGTACTTACTATGTACTGTGTGCTTTTTTCTGAATTCTTACTGAATTCCCAAAACAATCGTGTGAAATAGTATTGTTATTCCCACTTTGGAAATGAAGACGTAAAGGCTCACACAGTTGAAGGGATTGTCCTGAATTTACACAGCTAGAAAATGGTAGAGATTGTCTTTAAACTCAAATTTCTGATCTAGAGTCTGAGTCATGGTGATGAAGACCCTCTTGTTGGAGATTTAGGACATCCTGGTCTGCTCTGAGATAGGGCCAAAGAGTAGCAAAAAAGGAGTGAACATCCATCAACAAGATGTTATTTGTTACTATGGGTTCATATAACAGGCTGATTGAACACTATTCATTCACATTTTCATTCAATAAATATTTATTTACTGAGCTCCTACTACGTGTCAAGTCCTATGTTTATTGATTGGGGGAGGGCAAGTGATCAGTGGTAAAAG
Source organism: Balaenoptera musculus (assembly GCF_009873245.2). NCBI lineage: Eukaryota > Metazoa > Chordata > Mammalia > Artiodactyla > Balaenopteridae > Balaenoptera > Balaenoptera musculus. Next base: position 65,051,556 of record NC_045785.1, read on the forward strand.
ATAAATTGGGCAAAGATTCTATTCTTAAGGAACTTATAGTCATAAATAAAAATCATTTTAAAAAGTAAAATAGATGCACAAAATATTAATCGTAGTCTGAGTTTATTCATTTGATGAATATTTATTAAATGTCTACTATGTGTTAGGCACTGCGCTGGATACCTGAAGGTACAGCAGTGAATAAGACAGTATGATCTTTGTCTTTCATGGTGTTTATAAAAAAAATACAAACATTAAGCAAGTAATTTTAAGAGTGATGAGTGTTTTAAAGAATACTTATAGTATGTTCTACAAGCATGTACCTAAGGAATTCTATTATTTTCTTTCCACTCTTCTGAATTTTCAAAAATGTCAAAAATGCTGTGAATATTAATTTTATAATCAGATAGATATAAATTAAAACTATTTTTAAAATACAAGATTAAAGGGGACATGTGCCATAAGAGATATAGATAAGGAAATATGAGAATTCAGAGTAAGGAGGAATTGCTTCTTGTAAAAGTGATAAGGGGCAACTATATGGCCTAGTGGCATTTGAAATGAGGAATGATAGCAGAACTGTGCTGTCTCTTTTAGCATGAGACTTGTTAATTATATGTACTGCCAGTGCAAACTGGTTTCCTAACTGGGAGAGATGATGAAAAGGGATTAAAGATATCTTTGCCATCCCAATATACCTTCTCCTCCATCCTTTTACTTACAATCTTGGAACAAATGAAGTGTTCCAAGATTGAATGGCTGATTTCAAATCCATTCCTAGCCCTTGCTGCCTTCTAGTTGCTTTCCAGCTTCCCTTGCAGTTAGTGCTAGCCATGCGACATAATTCTACCCATTTAGGATGGAACTGAAAGTTTGTGGGAGTGGGATTCTAGGAAAGCTTCTTTTTCCTGTTAAAAGGAACAGAGAATACCACTCCTCTCTTTCTGCCTTGAAAAGCGATACAGTATCTGGAACCTGGACAGGAGCCTAAAACTGGGAAGCCATCTTAACAGCATGACAAAGAGGTCAAGAGCAACACAGATATGGCAGAGCCACTAAACCACTATCAGCTATTGCTTATCTCCAGACATCTTATAATGTGGGGAAAAAAATGCTTATTTGCTTAAGTTCCTATAAATTGTTTCCTGTTACATATAGAGAGGAGCATTCTTACAGGATACAGTGAATTTTCCAGGAAAGAGACCAAAAAGAAAAGTATCCTGAGAGGGAAGAAGAAATCCACATGAATATTAAGAAGCTGGTGAATGGGGAGGAGCTTCAAGATGGCTGAAGAGGAAGACGTGGAGATCACCTTCCTCCCCACAAATACATCAGAAATACATCTACATGCGGAACAACTCCTACAGAACACCTACTGAACGCTGGCAGAAGACCTCAGACTTCCCAAAAGGCAAGAAACTCCCCACGTACCTGGGTAGGGCAAAAGAAAAAAGAAATAACAGGGACAAAAGAATAGGGACAGGACCTGCACCAGTGGGAGGGAGCTGTGAAGGAGGAAAGCTTTCCACACACTAGGAATCCCCTTCGCGGGCGGAGACTGCGGGTGGCGGAGGGGGGAAGCTTCGGAGCCACGGAGGAGAGCACAGCCACAGGGGTGCGGAGGGCAAAGCGGAGAGATTCCCGCACAGAGGACCGGTGCCAAGCAGCACTCACCAGCCCGAGAGGCTTGTCTGCTCCCACGCCGGGGCGGGCGGGGCTGGGAGCTGAGGCTCGGGCTTCGGTCGGATCGCAGGGAGAGGACTGGGGTTGGCGGCGTGAGCACAGCCTGAAGGGGTTAGTGCACCACAGCTAGCCGGGAGGGAGTCCGGGAAAAAGTCTGCAGCTGCCGAAGAGGCAAGAGACTTTTTCTTGCCTCTTAGTTTCCTGGTGCGCAAGGAGAGGGGATTCAGAGCGCCGCCTAAACGAGTTCCAGAGACGGGCGCAAGCCATGGCTATCAGCGCGGACCCCAGAGACAGGCATGAGACGCTAAGGCTGCTGCTGCCGCCACCAAGAAGCCTGTGTGCAAGCACAGGTCAGTCTCCAAGTTCAGGACACTGGTCCACAAGAGACCTCCCAGCTCCACGTAATATCAAATGGTGAAAATCTCCCAGAGATCTCCATCTCAACTCCAAGACCCAGCTCCACTCAACGACCAGCAAGCTACAGTGCTGGACACCCTATGCCAAACAACTAGCAAGACAGGAACACAACCCCATCCATTAGCACAGAGGCTGCCTAAAATCATAAGGCCACAGACACCCCAAAACACACCACCAGATGTGGACCTGTCCACCAGAAAGACAAGATCCAGCTTCACCACCAGAACACAGGCACTAGTCCCCTCCACCAGAAAGCCTACACAACACACTGAACCAACCTTAGCCACTGGGGGCAGACACCAAAAACAACAGGAACTACGAACCTGCAGGCTGCAAAAAGGAGATCCCAAACACAGTAAGTTAAGCAAAATGAGAAGACAGAGAAACACACAGCAGATGAAGGAGCAAGGAAAAAACCCAACAGACCTAACAAATGAAGAGGAAATAGGCAGTCTACCTGAAAAAGAATTCAGAATTATGAGAGTAAAGATGATCCAAAATCTTGGAAATAGAATGGAGAAAATACAAGAAACGTTTAACAAGGACCTAGAAGAACTAAAGAGCAAACAAACAGTGATGAACAACACAATAAATGAAATTAAAAATTCTCTAGAAGAGATCAATAGCAGAATAACTGAGGCAGAGAACGGATAAGTGACCTGGAAGATAAAATAGTGGAAATAACTACTGCAGAGCAGAATAAAGAAAAAAGAATGAAAAGAATTGAGGACAGTCCCAGAGACCTCTGGGACAACATTAAACTCACCAACATTCGAATTATAGGGGTCCCAGAAGAAGAAGAGAAAAAGAAAGGGACTGAGAAAATATTTGAAAAGATTATAGTGGAAAACTTCCCTAATATGGGAAAGGAAATAGTTAATCAAGTCCAGGAAGCACAGAGAGTCCCATACAGGATAAATCCAAGGAGAAACACGCCAAGACACATATTAATCAAACTATCAGAAATTAAATACAAAGAACAAATATTAAAAGCAGCAAGGGAAAAACAACAAATAACCCATAAGGGAATCCCCATAAGGTTAACAGCTGATCTTTCAGCAGAAACTCTGCAAGCCAGAAGGGAGTGGCAGGACATATTTAAAGAGATGAAGGGGAAAAGACTACAACCAACATTACTCTATCCAGCAAGGATCTCATTGAGATTTGACGGAGAAATTAGAACCTTTACAGACAAGCAAAAGCTAAGAGAATTTAGCACCACCAAACCAGCTTTACAACAAATGCTAAAGGAATTTCTCTAGGCAGGAAACACAAGAGAAGGAAAAGACCTACAATAATAAACCCAGAACAATTAAGAAAATGGTAACAGGAACATACATATCGATAATTACCTTAAATATAAATGGATTAAATGCTCCAACCCAAAGACATAGACGGGCTGAATGGATACAAAAACAAGACCCATATATATGCTGTCTACAAGAGACCCACTTCAAACCTAGGGACACATACAGACTGAAAGTGAGGGGATGGAAAAAGATATTCCATGCAAATGGAAATCAAAAGAAAGCTGGAGTAGCAATTCTCATATCAGAGAAAATAGACTTTAAAATAAAGACTATTACAAGAGACAAAGAGGACACTACATAATGATCAAGGGATTGATCCAAGAAGAAGATATAACAATTGTAAATATTTAGGCACCCAACATAGGAGCACCTCAATACATAAGGCAAATACTAACAGCCATAAAAGGGGAAATCGACAGCAACACAATCATAGTAGGGGACTTTAACACCCCACTTTCACCAATGGACCGATCATCCAAAATGAAAATAAATAAGGAAACACAAGCTTTAAATGATACATTAAACAAGATGGCCTTAATTGATATTTATAGGACATTCCAACCAAAAACAACAGAATACACTTTCTTCTCAAGTGCTCATGGAACATTCTCCAGGATAGATCATATCCTGAGTCACAAATCAAGTCTTGGTAAATTTAAGAAAATTGAAATCATATCAAGTATCTTTTCTGACCACAACGCTATGAGACTAGATATCAATTACAGGAAAATATCTGTAAGAAATACAAACACATGGAAGCTAAACAACACACTACTTAATAACCAAGAGATCACTGAATAAATCAAAGAGGAATTCAAAAAATACCTAGGAACAAATGATAATGAAAACACAACAACCCAAAACCTATGGGATGCAGCAAAAGCAGTTCTAAGAGGGAAGTTTATACCAATACAATCCTACCTTAAGAAACAAAAAACATCTCAAATAAACAACCTAACCTTACACCTAAAGCAATTAGAGAAAGAAGAACAAAAAAACCCCAAAGTTAGCTAAAGGAAAGAAATCATAAAGATCAGATCAGAAATAAATGAAAAAGAAATGAAGGAAACGATAGAAAAGATCAATAAAACTAAGAGTTGCTTCTTTGAGAAGATAAACAAAATGGATAAACCATTAGCCAGACTCATCAAGAAAAAAAGGAAGAAGACTCAAATCAATAGAATTAGAAATGAAACAGGACAAGTAACAACTGATACTGCAGAAATACAAAGGATCATGAGAGATTGCTACAAGCAACTCTATGCCAATAAAATGGACAACCTGGAAGAAATGGACGAATTCTTAGAAATGCACAACCTTCCGAGACTGATCCAGGAAGAAATAGAAAATATGAACAGACCAATCACAAGCACTGAAATTGAAACTGTGATTAAAAATCTTCCAGCAAACAAAAGCCCAGGATCAGATGGCTTCACAGGCGAATTCTATCAAACATTTAGAGAAGAGCTAACACCTATCCTTCTCAAACTCTTCCAAAATATAGCAGAGGGAGGAACACTCCCAAACTCATTCTACGAGGCCACCATCACTCTGATACCAAAACCAGACAAAGATGTCACAAAGAAAGAAAACTACAGGCCAATATCACTGATGAACATAGATGCAAAATCCTCAACAAAATACTAGCAAACAGTATCCAACAGCACATTAAAAAGATCATACACTCTGATCAAGTGGGGTTTATCCAGGAATGCAAGGCTTCTTCAGTATACGCAAATCAATCAATGTGATACACCATGTTAACAAATTGAAGGAGAAAAACCATATGATCATCTCAATAGATGCAGAGAAAGCGTTCGACAAAATTCAACACCCATTTATGATAAAAACCCTCCAGAAAGTAGGCATAGAGGGAACATACCTCAACATAATAAAGGCCATATATGACAAACCCACAGCCAACATCGTCCTCAATGGTGAAAAACTGAAACCATTTCCACTAAGATCAGGAACAAGACAAGGTTGCCCACTCTCACCACTATTATTCAACATAGTTTTGGAAGTGTTAGCCACAGCAATCAGAGAAGACAAAGAAATAAAAGGAATCCAAATTGGAAAAGAAGAAGTAAAGCTGTCACTGTTTGCAGATGACATGATACTATACATAGAGAATCCTAAAGATGCTACCAGAAAACTACTAGAGCTAATCAATGAATTTGGTAAAGTAGCAGGACACAAAATTAATGCACAGAAATCTCTTGCATTCCTATACACTAATGATGAAAAATCTGAAAGAGAAATTAAGGAAACACTCCCATTTACCATTGCAACAAAAAGAATAAAATACCTAGGAATAAACTTACCTAAGGAGACAAAAGATCTGTATGCATAAAACTATAAGACACTGATGAAAGAAATTAAAGATGATACAAATAGATGGAGAGATATACCATGTTTCTGGATTGGAAGAATCAACATTGTGAAAATGACTCTACTACCCAAAGCAATCTACAGATTCAGTGCAATCCCTGTCAAACTACCACTGGCATTTTTCACAGAACTAGAACAAAAAATTTCACAACTTGTATGGAAACACAAAAGACCCCAAATGGCGAAAGCAATCTTGAGAAAGAAAAATGAAGCTGGAGGAAGCAGGCTCCCTGACTTCAGACTATACTACAAAGCTACAGTAATCAAGACAGTATGGTACTGGCACAAAAACAGAAATATAAATCAATGGAACAGGATAGAAAGTCCAGAGATAAACCCACGCACATATGGTCACCTTATCTTTGATAAGGGAGGCAAGAATATACAGTAAAGAAAAGACAGCCTCTTCAATAAATGGTGCCTGGAAAACTGGACAGCTACATGTAATAGAATGAAATTAGAACACTCCCTAACACCATACACAAAAAATAAACTCAAAATGGATTAAAGACCTCAATGTAAGGGCAGACACCATCAAACTCTTAGAGGAAAACATAGGCAGAACACTCTATGACATAAATCACAGCAAGGTCCTTTTTGACACACCTCCTAGAGAAATGGAAATAAAAACAAAAATAAACAAATGGGACCTAATGAAGCTTAAAAGCTTTTGCATAGCAAAGGAAACCATAAACAAGACAAAAAGACAACCCTCAGAATGGGAGAAAATATTTTCAAATGAAGCAACTGACAAAGGATTAATCTCCAAAATTTACAAGCAGCTCTTGCAGCTCAATACCAAAAAAACAAACAACCCAATCCAAAAATGGGCAGAAGATCTAAATAGACATTTCTCTAAAGAAGATGTACAGATTGCCAACAGACACATGAAAGAATGCTCAACATCATTAATCATTAGAGAAATGCAAATCAAAACTACAATGAGATATCATCTCACACCAGTCAGAATGGCCATCATCAAAAAATCTACAAACAATAAATGCTGGAGAGGGTGTGGAGAAAAGGGAACCCTCCTGCACTGTTGGTGGGAATGTAAATTGATACAGCCACTATGGAGAACAGTATGGACGTTCCTTAAAAAACTAAAAATAGAACTACCATACGACCTAGCAATCCCACTACTGGGCATATACCCTGAGAAAACCATAATTCAAAAAGAGTCATGTACCAAAATGTTCATTGCAGCTCTATTTACAATAGCGAGGACATGGAAGCAACCTAAGTGTCTATCAACAGATGAATGGATAAAGAAGATGTGGCACATATATACAGTGGAATATTATTCAGCCATGAAAAGGAATGAAACTGAGTTATTTGTAGTGAGGTGGATGGACGTAGAGACTGTCATACAGAGTGAAGTAAGTCAGAAAGAGAAAAACAAATACCGTATGCTAACACATATATACAGAATCTAAAAAAAAAAAAAAAAGGTCATGAAGAACCTAGGGGTAAGACGGGAATAAAGATGCAGACCTACTAGAGAATGGACTTGAGGACACGGGGAGGGGGAAGGGTAAGCTGGGACAAAGTGAGAGAGTGGCATGGACATATATACACTACCAAACGTAAAATAGATAGCTAGTGGGAAGCAGCCGCATAGCACAGGGAGATCAGCTCGGTGCTTTGTGACCACCTAGAGGGGTGGGATAGGGAGGGTGGGAGGGAGGGATATGCAAGAGGGAAGAGATATGGGGATATATGTACATGTATAAGTGATTCACTTTGTTATAAAGCAGAAACTAACACACCATTGTAAAGCAATTATACTTCAATAAAGATGTTAAAAAAAAAAGCTGGTGAATGAAAACTGTAACACAGAAGAGATTTAAGAGACACTTTGTGTCATGTGAGTTATATAATTGATATCAAACATTGCCTCATGAGAGCAAATCCAGACCTACTGATATACCTTCAGAAAGCGACACTAGCTAGACCATAATGGAAGATACATAGACACTGGCAAAGGGAGGATTCTTGCTTATCTAATCAGACTCTCTTCCTTCACCCTAGAGTAATGTTATTTCTTGATTTATCACATACAGATCTTTGCCATTGGCTTTTTGTTTTGGCAGATGAAGACACAACTATCTAATATCTCAGCCTTTCCCCATCTTCCCTACATATCTGTATTAAAATTTTTAGTTAATGTTTACAGCTTACATTGGTATGACTCTGTAAATATCTACTTCAGCACTTCAAGCAGTATACAATGGTTGCACATTCTCTTTTGTATAATTAAGTTTCTTTGTAGTCCTTCAATATGGACTGGCTACTTTCTAGGCCTGATACCCCACGTTATCCTGGGACTTCCTTACACAGTTCTATGGTGGTTATACTATTCCCTGGGTACTACACTTTTCTATTACTTGGTCTATTCCTTGTTTTGCTGCAGGACCTCAAACCTTCCTATACAGTTGTGCACTTCCACCTTGCATTTTTGAAAATTTTATTTATTCTGTTCTCACACTTCATTTATATGTGGTCTTGGTACAGAATTACAGAATTTTGAAACATATCATAAACATCAAAAAGTTGTAAAATACTGGCCCCATATATCAAAGCCAGTGTTGCTAAAACCAAGACAGAGAAGATTAGGGCAACCTTGAAAAAGGAAAACAGTGTATGAATCCAGTGATTGTTTTTGTTTTTGTTTGTTTTTCATAGTTTTTAGCTGAATTTCACAAAGAGCAGGGAGTACCTAGAACTGTGCCACTAATGAAAGGAAATCTTATCTAAGAAGGTGCATTTCTTTACCAGAGCTGTGTCATACCATCCTTTGGGCCTTCTGCTAGAAAAGTGGAATCAAATCGCAAATAATGTCTTTTAAATTGTATTCTCCAGTATTACAGATGAAGGACAGTACTGTATCATACCTCTGTGAATGTAAAATATCATGTACGTACTTTACAGTACACAATAGTGATGGTGCTTTGTCAGCACTGTTTTTAATGCCATTATTCTGGAATATTTTCTTTCCAGATGATGACTGAGAAGTTAATTAAAATAGTGCCAGATATCACAATAGTAAAAGAACTTCGCTTTTTCCTCGGGTTTTGTTTTTTTCCTTTTTTTTTCTTTTTTAATGGAATGTGTTGGATTTTTTGTTCACATGACTATAGAACCTCAAAAATCTGATGCTGCTACTAATGTATAACATATTGGTCTTTCTGTAAACATAAATATGTATGCTTATATATGTATAATTTGAATTTTGGAAACTTTAGACCTGCTGTCAACTTTGGAAAAAGTATCCCAGTTGTACTATGTTGAGGTGGCACTGTATAGAAATTAACAGCCATATTGGTCTAGAAACAAGCATATTTTTTTCCATTTGTACAAGAGTAAAACACTGTATTAAATATGTAAGGTCTTATCAATGTGAGTTTGATTACAGAAACTAATATTCTCTAAATAATGAAAAAAATAATAATAATTTTGAGATGACAACACCATAGCATTAAACTAAGCATGGGAGTCTTCTAAGGGCATGGTCCTGTTGACTGCACAGGTCATATATCCATGAAGTTGGCCCTAAGTGTTAAAGAAAGAAGAGAGTAAATAATTACTCCAAAGTTTTGCCCTGAGCAGCTGGGAGAATGGCTTTATCATTTACTAAGACTGGGAGAACTGAGGGAGAGAGAAATTAAGAGTTTGGCTATATATGTGTTAAATATAACATATCTATAAGTCTCATAAGTGGAAATATCAAATAGGTGGTCCAGTATACAAGACTGGGATTCAGGGGGATGGTTGAGACTCAGTATATAAATACGAGAGTTGTCAGCACATAGTATAGAGTTCTGGATGAGATTATCTAGGAAATGAACACATATAACAGTTCTCAAATGTGAACTCTTCAACACGTCAATATTTAGAGTTTGAGAAGATGAAGAGGAACCAGGGAAAGAGCCTAAGGGTAACCATGAGCAAGGAGAAGAACAAAGAGGCAAGCTTGGGCTTCCCTGGTGGTGCAGTGGTTGGGAGTCCGCCTGCCAATGCAGGGGACACGGGTTCAAGCCCTGGTCCAGGAGGATCCCACATGCCGCGGAGCGACTAAGCCCGTGCACCACAACTACTGAAGCCCACGCGCCTAGAGCCCGTGCTCTGCAGCAGGGAAGGCCACCACCATGAGAAGCCTGTGCACCGTGGCAAGGAGTAGCCCCCGCTCACTGCAACTAGAGAAAGCCCACGCAGCAACGATGACCCAACACAGCCAAAAATAAATAAAATAAGTAAATTTTAAAAAAGAGAGAGAGGCAAACTTGGTGACCTAGAGACTAAGTGAAGAAGAAATCCCAGAATAAGAGTGATCCCCTTTGTTAAATGCTGAAGATTCTTCAAAAGACTTGGGACTGATAACTGACCACTGGGTCTGGAAATGTGAATCTTATGGGAGACCTTGATAAAAGCAATTTTGGTGAAGTGGCAGTGACAACATCAATATTAGAATGGGTTTAAGGCAGAAGTGTAGGAATGGAAATTTTTCTGTAAAAAGGAGTAAAGAAATGGGTTGGATAAGCTACTATCAGTACTTTAATCCTTAAAACTACTCTCAAAATTCTTATTGTCCCCATTTAACATATGAGGAAACTGAAAAACTGGAGAAGATAAATGAAACCCAACACCACACTGTTAATGATAGAACAGCCAGGATTTATACTCAAGTGTTTGGTCTCAAAGTTGCAATGATTCTGCCCCATTGTCATACCACAGTCATCTGAGAGTCTATTTAAACATATACTTACCCTAGATTGGAGTTTCTGAACATGTGCTATATGAGTTCCATAAGATATTAATGGATACTGCATAGATAGGGATTTCTGTGATCATATATATTTCCAAACTTTCAGACCAAATGAAATTCAACAGATTTCTTGAATTCAGGCTCCAAGATAACATGAGAACATAATGAAGTCTCCTCACTTGAAATATGTAAGTAAAATATAAACACAAGTTTGAAAACATTTAGACATACTCAAAACAAGAAGAAAATCTCCATGGCCTAAGATGAAGAAGAAATTCAGAATGGCAAGTGGGAGCTATAGATTTTAGATCACAAACAAGACAAAATATGACGAGTGAGGAGAGAGAGGCTTTCCAAAAACCACAGTTAAATAGGGTAATAAATGTACCCCACAATTGGAGTAAACAAATATTGGGTTTTCCATGTGAAGTTGGCATTTAGCACCATACTTTCTGTGAAGAACTGGACCTATACCCACTCTCTTTGACCCTCTGATTTCATCTGAAAATATATTGCATTTACCAGGAAAGATTAAATATATATATATATATATATATATCTGTAATACAGTGATTTATAATAAGAAATATATAGTCTTCATCCTGTTTCTGGCATGGAGCTCCTAAAACCCTTGGAATTTCCTGTGATGACAGTGATAAAAAGTGTCTTTTGTTATGTTAATGAGGTGACTTTTTAAATTTCAACATTTAATTTAATTAAATCATTTTATTGAATATATTTGACGTAACATTTTGTAAATTTAAGATGTACAATGTGTTACTTTGATACATTTGTATATTGTAATGTGATTGTCATAGCGACTTTTATCACATTACATAAGTATAGTACAATATTGTTACCTATATTCATCACACTGTGCATAGCTCACTATGGCTTATTTACTACTTAATGAGGTAAATGACTTCTGGACCGCACGTAAGGATGGGAGCTGGTCACCAACAGAACCAGCCATATTATTAGAGAGGTGGAACTTTCAGTTCCATCCCCTGACCCCTGAAAAGGGAAGAGGGACTGGAGGTTGAATCAATCACCAATGGCCCATGATTTAATTAATCATGTTCATGTAATAAAGCCTCCATAGACTACCAAAAGGACGGGGTTTGGAGAGCTTCAGGGTTGGTGAACATGTGGAGATTCGGAGAGAGTGATGCACTTGGAAAGGGCATGGAAGCTCCTCCCTCTTTCCCTATACCTTGCCCTCTGCATCTCTTCCACCTGGCTGTTCCTGATCTAGTCAGTACAATGTTTCTCTGAGTTCTGTGAGCCTCTCTAGCAAATTAACTGAACCCAAGGAGGGAGTCCTGGGCACCTCTGGCCTATAGCCGGTAGGTCAGAAGCACAGGTGACAACCTGGATTTGCAACTGGCACCTGAAGGGGGGAAAAGGGAGGCAGTCTTGTGCCTCTGAGCCCTTAACCTGTGGGATGTGACGCTATCTCATCGTAGATAGTGTCAGAATTGAGTTGAATTGTAGGACTTCCATCTGGTGTCAGAGAATTGCATGTTGGTGCGGGGAAACACTCCCCACACACATGTTGGAATTGGCACCCAAAACAACTTTTAAGGTCTTAGTGTATTTGGTTACAGTAGCCTGAGTCGTGATGACTGAGCAAACCATGCATCAAGCTGCTACGGTAAAATCTGACTTGGAATCATTTAACCTGCAGAGCTGAGCTGAGACAACCTTGAAACCACCTGACAAGTAAATAAGCCTGAGGAAAAAAATTGCAAAAACCTATTTTCTAAGAAGTCAGGAAGCAGTGAAGAATTCCAGTGCAATGAATTAACTGAATAAATGGGATATTTTACACTCAAGGAAATAGAGATAATGACAAAATCTGAAGAGGATTTTAAATTAAGTGTATTTGAACTCCTCAAATAGATAAAGGAACTAAAGACAAATTTATAAACATACAGATGGATATATTAAAGAGCAATTTAACATCTTTGAAATTAAAACTATACATTGAAATAAAAGCCTCAGTAGATGGCACAAACAATGAACTGGCTAGAGCCAGAATGAATTTGATGAAAGATCTGAGGAAATCATGTAATAAAGCACAGAGAGATAAAGAAATGTAAATTTTAAAAGATAAAATACAAAGCCTGTAGAATTGAGACGTTTCACAAGAAGTCTCAGAAGAATAAAATGCAAAAACATTAGGAAGAGGAATTATCAAAAAAAGCAATAGCTGGGAATTTTCCATAACATAAGACAAGTCCCTCAGATTGAAAAATGCACTCTCCAAAAGTAAAGCAGTATAAAAGGAAAAATAAACACACACAGACACACAGACACACACAATGAAACTTGTGATTTCTTAGAAACTACCAGAGAGAAAAGACATATTTTCTAAACGATACTCTTAATGCAGAAGATGGAAGATGAGATATGCAGGAAAGAATGAGAATAAAGAAAGTAGTAAATATGAAAGTAAATATAAAGTAACTTTGACTATATAAAACAATAATTACAATAGCATGTGAATATTTAAAAGATGGAAAATTCACAACAGCAATAAATGAAAAGTTGAGAGTGAAATGTTGTAGTTAAAGTGTCCTAAGTTCCTTAAACTCCAGGAGAATCATAAAAGTACTAATTTTAAACATTGATAAGTATTCACGTTGTAACTTCCATGGTGACCACTTAAAGACTAGAAAGACTGGTTATAGCTTCTAAACTAGCCAAAGGAAACATGTATCGATTTTTTAAAAATTTAACCCAAAAACAGCAAGAAAGAAGACTAAAAGGCACAAGAGGGGTAAATGCTTTTCACAAAAGATCTCTCTAAAATATGAAGGTATAGAAAAATTGTAAGTAAAAAGTATGGGTCAAAGAATGCCATGGAAATACTCATGAATAGAAAGCTGGTATAGCTATATTACTATAAGATAAAATAGGTTTTAAGTCAAAAGCTTTCCTAGATTATAAAGAAAGTTATGTAACAACTGTCAATTCTTATATATTGCACAGATCCTCAAAATAAATAAGGGGAAAAAAGTGACAGAACTAAACAAATAGAGGACTTCATAATCATAGTGGGAGATTTTAAAACAATTCTTTCAATTACTGAAAGATTAAGCAGACTAAAAATTAGTAAAATATTATTTCAACAAAATAATTAACAAAAGTAACCTAAATGGCATATGTTGAATGCTGCATAAAAGACATGTAAAATATACATTCTTCCAAACATTTGAGGAAATTGAACACTTAATGCGATACAAGACACAGCACAGCACATTTTAAAGGAATGAAATTATATAGACACTGTTATTTGCAATTAAGCTAAAAATCAATTTTTTAAAGTAGAAAAAAACTGTTCAGAAATGAAGATACAAGACTTTTAAATAATGTATTATTAAAAGAAAGAATTATAAATATAAGAAAATATTTTGAATTGGGCAGTATCAAAAGTACTAGATACCAAAACATATGAGATGCAGCTAAGATTGCACTTAGAAAGAAAATTTATAGCCTTAAATACACATATTAAATAAGATGAAGTACTAAAATTTCATGAGCAAAGCATATATCACAAGAAGTTTGAAAGGTTTATCTGTATTTTAAGGTTGCTGTAATTCATTTAGTTTGACTGCCAAATGATAGTACACTGAATATATCAAAAATATAGTTACCAATTCTCTTTCAGGGAACATTTGGACTTTCCAAGATTTTATTATAAAGTTGCTACAGACTTTATTATACATTTTTCCGTAGTAAAATTTATGAGTTCTCCTAGGTAAATATTAAAGAATAGACTTGTTGAAGTGTAGGGTTTGTGAACAACTGAAGTTGTTACACTGTTTATATTCCAGCAATGATTAAGAGATAGTCTACATTCCCTTCAACACCTGGGTTGTCGGACTTTTTAATATTTGCCAAATGAATGTGACATGTGAACATCAAATGACACCTCACTGTGGTTTGAGTTGTATTTCCCTATCACAACTGAGGTTTTTAATATCTCTTCATGTGTGTATCAGCCATGATTTTTCCTTTTTTATGGGTTTTGCTCATTTTTCTATTGAGTTGTTTATCCTTTTCTTATAGTTCTTTTATATTCTTGATTTTAATGCCTTGAAAGTTATAGTTGCTATAAATACCATCTCCCAATTTGAAACATATTTTTTGTATTATGGTAAAGTATATAAAACATAAAATTTACTTTTTTAAAACCATTTTTAAGTGTACAATTAAGTGGCATTAAGTATATTCACATTGTTGTGCAAGCATCACTTCTATTCATCTCTAGAACTTTTTCATTACCCCAAACTGCAACTATGTACCCATTAAACAATAACTCCCCATTCCCTCCTCCCCCTGCCCTTCCTAACCACTATTCTCCTTTCTGTCTCTATGAATTTCTTTGTTCTAGGTAACTCATATAAATGGAATCATATTTTTCCTTTTGTGCCTGCCTTATTTCATATGCCATAATGTTTTCAAGGCTCATTCATGCTGTACAATAATATTCCATTGAATGTATATACCACATTTTATTTATCCATTCGTTGATGGCCATTTGGATTGTTTCCACCTTTTGGTTATTTTGAATAATGTTGCTATGAACATTGGTATACAAATATCTGTTCAAGTCCCTGCTTTCTGTAATACATATTTTTACTTTATTTAAAGTTTCTTTGATGAAAAGAGATATTAATTTTATATAGTCTTGCTGAAAATCATTCCTTACACCAAGATCAAGAAGGTATTCACCTATGTTTTATTTATGCAGCAATATGAATGAAGCAATACAATATTGATTTTAAGTCCCAGAATATTATATACAATACAGTATCTTTCTTATAAAGTAAAAAGCTATTAAAATTAAAATGTTCTTTTAAAGGAATACATATGTATGATAAAACAATATTTTAAGACATTAAAGAAATGATTGAGAACAAGATTCAGGAGAGTGGTAGAATGGAGGAGGGAGGGCAAGTAGATGAGTTGGGGTAGGAGGACATAGAAATAAATATGTTAAGAGGATTGGAAAAGAAGAAACAGAACTATCATTATTCACAGATGGCATGGCCTTGTATGTAAGATAATCAGAAATCTAAAAATGTTATAATTAATTAGAGTTTTCAAGGTTAGTGGATACAAAATCTATAAACAAAAACCAATTAGATTTCTATATACTAGCAAAAAGTTAGAAAATTATATTTTAACATATATAACTCTTAAAAAAGTACAAAAATACAACATACATAGGAAGATGTAGAAGACCTTTATAGAAAAATTATACACTTTACTGAAAGACAAAGAGAATCTAAATAAATGGAAAGACATCATTATTTTAAAGACATCAATTCTCTCTCAATTGATCTATAGACTCAAAGCAATCCCAGTCAAAATCCTAAACAGACTGTGTGTATGTGTGCGCATGTGCAGGACTAGAATAGCATATTCAGTAGTGTACACAGGGCCAAGGACAACCAAGATCTCCCAGATTTAAAAAAATGTATTATAAAGCTGTAGTATTTAAGACTGCATAGGATTACTGCTTAAGGAGTTAATTATATGTTAAGAGATAACAGCAAAAATACAAACTATTCAACTTGATCTTGTTTCTATATGCTCCGTAATATATTTTGATTTTTCATATGGCATTAGGCTACATTTCTGTTAATAATGATTAAACAAGTAGGACAAAAAGTGTTGATGGATGTCAACTTGAAAGGGAGTTATGCTATAGGACTCTGTCCCTGCACTTTTTATATTTATTCTTAATAAACAACATGGAATGATGAAGGACTTAGGTTTCAAAATTATCTTGACAATAATTTTCTTTAAATTTGCATATAATACACATTTTATAAAACACATTTTATAGGCACAATCATATTTAATCTTTATAACAAACTTATGAAACAGAGAGAGAATGTAATTTGGGATAGAATAAATTGGAACCTATTATTGCCTGAAGTCAACAGGATGCAATGGCCTGAATTAGGCTTAAAAAATGAATTATGGGAGGAGAGAAGATGGCGGAAGAGTAAGACGCGGATATCACCTTCCTTCCCACAGATACAGTAGAAATACATCTACACGTGGAACTGCTCCTACAGAACACCCACTGAACGCTGGCAGAAAACGTCAGACCTCCCAAAAGGCAAGAAACTCCCCCCGTACTTGGGTAGGGCAAAAGAAAAAAGAAATAACAGAGACAAAAGAATAGGGACGGCACCTGCACCAGTGGGAGGGAGCTGTGAAGGAGGAAAGATTTCCACGCACTAGGAAGCCCCTTCGCGGGCAGAGACTGCGGGTGGCAGAGGGGGGAAGCTTCGGACCCACGGAGGAGAGCGCAGCCACAGGGGTGTGGAGGGCAAAGCGGAGAGATTCCCGCACTTCCCGCACAGAGGCTCGGCGCTGACCAGCACTCACCAGCCCGAGAGGCTTGTCTGCTCAGCCGCCGGGGCGGGCGGGGCTGGGAGCTGAGGCTCGGGCTTCGGTCGGATCGCAGGGAGAGGACTGGGGTTGGCGGCGTGAACACAGCCTGAAAGGGTTAGTGCACCACAGCTAGCCGGGAGGGAGTCCGGGAAACAGTCTGCAGCTGCCGAAGAGTCAAGAGACTTTTTCTTCCCTGTTTCCTGGTGCGCGAGGAGAGGGGATTCGGAGCGCCGCCTAAACGAACTCCAGAGACTGGCGCGAGCCGCGGCCATCAGCGCGGACCCCAGAGACGGACATGAGACACTGGGGCTGCTGCTGCCGCCTCCAGAAAGCCTGTGTGCGAGCACAGGTCACTCTCCACACCGCCCCTCCCGGGAGCCCGTGCAGCCCGCCACTGCCAGGGTCCCGTGATCCAGGGACAACATCCCCGGGAGAACGCACTGCGCACCTCAGGCTGGTGCAACGTCTCGGCGGCCTCTGCCGCCGCAGGCTCGCCCCGCCTCCTCCATACAGCTCCCTCCCCGCGGCCTGGGTGAGCCAGAGCCCCCGAAGCAGCTGCTCCTTTAACCCCGTCCTGTCTGGGCGGGGAACAGACGCCCTCAGGCGACCTACACGCAGAGGCGGGTCCAAATCCAAAGCTGATCCCCAGGAGCTGTGCGAACAGAGACGAGGAGGGGAAATCTCTCCCAGCAGCCTCAGAAGCAGCGGATTAAAACTCCACAAACAACTTGATGTGCCAGCATCTGTTGAATACCTGAATAGACAACGAATCATCCCAAATTCAGGAGGTGGACTTTGGGAGCAGGATATATTAATTTTTCCCCTTTTCCTTTTTTTTTGTGAGTGTATATGTATATGCTTCTGGGGGAGATTTTGTCTGTATAGCTTTGCTTTATAATAGCTTTATTTTACTTCACTATATTATAGCCTCTTTCCTTCTTTCTTTCTTTCTATTTTTTCTCCCTTTTACTCTGAGCTGTGTGGACGAAAGGCTCTTGGTGCTTCAGCCAGGCATCAGGGCCGTACCTCGGAGGTGGGAGAGCCAACTTCAGGACACTGGTCCACAAGAGACCTCCCAGCTCCACGTAATACCAAACGGCAAAAATCTCTCAGAGATCTCCATCTCAACATCAAGACCCAGCATCACTCAATGACCAGCAAGCTACAGTGCTAGACACCCTATGGCAAACAACTAGCAAGACAGGAACACAGCCCCATCCATTAGCAGAGAGGCTGCCTAAAATCATAATAAGGCCACAGACACCCCAAAATACACCACCAGACGTGGACGTGCCCACCAGAAAGACAAGATCCAGCCTCATCCACCAGAGCTCAGGCACTAGTTCCCTCCACCAGGAAGCCTACACAACCCACTGAACCAACCTTAGCCACTGGGGACAGATACCAAAAACAACGGGAACTACGAACCTGCAACCTGTGATAAGGAGACCCCAAACACAGTAAGATAAGCAAAATGAGACGACAGAAAAACACACAGCAGATGAAGGAGCAGGGTCAAAACACACTAGACTTAACAAATGAAGAGGAAATAGGTAGTCTACCTGAAAAAGAATTCAGAATAATGATAGTAAGGATGATCCAAAATCTTGGAAACAGAATAGAGAAAATGCAAGAAACATTTAACAAGGACGTAGAAGAACTAAAGAGGAACCAAGCAATGATGAAAAACACAATAAATGAAATTAAAAATACTCTAGATGGGATCAATAGCAGAATAACTGAGGCAGAAGAAAGGATAAGTGACCTGGAAGATAAAATGGTGGAAATAACTACTGCAGAGCAGGATAAAGAAAAAAGAATGAAAAGAACTGAGGACAGTCTCAGAGACCTCTGGGACAACATTAAACGCACCAACATTCGAATTATAGGGGTCCCAGAAGAAGAAGAGAAAAAGAAAGGGACTGAGAAAATATTTGAAGAGATTATAGTTGAAAACTTCCCTAATATGGGAAAGGAAATAGTTAATCAAGTCCTGGAAGCACAGAGAGTCCCATACAGGATAAACCCAAGGAGAAACACGCCAAGACACATATTAATCAAACTGTCAAAAATTAAATATAAGGAAAACATATTAAAGGCAGCAAGGGAAAAAAAACAAATAACACACAAGGGAATCCCCATAAGGTTAACATCTGATCTTTCAGCAGAAACTCTGCAAGCCAGAAGGGAGTGGCAGGATATACTTAAACTGATGAAGGAGAAAAACCTACAACCAAGATTACTCTACCCAGCAAGGATCTCATTCAGATGTGATGGAGAAATTAAAACCTTTACAGACAAGCAAAAGCTGAGAGAGTTCAGCACCACCAAACCAGCTTTACAACAAATGCTAAAGGAACTTCTCTAGGCAAGAAACACAAGAGAAGGAAAACACCTACAATAACAAACCCAAAACATTTAAGAAAATGGGAATAGGAACATACATATCGATAATTACCTTGAATGTAAATGGATTAAATGCTCCCACCAAAAGACACAGGCTGGCTGAATGGATACAAAAACAAGACCCATATATATGCTGTCTACAAGAGACCCACTTCAGACCTAGGGACACATACAGACTGAAAGTGAGGGGATGGAAAAAGATATTCCATGCAAATGGAAATCAAAAGAAAGCTGGAGTAGCAATTCTCATATCAGACAAAATAGACTTTAAAATAAAGACTATTACAAGAGACAAAGAAGGACACTATATAATGATCAAGGGATCGATCCAAGAGGAAGGTATAACAATTGTAAATATTTATGCACCCAACATAGGAGCACCTCAATACATAAGGCAAATACTAACAGCCATAAAAGGGGAAATCGACAGCAACACAATCATAGTAGGGGACTTTAACACCCCACTTTCACCAATGGACAGATCATCCAAAATGAAAATAAATAAGGAAACACAAGCTTTAAATGATACATTAAACAAGATGGCCTTAATTGATATTTATAGGACATTCCACCCAAAAACAACAGAATACACATTTTTCTCAAGTGCTCATGGAACATTCTCCAGGATAGATCATATCTTGGGTCACAAATCAAGCCTTGGTAAATTTAAGAAAATTGAAATCATATCAAGTATCTTTTCCGACCACAACGCTATGAGACTAGATATCAATTACAGGAAAATATCTGTAAAAAATACAAACACATGGAGGCTACACAATACACTACTTAATAACGAAGTGATCACTGAAGAAATCAAAGGGGAAATCAAAAAATACCTAGAAACAAATGACAATGGAGATACGACGACCCAAAACCTATGGGACACAGCAAAAGCAGTGCTAAGAGGGAAGTTTATAGCAATACAAGCCTACCTCAAGAAACAGGAAACATCTCGAATAAACAACCTAACCTTGCACCTAAAGCAATTAGAGAAAGAAGAACAAAAAAACCCCAAAGCTAGCAGAAGGAAAGAAATTATAAAGATCAGGTCAGAAATAAATGAAAAAGAAATGAAGGAAACAATAGCAAAAATCAATGAAACTAAAAGCTGGTTCTTTGAGAAGATAAACAAAATTGATAAACCATTAGCCAGACTCATCAAGAGAAAAAGGGAGAAGACTCAAATCAATAGAATTAGAAAGAAAAAGGAGAAGTAACCACTGACACTGCAGAAATACAAAAGATAATGAGAGATTACTACAAGCAACTCTATGCCAATAAAATGGACAACCTGGAAGAAATGGACAGATTCTTAGAAATGCACAAACTGCCGAGACTGAACCAGGAAGAAATAGAAAATATGAACAGACCAATCACAAGCACTGAAATTGAAACTGTGATTAAAAACCTTCCAACAAACAAAAGCCCAGGACCAGATGGCGTCACAGGTGAATTCTATCAAACATTTAGAGAAGAGCTAACACCTATCCTTCTCAAACTCTTCCAAAATATTGCAGAGGGAGGAACACTCCCAAACTCATTCTACGAGGCCACCATCACCCTGATACCAAAACCAGACAAAGATGTCACAAAGAAAGAAAACTACAGGCCAATATCACTGATGAACATAGATGCAAAAATCGTCAACAAAATACTAGCAAACAGAATCCAACAGCACATTAAAAGGATCATACACCATGATCAAGTGGGGTTTGTCCCAGGAATGCAAGGATTCTTCAATATACGCAAATCAATCAATGTGATACACCATATTAACAAATTGAAGGAGAAAAACCATATGATCATCTCAATAGATGCAGAGAAAGCTTTCGACAAAATTCAACACCCATTTATGATAAAAGCCCTGCAGAAAGTAGGCATAGAGGGAACTTTCCTCAACATAATAAAGGCCATATATGACAAACCCACAGCCAACATTATCCTCAATGGTGAAAAACTGAAACCATTTCCACTAAGATCAGGAACAAGACAACGTTGCCCACTCTCACCACTATTATTCAACATAGTTTTGGAAGTGTTAGCCACAGCAATCAGAGAAGAAAAAGAAATAAAAGGAATCCAAATCGGAAAAGAAGAAGTAAAGCTGTCACTATTTGCAGATGACATGATACTATACATAGAGAATCCTAAAGATGCTACCAGAAAACTCCTAGAGCTAATCAATGAATTTGGTAAAGTAGCAGGATACAAAATTAATGCACAGAAATCTCTTGCATTTCTATACACTACTGACGAAAAATCTGAAAGTGAAATTAAGAAAACACTCCCGTTTACCACTGCAACAAAAAGAATAAAATATCTAGGAATAAACCTACCTAAGGAGACAAAAGACCTGTATACAGAAAATTATAAGACACTGATGAAAGAAATTAAAGATGATACAAATAGATGGAGAGATATACCATGTTCCTGGATTGGAAGAATCAACATTGTGAAAATGACTCTACTACCCAAAGCAATCTACAGATTCAATGCAATCCCTATCAAACTACCACTGGCATTTTTCACAGAACTAGAACAAAAAATTTCACAATTTGTATGGAAACACAAAAGACCCCGAATAGCCAAAGCAATCTTGAGAACGCAAAATGGAGCTGGGGGAATCAGGCTCCCTGACTTCAGACTATATTACAAAGCTTCAGTAATCAAGACAGTTTGGTATTGGCACAAAAACAGAAATATAGATCAATGGAACAGGATAGAAAGCCCAGAGATAAACCCACACACATATGGTCACCTTATCTTTGATAAAGGAGGCAAGCATATACAGTGGAGAAAAGACAGTCTCTTCAATAAGTGGTGCTGGGAAAATTGGACAGGTACATGTAAAAGTATGAAATTAGAACACTCCCTGACACCATGCACAAAAATAAACTCCAAATGGATTAAAGACCTAAGTGTAAGGGCAGACACTATCAAACTCTTAGAGGAAAACATAGGCAGAACACTCTATGACATACATCACAGCAAGATTCTTTTTGACCCAGCTCCCAGAGAAATGGAAATAAGAACACAAATAAACAAATGGGACCTAATGAAACTTAAAAGCTTTTGCACAGCAAAGGAAACCATAAACAAGACCAAAAGACAACCATCAGAATGGGAGAAAATATTTGCAAATGAAGCAACTGACAAAGGATTAATCTCCAAGATTTACAAGCAGCTCATGAAGCTCAATAACAAAAAAACGAACAACCCAATCCAAAAATGGGCAGAAGACCTAAATAGACATTTCTCCAAAGAAGATATACAGATGGCCTACAGACACATGAAAGAATGCTCGACATCATTAATCATTAGAGAAATGCAAATCAAAACTACAATGAGATATCATCTCACACCGGTCAGAATGGCCATCATCAAAAAATCTAGAAACAATAAATGCTGGAGAGGGTGTGGAGGAAAGGGAACACTCTTGCACTGTTGGTGGGAATGTAAATTGATACAGCCACTATGGAGAACAGTATGGAGGTTCCTTAAAAAACTACAAATAGAACTACCATACGACCCAGCAATCCCACTACTGGGCATATACCCTGAGAAAACCATAGGTCAAAAAGAGTCATGTACCAAAATGTTCATTGCAGCTCTATTTACAATAGCCAGGACATGGAAGCAACCTAAATGTCCATCGACAGATGAATGGATAAAGAAGATGTGGCACATATATACAATGGAATATTACTCAGCCATAAAAAGAAATGAAATGGAGGTATTTGTAATGAGGTGGATGGAGTTAGAGTCTGTCATACAGAGTGAAGTAAGTCAGAAAGAGAAAAACAAATACAGTATGCTAACACATATATACGGAATCTAAGGAAAAAAAAAAAAAGGCCATGAAGAACCTAGTGGCAAGATGGGAATAAAGACACAGACCTACTAGAGAATGGACTTGAGGATATGGGGAGGGGGTGGGGTGAGATGTGACAGGGTAAGAGAGTGTCATGGACATATATACACTACCAAATGTAAAATAGATAGCTAGTGGGAAGCAGCCGCATAGCACAGGGAGATCAGCTCGGTGCTTTGTGACCACCTAGAGGGGTGGGATGGGGAGGGTGGGAGGGAGGGAGCTGCAAGAGGGAAGAGAAATGGGAACATATTGTATATGTATAACTGATTCACCTTGTTATAAAGCAGAAGCTAACACACCATTGTAAGGCAATTATACTTCAATAAAGATGTTTAAAAAAAAATGAATTATGCAAACACAAATGGAAGGAATCTAGTTTAATGGTAGTTCTTAAGTGGAGTTGAAAAGGAGTCTTAATATGAGAAGAGATAATGCTAAACAGAATTAATGAAAGTCTTTTAGTCTGTTTAATAGTAGCAAAATATGCATTTCAAGGGAAGTGATGGCAAGCTGTACTCTGCAGTGGTCAGAATACTAGGAATGCAGTGTTCAGTTCTAGGTACTGTATTTTGAAGGACATTAATAAACTAGAGAACATCTGCTGGAGAAAGACCAAGATGATTAGAAAATTAAACTGTCAGGAGAGGAATGGTTGAGATTAGCCTGGAACATGAATGCTCTCATCAAATATTTTAAAAGGCATCATGTAAAAAGAAAAATAGTATTATTTAATGTTGGCTCAGAGAACAGATATACAGCCAACAGATGAAAATTATAGTAGTGCATATTTCAACTCAGTAAAGGGAGAACTTTTCTAATAATTCACTGTTCAACTTAACCTCAAGGTTTGGTATTGTGCAGCTTAAATAACCAGATAAGTGCCTAATTTTTCATTCTTATTTATTGAGGCATAACCTGCATAGAATAAAAGTGCACTGATCTTAGATGTTCAGTTCAATGAATTTTTATGATTTATCCAAATCAAGATAGAGTACTTTTTCCAGAACCCCAGAGATGAAGGCTGTGCTCTCATGGAGTTTACAATTTAGAAAAGAAGGCAACATTAGAGAGGTGCAAGATAGTGTGACAAAGGGGAGGTTCTGAAGGTTCTATGAGAGCATATAACAGGGAATTTAACCTGATCTAGGGGTAAGGTAAAGTATCTCAAGGATGAGACATTTAAACAGAGACTTGAGAGATGGGAGAAGCTAACCTGGCAAAGAAAGAGTTTGTTTGGGAGTTTTTAGCAAGATGGGTACAGTGTGTGAAAAGCTCTACCTTTCAAAAGGCAAGAGACAGCATGGAATGTTCAAGAAACAGAAACAACTAGGAAGGAAAGACAGAATAAAAATTCAGAAAAATAAGCACCAAGCAACTGCATTATTTTCTTTTAGCTGACCTTAAATAGCTTCTATCATCTTCATATAATACTGATGAGAAATAAACTAACTGCCTCGAACAAACAAAAGAATATGGTAATTTTTCTCCTCATGTCTGAGTTTCCCGGAACCTTCTGTAGATCAAACATCCCCTTTTCTAACTCTGTCCTCTCAACTCTTGCCCAGTCTCCCTTTGTTTTATTTCCTACATCTCCTGGTACCTGGTCTTTCGAACAGCTTACTACATAAATATTTTTCTTGGGATTCTGTAGGTTTTCAGGGAAAAGACTTGACTTTTACTTACTCAAGGATGAGAAAGAAGATGATAGAAGGAACTGATACTTTGTTAAGAAACATCTTTACAGAATAAAAATTACTAAACTACATCTATATTACTATACAATAATTACTAATACAGTAACTAACAGTTACTATAAGTTAAAACTTCGCAACTTTTTGGGCAGTCTTTTCAATTATATCTACACTTCTTGTGGCATGCCGCTGATTATAACTTTCTGTGAATTGTAATAATAACTAAAAACTTCATTGAAAGCTTACTCTGACCAGGCACTGTTCTAAGATCTTGACATGTATTTATTTATGTAATTCTTACAACAATCTATGAGGTAGCTGCTATTATTATGACTATCAACAGATGAGGAGATTGCCCAGGGTCACAGAACTAGTAAGAAATAGAGTCTAACCCAGGATCTGGCTTCAGATCCTCCATTTCTAAAAGAATACTTATTAATGACAAAAATGAAATAATTCTAACTGTAGGAAATATCTAGTTGGCAGAGTTTCTTATATATATCATTGAGGCCATTCACAGAGAGAGTACTTGCAGAGTGCCATATATTTTTTCTTGCATAAATAAGCCCCATAAAGAATTTCTGAAAAAGGACAATGGCCCACAGAATTATTATAAAGAACTTTGTAAATTATAAAGTAATGGGAAAAATATATAAAATTTTTGACATGTGAATTTAAAACTCTATAAGGTAGTCTTATTTCTGGAGATAATGTTTTAACCCACAGGATGAATTTTTATGAATAGACTGTCAGGTGACGCGGTAACTGATATAGGAGTTAATCTGGAGGCTGAGATAACCTTTCTGTATCCTTTGAACAAACATCAAAACCAAGTGTCTCTTCTTCCCTATAACTCCATATTGTACTCAGGTACACAATTTAAAGTATATATCTATCATCATAATGAACATTTACTCTCCAATCTATTAGCAAATACAGGTCCGAATTTTTTTTTTTTTTTGGAGGAGGGGGTTTGAGGGGCTACGCCATTAGTGGCTGCTTTGCTTTCATACTGTCCTAGTCAGTCCTCTGAACAGTAAATTGTTCTGCATGCACATCCTAATGAACACCAAGCCTCAAAGAGGTCCCGCAGACATTTCAGCAAGATGCCTTCATTTGGTACAAACCCCAGATTACTGTTGGAAGGCTGTTTTGTTTTTGAATGCCTGGAAAATATACTACCTTTTAAAACTATAATTAACTATTGTTTTCTTAAGCATAAGTCATTGAATTTGGACATATGCATCCTCTGGATTTGTTGATATAAATTTGTATTTGGGAATATTAACATCAGAATATAATCTACAGTCTTCGTTCACACAAATTGCAGTAAATTACAGTTTACTAAATTGCTGTACTAAGAGGAAAATAGAAATGGTTGTAGATTTCATAAAGCAAACATAATATTCCAAAAATAGAGTTGTTACCTTAAAATGGCCAGTTGTTTCTCAAAAGGGATCAATATTAAGTATAGACATTTTCATCCCATGTTATATTTCATTGACTTTACAGTTACCAATCCTTTTTTTTTTTCCAGTATTTATTTTAGAAAAGTTGGTCTTTTTATTTATTCTTCTGGTGAAAAAAGTCATGTACAAAAAAGACACTAAAACATTTATATGGATATGCAAATTTCATTTGTAGAAAATTATATGCCACTTCTGTTATATGATTTATTAACTAACAACATAATTTATTTACTATAGAGGATTTGATGTATTTAAAAACCCTAGGAAGTAAAATCAGTTTTTTATGTGTTTGTTTTGTTTTGCTTTTGAAGTAATGCTCTCTTGAATAAGCTAAAGTTATTAGGAAACAGCCTTTTTAAGCTTCTACTGTCCTATGTTAACTTTAGTTTTATAATAAATAAATTATTCTATGCATATGTAAATGCTCACACAATATACAAGTTTCTCATATACTAAGTTTCTACTGGAAAAGACAGAGAACACATTCACTTCTCAACATAAAACTAAAAAAAGAAAAAACACTTTAAAATCTATGTTTAGCCCTGATTAGGATGACTGATAAGATCTTCCTGGAAGCCAACAAGTATACCAACATGGAAATTAAGAATTTTCCTCTAAAATAAAATTGTAATCAAAATGTTTATCAATAAAAGTCTACAGGTCTCTATGTTTTAATGACTTTCAGAGTTAAGTAGAAGTATCAGTAATTCAAGGTTGACTCCAAACCATTTTATACCATATTATACATTCAAAAAAAGTTCACCAAAAGCTGATGAAACCTATAGTGTATTAGGTTGTTTTATGTAAGCTCAACTCAGGGAGGGGGGGAAGTCACAAGGGGTTGATTTTTAATGCTAATTTTGATTTCTAATGCTTACAATAAATTAAGTCAACCACTTTCCAAGTTCCGGACTGCCACACATGATCTAAACTGCTCTGTGGGGATAAAACACTTTAGAAGCTTATAGTTCCTACAGAGTGTTTTGATTATTTTATATAAACTAAACTCAAACAGCAAAAAATTTCACAAGGGAAATAGTTGTGTGGTTTAAGGCCACATAATCTGGTTTCAACCCTTGTCTTTGCCTTGAGTTAAAGGCATACTCATTAACTTGAAACAATAAACTCAAACTTTAACATTTCTGGAAAGAATTCAAATCAGGACTTTGGCAATATCAATGCCAAATATTACACACAGGCTCAATATGATCTTATACAGATATACAGGACATGTAGGTGATGTAGGCAACACCAAAGTTTTAAATGAGCTACAGATATATTGCATGTCATTGCTTTATATATGTGTACTGCCCACACACACACACACACACACACACACACACACACACAGTTTTTCAGCTTTCTATGTTTCCTAGACTTTCCAGTACTGGATTATAAGCTGTGGTTATAACTTCAATATTTATTTAGACTAGAAATGTAGAATAGAGTTGGAGTGGTATTAATTAAATACCATATTTTAAAAACCTGGGCAATGCAAAAGTAGACTAAAAATATAACTATCCATTTGATAGTCAAAACGGAATGACACGGGCTAAGTAAGCAACCTCTTAACACCTTAGCCAAATGTGATGGAATTGAATAAGGCGTTCACATAGAAATAAAAGAGGAAAAAATGTATTTTTGTAAATGGATAACAGGTTTTTTTTCTTTTTATAAAATGAATGTCAGTTAAATTTAGGTGAAAGAAATAGTAAGATGCAGCATATTGAAAAGATAAGGAAACATTGTAGGAATGAGTAGAGAAAAAAAGAAAAGACCTAGAAAGCAGTGAGGCTGAGGAAGGCAGAAATTATGTTCACAAGTAAGAGTAGTCCACAGCTCAGCACATATTTCACTCAGGTGTGTCTAAAACAAAATCAGATAGTTTAACTCACTCAAACTTAAAATAAGACTATGAACAGGTAAGAGAACAATGGAACTCGGTGATTCCAAGCAGTTTTTCAAAATTATAACTCTCCCACACTAGTTGCACATTTTCCTTTGTAATAGCAAGGTTGGAAATCACTAATTCATACTGAACTAGCAATTTTTTGAAAAATTATCTTATAGCCAATTTTTTTTAAAGTTAGACTACTATAAAAAAAGTCAAGAGGTAACCAAAGAAAATGCCATTTAATTAAAAATAGGTTTGCCAAAAGGAAGCCCATAATTTCAAGTCAATCTCTCCAAATTTAGAGACAGTTTTCAAAATTTCACTGGACTGTAAATGAAACAACCACTGCTGCCACTATTTCCCCACCCCCTGCCAGCCCCTCATCCCAAACACTAAGAATTTTTAGGACATTTGTTGAATAAGCCCTAGCTCTATCTATATTTTCCAAATCAGACACATATTTACTGCATGCATGAGAGACACCAGGCTAGACCCACTGTTACATGTTCTATTTTATTATCATATCACTGAGTATTAAGAAGTATAATGTTGTGGAACTGTATTTCAGGTCCCCAAACATAGTTTATCTTATACCATATATGTACCATAAATGCAGTATTGATTCAAAGCCTTCTACCGGCTACTATTCTAGTGCTTTCTCATTTACTCACTCATTTAGTTGACCAGGATTTATTGAATGCCTATGATGTGCCAGGCACTGGCAATGTTAATAGACATTCATGAATCACGACCTCGAGGAGACTAGTACTTACCAGAGTATTCTGACAAGTTTCAATATAATATGGTAACTGCTAGGATATGGAAAGTACACACTATTATAGGAGCACATAAGGGGAACACCCAACTGATGGGCTATAAGATGAAGAGTCAGGTAGGCTTCCTGGAGGCTCAGCTCCAGCTGTGTAGGAGACCAGGGAAAAAGTTAACTTCTAATTTATCGCCTATGTCCTTGCATAATCCTATCAGTTACTAAAAGACTCTTCACATATTCCTTTGGCTTAATTAAATACCTTCATGGCACATTCTTCTTTAAACCATTGCTATTCTGGTCATTATTTCAATGTTCTTCATCCATCTAAAAGGGTTGCCCTTTGCCTTTTTAAAAATTAATTTATCACATACTGAGGGTTGGGTACTCATTCTATGTATTTTATCCTCTTTATCTCAATAATCCTCCTGACAAGTTTATGAGACAGGTATTATTACTGTAGTCACTTCACAGATGAGGAGACTGAGACTTAGAGAGGTTCAGTAACTTACTCAAGGTCAGATAGCCAGTAAGGTGTACAGCCAGGACTTGTACATGGTCTCATTTGAATCCTAAGCTTGCATTCTTGGCCACCACACTCTATTGCCTTCTTCCCTTTTGCTCCTTCAAAGCCCAGGTTAATCCCATTTCCCTTTCTGCAGAAGTTGAGGTGAATGTCACCAGCTGCAAGAAGAAAACAACACTTTTTCTCAAGAAAAACAAAGTGAAACATTGGACCTAAGCCAGCACTACGCTAATAACAAAACCAGACAAAAAAATTATAAGAAAATAAAATCTACAGACCAATATATCCTATGAAGATAGATGCAAAATTCCTCAACAAAATATTAGTAAAGTGAATTCAATGTATAAAAAGAATTATACACCATGACCAAGTGGGATTTATTCCAGGCATGTAAAGCTGGTTCAACATTTAAAAATTAATAAAATCCATTACATTAACAGGCTAAAGAAGAAAAATCACATGTTCATATCCATAGATGCAAAAGAAAAAATATTTGACAAAATCCAATAACAGCAAACTAGGAATAAAGGAGAACTTCTTCAATTTCATAAAGAAAATCTAAAGGAAAACCTATAGCTAACATCATGTCTAACGGTGAAAAGTTAGAAGCTTTTCCACTAAGGTCAAGAACAAGATAAAGATGTCCCCTCTCACCACTGCTTTTCAACAATACTAGAAGTACTGGAAGTCCTAGCTAATGTAATTAGAGAAGAAAATAAAATAAAAGGTACACAGATTGAGAAGGAATAAATAAAGCTGTCTTTGTTCATAAATGACATGATTGCCAATGTAGAAAATCCCAAATAATCAACAAAAAAACTCCTGGAACTAATAAGTGATTATAGCAAGGTGGCAAGATACAAAGTTAACGTGCAGAAGTTATTCACTTTCCTATGCACCAGCAATGAGCAACTGGAATTTGAAGTTAAAAGCACAACACCATTTATATTAATAGACCCCAAAATGAAATACTTAAGTATAAATCTAATGAAATATATACAAGATTTATATGAGGAAAACTACAAAACTCTGATGAAAGAAATCAAGGAACTAAAAATTGGAGAGCTATTCCATGTTCATGGACAAGAAGACTCAATATCGTCAAGATGTCAGTTCTTCTTAACTTGACAAATAGATTAAATGTGATTCCAATAAAAATCCCAGCAAATTATTTTGTTGATATCTGATCTTAAAGTTTATGTAGAGAGACAAATAACCCAGAATAACCAACACAATATTGAAGGAGAAGAACAAAGTTGGAGGACTGACACTATCCAACTTCAAGACTTACTCTAAAGCTACAGTATTCAAGACAGTGTGGTATTGGTGAAAGAACAGGCAAATAAGTTAGTAGAACAGAATACTGAGCCCAGAAATAGACCCACACAATATATAGTCAACTGATTCTTGACAAAGGAGCAAAGACAATACAATGGAACAAATACAGCCTTTTTAACAAATGGTGCTGGAACAGCTGGGTATCCATATGCAACAAAATGAATCTAGACACAGACCCCTTCACAAAAATTAATTCAAATGGATGATAGATGTAAATGTACAACAAAACTATGAAACTCCTAATTTCACAGGAGATATGAAGATAACATAGGAGAAAATCTAGATGACCTTGGGTTTGTGAGGACTTTTTAGATACAACACCAACGGCATCATCCATGAATGAAATAATTGATAAGCTGGACTTCATTAAAATTAAAAACCTTAGCTTTGTGAGACACTGTTAAGAGAATGAAAAGACAAGCCACAGACTAAGAGAAAATATTTGCAAAAGATATATCTGATAAAGAACTGGTATATGAAATATACCCAAAACTCTTAAGATTAATAATAATAGTAATAATAATAATTTTTAAATCCCATTTTTAAACAAGCCAAAGACCTTAACAGACACCGCACCAAAGAAGAAAAATAGATGGCAAATATGTATATGAAAAGATGTTCCGCACCACGTGTCATCATGGAAATGTACATTAAAACAAAACTGAGATACCAATACACACCTATTAGATTAGCCAAAATCCAGAACACTGACAATACCAGAGGCTAGTGAGTATGTGGAGCAACAGGAATTCTCATTCATTGTGGGTGGGGATGCAAAATGGACAGTTTGGAAGACAGTTTGGTAGTTTCTTACAAAAGTAAACATACTCTCTTACCACACAATTCAGGATTGTGCTCCTTGGTATTTACCCAAATGAGTGAAAGCATGTACACACAGAAGCCTGCACACAGATATTTATAGCAGCTTTATTTATAATTACCAATTTTGAAAGCAATCAGTCATACTGGATCAGGAAGATAGAGAAACAAGGAGGGATGTTTCTAAGGGAAAAAAGTAGAACTTATCTATTATCTATGAGGTTTGACAGTAACAAGAGGAGCTTTCAGAGTTTAGAAAGAAAGGTTGGGGTTGGATGTGAGCAGGTACATAGATAACTAAGCAAAAATGAACACATAAGATGGTTAACTCTGGGAAAAACAGTAAGTAGATTATGAAAATGTAATAGATTATTATATGTGGGTCAAATTTATATAGTCTTAATAATATAAACATAAAATTATTTAACCAAAAAAAAGTTGGAGAATGAAGGTAGGGAAAGTATGTTTAGTCAGAGAGTATAAGAGCAAAAGTCTTGTGTTCCATAGCAGAAATCAATATATATAATATCTAAAATTTAAAAAATCAAGAATTTACAGTATTGCATGTTATTTGGATAAATAGTTCTCAATACAATTCCTGAAAAAAAGAGCTCCCAAATATAAAATACTCTTTAAAAAGGCAGCAGAAAGAGTTTAACATAATTGCCTCTGAGAAGCAAAAATTGGGGAACAAGGGATATTGTGGACAGGGACTGCTTAAATCTGGTGACCGTACATCTGACTTTTTTCAAAAATGTCCTGTTTTATGCCTGTTTCCCAGTGCCCTATCCAGTCAGCAACCTCCTTTTGTTCTCAAAAGTGTACAAATTAAATGTTCAACTTAATTACAAGATTTGTAGTTATTTTATTTCTAACCTATGCACATTTATTACTGTTATAAATAAAAGATTTTTAAGTGGTGCTCTAGATTTGAAAAACTGGGTTTATGTTCTATTTATGTGTCTTAATATTTTGTGATTTGGGGCGAACTGCCTAACCTGTTTGTGCTTCCCTTTTTTTCACATCTACAAAGTAAGGATTATAACAGTTCCCATCTTATAGGTTTGTTATAAGGATTAAATAGACCACTTTGCACAGTGTTTTGCACTTAACTGATGCTTGATAAATATAACCGATTATTATATTAAATGTCTATGAAATTTGAGTTGATTCAGAGTGGATCTACTTCCTCATAGCGGATTTTCATCTAAGCTTTTAATGTTATAATTGGAAATTAGTGACAAGTTTAAAGTTACATTCCTTTTTCTTAAATCTATGGAACATACTGAATAGGCTCTCTGCGTGATTGTGTGAAGAAAAGGCCAAATTTGTAACTTTTTACTACAAAGCAAAAAGCCAGTAAAACTATAGCCATTTAGATTTTTTTTATCTTCAGATCATAATTAGAGAAATAAATATGTCATTTATTTTCAGATCTTATTTTTCCCTACATATTTGTCTATTAATCTGCATTTACTACTTGAGAGTACATTCTGGACAAATAACCATGTATAATCACAGATTGCTAGCTATTGTGGAAGCCTGGCTGATTTTCCTATCTGGTTCTGCAAGATTTCTTAGTCACTGCATTCTATGGAATTTTAGGAATACAACACTGTAAGGCATCTGTAGTCTCTGGGTTAATCAGACACGTGAACAAACTCAAGAAAATGCATCTAAATGTACTAGGCAATGTTTGCAACATTACCTCATAAGACTTCTATCAAGAGCTAGCACTATTTTATAGGTCAAATAAGGATTACGTAGATCATTTTTGTAACATTGATTAGAGGACTTTTATAACATTGCCCAATAGCCTTACAGTTATTATTCCAATGAGTTGCTTAATTTAAACATAATGATTGGTTAAGCTTCTCCTATGCTTTAAGTCTCACATCTAATTTTTTATGTTCCAGCTTCCCAAATGTTGTGCATAAAAAGTCTCACTTTCTCTATGGTCTTTTTGCAAGAATTCCAGCCTATGTGGTCTCCCTTCCTTGAACTCAACTACCATTTTGGCAGTTTGGTTTTGTTTTTTGTGGGGTTTTTTTGGTATAACAGATTCTTTTATAAATTTTTCCAGCTTCATGGAGGTATAGTTGACAAATAAAATTGTAACATATTTAACGTGTACAATGTGATGATTTGATATATGTATACATTGTGAAAGGATTTCCACAATCAAGTTATTGGCTTCACTTCACATAGTTACCTTTTATTTACTTATTTACTTATTTGGAGCAAACTCTTAAGATCTACTCTCTTAGCAGATTTTAATTATACAAAACAGTATTACTATTAACTGTAGTCACTATGCTATTCATTGGATCCTCAGAACTTACTCATCATATAACTGAAAGTTTGTGTCCTTTTATCAAGCTTTCCCCATTTCCCTCACCCTCCAGGCCCTCGCAACCCCCATTCTACTCTTAATTTCTGAGTTCGACTTTCTTTTTTAGGTTCCACATATAAGTGTTACCATGCGGTATTTGTCTTTCTCCGTCTGGTTTATTTCACTTAGCATAATGCCCTCCAGATTCACCCATGTTGTTGCAAATGGCAGGATTTCCTCCTTTTATAAGGTTAATATTATCCCATCGTGTGTGTGTGTGTGTGTGTGTGTGTGTGTGTGTGTGTGTGTGTGTATACACAGACCACACTGACAATTGTTTTTTTCTGCCTTCAGTTATTTTTAAAAGTCTTACATGTATAGGTCTCACAAAATTTTAATCTGCCTAATGTCAGTGAACTTGTGTTCACAGCATAAGTTTTGAACAAGCATTCAAAAAAAAGTAATATGCTCAGATGAAAGCTCTTCTCTTCAAAGTAGTCACTGTGGGACTCAGTCCCTATTCAACACTCCTGCCATTTATAGTGCTATGAAGCCTATAATACATTCTTCTGTACAGCTTCAGAAACAATGAATTTTCTTTCTTTGAAGATGAAATTTATTTTTTAAAACAGTCAGTAGTTATTTGTCACCAAATCTAGTACCAAGGTAACTGAGTAAGCAGGGTAGTGTTCAGACTGACTTTTGTAGCTCAAACTGTTTTGAATATAATCCTTGAAAAAAGAGCTCCTCAAATTTTTCCAATGTAGTAACTTTCGGCCTCCTATTGTTTGACGTTGTTGTAGACTTTACTTATTTTTATATATCATTTTAGGACTGTTTGTTTGTTTTTAGTCTCATATCTCCCCCTACACTTTTCCTCAGTACAATGTAAAATGAAGACACATGATGGGCACTCAACCAACGTCTATAATATTGAAGCTTCTCTGCCCTTCTTTCTGTGGGAGGCAACAAGCAATCAGAAAGAGACGTAATAAAAACCACCTGGGCAATTCCAACCAACTTAGAGTCCCTAGATTGAAATTAGTGGTTCCATTTCTATCAGAAATTGCTTTTTTGTTTGTTTCTTTTCTTCCATTTTTAGAACCAAAGACACCCATTCCGATACTTCGTAAAAAATTCTAGACAAGTCTGGGTTTCAAATTACAGAAAACTAAG
Organism: Balaenoptera musculus; assembly: GCF_009873245.2. NCBI lineage: Eukaryota > Metazoa > Chordata > Mammalia > Artiodactyla > Balaenopteridae > Balaenoptera > Balaenoptera musculus. The sequence goes on from NC_045785.1 coordinate 65,086,812, forward strand.
ATAGAGCTGCTGGAATACTATCCCCAAATTCTCTTGGCTTTACCTCCTGTACAAATAAATACATCCACTGCTGTGCTTGGCCAGGTGACAAAAACAGCTGCAGGGGCAGCAAAACCTATCCTGGCACAGGCTCTGAGGCTGACTCCCTCTCTTAAGGAGTCTCATCATTCTGGCATGTGCACCATGCTGGACTGACAGGACAAGGTGAGGCAGTGGCGGGTGGAGGGATAGAAGAGTTAAGCTCACTGACCCTTGACTGAGCTCTGCTTCCAGCTGTGCCCAACCTCTGCAATTTGGTAACCTTTTCCACTCTTGCCCTGGAGATTCCTATGGGAATGGTGGACTTCCTGAACCATAGTCCTACAAATGGGAAGAGATGTTACAGGCTTAACTAACCCAGAGATAAGAGAAAGGAAGAGAAGAAAAAGAATTTGAAAAAGAATAGATACATGTATATGTATAACTGAATAACTTTGCTGTACACATGAAACTAACACAACATTGTTAATCAACTATACTCCAATATAAAATAAAATTTTTTTAAAAAAGAGAAGAAAAAGAGGTGGAGAAAAATAAAAAGAAACAAAAGAAGAATCAACCAGGGTTGGATAAAGGAGGATGCAATGGCAGATCCGAGAATGAAGATCGAGCAACAAGAAATTATTGGGTTTTTTTTTAAACTGGAATAATGGAGAAGGGGAAATAAAATAGCAAAAAAAAAAAAAAAAAAAAAAAGCGTGTCTGAAAATTCAGGTGAATTCTGCCTGTTGAAGGAGAATTTTTCCAACCATCTTTTATCCTCGGCAGCTACTCTTCAAGGTAATGCCCCTACACCTGTGTCTAGGTTAGGCATTAAGAGTATAGACTTTGGAGCCAGACTTCCCCAGATCTATCACTTCCTAGATGTGTGACAATTACTTAACCTCTCTGTTCATCAGTTTCCTCATCTGTAAAATGTGGATGATTATAGTGCCTACCACATAGGATTATTAAGAGAATTAAATAGAACTCAAGAGTTTCAAGTACGGCATGGCATATAGCACACACTCAATAAATTTTACTTGTTACATTTTGATGGTACCAATACATAGCTTCTGACAGTTAAATCACCTGATGGAGGTGATCCAACTCACCAGGCATATTTATTTATGTCTCTGTCAGTTTCTCCTATCTTGAAATGCCTACTTTTCCCTTTTTATCTCAACCTAAACCCACTCATCCTTCAAACATGTATCAGTCACATACACTTGTCCAACTTCCTCCATGAAACCACTCTTGATCTCACCTGTGAACTCATATAACATTTAAAATCCATAAGTTTGACACTTAGTGGTTCACATACCATCTTGATTTACATGGTGCCTTGCAAGTGGTGACTGCTAGATAGCAATAATTCCAGATTAGCCTCTCTTAGCCTACTTTGCAATAAGAAAGGAAAAAAAGAATGGTCAAAGAATATATGTACAGACTCCATGCAAAAATATTTCTTGTGTCTTTGTCCACTGTAAATTATGTAGGTCTCTGGTGGTGAAACACCCTCCCTTTTTGAGAGTCTCTTGAAGGATGAAGTCTCTTTTGGTGGTGGTAAGAAAAAGAATAAGTGATCTGGCACAAGTTACAAAGGAAGGCAGAAATACCCAGAGTAACTCACCTATATCCTCAGTTCTTAATTGTAACTGCTAAAAGACATCACCAAATGGTAGGAAAAGCATGGGCTTTGAAGTCAGACAAAACAGGGCTTCTTCCTTAGCCTTCTACTTACTAGCTGTGAAATTCTGGAAAAATGTGTTAATCTAGATGAGGTTCAGTTTCCTCATCTGTAAAATTAGGGTAACAATGTCTTCTTCACAAGGTAGCTGTGAAATTTAAAGAACTTACTACAGTGGCTGGCCAAGTAAGCATTCAACAAATGTCATTTCCCTTCCTCTTACCTAGGATCAGTGGAGGCAGTAAACACTAAGTAAAATAAACTGTTTTTGAACCAAGTAACTTCATCTAGTCTATGGCCGAAGTCAGTGTTTCATAGTGTGCCTTTTTAAATTCAAAGAGCCACTTAAGTCACTTTGGTCATTGCTATGACTGAATTAGATCCTGTTCTGGAGGATCACAGTCCCAGGAGTATATCATCTCAGCAGACAGAGTTAAAATCATACCCACAATAAGTTGGAGGAATAAAAGGAATAGGTCATAAACAGCTTTTGTTTTTCTTTTTGGTTGCTGTTATAGTTTGTTTGCTTACTTGCTTTTCATCATAAGCAAGTTGTAGAATGCCAGACCTTCAAATGAGTTTGATCAGTTTTTACCCATTCCTTTTTGCTGTAAGTTTATATCAAGTACAATGGAAGAGAAATAGATAAAGAATTCCAAAGTTCTTAAGTATTTTTTCAGTGGGAAGTAGTTCTTTCTGAGCAGGGATTTGTCGTGTCATTATACTAGAAGAGGCTTGTGAACTAGGGGAAAAGAAATCCTTTATAATACAGTATTAATTTGTTTTCTGTGGAAATACTACTCATTATGACTTTCTGTCAGAAAGCTAACACTTTATTGTCCAAAATGAGGGTGGTATATAAGTAGTCTTTTTCATCTATGGACATAAATGGACAAATTTAATACTTATGGTCAGATTCAGAGAAAACTGTGATTACTAAAACTAGTAAGACTAAGATATGTGAAAGTTCATGGGTGACTAGCAGAGCCTTGGAATCAAATTGACAAGTATGACCATTACAGCCAGAGTGGCCAACGTGAGCAGAAGAAAACCTAGAGCTAAGTGATTGACACTGTGATGAAGCAGAAGTCCCTTACAAGTGACCTGTGACCTATGCTTTTGGGGTAGATGTCTAAAAAACAGCCTTGAGAGTGGAAGAGAGTGGCCCTGTAAACATACTGCATAAATGTGTAGATACAGAGAAAAAGGAGAGATGCAGGCTAGAAACAAGAGCAGGCACCACAGGAGCTGCAGGAACAGAAAAGAATCAGAGATGTGTTGGCCTTATGGGAAAAAAAAACAAAAACAAAACTTTCATTCATTCAACAAATATGTATTGAGTACCAACCAGGTGTTAGATAAGGCTACAGATATGAAACGACAATCCTTGCCTGCAAGAAGTATAGTGAGGAGAGAAACATGTTTAGTGGGGATTAGGAGGAAGGAACCCTAGCCTGCCTGGGGGAATGTTATATTTTTACTGAAACTACATGGATGAGGTGTCTTCTAGGCAGACGACACAGGGGTGGGTTCTAGCAAGAAGCATCAGTATGTTCAAAATTTCCAAAATGTGAAAAACTAATCAATGTTTGGGGAACTTAAATTGGTAGTAAGTGACTAGAATATGATATTCAAGGGAAGTCATAGTTGATAATAAAGCTAGACTGAAACATAAGGGATACAACTGGAAGAGCTTTGAATGCCATGTGAAGAAGTTTAGATTTATTATATAGGTTTTGAAGAACAACTAAAATTTTTGAACAGAGTAGTAATAAGATCAGATTTTCACAGTAGAAATGTCAATTTTGGTGTAAGTGGAGATAAAGAAGATGAGGACAAGGAGGCCAGAAAGGAGGTTATAACAATAAATAGCATAGGGATATTAAGAGTCTGAACCAAATAAAGTAGAGGGATGAGAATGGAAAGAAGGAAAGATTTTAGCCAACAGAATTGATAAGTATGTATGTGTAAAGGGCAGTGAAGGATCTAAAAATACTTCTAGATTTCAGGTGTGGACAACTGGTGGCATATGGGGCCACTCACCAAAGTAGGAAATACTTGCGAAAGAGCATGTTTCAGGAAAGGCAATGAACTGATTTAATTTTCAATACTCTATGTTTACATGCTTTTGTGATAACCAAGTGGAAAGGGCATATCATTAAGTCTCTGCAAAAAGGAATCTATAAACTCCCTACATTATATGGAGGAGGGTGGGAATTGAAAAGAATTAGACAATGAAGATACTAAGGACTAAAAAGATAATAGAAACATCATCTGTGCCAAAGTCAGAGTTCTTAATAAAAATTAAACAAAACAAAATAAACAAAAGTAAACAGAATATACTCTGACTAGGTAAAGCTGAAAGGGGGACTTAATATAGGATATCAGGTGAAGGATTCTGAAGGCTAAGGAATAAAGCCCCCCAATTTCTCCAGCAACACCAGGAACTTGACTTTACTGCAAATACTGGTACCGCCATCACCAGTGCTACTGGTGCTTCAGAAACACAACACTACAAATACTGGAAAATTAATCACCATTGTTACTCCTACCACCTGCACCAGGAAAACCGGAAGCTCCATTTACAGCTTCTCAATCAGAAGCATAAGTCAAAGACAATTTAAGTATAAGGGAAACATGGAATTTGAGTTCGGACATATCCCTTGGGGGAAAGGGGAAAAAAGAGGGGATCAAACTGGATTGAAGTGAACAATAGAATAAACAGATAAGAAAGGGAAAAAAAGAATAGGAATTCTGTGACTAGAAGGATATTTTTAACTCTGTGGACAGGAACTAGCAAATACAACAATAAAAACAATAAAATCTATTGTTAATTTAGCAACTATTATATGTCAAGCACTGTATATACACTACCTCTAAACTTCATAATAACACTTTATGGCAGGTATTACTATCTCCTTGTCATAAATGACAAAAAGAAGTCAGAGAAGTGAAATGACCAACAACACAGAGCTAGCAAGTGGCTCAGCCAAGGTCTGAGAGCAAGTTGGCCGAACTCTTTACCCTCTCCATGTTCTTCTTTCAGAATGCTGTCAACCTAGAATGCCTGTAGTTAGGTAAACATTTCTACATGAATAACTTGGTGAAATTTATTTATACTTTGTATATTTTAAGTTTTTCTGAATAATTGCTTTGATTCTAAAAATCCCGGTCAATGGCATCTATCCCATATACTGCTGCAAAAATGTCCAAGCCTAGGCAAATGTTAATGAACAGGAAGTCAAGAAATGTTTCAATTCCGAGCTAGCCACAGAGTAGAAAATGTTACACAGGTGACGCTAGACATGAAGGATGAAGAGGTTCTTTCTGGCCTCAGGAAGATGACAGAAGTACACCCTCCTGAGAATGGGAAGATTGGATCAGGCCATTATCCCCCTGTTTTTTTCTTCTCCTACAACAAAGAGGGCTTTTCCTGACCAAGAAAGGCCCTACTGATGAAACACAATACAATGGTCCTGCCATTTTAAAAACTTCCAACATGTTTATCATCAGGACATATTTTTACCTTGTGAACTTCCATTCATTTTTCTGCCAAAGTGATAGAAGATGTATGTTCTGGCTGACATTATTTCAGGAAGATTTATTGAAGCTCCTGGTAGTAAATCTACATGTGGAAGAATCTGAAGGCAGCAAGCTAATTCCTTTACTTGATTTTGCTACATTGAAATTTCTCTTTCTAATCATCCTTGGAGATTTCAATAATATGGGCTCATATCTGTATAATGTGTGTGGTATAAATGATTCACTTCCCATGAACAATCCTTTCTTTATTATCAAAATGAAAGCATACTAGAGTGATATATTTAAAAGGTAAATTGGATCATGTGACTCCCCTGCTTAAATCCCTTCCATTGCTTTTATGAAAGAATCCAAACTCCTTGCCACAGTGTGAAAGACCCTGCAAGATCTGGCTCCTGCAGACCTCTCTAACCTCTTTTGGTATCACTCTTCCTCTGGCATACCATGATCTAGCTACAGGCCTCATTTTGATTTCTGAAACACACCAAGCCCTTCCCCACTCCAGGCTTTCACATAATTGTCCCTCTGCTTATAATGCTCTTTATCCAGTTCTCTACATGACTGCCTCTTTCTCAATCTTTGGGTCTCATCTCAAATGCTGCCTGCTCAGAAAGACCTTCTGTATCACCCTATCCCTAATGGTCTACTCCCTCTCATCACTCAGACATTTCAACAATACCTGGACATTTCTTTTGCAGTACTTATCACAATATATTTATTTGTGTATTTATCTGTTCATTATCTTTCTCATCCACTAGAGTATGGCTCCATGAGGACAGGGATATCATCAGTTTGTACTGCTATATCCTCAGTACATCTAGGAGGTAGCAGTCACTCAACAAATTCTTACTAATAGAATAAAGGAAACAGTGGAAGAACAAAATCAGCATGGCCTGTACCATCCATCCTGCCTGAAAGTTTTCTAGCTTTTTATTCCATGCCACATCTTGTTATCCTAGTGACACATAATACATGTTCCTGCAGTTCCTGGTTGGTTTTTAATGCCCTGCTTCTCCTATCAACAAGAACATCTTTACCTAGTTTGACTCCCTTTTCTTCAAGGCCTTTACCTCAAAAGCTATGGAGTCCCTATGCCACCCTCAACTGTCCAGAGAATCTGAAGTTTATTCTATGGCCTACCCGTTATGCAAGCTAGAATTTAATGCACTCTGTGACGTAATCTATTTGCTACTATAATGTAGCTATTGTTAGCCAATGGCAAGGCCACAAGACTTCCCCAAAGTCACTTCACTTGCAGCCCTGGTGCCAGAAAGGTGTCTCAGGAGTGTTGAGGAATGATTTTAGAGGCTCCTGAAAGCAACAGATTAGGAAGCACTTTATTTATTCTGAATAAACTGGTTCCTTAAGACATGAAATGATCTAACAATGAAACAAAATATAGTTTTACTCATATAGGTGGGGATTTATTTTTTTATAGCTGGACAAAAAATTCCTTTTCCATATGTCCTACTCCCTTAAAAATTAGTCACTGTGCCCATAATACCAACTGTGAAAATTCCAATCAGGTAATTATAGGTCTAAAAAAATCTCACATGTGCTGAGATAGAAGCTAAACTGTGCAGAGCAGAGACTGGCTAGTGTTTGAGCATTCTTGTGCATGTGTTTAAAGGTACTTAGTGACATTGCTTGTCATGTAGTATAAACCTTATTTTCAAAATAATTTATTTAATTGTACTTCTCCTTGGAGGGATAAATCATATTTGATAAATGAACCTCTTGTGCAATAGCATACCCAGGACAGCTATTCAATATCTTATACCATACTTACTCTTATGTCATGCATTCTTTACAAAACAGTATTTGAAAGAAACACTTCCTCATCATGACTGAAAATGATTTTACAATGGCTATCAGACAACTAAAATCTCTACTTTCCAAAGAAACTCAGTGTTTTCTGCATTAATCTGTAAGTTGAACGCTAAAAGTTGAAAACTAAAAAGGTACACGCTCTTTAAGTACATAAAATCTTCATTTTTATGTAAGTATGTTTGTAGTGGACAATAAACACTGCATATTTTACCGTGTCTCTTATAATGATTCCCAGTACTGTCACACCAAAATATCTCTGTCCTTCATCCACCTACTATAAAAGCACATCAACACATACCTGGTCCAAAAACTAAAATCCCTTAAGACTTGTTGTTTCTCAACCTCGACATATCCCCAAGTCATTTACTGACCCCTTAATCTTCCAAATGCAGCTGCAATTCACAGTTCTGTGTGTGTGTGTGTGTGGTGTCTGGCTGGAAAATGATGAGCTAAGCTTAATTACATCAATAGGCAGGAGGCCTCAGATCTCCTGCTGCCTTCTGGGACTGATTGGAATTTTAAAATATTATTTTCACTTAGTGGAATCCAAATTAGATAAATAAATTCCATTAAAAAAGAACTGTGGTGCATTTGCTGCTGATTTTTGTCCATTTATGATTGTGCCAGAAGATGAGGTGCCCAAAGGGGTATACAGTTATATTCTGGCAAACACCTAATTGTACCATTTAAAATATAACAGACAAGACTTTTTCTGTTGTGCCAGAATATACTTATTTTTTATAGTGTCTTCCTTTTATTGTACCTCTAATATATTTCCCAAATATTATTCTATCCCTCCCAAATTATTGTTTAATATAAGTCATTATTGCACGATTAATGGGCTTATGTTTTTGTTCATATTTTTATATATTTATTTCAAGGTGACATTTATGGCTCTACCGGTCAATCACTGCAATCTGAGGAAGGCAGAGAGTTAACCTGTTTCGCTCTGAGTTATTCCTAGCTAAGCTATGGGAAAGATAAAAAGATGGGAGAATTTAGAAATCTGATTTGGGGTCCTGAAAAGCCAAAAACATTAGGTAAGTCCCTTTAGTATTCCTCTACAGAGTCAGACTACTTCTCCTTCATGTAAGCAAGGTTATAAAATTATCTCTATCCTTCCTAATTAAAGACCTGAAAAACATGAATTTTAGGTTGCTTAGAGAGCTGGGGTTGGGTTTGAGGCACCACAGGCCACCTAAAGAAAATCCAGCTGCATCGCATTTGGAGCTGTCCTATCATAGTCTGGAAAAAATGCTCCAATCTTAAAAATATGTCTAGACCACTTTATTTCACTCCTATGTGATTCTTAGGTGAAGTGCAGGGTGGGGTGGGGATAGATGGGTAAGATGGGGGTGGCAAATGAGATTCTCCATGAAAAACCTTTTCTAAAAAGAAGCCATCAATCTGTAACAAAGTTGATTTACAGTTAAAAAACTAACATTATAGATCATGTGTGTACCCCCTTCATCAGTCTGTAGTAGGGAGTTTTACGCACTGCCTACAAATAAAGAGCATGTAAAATATCCTCCTCTAGCTCAGGGACTCAGGCATGGCCGCAGGCATGTTGGGGCAGAGGGTCTCACTTCCCTATAGGCCTGCCCCTCCTTTTTGACCCCCGTGCCTCCATGATGCCCAGATCTTCAGATTCTTATGAGACGCAGTTTGCCTGGGTCTGTTCTCTCCCTAATATAGGATATATCCATTCTTCATAATCTCTTATGAAAACTTACCTGCATTCACTTATGACCCTATTAAATAAATTGCTAATATTTCTGTTTAGGGGCAAAAATGGTCTTGGCTAAAAATGCCTTCAAATATTATAAACATAGAATCTTGGATTTTTGAGGAATGGGACCTCAAAGATTATTTTACAGATGAGGAAGCCAATTCCCAGAGAAATTGTCTAATTCCCCCAGGGTCACACAGCTACTTAATAATTTTGCTGGAACTAATATCTATACTTCTCAGTTCCTAATCCATTGTTTTAAACGCATGCCACCAAGTGCCTGATGTTTCAGCCTTCTAAGGAAATATTATCATTTAGACATAGGCTTTCTAATTCCTTAACCAAATGAATAAGATGGAGAATTTAGGCTCTGATACATGCTCTTAAGATGTAATATAACCAGTCCTCTGAGGATTGTCCTTCTAAAACAAACCTTTAAACCCCACAACTTATTTAACTGAAATGGTTTGCATCCCTGTTCATTTGTGGCTGGCAATGCCATCTCTTAATCACAGAAGAGGAAGAACTGCAATAGTTTCTTCTAGAAACATTGGCAAGGGTCATTCCCTTGAAAAGCAGTAAAGAATCAGTGACTCTTGTCTTTGGTTAAGTTGATCACTTAATGGAGAAGGTAGGGACAGCCTAGATAACACTTTATGCCATCCCATTAACAAATGTGAGTGCACAAGTGCAGGAGGGTATCATTAGGGTAAATGAACAGGACTTGGGGATTAATGCTGTTAACACTGCTGCCTGCTGATAGTAAGAGAAGGCAATCTCAACCTGTTAAATAGCCCACCACCTGGGAAGTTGAACGGCCCACAGTCTGCAGAGACTGACATGGTATCAAGAATGAGCTACAAAAACATTCTGAGCCACAGGGATATCACAAAGAAAGAGGTGCAGAGAAATCTTTAAAGGGAAAAAGAGAGGATGAGAAAATTAACCAAATTAATGTGTTAAGCTATCTTATAAAACTTAGGAGTACTGTGGAGTGATTGATTTGGTCCTGAAGAAAGTACTGGGTGCAGGTGTGAAGTATTTTGGCTTTTCTAATATTCCCATTAAATCATTTGCCAAGGTCACCTTGTATGGGGGTTTCAAGTAGTTTTTAATGATAAGTTTTCCCAAAATATCTCTGTACTACCACTCTTATGAATATATTCATAAAATATGTCTGTGTCTTTCTAACAATGGTATATCAGCACACAGTGTGAGCTCCTTTTCCCAAAGTCAATCCTGGAGGAACTACAGACTTGAGAGAGAAACATGAATCTGAATAACTAATATAAAAATGGTGAGGAAACTCCTAGGGAGAAAGCTGTGGAAGCCAATGTCTAGGGTGTCAGCAGCCTGGGGCGAAAGCTACTGTGTCACAGCATTAAGGACTGGCTTAGGGAGAGCTTTTAAATTCTGTTTTTATCTGAGGATCGTCATCGTCTGCCCTATCACCAACGAATTTACAACAGTCCAGGTCACTGCCATGGGATAATATCAGGATAGAGTAAAAGACCTGCTGGAGTGAAACTATATTCCCACAAACCAGTCATATGTCATGAATCACTCCTATACTTCTTCCCTAACTAAACTCCCACCTGGCGGGACTATAACCTAAGGGGATTGCCTCTGCCCAGGAATATAAAGGAGATGCCTGATGGAGTGCAGATTAACCAAGATGTTCTGTAAAAATATGTCCTAATATAATAGTGATTACAATAAATTTAAATGGGTTTAACATTACTTAAAAGACAGAGATTCTCATACTAGTTTTTAAATTAAAAGAAAAAAAGATTCAGTAACATGCTGTTTGTAAGAAGGGTCATTCAAACAAGAGGATACAGAAAGGATAGGAAAAGGTAATCTGGCAATTATTCAGAATTTCAAAGAAAGTTGGAATTGCATTCATAACATCTGACAAAATAAAAATTCCTGGGGAAAAGTATCATAAAGGACAATGAGGAATATTATACCCTGATCAAGGGAACAATAAAGCAAGAAGATTTTGTCATCATGAACATAAATGCACCTAACAACACAGATAGACAGAACTGTGGGGGAAAAATAGATAAATCAAAAACTCTAACTGGAGACTTTAACATGCACCTTCTGGAACGGATAGATCCAAAAAATAAGATTAAGTTCTAGTTTCTTAATTATATTGCAATAAAACTAGAAGTTAATAAAATTTTCAAACCCATGTCTTAAATCTACAAAATATCTATGAAATAGCCTTTGGAAACTATAAGAGAAATGGCAAAGTATTTAGAATTGAACAATGAAATTCATACTACATGTTAAAATTTGTGGGGTACATCTGAAGCAATATTTATGGGGAAACATTACTTTGATTACATTTTTTAGGGCACAAGAAAGACTGAATAAAAATATAGCTAAGCAAGAAAGTGAAAAAAGGTAAGAAAATATCCTCCAAAAGGAAGGAAATAATAAATGAAAATAAGGGCAGAATTCAACTAAACAGAAAAAATTTTTTTTAAAATAGAGAGTACCATAACCCCAATGTTCATTATTTTAAAAGATCAATAAGTCAAATAAACCTTGAGCAACACTGATTGTAAATAAACAATATATAGTATAAAAAGGAGAAATAACTATAAACTCAACATAAATTTTTAATAATAATGAAATGGTATTATGAAAAATTATATTCAAGTAAATTTGAAAACCTCAATGAAATAGATAAATTTATGGAAAAGTATAAAATGCAAAAGTATATATAAGACAAAATAGAAAATGTGAAAAGACAAATTAGCATTTAAAATACTTAAGTGGTGGGCAAAGAGTTTCCAAAGAAGCCTCAGGTCCATATTGTTTTACAGTTGAGTTCTATCAAACTTTCAAAGATTAGTTAATCCTATAAATAGAAAGGGAAAGAAGACTGACCAGTACATATTATGAGGTTAGTGTAATCTTTGTTCAAAAACTGTGTAAGGATAATACAAGAAAAGAAAATTATATATCATTTCACTTATAAGTATAGATGCAAAAATTTAAAATAAAGTATTAGCTACATGAATTCAACATTATATATATTTTTAGCCACAGAATTGTCAGGTAGAGTTTATTCCAGGAATACAATGGTATTTACCATGAGAACATTTTTATCAATAATATACACTACATTAATAGACTAGAGAACAAAATCGAAGATTTTAAATAAATACAGAAAAAGTGATAAAGTTCAACACCTTATAATAAAACCTTTTATCCAATTAAGAATTAACAGAAACTTCCTTAACCAAATAAAAATTATGTTCACAAACCCTTCAACTTTCAACACATTCCCTTTAAGTTTAGGAACAAAACCAAGATACCCATTCTCTCTGCTATTGTTTAAGATAGTAAAGTATTAAAAGGGAAGAGATAAAACTCATTATCTGAAGATTTTTTACATAGTAAAAACAAAAGTCAATATATAAACAATATTGACTAGTAAGAGATTTCAGCAAGGTTGCCAGATTCAAATTCAATACAATATCAATAGCATACAAAATCAACAGCATTTCTCTATATCAGCAAAATCAATAGCATTTGATTTTGCTATAACTATAAAATTTCTATGAATTAAAAAGTACTGAATGTTTTATAAAGTTTAAACTCTTGAAAACCATAAGAATAGACATATATTCTATATGCTTGAAGAGACGATAATAATTTAAAGGTCCAGGTTTTCTTCATATTAATTTATAAATTCAATGTAATTCAAGTCAAAATTTCAAGGACTTTCTTTTTAACAGTAAAACTTATTCTGAAATTGGTTTCAAGGAATAACAATATATGCTTAGTTTAAGGCAACTTTAGAAAAAAAGAGTAAATAAAAAAGGATGGTACGGTATGAGACAAATAGATCAACCGACTACAGCAGAGAACTCAAAACAGACACAGTGCAAATATGAGAACATTATATATGATTAAGCTGGTCCTACAAATTGTGGTGGTCATAAAAATGTGTAACTCAGAGTTTCTGCTGCAGAAACATAGTTGATTGATGACCCCTCTGCATCCACAACCACATTCATGCCTAGGCCACACTTCCTGGAAGTGTTCCCAGCCAATGACTGAGCACAGTGTGGGTACTAATTCAGGCCCATTCGCATAAGACATGGTACACCTCTGACAGGCAACTTTGGTTTGAGGACTCCCTATTGGCCTGGCCAAAACTTTCATTGTGCTACGGTTTGGGATTCTTCCTACCCAATCCGTCTTCTTTCCACCTCTCCTTCACAGGTATCGGATGTTCATAGGAGTGGTCTTCTATGGACCTCTCCCCCCCTTTATCTTTCACATGTGTTTCCCCCAATTAACCTGTTACATATCTAATCGCATTTTAGCTTCTGATTATAGGAGGATCTGAACTAATATACAAAAACTGAAGAAAGGAGAGATTGCTGAATAGATATTATTCAACAAATTGCCTCCTATATAAGGAAAAATATAATTGCATTCCTCTCTCACACCAAAATTGCAGGTGAATTCCAGATAGGTTAAAATTAAATTAAAAAGGTATAACTAAAAAGTTTTAAAAAGATAGTCATCCAGTGGTAGTGAAAGATTCCTTAAACAAAACTTCAAAAGCACGAATAAGACCAAGGTATTAATTTGAGAATATCAAAATTAAGGATTTCTGTCCAATGAAGGACACTGTGACACAGACTACTAATGTCCCCCAAGTTCATTATCCCCTCTCTCTAAACCTAACAGAATTCCTGAATTTTAGGTGGGATCATGGCTACCTGGGTAAAAGATAATATTGCCCAGCCCTCCTTGTACCTAGATATGGCCCTGTGACTACTTTATAGCCAATGAAATGTGAGCAAACTTCCAACAAATGTGTGTAGCTTCTATATCGTGCCCTTAAAACAAACAGATTTACCACCCTCTTCTCCCTCTTTTCCCTTTCCCAGTGGCTGGTGAGAGTCACACTGCATCAAGTTAAGAATGGCAATACCCTAGAAATGGTGAAATAGTAAGACAGAAGAATCTCCTCTTTCCATGTTACTTGAGAAATAAATAAATCTCTTTCTTGAGCCATTGTTAATATGGAGCTCTATTACAAATGCCACAGTTACCTCCTAAATAACAGAAACACCATGGACAAAGTTAGCAGACGGATGACAAATTGGGAGAATATATTGGCAATGTCTAAAATCCAAAAGGCATAATGTTTAAAATATGAGAGGAAAAAACCTCATGCAAGCAAATAAACAAAAAATGGAAATCAGAAATGGTCAAAAGCTATTAACATGCAATTCACATAAGAGGAAACCAAAAGACTAAAAAGCATATTAGGGGATGCTAAATTATATTAGTAATTAGAGAAATAAAAATTAAAATGATGTTACATCACTTATAACCATAAAATTGGCCAATACTAAGTAACGCCAAGGATCAAGGATATAGGGACGTAATATAAAAATATAGGGATATTCTTGAAGTTTTTGGTAGGAATGTCCTGGAAACATTCTGGAAAATAGTCTGACAAAGCCTAGTTAAATTAGGAATACATAGGCTCTTGGATCCAGCAATCCTGCTCCTGAGTAGATATCCTAAGAAATCCTTATGCAGATCCCAAAGGAACTACATAAAAGACTGTTCATTATAGGGCTGTTTCTGGTAGTAAGGAAATGGAAACACTGTAGATCTCTATCCTTGAAGGAATAGGTAAGTTAAATGTGGAATACTGTTTAGCCATTAGAAACAAGGGAGTTCTAATACATATGACACACAGATATTAAAAATAGAGTGCTGAATAAAATAAGCAAGAAACAGAATGAGATTTATAGCAGATCATTATATAAATAAAAAGGCATGCACATGAAAATAATATAATATACATTTATAATAAATAGGTAGTAAAATAAATATATATTTTACAAAAACACACCAAAGAAACCCCACATTAAAATGGTTGAGGAATAAGGATAAAAGGGAAAACAATAAACAAGGAAGGGTCATTGCATAGACTAATGATAACAGTGTACCATGCACTAAATATGACTAACTCAGTCTTCTGTACTCGAAGTCCAAGAAAAGCAATAATAAAACAATATAAAATTTATACAAATAAATTGCTATAAAATTAAGTCTGCCTTTCTTTATTAAATATATTATCACTTCCTTTGAATACTCCTTGAGGTATTTTCCTAATATAATAAGCAATCCTGTGAATCCTGTGACAATTAATTTTCACAGGTCAGTAATCTAGGCAGCTGACCAGAGGGTAGGGGTAGTAGGAATACGGGGGATAGAGAAGAAGGAACTTAAATGTTATTCATATTATCTCTGAAAATGTGAGTTATTTTAATATAGTCCCTAGTATTATCTTCCTTCATTACTTAGGCTCAGTAGTATAAATCTATGTTCCTAGTGAACCTCCCTTGACTCATAATAGCAAGCCAAAAAAGAAACGGCAAGGAGGTTGGAGAGAGAATAGAAGAGAGCCGGAAGAAAGGTTAAAAAAAAAAAATGACTAGTAATACATGTACCCGGCTTTTCTATTCAAGGTAGACTCCAATGTCTTTAGGGATAGGAAAATAAAAAGAACTGAGTGTAGAGCTCAGTCTTTCCATCAATGAGACACCCCAAAATTCATCAGAATCCTTTCATGTTCCATCTCCTTCCTGGCCAGCTAGCTCTGTTGCTCTATAAGGTTCTCAATGGCTGCCAGCCAAACCTGCTTGACTTCCTCCATGTTCAATAGCACTATAGATACCTGGACTTATTTTCTATCAGAAATGAAGCCACAGTTTTATTTTCAAAAATAGACTTGACCTTATTATTTGCATCTCACTTCGGCAACTCCTTACTATAAAAAATCGAGCTTTGGCTTGCTAACAGGTCTCCCTCCAAGCCCTGTGGCCTAGAGAACTTAGGGGAACTGTGTTCTCCTACAGTGAAAATGGCCAATTTTCCTTGATAAAAGGAAACCTAAAACTAATCCTTGCTTCAGGTGAACAAGCACTGATGTTTTCACTATACTGGAGCAAATGGATGAAAAAGTAAACAACTATCGCAACAACAACAAAAGATATTTAGGGAGAAGAGGGTCAAGGCCACATTATAGCCATAAAGGCCAAGTATCTTCCTTAATAAAATGTATCTTACATTCAGGGTTGGCTTCATGGCCATACAACCAGTGCAGTCCACGGGGTCTCATGTTCAGAAGGGCCCTGCTGGGGGTTTAATGCTCTGTGTTTGGGGTTTAATGCCCTAGGGTGGCCACCTTGAAATTCTCCCAGCTCTGGTCCACCACTACTGCTGCTTCTCTCTGGGGTACAGTTTGAATTGGCTGGAGGAGGCCACATCTCCCTCCTCCAACTGCCCTCCCTGCTCCCTGATGGGGTCCGGGTCAGGTACGCACCCCACTGCATACAGGGCGCCAGTGCGTTCAGTGGATGACTCCACTGGATCTTTTCCTGAATCCCATCCAGGTATCAAGTGAGGCCTGGCGCAGGACCCCATCTGCAGTAAATTGGGCAGGAGCAGGTTTATATGAAAAGGAGACTGACTTCCTTACCCCTAGCTGGGGCCCCACACTTTCATTGTGCCCTGGGCCCTACAAGTTATGTAGCCATCTCTGCCTAAATCCTTCCAGGATCGGTACTGGAAAGAAGACTTTCCTGGTGGGAATAAGAAGCTTACCAAGTAATATGACTCTGTTCCTCTGAGTTTGATCCTCTTGGCGGTCTCCCACTCTGGATCGTCGTGCCACATCACACTGGCCTCTGAGGCGCACTCCTCCCTTAACTACTCTGTAGATTCAAGTATTTCTCTTTATGCCACTTAGTGCAACTGAACCAAGCCAGAAGTTTCAGACAGGATTTGTTAAATAGTAAAGAAAACAGAAAGAAAAATAAACACAGAATCACAAGGAATAGAAATAGTCCACCTGACAGAATAAAGACTGTGGTCCTAGGATAGCGGACTTATTCTCAGGAAGCCTATAACTCAACCATTCCACACAGCCCATTCTACTCCCCTTACCTCCCCACACACGTTCCCTTTAAATGTTTTTTTTTTTTCCTTAATTCTTTTAGACAGTCCTAGGTTCCTCTCAGAGAGAACTCTCTCTTCCTTAGATGACTAATACCAGGAATTAAGTCATAGTTCAAAGGAAATGCTCCTCCTCCTCCTCAAAAAAAAAAAAAAAGGAGTTTTAGCTTGGTAGGCCTACTAGGATAACCATATTTTAATAAAGTACAAAATTATTTCATTCCTATGCTGGGAAATAGGTAATATAGTAGCAAGGGCATTGTTCCCTAATGCTGGAAATGTTAGGATATTTCTGTGTTGATTTTAAATCCTCTACATTCAAACAATGATGTGTTCTACAGGTTCTGCTAAAAGAGTAACATGGATATCAGTGGCAATGCAAAGAAAGTAACGTGTTCAAGCTTCCCTCTAGACCTCTGACATTCTGCTGTTCCTAAAAGTTTTATCCTATTTTAATTCCTGATTGATTTTTTTCTAAAATGTATGACCTAATTGCAGGAGTATCTGATGGCTTTATTGTTCTTTTGGGTGTCACAGCTTGCTAATTTTTTTTCATATTTCTTCCTCATGCAGTTGGTTGACCTCTGGCTATAACAGACTTTTTGTACCAGCTTATCTAATGAAAGGCAAAGCTCTGCCAACTCATTTCCAAATTCTCCTAGGTTAGCAGATGCATAAATTTTGGATTTCACAGGATATTTTTTAAAGTGAAGGTAAAACCTCCAAATAATTGCCAACTTTTTATTTTATCCAGTAAAGACATTTAAAAGTAAAATATACTAATAATATTATTTCATAAAAGAAAGGACATTTTAGTTCTGAAGGAAGTCCTTTTAACTGAACAAATTAAGCAACAAACTCACTACATTTTCATTTCTCTGGGAAACGCTGAAGAAGAACATCAAAGATCATCACCAGGCAGCCTCCTGAATCAAAGGTTTGGCAATTTTTTAAAATTCTTAATCAATATTTCCCTCTAAACTTTTCAACCACTTTAAATATTTCTGTAAGTTTTTTGAACTCCTATGTATGACAGACAATTCATGAAATTCAACAGTATGGACTCTGTGGCTTTTCAAAGTCATCCTAAATTTAAAAACCTTTGAAGTAAGCATTTCATTATGTCCTTTTTTTAACTACTAAGAACATTATACAGAAAGCACTGTAAAGTGCCATTGTCTTCTCTGGAACTATCTTTACATTCAAAACTTTCATTTATAAAATAGAATGCCACATATCACATGATTGAGATATACCACAGGTTATTTTCAATACCTATGACATTACTTCATAACTAATGGCCTAATTTGACACAGTAGGCCTATCGTCTCATCACTCGATATTAATATAAACGCCTCCACTCTTTAAGAGGCTCTCTTCTACATTTAATTCCTCTTGGAAAATATACTTTATATACGCACACACAGATGAAAATGTGTCAGGAAGTTTTAAAATTCTGACGAAGTTCTTTGCTTAATAAATGTTGTGTTCCTATATGTATTTTAACCGTATCTGTTTAGAATATTGTTACCCGCCCAGAAAACAAAACACTGTATAGAATTAATAAGCTCTGACTTGACCTTCACCCTTTATTGCATAATAATCAATGTAAGATGTTACAAGGAAGTATTTATTATATTTAAACAAAGGACATTATTCTGATAGCTGTTGGGTCTAAAATGTAACATTTGACTTTCAAAGCAAGTAAATCAGTAAGTTCCAAATGGGGACTTAACCAACAAAGGATCATGAAGTTAAAAAGTCTCTGTTAATCAATGACAAATTTAGTACTTGTTGCTACAATTACAAAGATAATAGTTCCTTTATGTCAGTGCCTTTGGTTTTGCAGCTGTAAAATAGCTTTGAAATTCAGCATTTCAAGGAACAGAAATTAATAGGAGGTCATTTCTACCAGAGAAATTTTAGGGGCCCATCCTCTCTAATCATCATTAAAAACTAAATCCGTAGGAGAAGAGGCACTTTACTGATTGTCAAGTGGAAGCTATTATTCATTTGATGAAGCTCTTGGCACCGTGCCATTGATTCTGCACTACAGCCTGCTGCTTGTTCTCCTTCATCTCGAGCAATCAGGGTTGTTTCTGCCTGCCAGGAGCTATTTATAGAGCAAGGGGGTTGGGGGGGTGGTGCAGAAAAGCTGGTATGTTCTCTTTCTTGAAAAACAACTTTCAAACTTTGTAAGTATAAATCTGTTTTCCTTGTCACTGGACTGTGTCTGCTTTTTCTGTCAATGCAGAAGATAAAGAAGCTGACTTCAGGACAACTGCCCTTCTTAATAATGACTAAGGATTTGGTGTAGTCACAGGCTACAGTCACACTGCGTCTCACTCCCCAGGATTAATATTCCTCAAAACTACACACACCTTCTTATCTCTGTGGTGTAATTCTGACATTTCTATACTTCTGCATCCGTTCCAATTCCATACCTTGAAAATTTCTAAGCACTCCCTGCTTTCCTATACTTATTAAAAGCAAATATATTTTGGAAAAAAAAAACCCTCAAAATATAAGTGTAGGAGAATATTTGGTGGCTCAGTTTTTTAGGAGTTGGTTCAAACTGAATTAACAGTTGGGTGTTGGTGAAATTTTTCTTCCTACGATACAAAAGAAGTTGAATTTTCAAAAATTTTATGTTAAAATATTGGTTATCCCAAGGCAATATAAATCTCTATTATTTAAATTTATCCACACGATATGGACATGGTATTCTCAAAGGTATCTGCAACTCTCACTGTCCTGAGTTGCAGTTGTGAACATATTTTAAAACCTAAACTATTCAGAATCTTTATTTTTGGAAGTTTCAGGCTTTATTTCAGCAGCTGCAAAATTCATTTAAAATGTTTTATCCTCTAAAATAATATATAAAGAAAATAAAAATAAAACAATAGCATGCAATTAAAATACTTTAAGGATAGCAATAGAAGTACTTCTGATTGCTAATATTTAATTTAATGGAAAGGAATTATATCTGTTAGAATACAAACAACAAAACCAAAACCTGAACCTTAGAAAAACATATGAAAATGTCAAAATCACATAGCTGTGAATTGCCTGACATAGATTCTTTTGAGAAATTTAGTTGATGATCCATTTTATTGTAAAAAAAACAATAAAATGTTGTTTTAACAAGCTACAATTTTTTTAAAAGTAGCCATAGAGGGTCACCATTAAATGTTTGGTTACAGGTAGAACACTGAAGGCCCCCTTAATCATCTGAAAACATAACAGCGGATCAAAGTAGTCACTTAGCAGAACAACTTGATTTATCAAGGTGGGAAACAGGCCAAGAATTTGTTTTGTTTTGTTTTAATTTCATAGAAGACCTACACTACGGTATGCCCTTTGACTTTTCAGAGCCCAGGGTTGCAGCAGGGACCAGAAAGGTATATTTACCTATGAGGCTGCAGTATCTTTTCTCCTAAAACCTACATGCTTACCACCAAGACAGTTACCTAAAAGAAGCTAAAAATTAAATAAAATGCTCTGTTTTAGACAAAGCTATAGAATATGAAGTGAAATTAAGTATTGTAGATCCAAGTATTTTAGAAAGTCAAATGGAATAATAAGAAAATAAAAAGTCCATTTGATTCTGAATTGCCCAAAATAACTCTGCATGGCCTGAACGGCTAGGTAATTTCCAGCTCCTCCTCCCCTTCACTTTTAGTTCTCAGGACCTTCCTCTGTGGTCTTCCATTCCACACAATGAAAAAACTGAGGCATTTTTAGAACAGTATTTTGACATCTCTGCCATTAATTCAACTAGTTACCACAGGGGCTCAGAAGGTTAGGCTTGCAAAGCTAATTCCCACCTTAAACATTCAATAATACATTCAACAAATATTTACTGAGTACCTATTATATTCCCAGCACCATTCTAATTGTCAAGATACGTCAAGGAACAAAAACATGCAAAATTCCTACCTTTATTAAATTTACATTCCAGTGGAGCTCCAGCTAAAACAAAACAAAGATCATCAAAAAAACTCTCTTTCATGAGCATAGTTATATACTTGTCACAACTGCACAACATTTAATTGAAGAGCAACACCTTTATAACATTTACAATTTCTTGAGCATGGGCCATATATGCCAGGTACCGTGTTGAATAAATTTTCATACATTATCCTATGTAATTAATCCCTTTTAATCTTAATCTTCAAAAAAACCCCACTATACAGATCAAGAAATGAATACTTAGAAAGGTTAAGTAACTTGTTAAGTTTACATGAATAAAAAGTGGCAAATTTAACACAAGTCTCTCCCATCTATGAGAATAGTAATTTCAGGCAAGTCTTCTACTAAGGACTTTGCAGCATTCATACATTCAGCATTTACTCAACAAATATTAACAGGGTGCCTAATACATGCAGGCACTGTTTTAAAACACATGGAATACATTAGTGAACCAAAGAGGTAAAGATCCCTGCCCTTGAGGAGTTTAAATCTTAGTGGGAGGAGACAGACAACAAAACTAATCATAAGTAAGCAAATACATATGTTAGAAGGTTAACATTTAATTCATTGGAAAATATAAAATCCAACTTTTTTCCTAAGGATCTGAATTCTTAAGTTAGATGGAAAGACAACTTTTAATATTAAAAAAAAAGAAGCTCAGGAGTCTTGACTTAAGCACCCCCAAAAAGAAAATGTGACAGCAGAACACAGTGTTAGAAAGAACTGACTTCATACTGAGGGAACTGACACCTGTTTTCCACCACTGTGGAGAGGTGAACTTGTTTTAAGTCTTTGTTATTTTGATCATGAGAGGCTTGCAAATAAAGGGCAGAGCAGGGCATCAGTAATTGCCCATCTGGAGTACAACAAACACACGTAAATCACTGGAAAATCACGTGTGGTTTGATGACATTTATCCACTTTGGTTTCCACTGACTGACATGCCAAACCCCAGACACCAAAATGACTAAGGTTGGGGAATAAATACCCATCATTAAATTTCCAGTGGTTTAATAATTATCCCTCTTCCTGGGGACACGATTAAACCTCACACAACAGCAAAACTCCAACAAACTAAATTGCTGGCCATCAGAGGTGAAGAGAAAATAAATGAGAAAAAGAGAAAGGGTGAGAGTAACAAAGGAAATGAAAGAAAAAAGAGAGAGAATGAAAGGAAGAGACAACACATAAGGGAAAAAAATCTCTTTGGTGGTTATTGTCAACCATCCTCTGGCTTAAGACATCACCCACAGGCACTAAACAATATGATTAAGCAGCAATTTTGATGTGTACCTCATTCTCATCATTCCAGAGGATGGGGCAAGTTGCCCCAGCGGGAGCAAAAAGTGCAGCAACACAGGAAACATAATCCCACCCTCATGCCAAGCTTTCCTCCTAGGGGTAAGGATGAGGTAGATCTCTTTAGCACAAAAATGGTGAATTGTAGCTCTTCTGGGAATACTAACTGGCTTTGGTCAGTATTGCTTTCTTAAGAGGAAAAAAATGGAACCCTTCTTTTAATATTATATTAAGTGGTCCCAGAGTTATAACTGACCTAAACTAAATCTGACTCAAAGTTCCTTGTAATGGTTGAAAAACCTGGAACACCTTCATATCCATGGAGTTTCCAGGCACAGTCTAAGGAAAAGTTCCCAGTTACTGACTGAAACGAAGAGAACTAAAGTGGCTACAAGATGACGATAAATCCCATTTGAGATATGATACCAGGGATTATATATTAGTTGAGATCAAAGTCAGTGCTCCTTAAGTGGGTTCCTTCTTAATTTTTCCTATTTAAAAACTGAAAATATCCTAGCAGGCCAACTACAGAAACCATGTCTATGTTCCTCACCACTGTATCTCAAGGACCTTGCACAGTACTTAACAAATAATAGCACTTAATAGATATTTGACAAAAAAGTGCAAATGAATGAATTTATTAATATTATTTGTCTATCTCACAAGAATATAGTATTATTTTATATATAACTATTTGGTTTCCTGGTTTAACTAAGTACCCTACAAAGTCCAAAATGACTCTAAAATTCATTATATTTCTATGCCTCCATATTTACTTTTTTATATCTATAATTTTATCTTAATAAGCAAAATACCACATTACTCTCTGGCCAACATAAAACAGGAAGGAGAAGAAGTAACTAATATTTATTTAGAACTCACTAAGATTGGCATGTGCCATATGCCTTCATTTGCATTGTCTCATTTCTTAAGGTACTCTGATATAGTAGGTATTATTAACCTTTTAATAGAGAAAGAAGCATAGGCTTGAAGATGTTAACTAACTTGCCTAAAATTGTAAAATTATAAGTGGCAGAACACAGATTCAAACCCAAGCCCTTTTGACTTCAAAGTTCATTCTCTCTTTCTATTGTATCAAATGGCCAAAGGAAAACTTAATCAAACTGCAAAAACGGCATCTATCTGTCAAAAGATAAACTTCTCTTCAAGCTTGGGGTGTACCTGTGCCAGCATGTATGTGTTTCACTATGATAAACAATTCCAGCAAAGGAGAACAGTGCCAACTGAGTTCAAACACCAAAATATCTTTTATTTAGAGATTTTATTTTATAATAATATGCTAAGAAATTATTCTTCTTTCTAAGGAGCCATTTCATTATAAATGTTTATTTCCTTCCTGTGTTTTACTTTGACTTACCTTTAGTCAGACCAATCAGGAAAAAAATGCACTTCAAAGAAAGTCATAGATGGAAGCAAAAAACACAGAGAGAAGAGAATTGGAGAGACTCTGAGCAGCATCCCAAAAAATCAATGATTCCCACCAAGGAAGACATGAAAAGCAAACCTTTCTTGATGAATGCCAGTTTCCTGGAAGGAGGCAATCATGCTCTTCTCTTCTAAAAAGTGACTTAGAAAAGCCAGCATGACCTCTGCTCAAGTCTCCTGTGAATAAGTTCTAGAAGAGGTCCATGGAGGTACAATCCTACATGAAACTGAACAATCCTCTGGCAATTAGATAGTGAATTTGAGGCTTAGAGGAAAAGGTCCTATGTTGGTAAGTGAAGTAAACATTATTGGTGTTTTAACCACTCACATCACCTGTACATGTACATTGCTCAAACCATTGAATTAATAATTACCAGAGTTCAAAACCAAGACCTCAGTTGTGTGAGTATGTCTGTGTGTCTCCAGGACAGAAAGAAATCCTCAGAAAAAAAAAAAAAAAAAAGGCTCATCTTTCGACTGGCCCAATATGAAAAACTCCCTGAAATAAACATGTGTCGAGTTAAAGAGGAAATCATTCAGCAAAATTTATGAAGAAAAATCCGTTTGATAAACCTCTGGCAGTCTCAAATTTAAAGTGCTCTAACTGGAGAAAGTGGGGGGGTGGGGGGTGGGATGAACTGGGAGACTGGGATTGACATATAGACACTAACATGTATAAAATAGATAACTAATAAGAACCTGCTGTATAGCACAGGGAACTCCACTTTGCTGTACAGTAGAAACTAACACAACATTGTAAAACAACTATACCCCAATTAAGAAAGAAAAATAACTGGAAAAAAAATAAAGTGCTCTAATTATCCGATCGAAGTTTCAGCATGGGTGTTGCAAATCTCTACAAGTGAGATCCTGTCAAAAGCAGATATTAGGCCATAACCATTAATAATCAGAATCATAACCTACCAAAAATTGGCTTATGTTTTCTTTTTATGTTATCAATCTGTACTGTACCTCAGTCTCCCTCACCCTAAAATAGAGTTTATAACAAGTAATTTCTGTCTAAAAGAAGATATGAACAGCATAAGCTTTACACATAAGCAAATATCTATATGGTTTATTTTGAAGAATAGCAAAAGGTCCATGTGTCCCCCAAGTGTATCATCCTCTCTCATGCACTACTGGTTTCAAACTAAGAAATTCACTGTTAATGGTCCTTCTTTGAACTAGGACATAATATATGTAAATTATCTATAAACATCCATACCCTTTCCTTTAAGAGCAGAGTTTGAGGCAACAGACAGAAATCAGGTTTATTTCAACAGGGTAAAGAGAACAATTTGGAACATCCACGGAAAAAGTCAGATCATTAAATATTAGGAAGATAAGTAAAGATGCCAGAAGATATAACAATAGAAAGTTGAAGCAAAGGCAAATTTTCTAATATAATAATAACATAATTCATCTGGCTCACCTTACTTAGGAAGATTAAATAATATATGCAGGGCTCTCTGAACTACTTGAAAAAGAAACCATAGAAATACAGAGAATAATTATAGCTACGTCTTTTAGTTCTAAATAAGTCTTGGCTGAAAGCCCCATTAGCTCATTCACATCAGCAGACTATCACTTAGTGACAAAAAAAAAAAAAAAAAATCCTACATGCTAGTCAAGGAGCCAAAGAGTCAAATGCAGCCTGCAAGGGCTCAAATTCTAATCAGAGTTCAACCTGGGCAATATAAGAATCTGGTTCACATATTTTTAGTGGGTATCTTTCAAACACTTAAGGGAGAAAGAGATTAATAAATTATCTCCAAACCCTATCCCTAAAATGTAAGGAATGAAAAGGCTGCCACCTGTCTAGGATTTGAGTTTCACAGGCATGTTCACTACATCAAAGCATCAAGGGAAAGGCTTCAAGGGAAGGCAGACAAGATCAAGAGACTTGCATATTTTAAATAAGACACAAAAATTACAACATAAAAAAAGGATCAGAACCCCTCTATTCATTCACAAATCTGAGGGCCTTTAGTGGGTTAGGCTTAAATTTATATGTCCTAGAAAAGGTACCCTGTTTAAAAAGAAGTTTAAGGGGGAACAAATGTATTTCATGGGGTTTTATAAATTAATGAAAGTGTTCTGCAAGGTGCTTTGAGATTCAGAGATTAAAGAAAACTGTGAAGCCATATAAAGTATTTACTTTCTCTAATGCTGTGAGAATATGAGTGACTTTTCTCAGCTGTTGTCAGAGAAACTTTTCCATATTTATTCTTTCTTGGTGCTATCTATACCAAGAGTAATAACATCTTATATTTAAAATAAGCTTTAAAGATTGTAAAGGGATATTATATATGCTTTTCTGATCCTTAGATATATTCTGGAGATAGTTATTTTTATCTCGATTTTATAGATAAGTCAACTAAGATTTAAATGTTTAGTCATTTACTCAAGGTTACACAATAGGTAAGTAATAGAACTGTGTCAAACCCATGTCTTTGGACTCCAGGTTCATGACATTTCTTCCCACCAGCCTAGCAAGTAACAAGATAGACAACTCTTATTTTTATTCACTGCTGATTTCACAAGGTAGACATTCCAACTAGACCTGTTAAAATAGTCAATATTATTATTAAGGCAAAAGTATAGTAATTTTCATCACTGATAGCATAGTGAAGGTACAAACTACAACTCTTTCACATGACCCACACAAAGCAAATTGATTGGAGGCTTCATATTGTTCCTGGATCAATCTGTGTGTGACCATCTTGCTAAAGCAAGGGGATGTCTTTATTCTGGACCTTAACTTGTGAAACTGAGTCTTGGCAAATTTCAGAATGTGTTGATGCAATCCACATGTACTGTTATGAAAGTCTGCCTAAGCCATGGCCCCTGGGGCAGGTGGTTCCTTTGATCTTTATAGTTGTAAAGGAAACATTTGGTAATTAGACTGGAAAAGTACCCTAGAGATAAGCGGAAGGCTTATAAGAAGAATTTCGTGTCATTGTACAAATGTACAATGACACGAAATTCTTCTTTTTCTGCCTAAATCTCATTCTTCCAGTAGTAAAAGAGTCTGAAGGAGAATCCTGGGAGAATAGAAAGAGCTTCAGAGGCACTTGTTAGAGTGGTTCTTGCAATAGCAATAAAAATAGAAGTAAAGAAAAAAAATCAAGAGTAGTGCTTTTTTGTCATAGCTTATAATAAAAAGCTCCCACAGTACAATATTTCAGTTAGACTTTGCTGCATAACAAACCATCCCTAAACTAAATGGCTTAAAAATTTTTTATTACTTCTTTCAATTCTGACAGTTTGGTTGGGTGGTTCCTCTTCTGACCTCACCTGTCCTCACTCATGTGCTGTATTCACCTGGAGAGTCAGCTAAGGGCCTATGGTCAAGGTGGAAAAATAGACTCCACCAGTTGATGGGAGAAGTCACATTGCAAAAGTCTGTGGACACAGGGAGGCATAATTCTTTGGGGTCCATTATAGGTATAACAATCAATCACACTAGGGTTTTTAATCCCAGCTGTACATGGAATCATCTGGAACACTTTTGAACAACTACCAATGACTGAGTCTCACTTCTAGAGATTCTGATTTAAGTGGTTTGGGGTGAAGCCTAATCATCAGCGTTTTTAAAAGTTCTCCAGGTGATTAAAATTAAGCTAGATCTAAGAACAACTGCTATATTTCATGATTGAATTATAGTTGTTGTAGAATGAGTAAACAAGAAAACTTTGCAATAAAAATTTCATACCAATGGAAATGATGAAGGGTAAGAAAAAATAGGAAACAGAAATAGAAGACAGAAAAATATTGGATCAAAGTCAATAACAAAACCAGAACAAAGACATTAACTCAATCAAAACTAGCTATGGGTTTTTATCAGTACCCTAATGAAGGGAGATTGGTAATTAACACCAGAACAAAACTGATGACCTATGTAACTATGTGTTACAGTCTTAACTTGTTGTATTCATACTTATAGATATGCTTAAGTATTTAAAACCCAGTACACAGTTCACTCATTGTGTTGATCTAGTTTTTCCCAATTGACTCTTTGTTTCTTCCCTCTAATACATGGGTTCTCAACACAGTCTGAACCTAGGAGGTTTTTAAAGACTGCTGACGGAATAGCCCAAACCCAAGTGTTCTGATTTAATTGGCCTGCAACAGAACCCAGGCATCAGCTACCCAGGTGATTCTAATGTGAAGCCAAGTTTGAGAACTGCTGCTTTACAATGTCATTTTTTAAGCAAACCTTAAAGTATTGATAAGGAGAGTTGGACATTAACTCTGATGGAACTAATCAATACAGTGTTTTCCATTAGGGTTTAAAATAGTTCTCTGAGGGCTGAACCTATATATTTTTTAACTGTGTATATCAACACCCTGGCACAATTCATGGCATAAGACCTAGACCGGTAACTGTCTTACAGAATGAACACCCTAACTTATTGTTGCATGAGTTTGAGTGAGGGCTGAACATACCACAGCTTCCAGGAACATTAAATACCTTGAATTCATCAAAAAGTTACTGAAAAATCTACTGTTGGCAAAGCACTGTGCCAGTTACTCCACATATATACTCACTGTAAATATTAATGCCAGGCCACTGTAAATATTTTTTTATGCAACTGACAGTTACATCCAGGGTAAGCTAGTAATTAGAAAACCTCATATTGCTTGAATACCCAAGGATTAACTGAAATAGTCCTCTTCATCAGACAGAGACAGAACTTATACTTGAAACACAGCCCATTAACAGTCAATACTTGTACACTCCAGAGCCTCTACCATAGACTGACCTCCCCAGAGACACCAAGCTTGGTCACCCCAGCTCAATGTCAGGCAATTATCCTTTGTGCTTCTGATACCTCCTATCATCCATCCTTGCTTTTCATTCCTCATTCTGTTCCTGCATCTACCCAACTCCTAAATCTTCTTAGCTTAACCTTCTCTTCCTGACTGAAAACTTAGTCCCTGGAATTTGGTTTTTCTAGTTTCAACCCTCCATCCTCTCTAGAACACAACTTAGACTGATTCCTTGACTTTTCTTACTCTCAACCAACATCAGAAAATCATGTCAGTGAACCTCCAGCCATGGGACACCATCCATGATGTCTCACTGGCCTATGCCCCATGTACACTTCTTCCCCAACCCACACATTTTCAGGTCAACTGCACACTGGGACCGACCCTCATTCTGCTGGTTGGCTGTCAAATCCCTATTTAGAATATGTGAACTCAGGGGACTTCAGAAGTCAGGGTTCCCAAACTTATACTGGGCACTATCTTAGAGAAAAGAATTTGTATAAATATGGGAAATACTAGCTTTAGCAAAATCAAAAAGATTTCTTTAGTGGAGGTCTTCAAAGAGCCTTGATAAATACTGTGAATTTCTAGCACCAGGTGTCTTCTAATGCTGCAAAAGAAGTTTTGGTGGCTTGGAAAAAATCTGAGAATTCTCACTAAACATCTCAAATGTGGAGATAAGTAAACTGAGATAAGAAGATATCCTTTTTTTCTCTCTCTTTCCTGATTAGCTTGAAAGAAAGGGTATGAGGTAGATGTGGAGAGGGATGGTTTAGAGACTGGTGAAATCAGTGCAGTTTTTAGGGTTATGTATTAGAAACAAATCCCATGGGGCTCCTAACTGAACTAAGAGAGTTACTTAAAACCCTAAGGAATGGGACATATTTGTGATAAACAGAAGTGAATTTTGGTAGGTTATATTTCACAAAAACTTAGGAGAGCAAAGCTCAGGGTATTGCAGTTAAACTTCATACAATTTTCTCTGACCTCTAACCAACTCCAGAAGCCCTCCCATACACTCAAGTTATAGAAAAGTAGATGGAATGCAAATTATCTGCCCAAACATTTAGCTTAGAGGAAAAGTAAACCAAAATCAAGAGAAATTGATAGATATTAAAGCAAATAGAATGTCTAGAAAAGTGATACCTATGTTAAACATAAGCAACATCTGGGGTGGGGGAAATGGCATAGCAACTATAAATATTGCACTATAGAAATAAAACAGTGGAGAAACAATAAAGGTATACAAAACAGAGTTCAATAGCCTTTTCTAACAAAAACCCAAAGGATGGAAAAAATTCATTACGAGTGTGTTGCTACAGAAGAACATAATAAGAAAGATTAATAAAAAAGGCTCTTTGTCAACCTAAAAGATGAGATAAAAAAGCAGTAAGATGAGATAAAATGGGAGATTGCAGCATTAAGGAAAAAATAACATTTTTTTAAACTACTAAATAAATTAGAGGAAACAAGAAACAAAACAGAATTACTGACATAGAGGAAAAGCCTGAGGTAATTATAGCAAATGCAGAGGAAGTAGTCAAAACAAAGCAATTAGAGAAAAGATAACAGATATGAAGGACAAGCCAAGACTACAATAAAGATATAATGAGTGATTTTGAATTATATAACACCAGAAGTGAAGAACAAAATATATCCAAAGATATAATACAACTATCCAGATATGAAGTAAACTCAAATTTGCATATCAAAAAACACTCTATTCCAGGGAAAAAAAATACAATGATCAGCAAAAAGATATATTATGATTGTTACTGAATTTCAAGAATAAAGAAAAAATTCCTTAGGAATTCCCTGCAGGAACAAATATAAGCCACAGTTGCTTCAGACTTCCCTACAACGATTTCCAAAACACTTTGGAGCACTTTATAAAGTTCTGAGAGAAAGAAAATATGGTCCAAGAATACAGTATTCAGCTAAGATACCTTTCAAAAATTAAAAAAAAAATATTTGCAAAAATGAAAAACTCAGAGAATACAGTAGCTATGGTTTAAAAATCACTCAAACTCTAGGTCATTAGTAGGTAAGTCAATCACAACTTCAGGAATGGAGAAGCCATGTAAAAAGACTGAAGGTTGATTTAATGGTGCTTAACCTTGACAATGAATAAGCAATAACATAACATACAAATTATGAGAAGAAGAGAGAGGAAGTATGAGGAAGCATACGAAACATGAAAAGTCATATCGATAGCATATGAAATGTGAAAAGTCAAATATGATAAGTCATTCAAAACTTATCTTCCATAATCTTTATTTTTTTTAAGATTTATTTATTATTTATTTTATTTATTTTTTGGCTGCGTCAGGTCTTAGTTGCAGCATGCAGGATCTTTGTTGAGGCACGCGGGATCTTTGGTTGAGGCGCACAGGCTCTTCGTTGTGCATGGGCTTCTCTCTAGTTATGGCATGTGGGCTTCTCTCTAGTTGCGGCGTGCAGGTTTTCTCTTCTCTAGTTGTGGCTCATGGGCTCCAAGGCGCGTGGGCTTTGTAGTTGTGGCGCGGGGGGTATAGTTGAGGTGCACGGGCTCAGTAGGTGTGGCGCGCAGGCTTAGTTGCCCCGCGGCATGTGGGATCTTAGTTCCCTGACCAGGGATCGAACCCGCACTCCCTGCATTGGAAGGTGGACTCTTTACCACTGGACCACCAGGGAAGTCCCTCTTCCATAATCTTTATACCTAACTTTCAAGGAATTTTTTGTGAAATAATAGTTCTTACAAGTAGAAATATTTATTTGCGGTTGAGAGGCCTGCAACATACAGTTGTGTAGATTTTTCACTGCCCAACTCCAGGGAGTACCATTCATATTGTAATCTGAACAACTAAATGTAGTGGCTCTGGAGTTTCAATTTAGTTTTTCTTCTATTAAAATTAAATAAGACCAAATTAAATGATCTTATTTATGAGAGCATAAAATTTATGATCAATATATTTATCAAATTATTTTTATCTATCTGCCTATACATGTCTTTATCAATAAATATGCACAGGGATATATTTTCATGTTTACCTACTCTTACAGATTATTACTTAAATATAGTTGTATGTAACTATTCAATAACTATTAATTTAATTATATATAGATATGTAGCAATTTATAAGTAATATTTGGTAGTGAGGAAAATCTGTGTGATTGTTCTAGTCTTGGATCTCATAACTATCATTTTCCTTGGTGAATCTGACTATTTATCTGTAACCCATTTTATCCCTTTTAACATTCTACTCTGTCCACGTATGTCTTAATCCTAGTGAATAACCCAGACTAGGTAGGTGTTCTGAAGACATTAATTTGTCCCACACGACAAATTCCTTTTTATGGATTTAATTTCCCTCTCAGAGAGGCTGGAAGGAGCACTGTTATCTGCCATATGACCCTTCCACCATGGTCACAACTTATTAGACAATAATGGACACCAGGCCCAAGACCAATTCTTTGCTTTAGATACAAAGTAATGAACAAATGAATGACGAAGAAATAGAGACTATAGTAATTAGTGATAGGACTTGAGTTGGATGATAAGGGCCAGGACAGCCATGTTGGGCCATGTGAATAATTAGAGAAAAAACTAGTTGCTAAAGAGAGGAAATAATTAATTACATACCTTTAGAAAAGCAAAAAGAAGTAAGTCTTGGAGAATGTGTGTGCCATTGCTCTAGAAAGAAATATTCCGCCTTCAGTTTGGGGAGAAGGAAGGAGGAAGAATAGATAAGGATTTAGGAAACATAAGGATTTCAGAAAAGGAAGCAAGGAGCCTTATTTTGGTCTTTAACCTCAGTTATGTGTCTCAATGTGGTTTAAGCTATATTTAGGGATATATGGTAGTTACAGAGAAATTAATATATTTATACTTTCTCATTTAACTGTTATTAATTTTGTATAATTTCTTTAGAGGAAAGAAGACATGAATGATACGCTTCAGGTAATTGAATCTTTAAATACTTACTAGGTCCTTACCTTTTAAAGGTTTAAAAATTGGTATGCACAAAATTAAAACCCTCCTAAATTAAAAACTCTATGAATGATATAAGAAAGAGGAAAAGTGTGAAACTGAATTGTCTGCCCTATGCAAACTGAGAAACCGCGAAAAAGAGAGAGAGACAGAGACAGAGAATGTGTGTGCACAGAGATACAAAGAATAACTTTTCCAGTGCTAAGACATAAGACAGCAGGCTGTTGCTCATTTCCTATTATTAAATGTTCATAACACTACCTGTTATATCCTTACAACAATTCTCCTTTATTTGGGCTAGCTTGAATGGACTTGTATTCTTTATTAAAAAGAAGAGCTTTGGTTGGACAAGTAAAACATCATCAAGAGAGCCTGTTGTGGTGTTTGGGTTCTAGAAATGCCTGTGAATGTAAGGCTTACTACTAAAGGCAGTGAGGAATAGGAAGAACAGAGATCTGAACTGAAGCCAAAGATTTTAGAAAGTGTGAAGATCAAACCAGGGGACCCAAGCTAAGTAGACAAGATTAAAGTCAAGTTTAGGGCTGAAAAGGGAGTTAAAGAGTAGGACTATGACAGGGCATAGCTGAGTTACAATTACAGCAACAGCTGAGAAGTCTGTTCAGGCCAACTTTACCACCAAGAACAATTAGAAAGCAGGGAAACAATTTCTAAATATTAATTAGAGAAGGAGGAGACTTCTAAGTTTCCAGTTCTGGATGTTAGGAGCTTGGAAGTTGCCACTCTGCCCTAACAACAAGTAAACAGCTGCACAGACTGAAAATTCCACACTTCTTGGATCTTGAGAGGTGAGGACACAGGGCAAACTGCTGCCCTCAAAACTGAAGAGACAGGAGAATACAGGCAGTCACAGTTTGCCAGAATAGAACTCACAAGCAAAAACTCCCTCAAGAACCAGTGCTGGGGTAGGAAACCTGAACTGTGATGAATTGCTAAAGGCTGAATGCGGACAACTTGGAGAGTTAAAAACTTCGGGGGGACCCAGTCATAGGGAGATCCTCACAATATTGTGAGGTTTACCTCCAGGAACTGGACTAGATTCCCACAGTAAATATCAGAAAAATCCCCTTGGGCTTCCAGCAGGGGGAGGAGAAAAGAAACCATTTTGAAATACACCAGAGCACCCTGTTCTTCTCAACAAGGCCTGCCCTCAGGGCAAACTAGTTAACCAGAGCCCAACCCTGACTGGGTGTTATCAGAGTCTAACTGACTTAGGAAAGGGAAAACATCCAACTCCAATTAGCTATAGCATTCCACATGGGAGAAAGGAAACAATCCACCTCCAGCCCACTCTAACCATCCTTTCCCACCTAAGGGGGGAAAAAAACCAGAGAAGCAAGTGAAGTTCACTGTTTAGAGGCATAGACTCATTAAAAGACTGAATCCCAATCCTCCCAAACCTCACCACCACATTTCTATAGGCCTATTTATAGCAGTTCCTTTTACGTGATACATCATGTCTGGCTATCCAGAAAAAATGACAAGTCATATCAAAAGGCAAAAGACACAGTTTGAAGAGACAGAGCAAGCATCAGAACCAGACATGGCAAGAATGTTGGAATTAGATTGAGAATTTAAACAACAATGATTAATATGCTAAAGGCTGTAATGAATAAATTGGACAGAATGCAAGAACAGATGGGTAATATAAGTAATGAAGTGAAAATCCTAAGAAAGAACCAAAAAGAAATGCTAGAGATCAAAAACACTGTAAAAGAAATGAAGAATGCCTTTGATGGACTTATTAGTAGACCAGACATGGCTGACAAAAGAATCTCTGAGCTTGAGGATATATCAATAGAAACCTTCAAAACTGAAAAGCAAAGAGAACAAAGACTGAAAAAACCAGAATATTCAAGGACTGTGGGACAACTACAAAAGGTGTAACATATGTGTAATGGGAATATCAGAAGGAGAAGAAAGAGAAAAAGGAACAAAGGAAATATTTAAAACCATAATGACTGAGAATTTCCCCAAATTAATGTCAGCAACCATACCATACATCCAGGAAGCTCAGAGAACACCAAGCAGGATAATGTCAGAAAAAATACACCTGGGAATATAATTTTCAAACTATATAAAGTCAAAGGTAAAGGAAAAAATTCTGAAAGAAGCCAGAGGAAAAAAACACCTTACCTATAGAAGAAAAGAGATAAAAATTACATCCAAACTCTCAGCAACCATGCAAGCAAGAAGAAGGTGAAGTGAAATATTTAAAGTGTTGAGAGAAAGAAGCCACAACCTAGAATTCTTTACTCTGAGAAATTATTCTTCAAAATGAAGGAGAAATAAAGACTTTCTCAGACAGACAAGAATTGAGGGAATTTGTTGTTAGTAGACATTCTTTTCAAGAAATGCTGAGAAGTTCTTTAAAGAGAAGGAAAGTGATAAAGGTCAGAAACTCAGATCTACATAAATAAAGGAAGAGTATTGAAGAAGGAACAAGTGAAGATTAAATTAAAACTTTTTCTTATTCTTAGCTGATCCAACAGTTAACAGTTTGTTCAGAACAGTAATAGCAACAATATATTTGATTATGTATGCTTATATATATTAATTTATGTATATGCATATAAACATACATACATTTCACTTTTATATAAGTGAAATTGTTACTGAACTCAGGTTTGGCTGCTCGCCACTCAAAAGCCAATATTTGAGAGGCAAGTGTTGGTTGGAAAGGAAAGGTTGCTTTATTCAGGATGCCAGTAATCTGGGGAGAAGACAGACTTGTGTCCAAAAACCAACTCCAAGGACTCTGCTCTACCATGAAAGTTTTTAAAGGGAAAGTCATTTGAGGAGGGGGTTAGAGTCTTTGTTATCTTCCACGTGTGCAGACTTTCTTCTGATTGGTTGGTGGTGAGGTAACAAGGCAGTGTTCCAGGAATCTTGTGCTCAGCCTGAAGCTACTATCCTCCACCTGGGTGAGGGCCTTAGTTCCTACAGAAACATTCAAAGATATTGTTATATATATTCCTTGAGGAAGAACCAGGACCCTGCCCCATCACTGCACTATTGTTTCTTGACTGCTCCTCCTTTGTTTCTGCATTCCCTCCCTTCCCTGATAAGCAAATGTTTGAATCAGCCCTTTGGAACTCAGAGAAAGTCAAGGAGGCTGAAGCCTTTTTCCTACAAACAAGAAACAGGGGACACAGAAAGGATTTTGTACCCAGGAGGGCCCCACAGGGTCTTGCTCCATTTCAAAATGAATGACAACACTAATACAAATGAGAGGAGGGAGGAATTAGAATTATTTTGTTGATAAGGTATTCAAACTACCCATAAACCAATATAATGTAATTCAAAGACAGAATTGGATTAGTTATAAATGTTTATTGCAACTCTAGGGCAACCACTAAAAAAAAGTTTAAAAAATAAAAGAAACATAACTGATATGCTAAGAAGAAGAGAAAATGGAATCATACAAAGTTTTCAATTAAATATCAATTAGACATTATTAAAGATCAAGGCAGTGAGAATTTGTGGGACAAAATCAGAAGAAGAGAGAAGTCAAGAAAAGGGAGCCCAGAATTTGGAGTCACCTTTGTCTGTAGATGAATATTAATATCAACCAACAGTACAATAGCTGAGAGGTTAAGAAACTGAGAAGCTAAGCAAAGCATTTAGCAATCTCATGATTCAGGGGGCCAAATAATAGTTCAAGGAGTTTCGAAGACATGGGGCCCTGTTAAAAACCTCCAGCATTTGGTTAGAAATCTGACGGGCTACATGGTAAAGAATAAGAAGTAGATCAGTCCTCAAAAGAAGTGAAGCCTAGTTTTGAATCATTTCAATCTTTACTGGATTATGGTGATCTCCCCCAAATTTGATTGTCTTCCAGAAGCAAAATTAAATCGTCTCTGGAAGAAGCTATCATCTAGAGCTTAAACTATGTCTATAATTTTTCATGGACAAATGCCCAGCACTTAAATAAAAATACCCAGGCATGCAATAAAACAAGACTTTCTGAAAAGGAGAAGAACAAATGCACAGAAAATAAAAATATGCTGTCAGGATACCTAGGTATTGAAATCTTAGATACATGCAGTAAAATCTCTATGATTAATATTGTCAAATGATTTACATGAGATAGATGGAAATTATGAAAAAAGAATCACATGAAAATTCTAGAACACAAAATAAAGTTATTGAAAAGCTCAATAATAGGCATCAACATAGCTAAAGAAAGTATTAGTGAATTATATTATATAGCATAAGAAAAAATCCAGTCTAAAGCATGGAGGAAAAAAATAAGATATGGGATCCAGTATAAAAGTTTAATATATGTAACTAGTGTCTCAGAAGAAGAGAAAGGGAGAAAGTGAGAGCAAAAGAGAAAGAGAAGAAAGATAGTAGACAAAAGCAACATTTCTAGATATAATATTCAAGAATTTTAAAAAATTGATTAAAGATATCAAGTTACACATTTAAGAAGCAATACAAACTCCATCCAGAATAAAGAAAACCACATCCAAGCCTATCTTACTAAAACTGCTAAAAACCAAACATTAAGAGAAAATTTTAAAGGCAGACAGGGAAAAAAATGTTTTTATTTTAAACAGAGCAGACTTACACTAGAACTTTAAAACAGGAATAATGCATGCTAGAAGGCTGTAACATCTTCAAAGTAAAAAGGGAAAAATACCACTAAAGTAAGAAAGCTCATATGATAACAAAATAACAGAATGAAAAATGAAATAATAAAAACTAATTATTCCAAAAGAAGGCAAGAGAGCAGGAGAAACTGAACAAAGACAGGTGAGATAAATAGAAAAAAAATCATAGATTTTCAATCCAAATATATCAATAATTATATTAAATGTAAATGAATACTCCAATTAAAATACAAAGATTTTCATATCTAAAAGAGAATCTAACAACTATATACTGCTTATAAGAAACACAATTTAATTGTAGGTATATGGAAAGATTGAAAGTAAAATTATGGAAGAAATATACCATGCAAACACTAACCAAAACAAAGCTGGTATACCTATACTAATATTAGGAAAATTAGACATTAGGGTAAGAACAATTTTAGAGAAAAAGGGTATTTCACAATGATAAAAGAGTCAATCTTTCCTTTTACAATTTAAAATTCAACTTTGTGTGCACCTAATAACACAGCCTCAAGAAATATATATAGCAAAATGGACAAAAGAAACACAGAGAAATAGACAAATCCATATAAGACAGAGAATGGAGACCTGCACAGGATTTATGGGCCAGGCCTAGAAGTAGTGTATATGTCACTTCTACCACATTACACTAATGTTAAGACTTCTAAGCAGTAGTGGTTCTCATATCAAGTAGGAGATTAAGATTTAAATTTGAGAATTAAATAACTTCTTTCCATATTTTTTTTCCAATTTCAAGTATATAATATTGTATTGTAAACTATAGTCACCATGCTGTACATTAGATCCCCAGAATGTGTTTGTCTTACATCTGGAAATTTGTACCTCTTATAAAATATCTCCCCATTTTCCCAAACCCCCAGCCCCTGGCAACCACCATTTTACTCTGCTTCTATGAGTTTGGTTTTTATAGAATCCACATATAAGTGATATTGTATAGTATTTGTCTTTCTCTGTCTTATTTCACTTAAGATAATGTCTTCAAGGCCCATCCATGTTGCCACAAATGGCAGAATTCCTTTTTTATGGCTGAATAATACTACAGTGTGTGTGTGTGTGTGTGTGTGTGTGTGTGTGTGTGTGTGTGCGTGTGTGTGTCTCCCACATTTTCTTTATCCATTCATCCACTGATGGACACTTAGGTTGTTTCCGTGTCTTGGATATAGTGAATGATGCTGTAAAGAACATAGGGGTGCAGATATCTCTTCAAGATAGTGATTTCATTTCCTTTAGATATATACCCAGAAGTGGGACTGCTGAATCATATGATAGTTCTATTTTTAAACTTTTGAGAAATCTCCATACTGTTTTTCACAGTGGTTGTACCGATTTACATCCCCACCAACAGTGCACAAGGGTTGCTTTTTCCCCACATCCTCACCAACACTTGTTATTTCTCTTATTTTTTGGTTTGTTTTTTGATAATAGCTATTATAACATGTGTGAGATAATATATAATTGTGATGTTGATTTGCATTTCCTTGATGATTGGTATTGTTGAGCACTTCTTCATGTATTTGTTGGCCATTTGTATGTCTTTTTGGGGAAAATATTCAGGCCCTCAGCCCATTCTTTAATCAGGGTATTTGAGTGTTCTGCTATTGAGTTGTAAGAGTTCCTTATATGTTGGCGATATTAACCGCTTATTGGATACAGGTTTGCAAATATTTTCTCCCATTCTGTAGGTTGCCTTTTCATTTATTATATCTCCTGCTGTGTGAAGCTTTTTAGTTTGATATAGTCCCACCTGTTTATTCTTGCTTTTGTTGCTTGTGCTTTTGGTGTCAGACTCAAAAATTCATTGCCTAGATCAATGTCAAGGACCTTTTCCCTCATGTTTTCTTGTATGAGTTACAGATCTTGCATTTCAATCATTAAACCATTTGAGTTAACTTTTGTGCATAGTATAAGATAGGGTCCAATTTCATTGTTTTGCATGTGAAAATAATTTTCCCAACATCATTTATTGAAGAGACTATCTGTACCTTATTGAGTATTTCTATTGTTTTTCTGGTCTCTCTATTTCATTTATTTCTGCTCTGATCTTTGTTATTTTCTCCCTTCTACTAACTTTGGGCTTAGTTTGTTCTTCTTCTTCTAGTTCTTTGGGGTATAAAGTTAGGTTGTTTATTTGTAATCTTCCTTTTTTTAAATGTAGGCATTTATCACTATGAACTTCCCTCTTAGAACTGCTTTTGTTGCATTCCATAAGTTTGGGTATGTTGTGTTTCCATCTTTGTTTATTTCCACATTTTAAAAAAAAATTCTCTTTGAGTTCTTCTTTGATCCATTCATTTTTCAGAAGCATATTGTTTACTTTCTACATAGTGGTGAATTTTCCAATTTTCCTTCTGTCTTCTTAAACTGGCTAAGATTTGTTTTGTGCCCTAACATATGATCTATCCTTGTGAATTTTCTGTGTACAATTGAGAAGAATGTGTATTCTGCCGTTGTCTATTTATATATATATATATATATATTAGGTCCATTTGGTCTAACTATAGTTCAAGTCCACTGTTTCCTTATTGATTTTCTGCTAGAGGATCACTGTTGAAAGTAGGGTCCTCTACTATTATTGTATTGTCTCTTTCTCCCTTTGGATTAGCTATTATTTGCTTTATATGTTTAGGTGCTCTGATGTTGTACGTGTGTATGTAATAGTTACATCCTCTTGATGCATCGACTCCTTTATCATAATATAATGACCTTCTTTGCCCTTTGTTACAGTTTTCTACTTAAAGTCTATTTTGTCTGATATAAGTATAGCTACCCCTTCTCTCTTTTCATTTCCATTTGCATGAAGTATCGTTTGCATCCCTTCACTTGAAGCCTTTGTGTGTCATTAAAGGTGAAGTGAGTCTCTCATATAGTTGGGTCTTGTGTTATCTATTCAGCCATTCTATGCCATTTGATTGGACAATTTAGGCCACTTATTTTTAAAGAAATTATTGATAGGTAAGGAACTTACTAATGCCATCTTTCAAACATCTTTTAAAACATCATTACTTATATTCTGGTTGTTTTGTATTCCTTGTTCTTTCTTCCTCTCTTAATGTATTCATTTACGAATTGATGATTTTCCATAGTGGTATGTTTTGGTTCCCTTCTCTTTATATTTTGTATATCTACTGCAGGTTTTTGCTTTGTGGTTACCATGATGCTTAGATAAAATATCTTATAGATATAACAGTCTATTTTAAGCTGATAACTTTGATCACATACAAATCTCTACCCTTTTACTCCCCCTCTCATATTTTATGTTTTTGACATCACAATTTACCTTTTTATTTTGTGTATCCATTAACAAATTATTGTATCTATAATTATTTTTTAATGCTTTTGTCATTTAACCTTTATACTAGAGTTAAATGATTAACACACCATCATATTACAGTAGTAGAGAATTCTGAATTTGAGTATATAATTACCTCTATCAGTATATTTTATATTTTCATATGTTTTCATATTACTAATTAGTATGCTTTCATTTTAGGTTGAAGAACTCCTTTCATTGTTTCTTGTAAAGCAGTTCTAGTGGTGAGGAACTCCCTCAACTTTTGTTTGTTTGGGACAGTGTTTACCTCTCCTTTATTTTTGAAGGATTATTTTGCTCTGAAGAGTATTCTTGGTTGGCAGTTTTTTCTTTCATCACTTTGAATGTATCATTCCTCTCTCTCCTGGCCTCCAAAGTTTCTGCTGAGAAATCCACAGATAGGCTTATGGGGGTTCCTTTGTATGTAAGGAGGTTTTCTTCTCCTGCTGCTTTTAAAATTCTCTCTTTGTTTTTTAGACAGTCTTATCGTAATGTGTCTTGGAGAAGATCATTTTGGGTTGAAATTTCAAGGGGACAGTGAGCTGCATGAACATGGTATGTCCAAATCCCTCCCCAGATTTGGAAAAGTTCACAGCCATTATTTCTTTAAACAAGCTTTCCACCCTTTTCTCCCTCTCTTCTCCTCTGGGACTCCAACAATATGTAGATAGTTTCTCTCAATGGTATCCCATAATTCACACTGGCTTCTTTACTCATTTTCTTTCTTTTTTTCATTTTGTTCCTCTGACTGGATGATTTCAAATGACCTGTCTTCTAGTTCATTAATTCTTTCCTCTGTTTGGTTGAGTCTAATGTTGAAGCTCTCTATTGAATTCTTCAGTCATTGCATTCTTCAACTCTAGTATTTCTGTTTGGCTTTTATAATGAATTCTCTTTCTTTGTTGAACTTCTCGTTTTGTTCATGCATTGCTTTCCTAATTTTATTTAGTTGTCTATCTGTGATTCCTTGTAGTTCACTGAATTTCTTCAAGAGGAAAATTCTGAATTCTTTGTCAGATAGTTCATAGATCGTCATTTCTTTAGGCCTTCTATTGAAGCTTTATTAGTTTCTTTTGTTGATATCATGTTTCTTTGAGTATTCATGATCTTTGTGGTCTGGGACCATGGGAGCTGACCTGGTTCTGGGGCTTGCCAGGAGCCTGGGACTGTGATAACCAGCCCAGTGCTGAGGAGGGTCAGGAGCCCACAGTAGCTGGTTTGGAGTCCAGGTCCATGAGAGCTGTCCTGGTGCTGCAGTGGGCCAGGAGCCTGGGGCCATGAGAGCTGCCTAGGGCCATGGGAGGGGGCCAAGTGCCGATTTGGGTTAGTGCTAGTGTCCATGGTGATGTCAGGTACTCACTTCACTTTCCCTCCCCCACAGAAACGTGTCTCTCTCCATAATGGGCTGCCTAGGCTTGTGGGAGGGATGATGGGTCAATGTGAAACTGTCTTTCCTATTCTCTTCAATGCATCTTTTCTTATTTCTGTGCTCCACCCAGGTACGGTTAACCCTCACCTGAAATTCCTAGCTCTTGTGAAAGTATTTTCTGCATGGACAGTTATTCAAATTGGTGTTTCTGGGATAGACAAGTGCTACAAAGTCCTATACCACAATCTTGCTGATGTCACTCTTGGGGATTAAATAATTTAAGAAGAGAAAGTAGCTAGCTAAAACCCAATAAGGAGGTCAGAATCTCCAGCCTTCTGGCTAGGATTTGAAGTTAGACTTCATATTCCATGGAAGAAGAAGCAAAGGGAAAGTGGACAGAATATCCAAGTATCAGAATACAAGCAGACTAGTCACATGTGATGGAGGTTACATAGGGTACTGAAGCACAACACAGTAGCCTCTAACTATGCTCCAGGCCCTTATGCAATTATGGAAAGACTGGAATAGTTCACGTCGTATTTGTTAAGTAGAGAGCAAAAGAGGGAGAGACTCTAAATCTCACTGGTCTGTGATGAACCTGCAAATGACATACATAATTATAGACCATGGGTGGAAGTAGGGCAGGCATGTGTTGACAAAAGTGGTATTTCTTCTGAGCAAAGTGCTACCTGGAAGACTCTCTCCTCACAACTCAAAATTCTTTTCTCCCAAGGTGTTTCATGTCCTTTATTTTTAAAACTTTTCTTAATCACCTCACCCCCAACTCTTACAACTGGCAGCTGAGGTCTTTTCTCTTTAACCATTTCCTTCCCACGACATGTAGGCTACAGAAATTGTTTGTGTTAAGGCTGAGAAAGGAAAAAAAAGAGACCTGAGCAGACTCTAAGCATAAGAATACAGAGTCCAGAGAGAAACAAAGAGTAATTAATTAGGTATCAGAATAAGATAGAAAGAAAAATAGCAAGTGACCACAGGGGGATTAGGTTGTGGATATCTTAACTATAGAAAGGTGAAAGATACCTGAGATATAAGTGCATGTCATAAGTTCTAAGAAATTAGCAATGGGAGGTTTATTTTGAAAGAATTATCAGGAAGGGGAAAGAATGTGAAAGTTGGCTGGACTTATACCAGTAAGCCTAATAAGAATCAAGAACTTTCACATACTATTTAGAAATCCATGGTTATGCGGTTAGAGAAAACTTAAAATGCTATATGTCAGTCATATGAAATTTTAGATAGATTCATCCTGTGGGTAGGGGATTTAAGTTCAAGCTGAACTTTTATGAGGAGAAATTGGCTGGAATTCTTTACCCTAGAGCCAAGAGAGGAACATCAGATATGCTAGTCAGTGATGTATTTGTGAAAAATATGAATCTAAGGAATTTTTTCCTGTTTTCATATGCTAAAGGCACAGAGCTTAGTTTGAACAAAAAACTTAGAAGTTTGTGTTTTATAACCTCCCATTTCTTGCATGTCTGCAACATATCTCCCTTTACATTTCTATCCTGGAGACCCAGGCCCTTCATACATCAGTCCAAAGCTGAATTCCATAAAGGCCTGCATTCTTTCAAAGGGTCCTATATACCTAGCTTCTTTTTTTATTTTTAAATAGTTAGCCTTGACAGGACCTTCAAGATGGTGGAGAAGTAGGACGTGGAGATCACCTTCCTCCCCACAAATACATCAAAAATACATCTACATGTGGAACAACTCCTACAGAACACCTACTGAACACTGGTTGAAGACCTCAGACTTCCCAAAAGGTTCTTGGTGCTCCAGCCTGCTGTCAGGCCTGAGCCTCTGAGGTGGGAGAGCCAAGTTCTGGACGATGGACCACCAGACACCTTGCAGCCCCACGTAATATCAATCGGCAAGAGCTCTCCAAGAGACCTCTATCTCAACACTAAGACCCAGCTCCACCCAACGGCCAGCAAGCTCCAGTGTTGGACGCCCCATGCCAAACAACTACCAAGACAGGAACACAACCCGACCCATTAGCAGAGAGGCTGCCTAAAATCATACTAAGTTCACAGACAATCCAAAAACACATGACCGGACTCAGCCCTGCTGACCAGAAAGACAAGAGCCAGCCCTACCCACCAGAACACAGGCACCAGTCCCCTCCTCCAGGAAGCCTACACAGGCTGCTGAACCAAACTTACCCACTAGGGGCAGACACCAAAAACAATGGGAACTACAAACCTGCAGCCTGCAAAAAGGAGACCCCCAAACACACTAAGTTAAGCAAAATGGGAAGACAGAGAAATATGCAGCAGATGAAGGAGCAAGGTAAAAACCCACCAGACCAAACAAATGAAGAGGAAATAGGCAACCTACCTGCAAAAGAATTCAGAGCAATGATAGTAAACATGATCCAAACTCTTAGAAATAGAATGGAGAAAATACAAGAAACGTTTAACAAGGACCTAGAAGAACTAAAGAGCAAACAAACACTGATGA
The DNA here is from genome assembly GCF_009873245.2 of Balaenoptera musculus. Classification (NCBI taxonomy): domain Eukaryota; kingdom Metazoa; phylum Chordata; class Mammalia; order Artiodactyla; family Balaenopteridae; genus Balaenoptera; species Balaenoptera musculus. The sequence goes on from NC_045785.1 coordinate 65,130,907, forward strand.
ACAACACAATAACTGAAATTAAAAATTCTCTAGAAGGAATCAATAGCATAACAACTGAGGGAGAAAAATGGATAAGTGACCTGGAAGATAAAATAGTGGAAATAACTACCACAGAGCAGAAGAAAGAAAAAAGAATGAAAAGAACTGTGGACAGTCTCAGAGACCTCTGGGACAACATTAAACGCACCAACATTCAAACTATAGGCGTCCCAGAAGAAGAAGACAAAAAGAAATGGTCTGAGAAAATATTTGAAGAGATTATAGTTGAAAACTTCCCTAACATGGGAAAGGAAATAGTCAGTCAAGTCCAGGAAGCAGAGAGAGTCCCATACAAGATAAATCCAAGGAGAAACACGCCAAGACACATATTAATCAAACTATCAAAAAATAAATACAAAGAAAAAATATTAAAAGCAGCAAGGGAAAAACAACAAATAACATACAAGGGAATCACCATAAGGTTAATAGCTTATCTTTCAGCAGAAACTCTAAAAGCCAGAAGGGAGTGGCAGGACATATTTAAAGTGATGAAAGGGAAAAATTTACAACCAAGATTACTCTACCCAGCAAGGACCTCATTCAGCTTCGACAGAGAAATTAAAACCTTTACAGACAAGCAAAAGCTAAGAGAACTCAGCACCACCAAACCAGCTTTACAACAAATGCTAAAGGAACTTCTCTAGGCAGGAAACACAAGAGAAGGAAAAGATCTACAAAAAAACCCCAAAACAATTAAGAAAATGGTAATAAGAACATACATATCGATAATTACTATAAGTGTAAATGGATTAAATGCTCCAACAAAAAGTCATATACTGACTGAATGGATACAAAAACAAGACCCATATATATGCTGTCTACAAGAGACCCACTTCAGACCTAGGGACACATACACATTGAAAATGAGGGGATGGAAAAAAGTATTACATGCAAATGGAAATCAAAAGAAAGCTGGAGTAGCAAGTCTCGTATCAGAGATAATAGACTTTAAAATAAAGACTATTACAAGAGACAAAGAAGGACACTACAGAATGATCAAGGGATCAATCCAAGAAGAAGATATAACAATTGTAAATATTTACGCACCCAATATAGGAGCACCTCAATACATAAAGCAAATGTTAACAGCCATAAAAGGGGAAATCGACAGCAACACAATCATAATAGGGGACTTTAACACCACACTTTCACCAATGGACAGATCATCCAAAATGAAAACAAATAAGGAAACACAAGCTTTAAATAAAACATTAAAAAAGAGGGACTTAAATGATATTTATAGGACATTCCATCCAAAAACAATAGAATACACTTTCTTCTCAAGTGCTCATGCAGTATTCTCCAGGATAGATCATATCTTGGGTCACAAATCAAGACTTGGTAAAATTAAGAAAACTGAAATCATATCAAGTGTCCTTTCAGACCACAACACTATGAGACTAGATATCAATTACAGGGGAAAAAAATGTAAAAAATACAAACACATGGAGGCAAAACAATACACTATTAAATAACCAAGAGATCACTGAAGAAATCAAAGAGGAAACTGAAAAATACTTAGAAACAAATGATAATGAAATCACGATGACCCAAAACCTATGGGACAGCAAAAGCAGTTCTAAGAGGGAAGTTTATAGCAATACAATCCTACCTCAACAAATAAAAAACGTCTCAAATAAACAATCTAACCTTACACCTAAAGCAATTGGAGAAAGAAGAACAAAAAAACCCCGAAGTTAGCTAAAGGAAAGAAATCATAAAGATCAGATCAGAAATAAATGAAAAAGAAATGAAGGAAACAATAGCAAAGATGAATAAAACTACAAGCTGGTTCTTTGAGAAGATAAACAAAATTGATAAACCGCTAGCCAGACTCACCAAGAAAAAAAGAGAGAAGAATCAAATCAGCAGAATTAGAAATGAAAAAGGAGAAGTAACAACTGACACTGCAGAAATACAAAGGATCATGAGAGATTACTACAAGCAACTATATGCCAATAAAATGGACAACCTGGAAGAAATGGACAAATTCTTAGAAAAGCACAACCTTCTGAGACTGAACCAGGAAGAAATAGAAAATATAAACAGACCAATCACGAGCACTGAAATTGAAACTGTGATTAAAAATCTTCCAACAAACAAAAGCCCAGGACCAGATGACTTCACAGGCGAATTCTATCATACATTTAGAGAAGAGCTAACACCTATCCTTCTCAAACTCTTCCAAAATATAGCAGAGGGAGGAACACTCCCAAACTCATTCTACGAGGCCACCATCACCCTGATACCAAAACCAGACATAGATGTCACAAAAAAAGAAAACTACAGACCAATATCACTGATGAACATAGATGCAAAAATCTTCAACAAAACACTAGCAAACAGAATCCAACAGCATATTAAAAGGATCATACACCAGGATCAAGTGGGGTTTATCCCAGGAATGCAAGGATTCTTCAATATACAGAAATCAACCAATGTGATACACCATATTAATAAACTGAAGGATACAAACCATATGATCATCTCAATAGATGCAGAAAAAGCTTTCAACAAAATTCAACACCGATTTATGATAAAAACTCTCCAGAAAGCATGCACAGAGGGAACTTACCTCAACATAATAATGGCCATATATGACAAACCCACAGCCAACATTGTTCTCAAAGGTGAAAAACTGAAACCATTTCCTCTAAAATCAGGAACAAGACAAGGATGCCCACTCTCACCACTATTATTCAACATAGTTCTGGAAGTTTTAGCCACAGCAGTCAGAGAAGAAAAAGAAATAAAAGGAATCCAAATCAGAAAAGAAGAAGTAAAGCTGTCGCTGTTTGCAGATGACATGATACTATACATAGAGAATCCTAAAGATGCTACCAGAAAACTACTAGAGCTGATCAATGAATTTGGTAAAGTAGCAGTATACAAAATTAATGCACAGAAATTTCTGGCATTCCTATACACTAATGATGAAAAATCTGAAAGAGAAATTAAGGAAACACTCCCATTTACCACTGCAACAAAAAGAATAAAATATCTAGGAATAAACCTACCTAAGGGACAAAAGACCTGTATGCAGAAAACTATGAGACACTGATGAAAGAAATTAGAGATGATACAAACAGATGGAGAGATATACCATGTTCCTGGATTGGAAGAATCAACACTGTGAAAATGACTATACTACCCAAAGTAATCTACAGATTCAATGCAATCCCTATCAAATTACAATGGCATTTTTCACAGAACTAGAACAAAAAATTTCACAATTTATATGGAAGACAAAAGACCCCGAATAGCCAAAGCAATCTTGATAAAGAAAAATGGAGCTGGAGGAATCAGGCTCCCAGACTTCAGACTATACTACAAAGCTACAGTAATCAATACAGTATGGTACTGGCACAAAAACAGAAATATAGATCAATAGAACAGGATAGAAAGCCCAGAGATAAACCCACACACGTATGGTCACCTTATTTTGGATAAAGGAGGCAAGAATATACAATGGAGAAAAGACAGCCTCTTCAATAAGTGGTGCTGGGATAACTGGACAGCTACATGGAAAACAATGAAATTAGAAACTCCCTAACACCATACACAAAAAATAAACTCAAAATGGATTAAAGACCTAAATGTAAGGCCAGACACTATAAAACTCTTAAAGGAAAACATAGGCAGAACACTCTATGACATAAATCACAGCAAAATCCTTTTTGACCCACCTCCTAGAGAAATGGAGATAAAAACAAAAATAAACAAATGGGACCTAATGAAACTTAAAAGCTTTTGCACAATGAAAGAAACCATAAACAAGACAAAAAGACAATCCTCAGAATGGGAGAAAATATTTGCAAAAGAAGCAACTGACAAAGGATTAATCTGCAAGATTTACAAGCAGCTCATGCAGCTCAATACCAAAAAAACAAACAACCCAATCCAAAAATGGGCAGAAGACCTAAACAGACATTTCTCCAAAGGAGATATACAGATTGCCAACAAACACATGAAAGAATGCTCAACATCATTAATCATTAGAGAAATGCAAATCAAAACTAAAATGAGGTATCACCTCACACCAGTCAGAATGGCCATCATCAAAAAATCTACAAACAATAAATGCTGGAGAGGGTGTGGAGAAAAGGGAACCCTCTTGCACTGTTGGTGGGAATGTAAACTGATACAGCCACTATGGAGAACAGTATGGAGATTCCTTAAAAAACTAAAAATAGAACTACCATATTACCCAACAATCCCACTACTGGGCATATACCCTGAGAAAACCATAATTCAAAAAGAGTCATGTACCACAATATTCATTGCAGCACTAGTTACAATAGCCAGGACATCTAAGCAACCAAAGTGTCCATCGACAGATGAATGGATAAAGAAGATGTGGCACATATATAAATGGAATATTACTCAGCCATGAAAAGGAACGAAATTGAGTTATTTGTAGTGAGGTGGATAGACCTAGAACCTGTCATACAGAGTGAAGTAAGTCAGAAAGAGAAAAACAAATACCGTATGCTAACACATATATATGGAATCTTAAAAAAATAAAAAAAAACGGTTCTGAAGAATCTAGGGGCAGGTCAGGAATAAAGACGCAGATGTAGAGAATGGACTTGAGGACACAGGGAGGGGGAAGGTTAAGCTGGGACAAGGTGAGAGAGTAGCATTGAAATATATATACTACCAAATGTAAAATAGATAGCTAGTGGGAAGCAGCTGCATGGCACAGGGAGATCAGTTCGGTGCTCTGGGACCACCTAGAGGGTTGGGATAAGGAGGGTGGGAGGGAGACGCAAGAGGGAGGAGATGTGGGGATATATGTGTATATATATATATATATATATATATATATGTATAGCTGATTCACTTTGTTATACAGCAGAAACTAACACACCATTGTAAAGCAATTATACTCCAATAAAGATGTTAAAAATAAATAAATAGTTAGCCTTTATTTACATTTTTACCTGTATATTTTTGTACCTTTTTTTTTTGGCCACGCCAGCAGTTTGTGGGATCTTAGTTCTTCAACCAGGGATTGAACCCTGGTTCTCAGCAGTGAAAGCACCAAGTCCTAACCACTGGACCACCAGGGAATTCCCTATACCTAGCTTCTTATCTCTGCTTTTCAGGTGAAAAAGAATGCTTAGAGTAGTTAAATCACTAGTTTAAGATAATACAGATATAAAGTTGTAGAGTTCATTTCCCGGTATTTTTACTTCTTTCCATCCTTCATACATTATTTAATTCGTTTATTCATGCCTTTAGCAAATAATACAGAAAGCATACTATGCACAAAACATCTAACTTTTGCAATAGAACCTCATAACTTTTTCACATATACTTTTCATTTAATCCCCATAATAACTCTCTGAGATAGATGAGTTATTAACCCCATTTTACAGTTGACGAAGTTAAGGTTCAAAGAGGTCAAGTCAACATGTCTTAGGTGACCAGGTTTATTAAGTGTCAGTGCTGTGACTTGAATTTGGGTCCTCCAATGCAAAGTTCAGTGAATTTCCCATTAAACAGTGCTAAGGACACAAAGAAGGTAACAACACGTTGTTCCTACCTTCACAAATTTTATCTAGTTGAAAATCAAGGACAGATTAAATAACAACATAAAGCAATATAGGCACTATAAAACACAGTGTTTTAAGTGCCAACTAAATTACGCAGGCAGTAAGCAACAAGGATTCAGAGAGGAGAAGGATCACTGGTAACTGAGGAATCATTGAAAGCTTCACGGAAGGTGCAGACATTAAGATGGCTAAGATGGCCTTAAAAGGTTCAGAGAATTTGGGTAGAAAAGGAGGAAGGACTTTCCTGGCATGGAAATGTGGATGATACGGATGATATGATATGAATAGTAACAAGGAAGTAGAAATACACATGACATGTTTAAGGGACAATAAGTAGAGTATTAATATAACAGTTGCCATTTATTGAAAGGCAACATGGCTTAGTGGTTAAAAGAATGGATTCTGAAAACAGACTCCTGGGTTTGAAACATGATTCTACTACTTCTTAGCTGCTAAGGATTAATTAATTTCCCTATACCTCAGTTTTCTCATCTGTAAAATTAGGATAATGATATTATCTATTTCAGAGGATTATTACAAGGATTAAATGAGTTTACAACAGTGTCAAAGCATTATGCAAGTTGAGTTAACTATATAAAGTACTGAAAGTATTGTAAATATACTGTACTCCAGGCACTGTATTAATTAAGCACATTATATTATTTCATTTAATCTTCATCATCCTATAACGTATGTATTGCTACTTCCATGTTACTGGTAAGAAAACTAGAACTAAGAGAGTTAAATTTCTTAAGATCACACAGCTGATAATTTAAAAGCTAGGATGCAAACACAAATGCAAAGCCTATGTTCTTAACCACTAAGCTATACTTTCTAAGTATGGGAAGCAGTGGGAAAATAAAGTAGGCTGAAGTCAAACTATAGAGGATCTTGAATTCATCAAGCTAAGACAATTAGATGATATACTACAGGCAGTGAGAAGCAACTGAAGGTTTCTGGGCAGTGATGTATTTTAGAAAGATTCGTCTGGCCACAGAATTCTGGATGGATTAGAAATTTCTGGCCATAGCAATATCAAGTAGACCAAACATATCCCAAATAAATTTGTAGAAACTAGGCCAATTTTTTTTTGTCCTTCAAACTTACCTTAAAGACTCATTTATCTATGTAACCCCATTTGGTCTCTAAACCATAATCAATAATAACTTCAGCACTAAATAACCAAAAGAAAAGTTGAGATGTGTATTGGCTGATTCCTAAATCAACACAAACTAAATAATAGTGTTACATTCCACTGCCTAAGTGTAGGTGCAGACATTCATGTATATCCATAGTCTCTTTGTGATTTACAACTGAAAGGTATTTAACAACTAGAAAATGAATCACATGTGCGATGCCTCTTGATTTAATAGTCCAACTCATTCCCCCTCCCAGTTGCTATCCCCAACTATAAAGCATTATTGGAGAAAATCACATAACCAGGGATGATGCTACTACAAATTCATGATCTTCAACCTCAGCCGGGCCTGAAATGTGCCAGGCAGCTCTAGACAGATAACTCTTCTATTCCCCTCAGTGGCTATTACAAATTTTCACCACTCTTAAGCCTTCTACACCTCTCCCACATCCTACCATCACTGACACCTCCTATTTCATACACACACATGCTCAACAGATGACTTTTTTTGTATTTTGCTGTGAAAATAAATTTAAATGCAATCATGTAGGAATTCCTCAGCTCCTCACTTGCCACCATCATGAATTTATTTGTAAACACACTTATTTTTATGTCTTTACCTCCTGGATCAGTAAAAAGATGCCCATCTCTGTGTCCAAAGATAATCTTTTTATCTGTACTCTGGACTCCCTCCCAACTCTATGATATCACTTCACCAACTAATTTCCCCCATTCCTAAATTTTCAATCTTCCCTTCTCTACTGGCTCTTTTTCTTTTTTTTTTTTTTTTAATTAATTTATTTATTTATTTATTTTTGGCTGTGTTGGGTCTTCGTTTCTGTGTGAGGGCTTCCTCTAGTTGTGGCGAGCGGGGGCCACTCTTCATCGCGGTGCGCGGGCCTCCCACTGTCGCGGCCTCTCTTGTTGCGGAGCACAAGCTCCAGACGCGCAGGCTCAGTAGTTGTGGCTCACGGGCTTAGTTGCTCCGCGGTATGTGGGATCTTCCCAGACCAGGGCTCGAACCCGTGTCCCCTGCATTGGCAGGCAAATTCTCAACCACTGCGCCACCAGGGAAGCCCTGGCTCTTTTTCTTTAGCTCATTCCCTTAAACAACTCTATTATTTAAAATTATCTTTTAACCCATGTCCTCCCTTAACTAACCCCCTACTCTTCTTCCTTTCAAAGTCAAACTACTGGAAAAAAGACCTTTATATTCCTTGAGTTCTTTCCTCTCTTCATCTATTCTTTTGAATTTTCCTTGGACCACATGTTCACAGAATGGGATTAATCATAACCCTTGGCTCCTTACACTTTCATTGCTACTTCAACCCACTTTTAATAATTTAGTTAGTTGGTCCGACAACCTGCTCTCTCCTCTTCTCTATCCTGCCTCAGACTTTTCCTTCCAGGTTTTTCCTGAAAAGCACTCCCTTAATGAATCTCTTAACCTGAATTCTCATCTCAACTCAGCTTCTAGGAAACCTGACAAGACACTAAGGATGACAGAACAGAAAGATAAAAAAGAGCCTGAAACATCAGTGAAATCTTGGACTCACCATATTAATCCTGAACTATTTACTTAACTCTGGACTTCTTATTACATAAGAAAAGTAACTCACTATTTTGTTAAGCTCCTGTAGCTGGGTTTCCCAGACTTGTACCTGAGCACAGTCCCTAAATGATCCACTCTGAAACCTACCTTCTCCAGTCCAGATCACTCTTCTAAATTTTAGATATACACACCAACTACTTTAGTAATATCTCCATTTAGTACCTCAAAGCCAACCTGCCCAAAACTGGAACTCATAAATTTCTCCCCAAATATACACTTCTTTCTATATCTTGAACAAAAGTGAATGTCACCTTGAACTGTTCACTTATCTCAAACAAAATCCCCAATTACAAATAGAACCCTGCATCCCCTACCATTCCCTTTCACATCTCTCCTCAGTCATGTTCCCCTGTACTGCTGCCCCAGGTCGATTCAATCACTGAGTCCAGTCCTGTAGATTCTGTCTCATACATATACCTCAAATATATTCTTCCCTCACCATTTCCATTGCCAATGCCACTGCCTTACTTCAGGTCCTCAGCATTTTGCTCTTTGAAAACAGCCTTTTACCTGGTCTGCTTGCCTCCTAGCTTGATCTGCTTCAAATTCATTACTTACCCACACAAAGGACTTTGTTTTGGCAGGAGGCAAAAAAATGTTCTCTCTTCCCACAAGTAGTCTACCATGGTAAAATAGGATAAATTTGAAGTGGCTATTTCCTGAAAGAGAAGGAGAGAAACAAAGAGGAAGAAATGAGCTAAATTCTACATCTGGATGGACAAGATAAAGATTAAGGATATGTGTAGGATAAGAGGATCCATACATTGAACTAATTCAGCAGAAGCAGACACTTTGAGCCGAAGGCCTAGGATATCCAACAACCCCTTCTCTTCCCTTCTCCTCCACCAAATCCCTAGAAAGATTGGGAGGGACATAGAACTTCCTCCACCTGTGTTTTGAACTTCCAGCAAATTTCATTTGACTGTCAAATGTCCTTGTACCTTGTTGACTGCTGTGTTACAACCCAAATCTATAACATTATTCCTCTTCTTAGAATTTTTCAATGAAAAACTCAAGAAAAATGCAAACATCTTAGTTTAGCCCTATGATCCAGCTATAGCAAACAACTCAGAGTTTACTACACCAACCTACCCAGGTCACACTAAGTCATGCTTCCATGACTTTTTGTATGCTGTTCCCCATGCCTGGCACACCATTTTGTTCTACCCTTTCCTCTTTACTGATAAATACTATTTGTCCCAGACAATGCAGTTCAAGCCTTTTCTGACCTGCCAAGTCTAAATGCCCTTCAAATGGATTTCAGTATCACTCTAGGTGAACTTCTGTTGAAGCATTTCTAAAACTGTATAGTAATAGTTAGCAATGAACTCCTTAAGAGAAGAAAGTACAACCTGGTGTCCCTAGAATAGCTCTCAGCCTCATACATAGCAAGTACCCTCTCCCCAAAGTTTGCTTACTGTGTTTTTTTTGCTACCATTTACTGAGGATTTACTATTCGCCAGGCTCTATAATAAGGGCTTTATGTACATAATTTTAATCCTCACAAAACCCTATGAATTAAAAACTATTATTATTAATCTCCATTTTATAAATGGGTAAAGTGTGCACACAGAAGTTTAGTGATATATCCAAGTTCACAAAACTAGTGACTCAGCACACATCAGCAATCTACATACATATTAATAATAATAAACATTTGTAAAAGTTGAAGTAGAAATGGCTGTATGAAATGCAGTAGAAATGGCTGCACGTGTAAGCTAAAACTATACTCATTCATTCACTCAACAAATATTTAATGAAGAGAGAGGGGTAGGAGATGGGGATCATGCAACTATACTTCAGTTTCTCTAAGCAAGTGTCTTATCCCTTTAAAACAAATTCACAAAATAAGTAAAAATAATTAAATCCATTTTTCCCACTAATCCTCATGGTTTTTTTTTTTTTTTTTTTTTTTTGCAAGGTGTTAGTCAGTCTCTCTGCATGCAGTTGAAAAAGAGTGCTAATATCTCTACTGAAGTCCTGACTAGTCTTATTGAAAATCAGCTATTCCATTTATTCGTTAAAAATTGAGATAATTGGTGAAGAAAAAAACACAAAAAGAGTTCATCATGCCTGAAACATTTGGAAAAATAGTAGCCATGTTAGTCAACTAACAACAAGAGGTGGAATGAATTAAAACTGAAAGTAGGGCTTCCCTGGTGGCGCAGTGGTTAAGAATCCGCCTGCCAATGCAGGGGACATGGGTTCCAGCCCTGGTCCGGGAAGATCCCACATGCCGCAGAGCAACTAAGCCTGTGTGCTACAACTACTGAGCCTGTGCTCTAGAGCCTGCAAACCACTACTACTGAGCCCGCATGCCATAACTACTGAAGCCCACGCACCTAGAGCCCGTGCTCCACAACAAGAGAAGCCACCACAATGAGAAGCCCACGCACCGCAATGAAGAGTAACCCCTGCTCGCCACAACTAGAGAAAGCCTGCACGCAGCAACGAAGACCCAACACAGCCAAAAATAAATAAATTAATAAATTAATTTTAAAAAAAACACACACTGGAATTGCAACCGAAACAAAAACCAGGTAAATTCCAAGCTTCATGATGCTAAATCTACACACAAAACAGCCCAAAACCAACTGAAATGGATGTCCAGTCCAAATACACAGCAAGAAGGAGGTGCATTCAAATAGCATTTAGTCTAAAGCTGAGTGTTCATTTGCCAAGCAAACAGGCCATTAAAAACGTGTGGTGTGGGGTGTTTTCAACTGAACCTGAATTTTCAAATATATAAATTAGTTTACCTCCTTGGAAAGACATGATTTCCTGTTTTCAAGAGAAATGCAGGCTTCTAAAAGCTTATTTTAAAGGTTCAAAAGGCTACTTGGGCATCAAATAACTATTAAAAACAATATTTTGACTATTTAAGTGTAAACGAATCAGAAACATATGGATTAAATTTCCCTTAAATTGCACATGCTCTGAACTGAAGAGTATAAGCATGGGTGAAACCTGTTTTGGATTTCAGTGAGCCCAAAACACTCAAAAAATCATCTGAGATGTTCAGTGAACTCAAGAGTACAGCTGGATTCACCCATCCCTAATTCATCCCTATCCCATGCTTCTGGTCTTAATATAAGGAAGGGTGTAAGTACGTAAATAGCTTACAGGTAAAATGTCTAGACCTAAATTTAGAGGTAATTGAAAAAAAAAGGGAGAGTGGAATAAATTTTTTTAATCTTTTCAAAACCTGTGTTTAAAGAGCAAGTCTTTCAGTTTTAAAGAAAATCCGAAATATTCTTTGGACTATATAATTTCCTTTTAAGTCTCTTTCTAATTAAAGATTTAACTCATATAACTCTAGGATGGAGACTAAAGTAAACTAACATTTTTTTTTGAGCTTCCACTATGTGCCAGGCACTGTGCCTGACACTTTCACATGCATTATATCTTTATTCAATCCCACCAAAAACCAGCTTAAGATTTCCGTTACGCACAGAAGAGACAAGGCATTTGTATTTCATTCAATTTTATTCTCATTTATTTACAATAAATGGCCTGAGACTAATAGGTCAACTGAAAAAAAATTTTACATTTTCCTCATCCAGTTAAGCTGATAATACTAAGAACTGAAGTCCTTAGCTACTAATAGAACTACAGGGAACTGGAGGACAGAACAGAAAGTGATTCAGAGCATATGTTTTGAGATAGCAAACTACTTAGTCTGTTTGTACCTCAGTCTTTTGTACTCTTCTATGTAACTGGCGAAATGATACTGTCTAAGATCATTGTGAGTATAGAGTGAAAAGTTGTATGTAATGTGCCTGGAGTAAGTGTTCAATAAGTGATAACTATTACATAAGAAGTAAGTATATTCATATGCTCAATACTTATTTTCTCCAACAACCAGTCAGAGCCAGACTGTGTCACTGTCTATAACCCTTCCCAAAATGATTCCCTCTGATCTCTCTCCAGACTCTGTGATGAACGCTTCACCAAGCACACAGTAGATATGAATGGTCCCCACACACCCAGAAGAGGTTACTTGGAACCACTTCCACCACAGGTTATAACTCTCCACCTCATGGTGTGTGCCTTGTGGGATGCCATGCTGGCTACATGAAGATTGGGGCTATTCTAGCACGTGTCAGGTTAGAAGGTACCTGCGTCTAACAGCAGGGCCTGCCATGACTCAGCTCTTGCTAACTGAGGTACAGCACCACTGTTACAGGAGCCTCCCTCTTCCCAGCAAAATCCAGCTGGCTCCTCTACTACCAGTGTAGGGAGTTTACTGGCCTCCAAGAAGTCATAGCTCTTTCTCAAGTACCCCTCAGCTCCAGCACGCTGCTCATCTATGCTGCTATGGCTGCAGGAGGTAGCAATGTGCAGACATATTCAGGATTGCTCCAATTCTCAGATTTATTATCTCTGAGAAAGGAGAATAGACATCGACAGCCTTCTCCCCACCAAGCACTTATGCTGTCTTGTCTGGGGGCCATGCCTCTGCCTCCCTATGACCTCCAACTTTTGCTCAAGGAGGGAGATGGAAATGGATGGTGGGAGAGTTTCCAGAACCATATCACAATTCCATACAGGAAAATGAGCAAAGGTTTTTCTTTAACTGCACTAACACCTCCCTGCATGCCCTTTTTCTTGGGAAAATGTCCCATTCTCCAGCACGGCAGCCCATGAGGTTTTCATAAAGTTCCTGTGCAGGTTTTAAACTTTTGAGTTAGAGCAAACCTTGTCAAATTTGCTGGTTAGTCAACTTTCCACTGCGTGTCAGCAGTGAAAACCTGACTAGAAGAGGTGTTTTGGCCAGCAGGGATCTGTGAGTCACTTATCTCCACGAGCCGCATTAACTCAAGCACTCTGACAAATCCATACATAAGGTAATTAGTTATAAATGCCTAGTGAGAGGCTGCACACAGAGTGAAGGTGTTGAATGTTGTGTACTCGCCACAGGTAAGAATTTTAAGAGGCAACCTAATGACTTGAGAGCCTTCTCATTCTCATTAGGTCTCTCATTGGTTGGTTGCTCTTTGTTTTAAGTTTGCAGGACCAGAACTAGCTTCAAATCAGAGCTAAGAAGGTGAAAGTGACTGATATTTAACAGAGAGCCCACCCTTCAGCTATGTGATCTCTGGAAGAAAACAATGGGAAAGTATGCCCTTCCTGCAGCTCACTGACATTCAATTTTAGTTCATCTGTCAAAGGCAGATGTGCTACCAAGGTAGAATTCTGGGTGTTGCTTAAGCTTCCATACCCCATTATCCACAGGCCAGTTTGGTGCAAAGCTGCAGGGTCACCTGAAATATTGGGTCACCATGGAAGGAGAAAAAAAATCATTATTGGAGCTGCTGGCCTGGTCATAGAAGGTGACTGAGTGAAAACACAGGGCATGGTCATGCTGAAGGTCAGAGCAACCTCAGACATGATTTAAGATTGTCAATACCAGGGGTACATTTGTAAGACTCAGCATTGCAGAGGGGGATCTAGGAATTTACATTGGTGCCCTGGTATATTATAACTGTGATCCAAGGAATTCTGTCCACATCAGAGAGGTCTCCAGCCAATGGACCTGGTGACGGTGAGGCTATCTCTAAGGGCACAGTTCTAGCCCTCAAAGAGACAAATGAGATTATCAGGACCTTGTAATAGCCCGGGCTAAGGTGGGTTGCTAGATATCTAGGAGACCTGACTAGAATACTAGGAAGGGTAACCAAGCAGGCTACCACATAGAAAGTGAAGCCCCCAAACTCCTGTCTTTCACATATCTCACGCTCTTGCCACTAGCCCCAACAGTCCACTCAAGTGCCCAAGTCAGAAACCTAGGCACCATATATGATGCCTCCCTCTCTCACCCCCTTATACCCAAATCAAACGCCAATGCTTTTGTTCTGCATCCTTAATGTCTTTTTTTTTTTACCTCTTTATTGGAGTATAATTGCTTTACAATGGTGTGTTAGTTTCTGCTTTATAGCAAAGTGAATCAGCTATACATATACATATATCCCCATATCTCTTCCCTCTTGCGTCTCCCACGTCTTTTGAATTTGTCACTTCTTTCTATCCCCACTGTCACTACTTTAGTTCAGGACATCATTATCCTAACTAATCCCCATTTCTTACCACTACGTCTCCTATAGTCTGTGTTCTAGCCTTCCCCAATTACTTGTAGCTCCCTGTATATGCCATGATCCCTCTTGCTTCTGGGGTTTGAACATCTTCACCTGACTAAGTACTACTCCTTCACTTCCTCAAAGAGGGGTTCCCAATTCCCTAAGAGTGGGCTTTGTACCCCACTCCTATAATTGCAGACACTATAATAAGGGCGACAAATACCATATTGCAGCTGCCTCTTTGCTTGCTTTTGTCTTTTTGATGAACTTTGTACTTCCAGCTCTTATCACACTGCCTAGAAGACAGCATACAATCAATGAATATTTAATTAGTGGACTGGATTGGGTGACTTGGGGACTACACACCTGACAGATTCTGAATAGATTATGTTTTTTTAATTGACAAAAAATTAAAAATAGTACTCTTATATGATCCAGCAAGCCGACTTCTGGGTATATATCTGAAGGAAATGAAATCAATATCTTGAAAAGATATCTGCACCCCCATGTTCATTGCAGCATTATTCACAATAGCCAAGACATGGAAACAACCTATGTGTCCATCACAGATGAGTAGATAAAGAAAATATTATATATATATATACACACACACATGCACACACACCATGGAATATTATTCAGTCATAAGATAAGAAGGAAAACCTGCCATTTGTGACAATAACATGGATAGACCCTGAGGACATGGTTGCCATGGGTTGGTGGTAAGGGGAAAAGGGGAGATGTTGGTCAAAGGGTACAGACTTCCAGTAACAAAGTAAGTTCTGGCGATCTAATGTATAGCATCAGTGAACCAGCAGTAAACAACTAAAGAAAGCAAAGGGAAAAAAAATACAAAAAAAAACACCAGGCAGAGGTAATAATAACTCCTCATCTAAACAGAGCTTCTTTAACTTTCTATGGTGGCAGGAAATAGTAATGATATTTGAAACTGAACATTACATGCTATCATCTGTTCAGACACTTCTTTTAGAGATTTCTACTTTTCACAAAGTCCTCCGGCCACTCAGTCTAATACTGAGTCTAGATAAATATTTGCTCCAAGCTGACCATAAATTCACCTTCTCCTCCCATCCCCACACATAAATTCTCCTTGTCGTTCCACTTATCCCAAATCAAGGCTGTCCCAGGCATAAGAAAAACCAAAACCTAAGCTCTTAACAAGTATTAACATGTTTGTTTGCTAAAAATGGAATCAAAACCTTCTTGCACACCCCTTTTCAATAGAAAGCTGAACAAGTTGAAATAAAACAAGAACAAGTTGAAATAAAATAACAATTTTACATAATATGAGAAAAAAAAAGCAAAGATCCTCAGGGCACAGTAACGTTGCATGTAAAATTGGTCAGAAAGTAAGGATTCCTTGGTCCGTTTTCATTAATTAGCTAATCAAAACACTTCCTGTTGACGTACTTGATACTCTTTCATGCACTGAGATTTGTCAAAATCTGCGAATCATGGTTAACCTCATGTCCTGTCTGTAAATCCTGGGCAGTTATCCTGTACGATTCTGCAGGTTGCTCACTACACAAAGATGCCCACCCAAAACAACGACTGGGTACTGAAATCCAGCCTGAACTCTGTTCAACAAGCTTTGTGCCCTAGCATGGGGCTTACCTCACTCAGTGGACCAGACACCTTTTTCTAATCCACACAAAGGTACTTTATGGGTAGTAGATATCCTGCTTGAAAGGGTTAAGATTCAGATACTATCATAGCTCTCAAGTCACACTAGAAGATCAAACTTCTGAATTATATATTCCAGAGACCCCAAAGACCCTGATCAATCTGACAGTATACCATTCTGCCCTCTAATCATCACGACTCTGAGCCTGAACCGTTGAATGAATCCACTCAACCCCTGCCCATCAGATCCTTTGCTTATAGTGGAAAGTGCCAGACCTTTAAACCATACAGAACAAGAAACAAAGGCTATAAAAGTCAGCTTGAGGCTAGAGAGTAAGCAAAATCCAAGCTTCTGTTTATATTTCAGACCTTCTTGATTCCAAGTTCTTTGAGTACACTTGTGCCTTCGGCTGGTAGTACAATTATCTCAACTGTCTGGGAACCCCATCTTTCCTGGGACTCAGCCCCTTAGATATCAGCCTTCTGAATGATTCCCTGGATCTGGTGGCAGTCTCATGTCTCCACCTTTCTAATCCACTCCCCTCTGAGCCTAACTACCCTTTCTACTAGTGATGAATGTGAATTTCTACCAGGCCCAAAATTCAGCCCAATATAGGGAAAGATTTGATGTGGCACAGATCAGTGATGAGGCTGACAATATGGTGTATTTTATGGGCTCCAAAATACCAAACTTCACAAAACTGTTTTCCTTTTTACATATTATTTTATTGTCTTTCTTAACTACTTGTCTTAAAAATCTCAGGGACTTCCCTGGTGGTCAAGTGGCTAAGACTCCACACTCCCAATGCACGTGGCCCTGGTTCGATCCCTGGTCAGGGAACTAGATCCCACATGCTGCAACTAAGAGTTTGCACGCCACAACTAAAGATCCCATGTGCCACAACTAAGACCCGGTGCACCCAAATAAATAAATAAATAAATATTTTTTTAAAATCTCATATAGTGAGACCAAAAGGAGTCATCATATCCTTACCTTTATTAACAATAAAAACAATAACAATAACAACTATCTGCTCTGGTGAAGACCACAGAGCTAAGTTTTAGGGAACAAAAATTTGTGAAACCCAGGTCCTACCTTGAGTGTTCCCCAACAAATATTGAGTCATGTCTCAGAACAGCTATCATTGGTGGGATGTTCTGGCCTTAGCCATGATGCCAGAGGAACTGCAGGAGGGCAGTAAGATTGAGAAAGCAGGCCTCTGTTTCAAGGTACCTGTTGGGAGTAGGACGGCAGTTTTATCACTCAGTTTCCCTAATGCTAGTCCTGTTGCTGAATTCTCTTCTTCCCTCAGCAGACTCCTTCTAAACTCAACCCAATCTCTTTACTGTCTACAGATCTTGCCTCACCCACAACATCTCACCTTATTCTCCCCTAAATACCACATTTGGTTTCTGTTTTTGCCTTTAAACTGACCCTTTACAACCATGACTCTTTTCCTTAGGACCCAAAATCATCTCTAATTCAGGACCAGGCTGCAAAATCTCTATAAGCTTTTCCAGGACCCTTTAACAAACTAGGTCTACCTGAAAAAGAATTCAGAATAATGATAGTAAAGATGATCCAAAATCTTGGAAATAGAATGCAGAAAATAAAAGAAACATTTAACAGGGAACTAGAAGAACTAAAGAGCAAACAAACAGTGATGAACAACACAATAAATGAAATTAAAAATCCTCTAGAAGGAATCAACAGCAGAATAACTGAGGAAGAAGAATGGATAAGTGACCTGGAAGATAAAATGGTGGAAATAAGTACTGCAGAGAAGAAAAAAGAAGGAAGAGAATTGAGGACAGTCTCAGAGACCTCTGGGACAACATTAAATGCACCAACATTCAAATTATAGGGGTCCCAGAAGAAGAAGAGAAAAAGAAAGGGGCTGAGAAAATATTTGAAGAGATTATAGTCAAAAACTTCCCTACTGTGGGAAAGGAAACAGTTAATCAAGTCCAGGAAGCACAGAGAGTCCCATACAGGATAAATCCAAGGAGAAACACGCCAAGACACATATTAATCAAACAATCAAAAATTAAGTACAAAGAAAAAATATTAAAAGCAGCAAGGGAAAAACAACAAATAACACACAAGGGAATCCCCATAAGGTTAACAGCTGATCTTTCAGCAGAAACTCTGGAAGTCAGAAGCGAGTGGCAGGACATATTTAAAGTGATGAAAGGGATAAACCTACAACCAAGATTACTCTACCCAGCAAGGATCTCATTCAGATTCAACGGAGAAATTAAAACCTTTACAAACAAGCAAAACCTAAGAGAATTCAGCACCACCAAACCAGCTTTACAACAAATGCTAAAGGAACTTCTCTAGGCAGGAAACATAAGAGAAGGAAAAGACCTACAATAACAAACCCAAAACAATTAAGAAAATGGTAATAGGAACATACATATCGATAATTGCCTTAAATGTAAATGGATTAAATGCTCCAACCCAAAGACATAGATGGGCTGAATGGATACAAAAACAAGACCCATATATATGCTGCCTACAAGAGACCCACTTCAAACCTAGGGACACATACAGACTGAAAGTGAGGGGATGGAAAAAGATATTCCATGCAAATGGAAATCAAAAGAAAGCTGGAGTAGCAATTCTCATGTCAGACAAAATAGACTTTAAAACAAAGACTATTACAAGAGACAAAGAAGGACACAACATAATGATCAAGGGATCAATCCAGGACGAAGATATAACAACTGTAAATATTTATGCACCCAACATAGGAGCACCTCAATATATAAGGAAAACAGTAACAGCCATAAAAGGGGAAATCGACAGTAACACAATCATAGTAGGGGACTTTAACATCCCACTTTCACCAATGGACCGATCATCCAAAATGAAAATAAATAAGGAAACACAAGCTTTAAAAGATACATTAAACAAGATGAACTTAATTGATATTTATAGGACATTCCATCCAAAAACAACAGAATACACCTTCTTCTCAAGTGCTCATGGAACATTCTCCAGGATAGATCATATCTTGGGTCACAAATCAAGCCTTGGTAAGTTTAAGAAAATTGAAATCATATCAAGTATTTTTTCCGACCACAACACTATGAGACTAGATATCAATTACATGAAAAAATCTGTAAAAAATACAAACACATGGAGGCTAAACAATACACTACTTAATAACCAAGAGATTACTGAAGAAATCAAAAAATACCTACAAACAAATGACAGTGAAAACACGATGACCCAAAACCTATGGGATGCAGCAAAAGCAGTTCTAACAGGGAAGTTTATAGCAATAGAATCCTACCTTAATAAACAAGAAACATCTCAAATAAACAACCTAACCTTACACCTAAAGCAATTAGAGAAAGAAGAAGAACAACAACAAAAAAAACCCAAAGTGAGCAGAAGAAAAGAAATCATAAAGATCAGATCAGAAATAAATGAAAAAGAAATGAAGGAAACAATAGCAAAGATGAATAAAACTAAAAGTTGGTTCTTTGAGAAGATAAACAAAATTGATAAACCATTAGCCAGACTCATCAAGAAAAAAAGGGAGAAGATTCATATCAATAGAATTAGAAACGAAAAAGAAGAAGTAACAGCGGACACTGCAGAAATACAAAGGATCATGAGAGATTACTACAAGCAACTATATGCCAATAAAATGGGCAACCTGGAAGAAATGGACAAATTCTTAGAGAAGCACAACCTTCCGAGACTGAACCAGGAAGAAATAGAAAAGATAAACAGACCAATCACAAACACTGAAATTGAAACTGTGATTAAAAATCTTCCAACAAACAAAAGCCCAGGACCAGATGACTTCACAGGTGGATTCTATCAAACATTTAGAGAAGAGCTAACACCTATCCTTCTCAAACTCTTCCAAAATATAGCAGAGGGAGGAACACTCCCAAACTCATTCTACGAGGCCACCATCACTCTGATACCAAAACCAGACAAAGATGTCACAAAGAAAGAAAACTACAGACCAACATCACTGATGAACATAGATGTAAAAATCCTCAACAAAATACTAGCAAACAGAATCCAACAGCACATTAAAAGGATCATACACCATGATCAAGTGCGGTTTATCCCAGGAATGCAAGGATTCTTCAATATACACAAATCAATCAATGTGATACACCATATTAACAAATTGAAGGAGAAAAACCGTATGATCGTCTCAATAGATGCAGAGAAAGCTTTTGACAAAATTCAACACCCATTTATGATAAAAGCCCTCCAGAAAGTAGGCATAGAGGGAACTTACCTCAACATAATAAAGGCCATATATGACAAACCCACAGCCAACATCGTCCTCAATGGTGAAAAACTGAAACCATTTCCACTAAGATCAGGAACAAGACAAGGCTGCCCACTCTCACCACTATTATTCAACATCGTTTTGGAAATTTTAGCCACAGCAATCAGAGATGAAAAAGAAATAAAAGGAATCCAAATCGGAAAAGAAGAAGTAAAACTGTCACTGTTTGCAGATGACATGACACTATACATAGAGAATCCTGAAGATGGTACCAGAAAACTACTAGAGCTAATCAATGAATTTGGTAAAGTAGCAGGATACAAAATTAATGCACAGAAATCTCTTGCATTCCTATACACTAATGATGAAAAATCAGAAAGAGAAATTAAGGAAACACTCCCATTTACCACTGCAACAAAAAGCATAAAATACCTAGGAATAAACCTACCTAAGGAGACAAAAGACCTGTATGCAGAAAACTGTAAGACACTGATAAAGAAATTAAGATGATACAAATAGATGGAGAGGTATATCACATTCTTGGATTGGAAGAATCAACATTGTGAAAATGACTATACTACCCAAAGCAATCTACAGATTCAATGCAATCCGTATCAAACTACCAATGGCATTTTTCACAGAACTAGAACAAAAAATTTCACAATTTGTATGGAAACACAAAAGACCCCAAATAGCCAAAGCAATCTTGAGAAAGAAAAACAGAGCTAGAGGAATCTGGCTCCCTGACGTCAGACTATACTACAAAGCTAAAGTAATCAAGACAGTATGGTACTGGCACAAAAACAGAAATATAGATCAATGGAACAGGATAGAAAGCCCAGAGATAAACTCACGCACATATGGTCACCTTATCTTTGATAAAGGAGGCAAGAATATACAATGGAGAAAAGACAGCCTCTTCAATAAGTGGTGCTGGGAAAACTGGACAGCTACATGTAAAAGAATGAAATTAGAACACTCCCTAACACCATACACAAAAATAAACTCAAAATGGATTAAAGACCTAAATGTAAGGCCAGACACTATCAAACTCTTAGAAGAAAACATAGGCAGAACACTCTATGACATAAATCACAGCAAGATCCTTTTTGACCCACCTCCTAGAGAAACGGAGATAAAAACTAAAATAAACAAATGGGACCTAACGAAACTTAAAAGCTTTTGCACAGCGAAGGAAACCACAAACAAGACAAAAAGACAACCCTCAGAATGGGAGAAAATATTTGCAAATGAAGCAACTGACAAAGGATTAATCTCCAAAATTTACAAGCAGCTCAGTATCAAAAAAACAAACAACCCAAACCAAAAATGGGCAGAAGACCTAAATAGACGTTTCTCCAAAGAAGATACACAGATTGCCAACAAACACATGAAAGAATGCTCAACATCATTAATCGTTAGAGAAATGCAAATCAAAACTACAATGAGATATCATCTCACACTGGTCAGAATGGCCATCATCAAAAAATCTACAAACAATTAATGCTGGAGAGGGTGTGGAGAAAAGGGAACCCTCTTGCACTGTTGGTGGGAATGTACACTGATACAGCCACCATGGAGAACAGTATGGAGGTTCCTTTAAAAACTAAAAATAGAACTACCATACGACCCAGCAATCCCACTACTGGGCATATACCCTGAGAAAACCATAATTCAAAAAGAGTCATGTACCAAACTGTTCACTGCAGGTCTATTTACAATAGCCAGGACATGGAAGCAACCAAAGTGTCCATCAAGAGATGAATGGATAAAGAAGATGTGGCACATATATACAATGGACTATTACTCAGCCATGAAAAGAAACGAAATTGAGTTATTTGTAGTGAGGTGGATGGACCTAGAGTGTGTCATACACAGTGAAGTAAGTCAGAAAGAGAAAAACAGATACTGTATGCTAACACATATATATGGAATCTAAGAAAAAAAAATGGTCATGAAGAACCTAGGGGCAAGACGGGAATAAAGACACAGACCTACTAGAGAATGGACTTGATGATATGGGGAGGGGGAAGGGTAAGCTGGGACAAAGTGAGAGAGTAGCATGGACATATATACACTACCAAACGTAAAATAGATAGCTAGTGCGAAGCAGCCACATAGCACAGGGAGATCAGCTCGGTGCTTTGTGACCACCTAGAGGGGTGGGATAGGGAGGGTGGGAGGGAGGGAGACACAAGAGGGAAGAGATATGGGGGCATATGTATAACTTTATTATAAAGCAGAAACAACACACCATTGTAAAGCAATTATATTCCAATGAAGATGTTAAAAAAAAAAAACACTAGGAGCTTTCTAGAGATGATGACTGACATTTACTCAATTCATATTATAACCAGTTTTGCACTACTCTGGTGGGACCCAGGAAGGCTTGAATTTTCCTTCTACTGTAGACCTGTTGTCCTTCTAGATGGATCTAGACTGAAATGTTGTGTCTTTGGAGATTGAAATCCACCATGACTTCACTTACTTTTCTCAGTAGCACTATTTTTGGCTGCATCGTCCCTGTGATCCATATGTTAATATCATTCATCTTGCCCTCCCATGATTCTAGTGCTCTCATAACTCAGTTACAGTTTTTGTTGTCTGAGGGAGTAGCCTTAGGATAAAGTTGATGCTGTATATGGCAAAGAGAAAAGAAGGAAAGATCCTGGGTCCTTGATGAACTTTTTTATTGTGGTAAAATCATATAACACAAAATTTGCCATTATAACTATTTTTAATTGTACAATTCGGTGGCCTTAATAACATTCACAGTGTTGTACCACCATCATCACTCTCTATTTCCAAAACTTCTTCATCATCCCAAACAGAAACTTTGTAACCATTCAGCAATAGTTCCCATTCTCCCTCCTCTCCAGCCCCTGGCCACTTTTAATCTACTTTCAGTCTCTATATATTTGCCTATTCTAAATATTTCCTTTTTTATTGAAATATAGTTCATTTTCTAGATATTTCATATAAGTAGAATCATACAATATTTGTCCTTTTGTGTCTGGCTTATTTCACCTAGCATGTTTTCAAGGTTCAAGATTTGTGAGGTACCCATTATCAACAGTGTATTCATGATTTAATTCATATTTTGTGGATCTGGTTATAAATTTTGTATAGCATTTAATTTGATACTTTATATAAATTCATTTGATTTGAATACAGTGGTATGTGTGTGTGTGTGTGTGATGTGTGTACACTTTAGTTCCAAGCACCTTGGGAAACATTCTACAAATAACATAAATAGATATAAATGTATAAGGCTTATTTATTTATTTTTTGCAAAGTGATACATACATTCCTCTATTTGTTAAATCACTGGTTTTGGTGTTATGTAGAGATATCTGTAGATCAATTTCAGAACAGAATTAAAATATTGTGAAAATTACAGCTTAATAAATGTTTATTGTAAAAAAAAAACTTCAGAACTCCATTCTATCAGAATTTCATTGCTTTTTTTATTGCTGAAAAATAAATATTCCATTGTATGTACATACAACATTTGCTTATCCATTCATCTGTTGATGGACACAGATTATTTACATATTTTGGCTATTGTGAATAATGCTGCAATAAGCATTGACATACAAGTATCTGAGTGTCTGCTTCCCACTCTTTTGGTTATATAACTAGGAGTGAAATTGGTGGCTCATATGTTAATTTCATGTCATGTCTAGCTTTTTGAGAAATTACCGAGTTGTTTTCCAGAATGGCTGCACCATTTTACTTTTCCACCAGTAACATATGAGGATTCCAATTTCTCCACATCCTTGCCAATATTTGTTATTTTCATTTTTAAAAAGTATTATTATAGTCATCCTAGTAGGTGTGAAGCGGTATCTCATCATACTTTTGGTTTGCATTTCTCTAATGCCAAATGATATAGAGCATATTTTCACGTTGGCCATTCATATCTCTTCTTTGGAAAAATGTCTGTTCAAGTCCTTTAAGTTTCTATCTTTTTGTTGTTGAGTTGTAGGAGTTCTTTATATATTCTGGATATAAACTCTGATCACAGATATTATTTGCAAATATTTTGCAGGTTATCTTTCCACTTTCTTGCCAATGTTCTCTGATACATGAAAGTTTTTAATTTTGATGAGGTCCATTTTAACTAACTTTTTTGTTGTTTTTGTTGCTTTTGGTGTCATATCTAAGAATCTACTGTCAAATCCAAGGTCACGAAGATTACCCCTTTGTTTTCTTCTAAGAGTTTTATGATTTTAGCTCATATTTAGGTTGTTGGCTCAATTTAAGTCAATTTTTGTATATAATGTGAGGTACAGGTCCAACTTCATTTCTTTACATGTGGAAATCCAATTGTCCCAGCACCTCGATTGAAGAGAATATTCTTTCCCCATTGAATGGACTTGGTACTCATGTCAAAAATCAACTGGCCATAAATATATGAGTTTACTTCTAGAATCTCAATTCCATTCTCTTGGTCTATATGTCTAGCTCTATGCCATGATGACTTTTTCAGTGGCTGAATTAACAAAGCCGGAAGGCCACTATATTCGTTTCCTATTTTTGCTATAACAAATTACTACAAACTTGGTGGCTTAAACAAAAACAACTTTATTACTTATAGTTCTAGAGGACAGGGGTCCAAAATGGGTTTCACTATGGTAAAACCAACGTGTCGGCAAGGCTGTATTCTTGTCTGGCAACTCTAGGGAAGAATTCATTTCCTTATCTTTGCCTGATTCTAGGGGCCAACCACATTCCTTGGTTCACGGCCTTCTTCCGTCTTCAAACCAGTGAAGGCAGATCAAGTCCTTCTCACATTAAATCACTCTGAATTTTATTCCATCATCATGTCTCCTTCTTTGACTCGGACCCTCTTCTGCTTCCCTCTTCCACTTCTAAAGACCCTTATGATTACACTGGACTCACCCAAATAACACAGGATAATTTCCCTATATAAAGTCAACTGATTAGCAGCCTTAATTCCCCTTTGCATTATAACATAACATTTCACTGGTTTTGGGAAACAGTACATGGACACTTCGGGGGAGCCATTATACTGCCTTCCATAACCATTCTGGTTCTGGATTTGTAGTCATTTGGTACAATAAATTTCCCTATAGTTAAAGCCTACATAATTTGAGGCTGGGCCTAATTTATTCCCTATCACTACTCAGCACAGTGCCAGGAATATAGTTTTTGATTGATATATACTATTGAAAGATATATTCATTGATTACCTTCATACCCAGATAGTTTAGGCCAGTGATTTTCAAACTAGATCTAACAGAATCCTAAAGTTCCATTGCTGTGCCATAGGGACCATTTGAGGTAGGAGGGGAAACTGATGAAGAGGAAGCTGAGTTGGGCCCCCACTCCTAGCCTAACTTTAAGCAAAGCAGTTTGCCTTTATCTATTTCATATTTTGCAATTCTGTGTAAGAACTTTACTCACAAGAAGGGATTCTACTGCTACAGGAAGTTTAAAAAGCACTGGGATTAGGTCATTGAAAACATAACACAATTCACAATGTTTGCTTCATGAAGATGTTGATTTCATAAGATAAATTGAACCAGCTGTCTAGGTGAGTTACCCCTGTAACGAGAAGGACCTGTTTCATGTGGTGCCCAGCTGAAACTGGGCTGAGTAGAACTGGAGCGTGAGATAGTCTCTTTAGAACTCAGCATTCATTCTAAATATAGTTTTGTGTTCAATCCCCCAAATATTTTCTTCCATTTAAGCAATTCCCTTGGCCCTGTAAGTTTCACAAAGCTCCCTGGAATTCAGCTGGAAATGAACTGAAGCTACTGAGAGAAGAAAAATAATAGTGAGCATTATTAAGTGCTTACTTACTCCGTGCCATGCACTGTGCTAAGCAATTTACATACATTATCCCACATGTGTATACAATTTTTGCCATAAACCTGCAAAGTATACCTTTTATCTCCATTTTACTGATAAGAAAGCTGGGACTAATAAATATAAGTATTCTGCCCAAGGCCACAAAACTTAAGAGATCTTTTAATAGTCCCCCACACACTGCTCTTAAAGACACCAGTAAGAATAGGTGACCATGTGTCTTGCTGTCCTGAAATGACCCTTTCATTTACATAATGTCCAGAAGCATTCACAGAGATTTCAGATTTATAGTTATGTTTAAGTGAAAAGTAAACTTTATAGAGTGGGAAATCTTCATAAAGACCATACCTTCACTAAATATAAAATTTCTTGTTTAGAATAATCAGTAAGTTATTTGCTGAAATCTCCACAAAGAATCTAGCATTCTTCCTGAGTAAAGCATGGTTAGCAGTTGACCAGAGGCATTTTAGAAGAGATTAACAACCTACTCTGAGAGCAATCAAACCTGGCTTTGGGTTTGAACCCCAGCTGTGTGACCTTGAGGAAATTCTTAACTTTGCTAAACTGATGTGTTCTCACATGTTAAATGGGGGTGATAATAGTGGCATTGAGAGGAATAAATAAGGAAATGACAATTGGAAGTGTCTGAAATAGTCCCAGTCATACAGTAAACACTCAATAGATATGGTTATTAGTATAACTGAAACATTTATAAAGCTTTTGGATATGAATTTTAAATATCAGTTCTCATTGTACAGTAGTGGTAATAATTAGTAGCAATGATGATAAATTAGTAAAATAGCAATAATAACTATTCCCTCTCTTTCCTGGTCATCTATTGTTCCCTCTATAGGAATGATAACATCAACATCAAATCTGCTATATACACTTCATTTTAAAAAACAACTCTCCTGTGCACTACATTTCCCTCTTAACTATAACTCAATTTTTGTGCTCCCCATTGGAACAAAAATCTTCAAAATCATGTTTATACTCATTGTCCATACTTTCCTCCCATTCTCTCTTGAAACCACACTAAAGAGCTTTTTTTCTTCCTAACACCTCTTTGCAAACCACTTTTGTCAAGATCACCAAGGACCTCCTCATTATCAAATCCAGTGCTCATCTTACTTGTCCTTTAAGCAACATTTAACACAGTTGACCATTTTTTCCTTTTTGAATCGTTTTTTTCACTTGGCAACCATAACAGCACTCTCTTGGTTTTCCTTCTACTCTCTCAGTTCTCTCAGGTCTCCCTTTCAATCTTCTCTACCGGTTCTGACTCATCTTCTAGAATTGTACGAGTGCCCTGGGCCTGGGATCTCTGTGTCCTTTAGCTAACCCCCCTCTCTAGTGATCTCATCCAAGTCCATACTTTAAATAACATGTAGAGACTAATAGCTTGTAAATGTATATCTCTAACTCCAACCTCTCCCTTGAATTCCAGATTTGTATATCCAATTGACCACTGGACATCTCCATTTGGCTGCCTAGGAGATATCTCATATATAACATTTCCCAACCTGAACTCCTGTTTTCCAATTTCTACCCCTTGCCTCCACCCTTCTTTAACTCTGTACATAGCAATTCCATTTTTTAAGCTGCTCAGGTCAAAACCTCCTTTGACACCCTCTCACACCACTCTCAGCCACATCTAATACATAAGTAAGTCCTATTAACACCACTTTCAATCTGACTTCAGTTTAATAATTTACCCTACAATCTAATAAGCAGCCAGAGTATCCCTTACTTTAAAATTTATACCAGATAGTGTCACTCCTTTGTTTAAAAATCCTGTAGTAGCTTCCCATCTCATTCAGAATAAAGTCCAAAGTTCTTACTGTGGTCTACAAGGCCCTTCATAATGTTGCCCCTATTTCTCTGATTTCACCTCCCAGTATTTTTCTTCTAGCTCACCCCACTCTAGCCAGACAGAACTCTGTAGTGTTCCTGAATACTTCAAGACTTTACACTAGCTTTTCTCTCTGCTTGAAACATTCTTCCCACTTATATCTATATATCTTGCTCCCTCATTTTATTCAAGTGTCTGTTCAAATGTCACCTTATCAGAGAAACTGTGAAAGAGTCATCCTTTCATTTTTTCTTCATAACAGTCATCACTACCTGGAATATTAATTTTTTATTATCTGTTTTCCTCATAGTAATGTAAGTTTCATAAGTCCATGGACTTTGTCTTTATTAATTGCTATAGCCTAAATGCATAGAACAGTACATGACAAACAGTAGAAACATTCATAAGTATTAGTTGAATTGATAAATCATTTGTTAATCCCCTACTATGTAACCATTACCTTAGTATATCATTACAACCAACTTGGGGTTAAACGCTTGAGCATTGGTATCAGAATATCATGAGTCTGATGCTAACTCTTCTACCAGTTATATCAAGTTGGACAAGTTTTTGCCTCTCTGAACCTCAGTTTCTTCATCTGTATAATAGGAAATAATATCTGTTTCATGTTATTATTGTCAAGACTGAAAGGGATAATGTATGAAGAGCTGTACACAATGCCTAAACACTGTATAGCATTAATATAGATAAGAAAACTAAGAAGCAGAAAGGTTAAAAACCCAAAGTTAAACAGATAGGTTATAAAAATAGAAGGAGAGTAGGCTAGGATATGGAATCTAGAGCTCTAACGCCCAATGGTTTGCTTATTTGTGTTGTACTGATTCTTCTTAAAACTAACTCTAGACAAGCAGCTTTTCCCCCTCCATTTGTTCCTATATCTAAAAAGCAAAATGAAGCTTTTGTTTTTGAGATTTATGAGATCCTGTTGAGGTGTCCTGTTTTCTGGAATGACTACTATCAACTTTCTATTTTCATTTATTCATACTACTAACATAGGACCAGGAACTTATAATCTACTTGGGAACATAAGCCATGTGTTTTGATGACAAGAAAATCAGGAGAACTGAGAGAGTACTAAGGAAATTCAGGGGCAAGAGTCATACCTTTACCTCTTTGTAGAGGTAACACTCTCCTATTCCTTTCCTCACTCCCAATCCATATGGCAGTTTCTTTGTAAAGCCTTTGCTATGGAAACACAAATACCTACTTACTTTTCTCCTAAGTGTTAAGGATTCTTGTCTAAGTTCCTAACATCAATTTCTCAAAACAAAAATGCATAGATAATCTTTCGGGGAGTAAACCAGAGTACTTACTATTCCTCTCATCTGGTTTGCACACTCTTAAGTGGTGCCTCTGGGTACACTATGAAAAGAGCTTTAATTAAGAGCAAACACGCTTGGGTTTTGCTTATCTTGGTTTCAATAATCAGACTAAAGAGTTCATGAAAGGGAAAGAAAGCAGATACTTTTTTCCGAAAGCTTTTTGTCTACTTACGCAGTTACCAAAAAAAAAAAAAAAGTCACATATATTGTATAGGATTATTTACAACCTCTGGAGAGGAAGAACATGCAGTAGTGTGCATGGATACTGTCACGTGTTAAAATACACTTGCAGTGGGCCTGTAACTATAGATTTCTGAGGTTGAATTTCAGGGTTTATTGGGGTAGGGGAGTGATTCATAGGGATGTTGATATTTTAGCATTTTCTATTCAACATGGGAATTCAGAGATTATCCTAGGAGAAACAAAGGGGAAAGCTATATGTCTCAACTTTTATTTTTAATGAGGGCAGATTTGCAGGGATGTCAAGAACTGGATAGTCCATTGCCAAATCTCTATTTTAAATACACACTTTTTTTTGCCATCTTATTCCCCTGAAAAAGGTGTTGCCAAGAGTCATTCCTGTCATGGTGCCTAGTGCCGGCACTGTCCAAATAAGAAGCTGCTCGGTGTTGAGAAAGAACTGGCTTCAGAGGCACATGTGCTATATTAGTGTTGGAAGCATTCCTATGTGGAAGCCTCTATGCGTCACACTGAATAAAAGTGTATGATATTTACCACCACTTAATCCAAAGACCCCCCTCCTCCTTCTATTTGTGGTAACTGCACTGTGTTTTTTGTCTTTGTTTTTGTTTTGTAACTACATCTGGACTGCAAATATTAAAAAAAAAAAAAAAAAAGGTACATTAGTTATAAGTATGGTGGTTCTTCCCATTACTGCTTTCACTCAGAAGCCTGGAACTCTTGCTTATGATCTTATCTCCCAAAGCGAAACCTCTAGGCAAACCTCTCTAAGCCTCAGAATTCACATTGGAAAATTAGGACTTATAATATCCACCACACACAAAAAAAATGTTGCCATGATTAAAAGCTATAACCTTCATATACCGTGTAGCACATACACAATAAATGCTAATTGGGAATATAAACAATAAATGCTAGTTGGAAGATAAGTAGAGTGCAGAGGTTTGTAAGCAAATATACCTAATTTCTATCCTGCTCTACCATTTATAAACTGTGTAACCTTGACCATCTTAATTTCTCTGAGCTTCAAATTCTTTCTCTTTAAATTGTAATGATATATTACTTATCTCATAGACATGTGATACTTAAATGTGATAATACATCTAAAATGCTTACCACAGTGCCTGACACATTGTATATTAACACTTATTATTAATTCATTACTTTTTGAATGCTTGTATAGACAGCATATTTTAGCATACTTTCAGGAAAATCTTCTGTGAAACAAGTTCATTTATTTTCTTATAAGAATGAAGATTGACATGAGACCCTCTACGTATAAATCAAGAATTACAGAGCCCTAAAAAATAGTAAATAACAGAGCATCTCTGAACTGATTAGATCACTTAAGATCTCTCAGTCTGGATACATCCATCCAGGCATGGATGTGTACAGGCATTCCTGGTCTAGTCCTATTAAGAATCACATAAGCTCTTTGAGCTTCCAGCTATGTCTTTTCCTGGAACAGGCTAGACATCCAAAGAAGTGGCTCTTATCTGGCCCTCTTTGAGCTCTCGGCCCCAGCTAGGCCAAGCTGCTGAACAAGTTCCTTTAGCTCCTTGATCAATAGCAACCCAACTTTCATGAACTTTCATGAACTCATGTCTCCTTTGGCTGGAGCTATGCTTTTGATCTCTAGTTCTCCTGGAATCCAGAGTCATTTTATCGTGTATAACATACTTGTTTTCCCATTTCCAGTTAACTCTGAATAAAAGACTATAGACAAACAGAAACCGTCATTCAGTGCAAGTATACAAAGACACACCCACCAAAGAAACACGATGCATGTAGTCAAAGTGACTGGATAGAAGTCACTGAAAATGCAATTAGAATCACAACCGTCCAGCACCAAAAGCATTTTATGGTTGTTCCTACGTTCAGTGAAAGATACTATATTCTGAAATGAAAAAAAAAAATATCTGCCTTGTGAATAGACTGCCACATGGAAATCAATTCAGAAATATTTAAATTTTTTTAAAAGGCACTTGATTCATTCATTCACTTTTTTTTCAACAAATGTGTGGAAAAGTAAGAATAACTGCTAACATTTATTGAGAATTTTCTATGTGTCAGATACTGCCCTAAGCACCAAAAAATGATAACATAATAGGAAGTGGATAATCATAAGATCTCCACCTTACTAAGTAAACTGAGGCACAAAGGGGTTAATTTATTTGCCCAAAGTAACATGGTAAGTGATGAAACCAGGTACTTACCATGTACAAGGCATTTTGCCAGAGGCTGAGGATACAAAAGTACTATCTAATCCCTGACTTTACGACAATTACATTCAAGTGAAAAGGACAGACAAAAAGAGGAAACAAATGAAATAATTTCAAATAAGCACTGTAAAAGGAATAGAAAATGAGGGAAGTACTTTTGATAAGGTAGTTGTTATGAGATGAACTGTGTGCCCCCCAAAATTCATATGTTGGAATTCTAACCCCCAGTACTTCCAATGTGAATGTATTTGGAGATAGGGTCTTTAAAGAGGCCACTAAGGTAAAATTAGGTCATATGAGTGGGGCCCTAATCCACTATGACTGGTGTCCTTATAAGAAGAGAGATTAGGATACAATCGGTCAAAGAGAGAAGAGGATGTGAAGATATCTGAAGAAGACAGCCTTCTACAAGCCAAGTAAAGAGGACTCCAAAAGAAACCAAACTTGCAGACCCCTTGATCTCACACTTTCAGCTTCCAGAACTATAAGAAAATAAACTTCTGTTGTTTAAGTCACCCAATCTGGGGTACTTTGTTATAGCAGCCCTAGAAAACTGATAGAAAGAAAAAGAAGAAGAAAGAAAAAAGAAAACTAATACAGAGGCTTCCCTGGTGGCGCAGTGGTTAAGAATCCGCCTGCCAATGCAGGGGACACGGGTTCAAGCCCTGGCCCAGGAAGATCCCACATGCTGCAGAGCAACTAAGCCTGTGTGCCACAACTACTGAGCCTGCGCTCTAGAGCCCGTGAGCCACAACTACTGAGCCCATGTGCCACAACTACGGAAGCCGACGCGCCTAGAGCCCGTGCTCCACAACAAGAGAAGCCACTGCAGTGAGAAGCCCGCACACCACAACGAAGAGTAGCCCCCACTCGCCACAACTAGAGAAAGCCTGCGTGCAGCAACGAAAACCCAAAGCAGTCAAAAACAAATAAATAAACTAAAAAAAAGAAAACTAATACAATGGTCAAGGGAAGCCTCTCTCTGAAGTGAGGATATTTCAAGGTAGGACTTGCAGAATGAAAAAAAATAGAAGAGAGCTCCAGACAGAGGAAAAAGAGCAGAGGCCTTGAGGTGAGAATTAAAAGCTTCAGGGGGCAGAGTCAAGATGGCAGAGTAGGAGGATGTGGAATTGGCATCTCTGCACAACTAGGGCACCTACCAGGCACCAGTGGACACCTAAGGGGATGGGAGGAACCCCCAGTGACCGGGTAGGATGTGAGGAGTGGGGGGAGTGAAGGGGAAGGAGCAGTGGAGGTGGGACAGGACTGGTGCCCCTGAGGGGTGGCTGGGGGGAGGGGAAGGGATCCCATGACTGAAGGGGGGAATTGAGGGACCATTGGGAGGGCAGAGGATCAAAAGAGAGCGTGGCCAGGTTCCCCCTGCCCACTTGGGCTCCTGGGAGCCTGCTGAGATCCCAGGCCTGATCCTCTGCCCACCTAGGCCCCCTCCAGCCTCACGGGTCCTGAGGGAGTGGGAGGGAGGGAAGGGGGAGCAAAAGTAAAGGCCAGACCTCCAAGACTGGCACCCCTGAGGGGTGGCTGGGGGAGGTGAGGAGTTCCTACACCCAGCAGGACCCACCCACAGTTAGGGGTCCAGCAGGGACAGGGAAGACCCCAGGGGAGACCCTGGCAGGGGACGGGGGAATGGAAGGGAATGAGGCCAGCGCTCTTCCTATCCACTTAGGCACCGGGGAGCCTGTTGGGCTCCCAGGCCTAATCCTCTGCCCTCAGAGCCTCCCTGCTGCCACGCAGAGCTCAAGCCCTGCCCCTACAACCCCACCCAGGGCCCTACCTCTACACTAGGAGAACCCATCTGAGACCCCCTCCAACTGCGCTGGGCCTAAACCCCACCCACACACGCTCACCCAGGGACTTACCCCCAAACTCCGGAACTCCACACTCCACACATGCTGCCTCTCCCCTTCCCACAATGGTCCTAAGCAGAGAACCCACCCCACGCTTCAACGTCGCCCGGCATAGGCCCCACCCTGAAGGCCTCTTCCAGCTGCATGGGTTCTGAGCCTAGGCCCCGCCCCAATTTCAAACGTCTCACACACACACACACACACACACACACACACACACACACTGCCTAGGCCCCGCCCCACCCTAAACCACAACCCTGCCTAAGTTCCACCCCACACCTAAACTCTGCCCCCCAGAGCCAAGGCCTTTTATTTTTTTCTTTCTTCTTCTTTTAGGTTGGGGTTCTGTTTTACCTTGTTGTTGTTGATTCATTTATATTTTTATTTTTTCTAATAGACCTTTTATTTTTCTAATTTTATTTTATTCTTTATACTTTGTTATTGTTCTGCTACTTTTGGCTTCTTCCCCCTCCCCCCCTTTTTTTTTCTTTTTTCTGTTGTGGTTTTGTTTTACCTTGTTGCAGTTGTTTCAATTATATTTTTATTTTTCCGAATATATTTTTTAATCTTTCGAATTTTATTTTATTTCTTATTCTTTGTTATTGTACTGCTCCTTTTTTTCTTTTTTTTTTTTCTGCCGTGCCACACACCTTGTGGGATCTTGGTTCCCAGGCCAGAGTTCGGGCCCGAGCTCCTGTGGTAGGAGCACCGAGTCCAAACCACTGGACTAACAGAGAACCTCAGATGCCAGGAAATATTAATCAGAGTGAGGCCTCCCGGAGGTCCTCATCTCAGCACCAAGACCCAGTTCTACGCAACTGCCTGCAAACTCCAGCGCTGGATGCCTCATGCGAAACAACCAGTAAGACAGGAATACAGCTGCACCCATAAAAAAAAAAAAAAAATTGGAATGTCAAAAAAAATATGTTACAGACGAAGGAGCAAGGTAAAAACCTACAAGACCAAATAAATGAGGATGAAATAGGCAACCTACCTGAAAAAGAATTCAGAGTAATGATAGTAAATATGATCCAAAATCTCGGAAACAGAATGGTGAAAATACAAGAAACGTTTAACAAGGATCTAGAAGAACTAAAGAGCAAAAAACAGTGATGAACAACACAATAATTGAAACTAAAAATACTCTAGAAGGAATCAATAGCAGAATAACTGAGGCAGAAGAACAGATAAGTGAGCTGGAAGATAAAATGGTGGAAATAACTGCCAGGGAGCAGAATAAAGAAAAAAGAATGAAAAGAATTGAGGACAGTCTCAGAGACTTCTGTGACAACATTAAATGAAACAACATTTGAATTTTAGGGGTCCCAGAAAAAGAAGAGAAAAAGAAAGGGTTTGAGAAAATATTTGAAGAGATTATAGTCAAAAACTTCACTAACATGGGAAAGGAAATAGTCAATGGAGTCCAGGAAGCACAGAGAGTCCCATACAGGATAAACCCAAAGAGAAACATGCCAAGTCACATATTAATCAAACTATCAAAAATTAAAAACAAGAAAAAATATTAAAAGCAGCAAGGGAAAAGCAACAAATAACTTACAAGGAAATCTCCATAACATTAACAGCTGAATTTTCAGCAGAAACTCTGCAAGCCAGAAGGGAGTGGCAGGACATATTTAAAGTGATGAAAGGGAAAAACCTACAACCAAGATTACTCTACCCGGCAAGGATCTCATTCAGATTCAACAGAGAAATCAAAAGCTTTGCAGACAAGCAAAAGCTGCAAGAATTCAGCACCACCAAACCAGCTCTACAACAAATGCTAAAGGAACTTCTCTAAGCAGGAAACAGAAGAGAAGAAAAAGATCCACAAAAAGAAAACCCAAATAAATTAAGAAAATGGTAATAGGAACATACATATTGATAATCACCTAGAATGTAAATGGTTTAAATGCTCCAACCAAAAGACACAGACTGGCTGATGGATACAAAAACAAGACCCTTATATATGCTGTCTACACGAAACCCACTTCAGACCTAGGGACACATACAGACTAAAAGAGAGGGGATGGAAAAAGATATTCCATGCAAATGGAAATCAAAAGAAAGGTGGAGTAGCAATACTCATATCAGATAAAATAGACTTTAAAATAAAGATGGTTACAAGACATAAGGAAGAACACTACATAATGGTCAAGGGATCAATCCAAGAAGAAAACATAACAATTATAAATATTTATGCACCCAACATACGAGCACCTCAACACATAAGGCAAATGCTAAGAGCCATAAAAGGGGAAATTCACAGTAACACAATAATAGTGGGGGACTTTAACACCCCACTTACAGCAATACACAGTTCATCCAGACAGAAAATAAATATGGAAACACAAGCTTTAAATGACACAATAGACCAGATAGACTTGAATGATATTTTTAGGACATTCCACCCAAAAGTGGACGAACACACTTTCTTCTCAAGTGCACATGGAATGTTCTCCAGAATAGATCACATCTTGGGTCACAAATCAAGCCTTGGTAAATTTAAGAAAATTGAAATTGAAATTTTATCAAGCATCTTTTCCGACCACAGCGCTATGAGACTAGATATCAATTACAGGAAAAAAAACTGTAAAAAATACATACACATGGAGGCTAAACAGCACACTGCTAAATAACCAAGAGATCACTGAAGAAATCAAAGAAGAAATCTTAAAATTCCTAGAAACAAATGACAACGAAAACATGATGATCCAAAATCTATGGGAGGCAGCAAAGGCAGTTCTAAGAGGGAAGTTCATAGCAATTCAAGCTCACTTCAAGAAACAAGAAAAATCTCAAATAAACAATTTAAACTTACACCTAAAGCAACTAGAAAAAAAAACAAAGAAAACCCAAAGTTAATACAAGGAAAGAAATCATAAAGATCAGAGCAGAGACAAATGAAATAGAAATGAAGAAAACAATAGCAAAGATCAATAAAACTAAAAGTTGGTTCTTTGAGAAGATAAACAAAATTGATAAACCTTTAGCCAGACTCATCAAGAAAAAAAGGGAGAGGACTCAAATCAATAAAATTAGAAATGAAAAAGGAGAAATTACAACTGACACCACAGAAATACAAAAGATCATAAGAGACTACTACAAGCAACTATATGCCAATAAAATGGACAACCTGGAAGAAATGGACAAATTCCTGGAAAAGTACAACCTTCCTAGACTGAGCCAGGAAGAAATAGAAAACATAAACAGACCAATCACAGGTAATGAAATGGAAACTGTAATTTAAAATATTCCAACAAACAAAAGTCCAAGAACAGCTCATTCCCTCTTGCGAGAACACTGGAATCACAGCTAACTGCTGAATAATCATCGAAAGGAAGACACTGGAACTCACCAAAAAAGATACCCCACATCCAAAGAAAAAGGAGAAGCCACAGTGAGATGGTAGGAGGGGCACAATCACAATGAAATCAAATCCCATAACTGCTGGGTGGGTGACTCACAAACTGGAGAACACTTGTACCACAGAAGTCCACCCACTGGAGTGAAGGTTCTGAGCCCCACGACAGGCTTCCCAACCTGGGGGTCCAGCAATGGGAGGAGGAATTCCTAGAGAATCAGACTTTGAAGGCTAGCAGGATTTGACTGCAGTACTTTGACAGGAGTGGGAGAAATGGAGACTCCACTCTTGGAGGGCACACAGAAAGTTGTGTGGGCATCAGGACCCAGGGGAAGGAGCAGTGACCCCATAGGGGACTGAAACAGACCTACCTGCTAGTGTTGGAGGGTCTCCTGCAGAGGTGGGGTGTGGCTGTGGCTCACAGTGGGGACAAGGACACTGGCAGCAGAAGTTCTGGGAAGTACTCCTTGGTGTGAGCCCTCCCAGAGTCTGCCATTAGCCCCACCAAAGAGCCTGGGTAGGCTCCAGTGTTGGGTCGCCTCAGGCCAAACAACCAACAGGGAGGGAACCCAGCCCCACCCATCAGCAGACAAGCAG
Source organism: Balaenoptera musculus (assembly GCF_009873245.2). NCBI lineage: Eukaryota > Metazoa > Chordata > Mammalia > Artiodactyla > Balaenopteridae > Balaenoptera > Balaenoptera musculus. Next base: position 65,168,519 of record NC_045785.1, read on the forward strand.
ATTAAAGTTTTACTGAGCTCTGCCCACCAGAGCAACAGTCACCTCTACCCACCACCAGTCCCTCTCATCAGGAAACTTGCACAAGCCTCTTAGATAGCCTCATCCACCAGAGGGCAGACAGCAGAAGTAAGAAGAACTACAATCCTGCAGCCTGTGGAACAAAAACCACATCCACAGAAAGATAGACAAGATGAAAAGGCAGAGGGCTATGTACCAGACGAAGGAACAAGATAAAACCCCAGAAAAACAACTAAATGAAGTGGAGATAGGCAATCTTCCAGAAAAAGAATTCAGAATAATGATAGTGAAGATGATCCAGGACCTCAGAAAAAGAATGGAGGCAAAGATCGAGAAGATGCAAGAAATGTTTAACAAAGACCTAGAAGAATTAAAGAACAAACAAACAGAGGTGAACAATACAATAACTGAAATGAAAAATACACTAGAAGGAATCAATAGCAGAGTAACTGAGGCAGAAGAATGGATAAGTGACCTGGAAGACAGAATGCTGGAATTCACTGCTGCAGAACAGAATAAAGAAAAAAGAACGAAAAGAAATGAAGACAGCCTAAGAGACCTCTAGGACAACATTAAATGCAACAACATTCGCATTATAGGGGTCCCAGAAGGAGAAGAGAGAGAGAAAGGACCCGAGAAAATATTTGAAGAGATTATAGTCAAAAACTTCACTAACATGGGAAAGGAAATAGCCACCCAAGTCCAGGAAGCACAGAGAGTCCCATACAGGATAAACCCAAGGAGAAACATGCCGAGACACATAGTAATCAAACTGGCAAAAATTAAAGACAAAGAAAAATTATTGAAAGCAGCAAGGGAAAAACGACAAATAACATACAAGGGAACTCCCATAAGGTTAACAGCTGACTTCTCAGTAGAAACTCTACAAGCCAGAAGGAAGTGGCAGGACATATTTAAAGTGATGAAAGGGAAAAACCTACAACCAAGATTACTCTACCCGGCAAGGATCTCATTCAGATTCGATGGAGAAATCAAAAGCTTTACAGACAAGCAAAAGCTAAGAGAATTCAGCACCACCAAACCAGCCCCACAACAAATGCTAAAGGAACTTCTCTAAGTGGGAAACACAAAAGAAGAAAAGGAACTACAAAAACAAACCCAAAACAATTAAGAAAATGGTAACAGAAACAAACATACTGATAATTACCTTAAACATGAATGGATTAAATGCTCCAACCAAAAGACACAGGCTTGCTGAATGGATACAAAAACAAGACCCATATATATGCTGTCAACAAGAGACCCACTTCAGACCTAGGGACACATACAGACGGAAAGTGAGGTGATGGAAAAAGATATTCCATGCAAATGGAAATCACAAGAAAGCTGGAGTAGCAATATTCATATCAGATAAAATAGACTTTAAAATAAAGAATGTTAAAAGAGACAAGGAAGGACACTACATAATGTTCAAGGGATCAATCCAAGAAGAAAATATAACAATTATAAATATATACGCACCCAACAGAGGAGCACCTCAATACATAAGGCAACTGCTAAGAGCTATAAAAGAAGAAATTGACAGTTACACCACAATACTGGGGGACTTTAGAACCTCACTTACACCAATGGACAGATCATCCAAACAGAAAATTAATAAGGAAACACAAACTTTAAATGACACAATAGACCAGATAGATTTAATTGATATTTATAGGACATTCCATCCAAAAACAGCAGATTACACTTTCTTCTCAAGTGCTCATGGAACATTCTCCAGGATAGATCACATCTTGGGTCACAAATCAAGCCTTGGTAAATTTTAAAAAACTGAAATCATATCAAGCATCTTTTCTGACCACAACGCTATGACATTAGAAATCAGTTACGGGGGGAAAAAAGTAAAAGACACAAACACATGGAGGCTAGACAATATGTTACTAAATAACCAAGAGATCACTGAAGAAATCAAAGAGGAAATCAAAAAATACCTGGAAACAAATGACAATGAAAACACGACGATCCAAAACACATGGGATGCAGCAAAAGCAGTTCTAAGAAGGAAGTTTACAGCAATACAAGCCTACCCCAAGAAACAAGAAAAATCTCAAATAAACAATCTAACCTTACATCTAAAGGAACTAGAGAAAGAAGAACAAACAAAACCCAAAGTTAGCAGAAGGAAAGAAATCATAAAGATCAGAGCAGAAATAAATGAAATAGAAAAAAAGAAAACAGTAGCAAAGATCAATAAAACTAAAAGCTGGTTCTTTAAGAAGATAAACAAATTTGATAAACCATTAGCCAGACTCATCAAGAAAAAGAGGGAGAGGAATCAAATCAGTAAAATTAGAAATGAAAAAGGAGAAGTTACAACAGACACCACAGTAATACAAAGCATCCTAAGAGACTACTACAAGCAACTCTATGCCAATAAAATGGACAATCTGGAAGAAATGGACAAATTCTTAGAAAGGTATAACCTTCCAAGACTGAACCAGGAAGAAATACAAAATATGAACAGACCAATCACAAGTAATGAAATTGAAACTGTGATTAAAAATCTTCCAACAAACAAAAGCCCAGGACCAGATGGCTTCACAGGTGAATTCTATCAAACATTTAGAGAATAGCTAACACCCATCCTTCTCAAACTCTTCCAAAAAATTGCAGAGGAAGGAACACTCCCAAACTCATTCTATGAGGCCACCCTCACCCTGATACCAAAACCACACAAAGATACTACAAAAAAAGAAAATTACAGACCAATATCACTGATGAATATAGATGCAAAAATCCTCAACAGAATACTAGCAAACAGAATCCAACAACACATTAAAAGGATCATACACCATGATCAAGTGGGGTTTATCCCAGGAATGCAAGCATTCTTCAACATATGCAAATCAATCAATGTGATACACCATATTAACAATTTCAAGAAGAAAAACCATATGATCATCTTAATCGATGCAGAAAAAGCTTTTGACAAAATTCAACACCCATTTATGATAAAAACTCTCCAGAAAGTGGGCACAGAGGGAACCTACCGCAACATAAAAAAGGCCATATACAACCAACCCACAGCAAACCTCATTCTCAATGGTGAAAAACTGAAAGCATTTTCTCTAAGATCAGGAACAAGACAAGGATGTCCACTCTCACCACTATTATTCAACATAGTTTTGGAAGTCATAGCCACAGAAATAAGAGAAGAAAAAGAAATACAAGGAATACAAATCTGAAAAGAAGAAGTAAAACTGTCACTGTTTGCAGATGACATGATGCTATACATAGAGAATCCTAAAGATGCCACCAGAAAACTACTAGAGCTAATCAATGAATCTGGTAAAGTTGCAGGATACAAAATTAATGCACAGAAATGTTTGCAGATGACATGATGCTATACACAGAGAATCCTAAAGATGCCACCAGAAAACTACTAGAGCTAATCAATGAATCTGGTAAAGTTGCAGGATACAAAATTAATGCACAGAAATCTCTTGCATTCCTATACACTAATGATGAAAAATCTTAAAGAGAAATTAAGGAAAGACTCCCATTTACCAATGCAACAAAAAGAATAAAATACCTAGGAATAAACCTACCTAGGGAAACAAAAGACCTGTATGCAGAAAACTATAAGACACTGATGAAAGAAATTAAAGATGATACAAACAGATGGAGAGATATACCATGTTCTTGGATTGGAAGAATAAATATTGTGAAAATGACTATACTACCCAAAGCAATCTACAGATTCAATGCAATCCCTATCAAATTACCAATGGCATCTTTTATGGAACTAGAACAAAAAATCTTAAAATCTGTATGGAGACACAAAAGACCCCAAACAGCCAAAGAAGTCTTGAGGGAAAGAAACGGAGCTGGAGGAATCAGACTCCCTGACTTCAGACTATACTACAAAGCTACAGTAATCAAAACAATATGGTACTGGCACAAAAACAGAAATATAGATCAATGGAACAGGATAGAAAGCCCAGAGATAAACCCATGCACCTATGGTCAACTAATCTATGACAGAGGAGGCAACGAGATATAATGGAGAAAAGACAGTCTCTTCAATAAGTGGTGCTGGGAAAACTGGACAGCTACATGTAAAAGAATGAAATTAGAACACTCCCTAACACCATACACAAAAATAAACTCAAAATGGATTAGGGACCTAAATGTAAGACCGGACACTGTAAAACTCTTAGAGGAAAACATAGGAAGAACACTCTTTGACATAAATCACAGCAAGATCTTTTTTGATCCACCTCCTAGAGTAATGGGAATAAAAACAAAAATAAACAAATGGGACCTAATGAAACTGAAACCCTTTTGCAAAGCAAAGGAAACTACAAACAAGACGAAAAGACAGCCCTCAGAATGGGAGAAAATATTTGCAAATGAAGCAACTGACAAAGGATTAATCTCCAAAATATACAAGTAGCTCATGCAGCTGAATATCATGAAAACAAACAACCCAATCCAAAAATGGGCAGAAGACCTAAATAGACATTTCTCTGAAGAAGACATACAGATGGCCAACAAATACATGAAAAGATGCTCAACATCACTAATCATTAGGGAAATGCAAATCAAAACCACAATGAGGTTTGATCAACCTCACACTGGTCAGAAGGGCCATCATCAAAAAATCTAGGAACAATAAATGCTGGAGAGGGTGTGGAGAAAAAGGGAACCCTTTTGCACTGTTGATGGGAATGTAAACTGATACAGTCACTATGGAGAACAGTATAGTGGTTCCTTAAATTAAAAATAGAACTACCATATGACCCAGCAATGTCGCTCCTGGGCATATACCCTGCGAAAACCATAATTTAAAAAGATACATGTACCCCAATGTTCATTGCAGCACTATTTACAATAGCCAGGACATGGAAGTAACCTAAATGTCCGTCAACAGGTGAATGGATAAAGAAGATGTGCCACATATATACGATAGAATATTATTCAGCCATGAAAAGGAACGAAATTGAGTTATTTGTAGTGAGGTGGATAGACCTAGAACCTGTCATACAGAGTGAAGTAAGTCAGAAAGAGAAAAACAAATACCGTATGCTAGCATGTATATACGGAATTTTAAACAGTGGTACTGACGAACCCCGTGGCAGGCCAGGAATAAAGATGTAGACGTAGAGAACGGACTTGATGGCACAGTGGGGGAAAGGGAAGCTGGGATGAAGTGAGAGAGTAGCATTGACATATATACACTACCAAATGTAAAATGGATGGCTAGTGGGAAGCTGCTGCATAGCACAAGGAGATCAACTTGATGCTTTGTGATGACCTAGAGGGGTGGGATAGGAAGAGTGGGAAGGAGGCTCAAGAGGGAGGAGATATGGGGATATATGTATACATATAGTTGATTCACTTTGTTGTACAGCAGAAACTAACACAACATTGTAAAGCACTTATACTCCAATAAAGATGTGGAAAAAAAATTAAAAACTTCAAACCTTCTTCTGGTTTCAGGAGTGAGTCAACATAGCTCCTTCACTGAGTGATTATTCACGAAACACTTTATAATTTGGAAGTGTTTTACAATATTATTCTCAATCATCATAACAACTACAGGAGGGAAGTATTAATAACTTTACTTTACAGACAGAAACTAAGGCACCAGAGATGTGAAATGACTAGTCTACGGTCACTTAGTAACACCAGAACCAGAACTTGTACCTAGTTTCTCAGATACCAAAGCCAACATTCTTTCCACTATACCAAAGTTTCATCCTAACCACAAATATCCCAATTTTGTAAAAGGGCTCTAGGAATCATAGGCCAGATATACCCAGGGAAGGGCAGATTAAGAGGTGAGAAACAATAAACAGGGTAGAGAGTTCTTCTGGTAGAGCGTTTTTCTTCATCTCTACATATGTTTCACATCCCTACCCCCACACCCTCCTCTTCTTGTCCTCAATAATGATGGTGTTATATTATGGGTTTTAGTGGTTGTTAAGATTTGTTTTCATGAGTAAGATATTTTAATTGTTTTAATTCCCCCTTTACTTTGACTGGGTAGACCCATGAATTCTCTTCAAAATGGCTTTGAGTTTAACTGCAGCCTTTACAAAGTGGAACCTCAACAAATACCTACAGTGCTTTCCAGCAGGGCATGGGGAAGTAGTACAGGCAAGGGAGATTTCCATATAACACATGTGTTCTAAGTACAAAATTACAATAATTAGAGATGGCAAAGACTGGGCAGTCTATCTCCAGGAAGGTCAATGAAAGATTATGAAAATGTTTAGTCTAGGCCTGGTCCCATTCTCCTAATACCACATAAAGTGAACAAACCATATATGATTTCTCTTTCAGACTATTGCATGATCTAATCAAATGTAGTTTTAGCATATTTATGCAATGTCATGACCCATAACTCTATCATATTTCACAATCAGTTCTTCCCACTGAAGCATTTGGGAATCTGAAAGTACAAACAAAACACACTGATGATCTATTCAAAGTTATTCAAAAAATATTTTGAGAGTCTATTATGGAGAAGGCCCTCTATTAGCACTGTGAAGTTTATAAAAATAGTTAAGAATAAGGCTAGCCCTCAGAATGAATGTAAAATTCTAACAGGAAAATGGCACCTTTACCTATACTTATAATTCAAGACAGAATTTGTAAGTTGTGGAGAAAGGGCTGAGAATGAAAAGAGGAATTCATAACTAAATGTAAGCATTAGGGAGCCTTTCATAGAAGAGAAAGTACTTATACTGGGTTAGGATTTCAACTGGTATAAATAATAAAGGGCCAACTTTCAAAAGAAGAGAAAAAATATATAAGCAAAAGTAAGAAAAAGTAAAGCATTTTCAGGGGATAATTTGATGAGAGTTTGCATGTCAGGCTGAGAAGTACTGGCTCTATTTTGTAAACAATACAGAGCCAGCAGAGGTGTTTAAAGAAGGAAAGCCCAACAGGGAATGCCGACCATATATCAGGCACCAAGTTCAGCCTATTTCATATGAGTGTATACTTTAATCACCACAAGCCAAACATTCATAACACACTAAGATGGGGAAACTGAGGCGTAGGAAGGTTAAATACAGAATCAGCAATGGGAATGACATGATCAGAACTATGCTCCAGGAGAAGAGTCTCACAACAAAGTAGAAAGAACACTCATATATTATGAGAAATAAGAAGGTGAGGATAGGATGATCTAGGATCAGGATAACGACATGCTGAGTTTGAAGTGAGTAAAACACAGCTAAGGGAAGATTTCCAAATAGCAATTTTAAAGGTAAGGATGGAATTGACTTGAGAGATCAGAGCTAGATGTAGATTTGAAAGTCATGCCTATAGAGATGATAGTTTAAGTCATGGGACACACAGGATCACAAAAGAGCAAATCAAGAGAAGACAATGGAAGGCACAGCCTTGGGAAATATCACTCTTCAGGAGAGAAGAGGGAGAAGGCAGGAGAGTGAAGCAGAGAAAAAAAATGGAAAAGTGAAAGATTAAGATGGAGAATAGCAAAGCTCAAATTCCCAATAGATAATAATTTCAAATCTATCAACATAGTTGGAGATAAAGATAAAGGGATGAAGGAAGATGTAAGTGGAATAAGGAGGATAGAACAAGTAAAAAGATTTGGAATAGGTGTTGTAGGGAATGCAACAGGGAATCAATCCGACAGGAAATGAAAGCAGCAATGAGGTCCAGCAAGGATATGTGGTGGAATCAGGGAAAGGGATATTGTGACTTTCTCTAGGAATGCTGATAGCCTATGAACATAAGAAAGCAGGTAGTGAAATAATAAGAAGTGGAGGTGAAAGGAGAATAGAGGGTGTGGAACCTATCATGGATCCCAGACTGAAAAGAAAGGCAAGTGAATTCGGCTTTCCCACTTGTCTCAACAATCCCAATTACGGCTGAAATGATTTTTTTTTTTTTAATGCAAAGATCAATAGTACCCAAACTTTAAAAACTCAAAATAAGCATCCAAGCCAACCTTGTTTTCTTAGGGAAAACAGGTACATCAGCCATACTGAAAGACAAAAGTAATTTATACATCATTCAACAATGTGGAATTTGGCCAGATTTCCCCTCCAAGCTATCAACCAAATTCTGACTTTATATAAGTCCTATTGGTCTTCTCATTACTCTGTATGGAAGGCAGCTTGATCAAGTAGAAAGAACTCACATTTGGAGTCAGAGAGATCTGCTTTATCATTTATTAGCAGGTGACATTTATGTTTCCACTTTGAGCTCAGTTTCTTAGAGACAGGGTTATATTACGTAGGTTGAGTGAGATAGCATATGTAAAACAGTGAATATTTATTCCAAAGATATTTATTATTAAGTGCCTTTAATATGCCAGGGTCTGTGTGAGAAACTGTGATTAAAAGATGAGTAGAACACTAAAACACAGTTCTACACGCAAGGAACTAACAGTCTGGTAGAGATAACAGGCACTTAAGTAAGTACAATGCAATAATAATAGAAGCATGTGGAAGATGCAAATGGAACATAGAGGTGGGAATGAATATCCATTTTAAAAGGTGTGCAGGAGGGTGGGTGTTTAGGAAAAACTTCCAGGAGAAAGTGACATCTAACATTTCCAAGTGCTCAGTAGATGTTCCCTCCTCCTTACACATATATTTATTGATAGGACCTTGAAAACCTAAAGACCACTACTTCCAAAAAGGTTATTTCAGGAGAGGGGTTTTGAAGAGTTGCTTAAAAACTGATTATAATCCCTATGTGTTTTTCTCTTCTTTTTTATTTTTTTCCTAGAATCCTAGAACTTTCAAGCTGGAAAGGGCTGTAGAGTCCCAATCCAGATCTCAAATTTTTATAGGTGAAAATATCAAAACCCAGAGAGCTTCAGTGATATATTGTCCATGATCGCACAGCTGGCAGAGCTGACCAAAACTAAGATCTCTCTTATTCTTATTTCACAGACCCAGAAACAAGCACCAAAAAAAAAAAAAAAAAAAA